>NC_053155.1:150909766-151573812 GCF_016835505.1 Polypterus senegalus
AAATTTACTTACAACCCAAATGCGAAAAATAAAGTGCACTCATAAGTTTTGTGAATGAAAAGCAGGTTGCGTAAATAAGCACTGGTGCCACCTGCTGCTCACTGAATTCTTGCATGTAGACTTTGAAAATTAAATTGTAAATGGTGCTATTTCATTTTATTTTTAATTTTGCACCATTATTACACGTAGACTGAAAATTAAATTGCAAAAGAGACATTACATTTTCATTTTATAATTTAAATTTTCATTTCATTTTCTGCAGAAAATTCCTCCCATAGTAAGTATCTGTGAGTAGTTAGCTAACTGATTTAATTACATTTTACTACACAGTACTGATTAGCTCTACTGCTTCACGGATCCAATGTCCTTGGTTTGAATGTATACTCCTACTATCATAAACTTATCCATTTATGTAGAAACTGTTAAGCTAAATGTTCTGTTTACAGAAAATTAAGTATCATCGCATGTGATGGTATTTGGCGTTCATCTCAATGCATGCAGCGCACATGTAATATTAGCTGGTTTGACAAGACCTTAAAAAGTATCTGGTATGAAGGCTATAGTATGTGGGTATGCACATGAAAGTAAGTGGTGATCAGGAGATAGTATGTTGTGCACACCAGATTTTCCAGAAAAAATAAAACGTTACAGCATGTCCCTGCAGGGCTCCATGCAGCAGTGATGAATAAATAATAAAAAGACTAGTTTCTGTAGATATTGTTAAAGACTTCTGAAATCAATATAAAAAAACTTACAACATGCAGCAAATCCACATGTATTCTGTGGTCAAATTTTGACAGTTGCACTTTCATATGTAGGTTCACATTTCATAGGTTTAAATCAGCAGCTTTAATTTCCTTCCTAATTTCAAAGAAATCAGGTAGTTTGGAGGTGTTACACTACCTCAGTGTAACCATTTGTTCATTTGCAGCATTGGGAGTTCTTGCTTTGCAAACTCTTCTTCAAGGATGGACTCCCTTAACTGAGATAAAAAGGTGTGAAAAATGAATGGTTATAGTAAAAGAGTTGTAAACGGAGAAAAAGTATTTCTGTAATCACTGCAATTCACTCAATAGCAGTAGTTCAGAAATGAAGTAGAAGAAAGGAATTCACATTTGTATAACATACAAGCAAAAGACTAGAGTAACAGAGAGAAAAAAACATAAATCATTATTTCTAACCCTTCCTTGAACAGGTCAAAGATTACCTGGAAAAGGTGCTTTGAGATGAATGAAAAGTGTTTTCACACAGGTTATGCTAAAAGGTTACCAACTACAAAAATGAAAAACCTGCCCATGCATTGATCTGAGTCAATATATATACCATAGTGATTAAGTGAAGACACTAATCTACTATTAATGTAGAGGCAGTGATATTGAGAAGGAGGCCAATACAAGCTATTCATTTATTGATTTTTATTTTCTTTCTCCATGTTAATTTTTTGTGATTCCTAAATGATCATTCAAACGTGAGTGCATTGTGAAAGACTAGCACCCCATCCATGCTTGGTTTGTGACTTGTGTATAATGCTGCTAGAGGAGGCTCAGGCCCAAACAACCCTAAACAGGATTAGATGGCTGAGTGATTAGGTTGGATGGATGTTCTTTCCACATTAGAAACCACATTTTCTATAAAATGTTGCAAATTAGCCATTATTTTATAGCTCCTAATTTAAACTCGTTTCCAACAAAATGTTTTCAAATTTCTTCCACTGGTAATAGTCAACATAAAAGCATACACTGCTATATATGCATTAGTACTTTTAAATCTGAACATATGAGTATACTGTATGCATTTGCAACTTTTAGGGTTTTGTAGTTTTCTGCTATGTTTTATACTTCTTTAAACAGGAACACAATATAAAGTATACTGTATATTGTAAAAATAAAGAAATTGTAATCTACAGAATAAAATATGTTAAAGGTGCTTTGTTAAAAATATTTGATACTTGTGCTATTGTAGTTTTAATTATACTCCTTCCTGTTTAGCTTAAAGGAGGTATCCTTCCACATATAGTTTGAATAACAAAACACAAAAGAAACCTAAACTGGTCTTCAGGTTAAAAAAAAAAGAAGCTAATGCAAATACACTGAATACAATCAAACTAACCATAAAAAACTAGAGGATGTTTGATATATTTATTTCTTATTTAGATATTTATTTTATACAATGTATTTTTTATAATTCAGACAGTAATTTTTTTTCTAATTGCAATAAGAAAACATATATATGTTAAAACGCCTCTTAGTTTTATGCTTATTCTACCAGGATATTGTACAAGTAACACATAAATAAAGCAAGAGAGTGAAGAGTATGAGACTGTAATTGATTTTGTTAAATGAAAATAGAGGTACATTTGTGCAGTGATCATGACTGTTGCCTCATGGCTCCATGGGTTTAGGTTTAAATCTTAGCCTGAACACTGTCTGTATTGGGTTTGCATGTTGTCTCCATAGCTGCATGTACTTCAGTTTTGCTCCTACATTTCTAAAACTTACATGCTACTATGGTTCAGGGACTCAGAATTGACTGGTGTGAGTGAGTCCAACTGTTTGCCCTTTGATGGACTGGCACTCCTGTACAATATATTACTGCTTTGCGCTTGACGTTATTGAGACCCTGAATTGGAATCAGTAAGTTAGTAAATTGATGAATAGGTCTACACATCCATTGAGAAATGCAATTCTAAAATACAAAGAAGTGATGTTGTATACAACCATTTACTGTAATCACCATTTCAAAGTAAGATTTTTTGTACATAAAGGTAACTTGTATAACTATGGGTCATACACAGGTAAAAGTGCTTTTCTTAGGTATCATACACTGAGCCAGTGGATGAAACAGAACCAGAAGCCTAGAGTGTTCAGTCCAGCTATTAGCCAAAAGGCCACAATGCCTACAATACAAGAACATTTGCCATTAATGAAGGCTAAAATTCAAGACAGAGACATAGAAAGAGAGATAGGTAATTAAACCACACTTGGAAATTTGAATCTAAACCAGAAATATATAAATAGCTTTGTTCTTCATTTATGTACAACAAAAGCACCATTTTTGGGAAAATCTAGAGTAAATTTCCAGTTTGACCACTGTGTGTAAAGACCTAGCTGTATGGCTTCCTCCCACATCTCAATGACATACATAAAGAATTACATAAAACTATTGAAGAATTCTGCTCTGGCAGAGTCTGACTACATATGACCCTCTAGGAAAAAGAACAGGGTTTAAAAAAGGATGGATAGATTTAATTTAAATTTAATTTAAATTACAGACCACAGTTTCCCCAAAGATTAGCATTATCACACTAAAATGGTTTGATTTATATATTTATATAGCCTTTTGTAGGATTGAATAGGCAAATTATCACAGAATTAGCTATGTAAACATTTTCCGACACAGCCCTATATAGGACAACAAGAAAGCTAACAGGTGTGTTGTCAAAGCTTGTTTTTGGGCTTAACAAGTTAAAAAGTTAAGTAAAATCACACATGCCAAACTTAAACCCTGTTTTTATTCAAAAAAGAAGAAACAAAAGTACATTTAATGTTTTCCTTAGAAATATAATATTTAGTAAAATATGACCCCTACTCTCTTCTGTTTCTTTTTCCGGTTTCTTTGTGGTGGTTGCCTGCGCCACCTCCACCTACTCAAAGCATCATGATGCTCCAACAATGATGGATGGATTAAAAGGCAGAAGTCTACGTGACCATCATTTTCAAGTCCTTCCGTGAGAACCCTAAATCCAAAGAGGACTGTTTCATTTATGTTAGGTAGAATGCCCAGAGGGGACTGGGAAGTCTAATGGTCTGGAATCCCTACAGATCTTATTTTTTTCTCCAGCCATCTAGAGTTTTTTTTTGTTTTTTCTGTCCACCCTGGCCATTGGAACTTACTATTATTCTATGTTAATTAATGTTGACTTGATTTCATTTTCTTACTGTGTCTTTTATTTTTCTATTCTTTATTATGTAAAGCACTTTGAGCTACTGTTTGTATGAAAATGTGCTATATAAATAAATGTTGTTGTTGTTGATGACTGATAATAAACACTCATGTTGCAGTTGTAACACAGCTGTCTTAGAGTAAAGGGTACGTGGGTTACGCTACAGATGCTCTATGCATATTTTGCAAGTTTGTCCATGTGGGTTTGCTCCTGTTTTCTGCCACAATCCACAGATATACAGATTAGGTGACTTGGTGATGCAAGATTGTTGCTCTGCCCTGGATAAGCAGGTTTAGAGGATAGATGGATCAACAGATACTCTCATCCGTCCTTTCCAAAGCAACTCTCTCTCGTGCATGTCATATATCCTTAAAACATTTAGAGATACATTCTGTACAATTTCAATAACTGATTAGTTTTTTTTTCAGATTTAGCTTAAGTGAGGTTACTTCAACATGTATATTTTGTAAACAGTATTTTTTGTATTTTACACATCTGATAGTTGATCCTGTTAACAAAACTGACCTCAGTACACAGCACAAGTGATTGAAATGGAAGTGCCTTCTGTATGGGATGGTATTATTAGGATGCTAACCAGATACTTCCGAGTTTCCCTATGATCAGTGTGAGCAGGCCAAGATCAAAAGGCAATTTACATTGACTACTGAAATTTTTCCCTTTCAAAATGTCAATGTAATTTGAGATCATGCAATATAATATATGGAATTGTTTTTGAAATCTTTTCTTTGAGCAGTGTGTTACACCATTTTTAGGTTCACATGTAGCTTGACATAACTTACTAATATTTGCTTTGCAAAGGGTGATGGATCTAGAGGAAAGTGACACCACATACATATTTGTGTGTATGAATGATGCAGGATTCAATCTGAACAAAGTCAGGTAATGCGGCAGAAAAATAATAGGCCATTGAGCCGCAGTGGATGTGCTTGATCAGCATGGTGGTAACCAATGTTCCCTCTAAGGAGTAGCATATAGTGAGCAAAAAACATTGTTTATGAGCGTCATTTTGTTTAAGCCAAAAATTTATGAGCACCAATTTTCACGATAAGTACGAGCGACGCTGTCGGAATGAGCGATCGTGCGGGAAGCATGAGCAATGCTCTGAATTTGTGTGAGCGATCGCTCATGCGCTCAGCTTAGAGGGAACACTAGTGATAACATAACCATGTGATGTTGTATCAGAGGATGGTGTAATCTACCATATTCCCACCATGGGACCCTATAACACATCTTATCTCCCATATTTCTTTGGGGGCTTAATTATGCTCTTATACCTGGGAATGAGACTGGAGTGTTGTGACCTGACATGCCACAATATGCAGTTATTTTGGGGCAATGTCAGTTTTCATCACTACAGTCTTGTCAGAGAATGGTTTGCAGCTCACCAACACATGCCAGTGGAGTTCGTTAGCACCCTATTCAACCTTACCCAATTCAATTAAGGAATTCTTCTCAGCACGGAGGTGGCATACATATATGACAACTGGCCCATTGACCACAAGTCTCTACTGGAGACAATGTATACTACTTACAAAAATATGTAGTATGGAGGCATGTCAGGAGTGAATGAAGCGTTCAGGAAAGTTTTCCCCCCTTTGCCTTGGAGGGTGTCAGATCTGATGTTGACGAAGTGTTCTGGCCAAACTGAGAGGAGAAACTGGATAACAAGAGGGTTTGAAATGAGGGCTACATTGTATTTACCATACAGGAGATCATCATCATGCTCAAGAATTCAGGTAAGGAAATTCTAGAAAGTTGATTCTGTTCATCTGGACATAGTTTTTTTTTTTGGATATGTTTTATCACTCATCCAGGTGACCTCCTCAGTCTCAGTTGACTACAGGTTTCTCCAACCTTATAAACAGTACCTTGGCCTAATGACCGAACTAGCACCATTGACTAACATTAGGCCAAGGTACTGCGGATACAATTTTCAGCATGTCTCAGCAATGCTAAGCCCCCTGCACCCAATATCAGAACTGAGGAGAGGAAGGCTCTCATAGCACTTAGTAAGGATGACAACATCATCACCCTTCAGCCAAATAAGGGGAGGTGCACAGTGGTGTTAAACCAGACGGACTATCATGGGAAAATCTTGTCTCTGCTTAATGACAAAAACATTTATCAACTCCTAAAACGAGATCCAGGTAGTGGTTACAGGAAAAAGGTGATAGATTGTCTCAAGCAGCAAAGACATCCAGTTCACAGGGGAGGGCATGAAATGTGACAGGCTAGCTTTCTTAGATTGTGAAATTTCCATCAGCAATGGGGGACATTTGAAAGTTGATGTGTACAGTAAACCAACGCATACGGATCAGTATTTAAGGTTTGACTCTCCCCATCCGCTACAGCACAAAATAGGTGTCATCAGGACTCTACAACACAGAGCAAACACCATACCCACAGACACAGCAGCCAGGGAAGCAGAAGAACATCATATCAATAAGGCCATAAGTAAATGTGGTCATCCCAGCTGGACTTTTGTCAAAGCAGGGAAGACACCTAAAGAATGCTCTAAGCAATCCAGGGGAGAGGAAGGACATCCGCTACCTAAGCGAAGACCTTTGGTGATCCCTTATGTGTTAGAGGAGTATCGGAACAGCTGAGACGCATTTTTCAAAACACCAGGGACCTCATGCATAACGCTGTGCAAAGAATTCACACTATAACATTACGTACAAACAAAAGTGGAATTGTGCTTTACGCACAAAAAAATCCAGATGCATAAATCTGTGCGAAAGCCAACTTCCACATTCTTCTGCTACATAAATCCCGGTCAGCGTAAAAGTTATGCACGTGTACACGCCTGCTGTCCCAGCCTTTCTCCTCCCAGAATTATGCCTCTTTGAAATGCAAATCAATATAAATAGCCCTTAAGCTCAGCGTTCTGTGAAAAGGCAGTGGAAAAAGCATGGGGGAAATAGAAGAATTTCAGCAAATACCAAGTGGAGGCAAGGATAAATGTCCTATTTGTTGGTTTAAACAGTGGTATAAACAACAAAAGGAAGTTGATTGATGACATAGAATTTCAGAGAAATTCGAAAGCTTAAGTTCACAAAGTTGCACAGTTCCCGAAATAAAAAAGTTGTCAGATATCAAAGTCGCCGTGAAAAGGCGAGTCGTAGCCCACCATCTGAGTGTCATATGAAATCTTATTAGGATAAGTAGAAAAAAATAGATACACACAGTAGAAAAAAAAGCACGAAATATCAACTTTAATCACGTAGTTTATTTTGTCATTAAAGTGGAACATCATAAACTTAATCTTAAAATTGTTTAATTTACTAGTTTCTCAAATCCCATCGTAACTAAAGTAGCACATTAAATGCTTTATTTGTATTTGATCTTCTATGTGCTCTATATGTGTGAATCAATATGTGCTTCTTAAACCGGCTTTCTCTTCCTCCGACAGGACACAGAATCCATTACATTCGTGATATTACAGCTCTGTGAATAATTAAAATACTGAGATGTATACTTGATATCATTTTCATGATGATAGGAGTTAAAGCATGTTATTAAACATAGGAACACAAGTTTATCTGTATAATATAATAAACATATTTTGCTGCATTTCATCTTAAAAGTGATATCGTCATCATATATAAACACGCACTTTATAAAGTGGCTCAGGTTATGCAATATTATAACTGTATCACAAGTTTACAGTGAGGTAATTGTACTTATAAGTACAAACAGTTCTACAAGGAGCACTTGATGGACTGATTGAGTGCGTTTAATGTATAGTTCTTGGGATGAAACTGTTTCTGAACCGCGATGAAAGACTCTGAAGCATTTGCCGTATGAGAGCAGTTCAAAAGACAGCATGTGCTTGTTGCTGTATACCGATAATTCTCTTTCCAGTCAGCTGCTGTACAGCTGTGATTCCCCACTCAGATACAGTGATATAAATACTCAGCTATTGTGTTTAGAATAGTTTGACCATTCTGTGGACCACTATATTGTTACAGGTTAATTACAATCAGATGCATTAAACTAATAAACAATATGTGGTTAATTTCAGTGTATTTATAAAGCCTCATCAGGGATGTGGATCTAAAAAAGAAAGGGAAAACCACACTGGAACAGTAGCACAGCTTTGACGCTGGGTGTCGCCAGTCTGCAAAACAGAGAGGAGAACTTACGTATGCCAGGGTATGAGCTACCGTGGAAATGTGCGTAGCTTTACACCAAGTTTAGGTTTTATACATCGCAATTTGAATGTGGAAACGTTCATACGCAACATTTTTCTGTGAACGCACCATTTATACATGAGGCCCCAGGTCTCGGTGGCTTTCAAACCCCAAAACACGATACGGCAAAAATTGGTTCACCCCAAGGATCCGGTGCACCAGCACAGGCAGAGTAATATAGTTTACGCAGTTAAGTGCCAAGAGAATTGCCGTGAATCATGCATCGGGGAAACCAAACAACCACTGAAGAAGCAGATGGCACAACACAGAAGAGCTACTTCGTCAGGCCAGGACTCCGCACTCTGTTTATATCTACAGGACAGTGGTCATTCTTTCAGTGATGAAGATGTGAACATCCTGGACAGGAAGAAAAGCTGGTTTGAGCGAGGAATCAAAGAAGCCATTTACGTGAAAAAGGAACGACCATCTCTGACTTGAGGAGGGGGCCTAAGGGTACATTTTTCACCATCTTACAATGCGATGATTGCAGCCATTCCCCAACTGTCAGTGAATGGTACTCATGACCATTGATCAATGGACAATTTTCATATCATTGATCACACGGCCCATTGTTAGTCAATGGCGCTAGTTTGGTCATTAGGCCAAGGCACTGTTTATAAGGTTGGAGAAACCTGCAGTCAACTGAGACTGAGGAAGTCACTTGATGAGTGATGAAATGTATCGGAAAAAAAAAACTATGTCCAGATGATCAGAATCAACTTTCAAGAACATACAGGATATCATTGTATGTTTAGTAATATTTTGCTTTTTTGTTACATTGTAATGAACTGATTTTGTTTCGTGTTTTAATTTTGAAGTTATTTTTGAATGTATAGTGACATTTTGTTGCATATTTCAGTACTATCTTTTATTAACAATACTAGAAGTGGTTTGCCAGTTTTTTTTCAAGTACCTAACATTTGTGAGAGGTTTACATATGCACTACTAAATACTGCCTCCTTTATGGTGATAGTATTATAAGGATAACTTACTTTGTGTGTTTTGGTACATGTTGTTATTGTTTTAAGTACTTTTGTTTCCTTTGCACTAGTGATAAAGAGTTGTGATTTCTACTTTTACTTACTAGGGAAATGCACTTTGGATTTTAAGAAAGATATTAGCATTTTGGAAATGCATTTAAGCAATTGAGAAAAAACTATTAAATTAACTTCTGTTAATAAAGCAAATATTGATCAAGCGGAATATGTATACTTGACATGTACTGGGCTAGAGTTTAAAAGAATGGCTCTCGGAAAATTTTGGAGGTCATATATTGTTGTAAAACTACAGTTCCAGATTCAACACAGTTATCTTGTTTCATCTTTAGCCAATGTGACATTATGCAGCTTCTGTTCATTGTGTTTGTCAGATCTGCCAGCTGTAGTTGCTCATCTTGTCACAAGATCATGTCAATTTAAATGACTGAAAACAAATGTCTATGTCACATTTACAATCTGATTGCTGACCTACCAGTACAGTCATTCCTGCTTCCTTTTCCTACACCTAATAACGTCTGGCCTTATGAGGGCAGTTCTGTATGAAGTTATAACTGCTACTGTTAGTTTAGCCTCATTCCAGGCCCTTTTTCTTTTTTTCCATTAGGTTGTGTTACATAAAATATTATACATCAAACATTCAAGCTTCTCTTCTATTTGTGAGATCTGTACTGTACTACCAGATGAGCATTAATTGGTTGTCAGCTCTCATGCACACAGTGAGCCCGTCCCTACAACTAAAGGAAAAAACAAACCTGCCTGATTTTACCGGATGAAGTCGCAATCTAGTTGGAAATGAGTTGTTGGGTTTGTCACATTAGGTGACTGCTTCATCTCAACAAAATTAAATAAATAAAGGCTACTGAAAATTGCTGGAAAAGTTGTGCAATATGACATAGTCTCTAAGCAGCCTGTCAGTCTTCGGATGTACATAGGTATCATCAAAGAGATGATATTCACAAATATTCACTAAGTTCTGTCAGTGTTTTCATAATATAGAATATGCTAAGAAAATTGCATGACAGATGCCATTTGTTTCAGGACTACAATCTTACATATACACATCCTCAGCAATATAGCTGTCTGATTATCTGAAAATATACTGCATTATAGGTACTTATGCAACTATTAATAAGTGAGTAAATTAAGCCGCCAGGTTTCTACTAATTATATGCTATAGAGCAGGGGTCCCCAGTCCGCAGCCTACTACCGGTCCGCGGCTGTCTGACAGCCGGACCGCAAGACTCACTCATTGAAGGGCTACAGCAAAAAGACTGCCCCCTTCACTGAGGACACTTTTCAGAACACTAGGCGGGCAGGGCTTTGCAGCGGAGCAGAAAGAGGAGAGAGACTGAGGTGAGAAAGTATTACAACGAAGTATTTTTATGTTTCTGACAGTTTCCCTATATGACATGAGTCTATGTACTTTCATTACAACGAAGTGACCTTGAAATGCTTGAATGAATCATCCACAGAGCAGTTAGTTCTGTGGTTGCAGCTCAGTTGTGCACATTTGCACAACAATCCCCAAACAGAAACATTGTAAAAAAATGTTCCTTCTTCAAACTTTCCTTGTACTGTTTTTTTTTTGCTGTTTTTTGTTTTCTGTGGTTTTCAGTGACACCTTTTGCTTATTGCTCGTGAACATTTGAAAAACATCCATAGGAATTTAACTCATTGTCACCCTTCTATAGAAACGGCAGACACGAAAAAACGCTAATAGTGTTAATGTTTGTGATGTGCAATCTGTTTGAATGACAAATGCAATGCATATGTCTTTGTTATATGCAAAAAAGAAGAAAAATCTCGGGTTACAAATGTATGCGAACTGTTGCATTTGAAGACGGCAAAAAAGCCATTTTTATGTGGTTCAGTGATGCTCCTTCAATAAACATTCCTATTAATGCGGCAGTCATTCAAGAAAATGTGTGGTTTTTAAACTCTCTTGGGACCTCCGTCAACAGGACAACATGCTGTGAGCCTGCTTTTTCCCTGCCCCGGCAATGGACAAACAATCTTACACAGATGCTGCAATCGCGCTTCGGGATGCACTTCAGTGTGACGTTCCCGTTGGGTGGGGGGGAATCCCAAAATAGTTCAGAAACCTCATAATATGAAGAAGAAGAAGATTATTTGGCTTCTGATTGATAACTGTGCTGCCCACAACATACTCCCATATTCAGATAATATTTGTGTTGAATTCCTCCCGCCCAATTGCACAGCAGTGCTTCAGCCATTGGGTTTGGGCATCATTCGCACCCTGAAAGTGTATTATCGCAAGGAAATGCTGAGAAAAATTTCTCATCAGCATAACTTGTAGGCAGGAGAAGATTAAAATTAACACGAAAGAAACTATTGAAGCTGCTTTCATTTTCATCATCCTATTTTTGTGAGGCAGGGTTTTCTGCAGTGACAGCAACCAACACGAGATTATGGAGTAGACTGAACATAAGCAACACACTTCACGTGTCACTGCCTTCCATCGTCCCCAGATGGGAATCTTCTGGTTGCAGGAAAACAACTTCAGGGCTCCCACTGATTCTGCATTATGGCAAGCTGTATAATTTCTATTACAATATTACAACTTAATAATAATAGAAATGTAATGTAAATTATGTATAAAACTGCCCTATGAACCTGCCCCTAAACCCTAACCGGTCCCTGGAAAAATGTACTTCTAGTAGAGCGGTCCTTGGTGTCAAAAAGGTTGGGGAACACTGCTATAGAGCTATCAGGAGCCCAAAATCCATCCAAAGAAGCATTTATCAAATCTCTCATCTAAGATACCACATTGAATTAAAGAAATTCAACAGCAGAAGACAATTTCTGCAATACTACTGAAGTTCTAAATATAAAATGCTAGAAAACCCTCAAATAAAGCTGAATTACAACAATTCTGCAAAGATGAGTGGGCCAAAATTCCTCAGGGGCGCTGTAAAAGACTCATTGCAAGTTATCGCAAACACTTGATTGCAGTTATTGCTGCTAAGGGTGGCCCAACCAGTTATTAGGTTCAGGGGGCAATTACTTTTTCACACAGGGCCATGTAGGTTTGGATTTTTTTTCTCCCTAGCTAATAAAAGCCATCATTTAAAAACTGCATTTTGTGTTTACTTGTGTTATATTTGACTAATGGTTAAATGTGTTTGATGATCAGAAACATTTTGTGTGACAAACATGTAAAAGAATAAGAAATCAGGAAGGGGGCAAATAGTTTTTCACACCACTGTAATTGTATAACTGTGATGTACAACAGCGATTTTTACATTAGATATGTATTAAATTCTCACGGATATCTTGTTTGCATTATCAATAATACACTACCTTTCACATTAATTTCCTTATCTGAGCTTATGACATTGTTTTCAGCTGACCAGCCATCCTCTCCTTGTGGTGCTCAACTGATGTAGCATGATTCAGCCTTTCTTAATACATAACCAATTCTAAAGTTCTCACATCAAAACCTATTTTGTTATACTGCTACACTTTTAAGTGTTCAAACCATTTTTGTAAATAGCTATGCAACCTTCATTGTCTATTTAAAGAAATATAACATGAAAACTACTGGCCATTTTTAAAGATTCTGTGTTATCAGTTTTCAATACAAAAACATGCTTTAACAAAGTGTCATGAGAAAATCATGCAATGTTCTGCCCCACATCTTGTTAGTTGAGACTATTATTTGTTGAACTGCGCTCCCCCTTCATCTTGTCATTTATTAACACACCAGTCAGTCCCATCCAACACTCAAAATTGTGCTATAAAAGTCTATGAAACTCACGTAAACCACGTAGGTCCCATAATAAACATTTGAATACAATACACCCCATGTTTCTCACGTAGGCACCCCTTTATCTCTTGTTTCAGTCACGTCCAAAACGTATCCTTAGGGTATATAAACCCCTGGGTTTGGTTAGTTGTGGTATGCAGCAATTTGAACCTCTGTCTATGCGCTTCTCTTTGTCTTGATCCAACCGTGGAAATCACTCACCTTTACTGTCTGTTATGTATTGCTTCGTAAATCATTCTTTATTGTATTTGATTGTACACCTGTATATACCTGTATGTTTCTTTTGTATATATTTCAGTTTACAACGAGGTACGTCCAGTAAAAGCCTTCAAGAAAACTCACACCCATGTCGTTTTTTATGTGGATGTGCTGAGTTGTTTAAGCTCCCTGCGGCCGCATTGCACAGACAGTGCGGAGTGAGGCAGAAAAGTAAAAAGGCGAATCCACGTCGCGAGACAGACTGCAAGAGGCTCGAGAAGACAGCTAAGTTAAGGAACGTTCTGGCCACTCGGATCAAAGAAGATTCCTACGGCAACTTAGTAAAAGGGCAATTCCACGGCGTGGGAAAGACCGCAGAACATTGCTCCTCACCTGCTAAGTAAAGGGACGTTTGTGCCAGGGATCAAAGGGAGAATCTTTAGGCAGCTTGGCTAAAAGACAGTATTCACATCGCAAATCGGTGTGCAGCATCTCCGTGGCATCTTTTAAATCAACTGACTCCACCTACTGACAAGTTGAAGCGCAGTAAGGGCTGTTCATGCTCTGCTTTTTAATATAGATTGCCGTTTCTCGTGGCTGTAAACAACGAGAAAATCTGTTCAAACAGAAGCCGAACTGAGATCTGATTGCCTTAAGCGTTTCAGCTTTATTCACTTTGCCTCTCCTGAATCGCCTGAAATCGTCAGTCTTCTGTTGGTGAAGCTGGCTACAGAAGCACTCGGTTCAACTTATACAGCCCAAACTCCACTATCGCAGATGTGGAGAAGGTATACAAAATAGAATCTAATTCTGAGGCCAATTCAAGACACACGCGCTATTCCAACACCTCAGCAAAACGTTCCACAGCCAAAGCTCATGCGTTGGCTGAAGCTGTGCGTGTACGTGCATCCTTCGCAATTAAACAGCTTGCGATTAAAACTGAACGAGCAAGAATGGAGGCAGAGAGACTTGTATTGGAGGCAGCACTAGAGGCTCTTCAGTCCAAAAAGGAAGCTGCTGCCGGAGTAGCTGAAGCTGAAATACTAGCAGCTGCGACCAATTAACTAAATCATGAGATTCGCAGCCGCCGATGCTCATCTCAAGTTAACAGAAGCGGGGTATGTAACTCTTGATGCTGTCACCCCTCAGCCTAACTCACCTACACGCAAATAAATGGAAACATCACCTGCTGCACAACAGGACGTCATGCTGAGGAGTCCTTCACGCATCTCAGGTGACCACCCATTTTCTACAAAGGTGCAGGCAGGAAAAAGTGAAGATGTCCAAAGAGTGTCATCACTGTCAGCACATGAGGGAAGGACGGCAGAGTATTTACAGGAGCAGATGGTATGGCTCACACTTGATGCTGTCACCTCTCAGCCAAACTCACCTACTCACAAAGAAGTGGAAAAATCACCTGCAGCAAAACAGGACGTCATGCTGAGGAGTCCTTCACGCATCTCAGGTGACCACCCATTTTCTACAATGGTGCAGGCTGGAGAAAGTGAAGATATCCAAAGGGTGTCATCACAATCAGCACATGAGGAAAGGACAGCAGAGTTAATACCGGAACAGACAGTATGGCTTACACTTGACGCTGTCACCACTCAGCCTAACTCACCTACTCACAAAGAAATGGAAACATCACCTGCAGCACAACAGGACGTCACGCTGAGGAGTCCTTCACGCGTCTCAAGTGACCACCCATTTTCTACAAGGGTGCAGGCAGGAGAAAGTGAAGATGTCCAAAGAATGTCATCACAGTCAGCATGTGCAATTTACCCAAGACTGCCCCACCAAGCAGGACTGCTTGATTATCACATCAAGACCCCTCTTGTAAAGAGTAGCCCATTCACATACTCTCTATGAACCTATGCTGGAGTTATGGACACAATTGGCAGGAAAGCAGTTGGCTTCCAAATAGAGGCTGTGAATAGAGGAGTAAGTATAGCCCTGCCTCCACTTATCGAATGCAACAAGATTTTGAACACTCGCTCTGAAATACTAACACCAGAGGCAGCACGTCGCCACCCTCACTTACAGTCTGTGGCAGGCCACATTCCAGAATTGGATACTAATGCCCATATTCTGCTACTGCTTGTAAGAGACATGATCAGAGTGCACAAAGTGAGGCAGCAAATTAATGGCCCTCATAATGCACCCTTTGCTCAAAAACTGGACCTAGGTTGGGTTCTTGTAGGCGAAGTTTGCCTCGGAAATGCTTACAAGTTGGCAGTTTGTACTTTCAAAACAAGTGTGCTGGAAAATGGGCGACCTTCACTTTTCACGCCTTGCTACAACCACATTTTCTTTAGAGAAAGGGTGACTTATGGCGGGGAGCCAACACCATTGGCCCCTTTGATCAAGTCTGAGCATAATGATGTGCTGAGGACAATTTTTGACTCTATGTTGCCACGGATCAGACTGTCTGCAATTCTTGGTGTTTTCACAGAGAATCTCTAAAAGCCAGTTGAGAGAAGTGCAAGCTTTGGCAAATGAATTCTGGACACGCTGGAGACTTGAATACCTATCCACTTTGCAGAGCAGGCACAAATGGGCTTACCAATCCATAAATATACAAATAGGAGACATTGTGTTGTTAAAGAAGATTCCACTATCACTCAATAAATTAGCAGTGATGGTACAGAACAAAAAATATAAGTTAAGACTGCCTCTCAAGGCATCTCCAGAAACTCTATCAGGCGCATCACAAAAATCTTTCTACTAGAAAATGGATAAGTTAACACAATGTTTACCTTTATGTACTGTTTAGTGATATAATGTTATTATATTAGACGGGGAGTGTTCTGCCCCACATCTTGTTAGCTGAGACTGTTATTTGTTGAACTTTGCTCCCCCTTCATCTTGTCATTTATTAACACACTAGTCAGTCACGTCCAACACTTAAAGTGGTGCTATAAAAGTCTATGAAACTCACACAAACCACGTAGGTCCCATAATAAACATTTGAATACAATACACCCCATGTGTCTCACGTAGGTACCCCTTTACCTCTTGTTTCGGTCACGTCCAAAACGTATCCTTAGGGTATATAAACCCGTGTCTGGTTTGTTGTGGTACGCAGTAATTTGAACCTCAGTCTACGCGCTTCTCTTTGTCTTGATCCAACCGTGGAAATCACTCACCTTGTAAGTGTCTTTTAAAGCTTTATTGTTTAATGTACACTGTCTGCTATGTATTGCTTTGTAAATCATTATTTATTGTCTTTGATTGTACACCTGTAAATGCCTGTATGTTTCTTCTGTATATATTTCAGTTTACAACGAAGTACGTCCAGTAAAAGCCTTCAAGATAGCTCACTCACCCCTTGTTATTTTTTATGTGGATGTGCCGAGTTGTTTAAGCTCTCTGTGGCCGCATTGCACTGATAGTGAGGAGTGAGGCAGAAAATGCATCTTTAATTATTTTACTGTACCCTCACAGAATAACTAATTTTTAAAATAACAGCTGGCCTCAACATTGTTTAGTTGTAACAAAATTTTCAAAATTTTTCCAAACTACATAGTAGGAATTACCTGCTGCCTTTCTCTTCTCCTTGCTTGAGAAAACTGTGAAATTAACATTTGCTGGTCAAGCAAATCCATCCTTTGCTGTCTTTGAATGTCCAATGTGGCACCCATGCCCACAGAAGATTCATGGGTTGGTTCAGCAGATGAGAAAAGTGGTTCAAGAATGAATGAAGAGGTTCGGGCCAGCCAGCTTGGTATAAAAATTATATTCTGGATTTGAAACATATTATAGAAGTAAAACATTCCAGAGATCTGAAAAAAAAAAAAAAAAAAAAAAACAGGTAAACCTTATTATTTTCACAAAGTATACCAGGGAAGCAAAGAATAACAATTTATATACCAAGCAAAAAAGATATGGATGTTTACATAGTGATATTTATTCCACTTATAACCCTTTTTATAAGGGCTGCACATACCCGCAATTTTACTGAAAACTGTAGGTTTACACAATACTGTTCAATGATTCCCTTAAACCCAAAGCCTCACAAGCCTGTCTTAATTATTCATTGACAAATAGAAGAGAATAATAAATATTTTTTATTACCAAGACCGAATTTGCCTTGGAAGAAGTCTAGTGTTATGTAGCAATGCTGTAGCTCTGCTCATATTTATTATTCCATCCACTCTCCACACCTACTCTTTTTGGATCACAGTTGGAGGAAGTTTTTTTTATATTAAATCAGGTATTTTATTTTTGTTAATGTATTTACCCAATTACAAATATTAACCCAAGGGCAAGATCTATTTTGCAGTGACAACCTGGATAACCTGCCCATGTTCAAGTGTTCAGTAATTTACTCAGTGTTACTGAGGTTGGTAGCAGCTTTGCTCTATGTAGTATAAATGTAAGCAAAAAAACTCGTTTTCTTTTTTGTAGTCTGTGGTTTTGGTGGTTTAAGTACTAGATCTTCCTGTGCCCATGTAAGCAGCCACACATATCTCTGTGAGATACTTAGTTTACAACAAATAACAACACCTCGCACAGTCACTCTCTACCTTTCTCTCAACATCAGCAAGCCAAATAAGTCCATCTTTCCTCACCGCAAGATTTATCATCTCAACAATATTTGCTATTATACTCTATAAACAAAATGAAAATTACAAATAACAGCAGTCCTTACTACAGAAGTAATTAAAACAAATGTCTGTATTAACTACTCAGATATGGTTAGGAAGCGAATGTGCCTCTAATGTACATGCCTATCCATTTTCTAAAAGTAGGTCATCCATTGTGGTGTGTTGGGGAACTGAAGCCTATTCTTTTAAAGCAGGACTCAGCTCCAGATAAAATGCCAGTCAATCATAGGATAAATGCATACAAGCACCCACAGTAACTCAGGGCTATTCAACATTCAACCATTAATTCCAATAAGGCATCATACATTTCACATTGTACCTAATGGCTGTTGTTAACCATGTTCTACCTTTACGGCCATTGTGTATTTGATAATGTACAGTGTTTGGCTTATGTTGAACATGGTATAGTCTGATGGCCAAAAAGCTCATCAGACCATATAACCTTCTCCTAGCTGAGTTTATCGTCTTCCATATGCCTACTGGCAAACTCTAGCTGAGATGGCATGTACATTTTTGTTAACATTATGTTTTTCTTTGCCACTTGGAGTTCTCCCATAGGAGAAGCCCTATGTAGATGGGTGCACCTTGCCTCCTTACCTGTTTGTACTTTTAAAGACGGAATACTATCAAGGCACAGGAATTACTTTGGTGAGTAGGCATTTTAAAAATCTATTGAGTGTCATGTGGTCAGATTGTGAATTAACACCTCCAAATCTCATGTCATGGTCTACTGTCAAGAGAAAAAATGCTTTCCCTCATTCTCTTCAGGTATGGGGGAGCAGCTGTCACTAGTGGGAGCATTTCAAGGTCTGGAGTTATGTTAATGGATAATAGTAGAGGTGATTTATAAAACTCTTAATCTGTCTCTCTGCACATCAGTTCTCTGCCACTTTTGATAAATTAAGTAGCATAGTTTACTGTCAAATAAAGCAAAGAGTACGCGACACGTGTCCCAACCACATGCGTTTCCTGGTAGGTAACCACCCATACAATCAGGTTTGTGAATGAATGAATGTAATTACTCCAATCTACAGGCTGTCAAATAAACGAACTACACGCCGTGGCGCAGCGTAAAGGGACTTCGTCTCTGATGCTGATGTCTGATCCTTGCAAGGGGAGCAGTGGAGCGTGTATGCGTGATGAGCCCAAATAAAGGCGAAACACGTGTCGCATACTCTTTGCTTTATTTGACAGTAAACTATGCAACATTCCATGATCTGCTTCTCGCAAGTGAAAGAGGACCCCGTGTTTGCCAAATGGCAGACCAACCATATGCGTTACCTGGTAGTTAACCACCCATACAATCAGGTCGGGACTCAGACTATGAATGCAGTGAATAAATATATATATATATATATATATATATATATATATATATATATATGTGTGTGTGCGTGTGTATGTGTGATATGACACAAAGGTTTATCCAAAATCAAATGTTACACATTTTCTCTGAGCTACTATGACACTTTCTGCATACCTCCACTAACTGCTCTTAATTGTGATATAAACATTATAAATGTAATGCCTAACTATGGATGCAATGATATTACTAGTTGGTAATCATATCTATTCGATTATTCCTCCTAAGTGTTTGTACCCACTATCAGCTTCACAATATGGCTTTCCCAAAGTATAAGACAGGCGCTCCTCCCATGCAGTGGAAAAGGCAAAAAATAGCCAGTGTGACCACCAGGCGACTTGCCAGCTCCCCAACACCCGATGCAACAGACACAGGCATAAGTCCAGCACACACAAGGCTTTTATTAAAGTGTGGAAATGCTTTCCCTTTTGTTTCCCAACTGCTGCACAGTACAAAGCACTAGGACAATTAATAAGCACAGTGCATAGTACCTCCCACTTCCTAATTCTAGCTCCCAGTGTGGAGTGAGGTAGCTGCTTTTATACAGCATCCAGAAGTGCTCCAGGTGTCCCGTGATCTCCTTTCTAGGGGTACTTCCAGGTGTGACAGTAGGCAAGTCAAAGGCATGTCAAAAATCAAATTGAAAGCAGTGCACAGCTATAAATGGAAAACATAACCACTCATTAGTAGAAAGAATTATGCGTCAGTACATAGAAAATTGTTTTTGACCATCTGCACAATGGAGCAGTAGAAAAGCTCAAACCCAGGTTCAGCATATTAATGACTATGACAAGGGTCATGAAAAGGTGAAAACCAGTTACCTAAATGCTTCCTTCAGCTAGGGCTGTTACATGCTGATCTGAATTTATGTGATTAATTTTTCAGTGCTTTATTAAAAATTCAAAATTGAATGGAAAGTTTCAGATTTTACTGCACATATTCCTGTTACTCCAGCGTTCACAATATGTCTACAGCTGGAGGACTGGCCTAAACCTAAACAAGAGTAATTATATTCCTCCAGCTGAGAAAGCTGTGCCCATCTTTTTTGGAAATAAACTGCGAGAAATGCTTATAGCTCAGATGCTGTCATTTAGAGCAGAAATGTGAACATCCAGTATAGCACTTCCTTTAGAGGATGGAGATGATTTTTAAAAATGGCATCTAATTTTGCCATCATCCTATTTTTTACAACAGTGTCCAGCTTCCAGTGTTTCCAGAGATACCCTTTGATGGACCAGGCTTTCCGAATAAGGTATGTATGATGATCATTGTACATACGTTCTAAAACATACTCTGAATTCACCCCAAAACTCTCCTAGTAATTATACAAAAGATGAATATTTCATGTATTATATCCAAATCAATGGGAAATTATCATACCTTTTTTATATTAGAATTAATTGAAATTTGGTGATATTTTAGCTTTTTAATAAAAGCTGCATAATTGTTTTCTCCCTACACTGTTAACAAAAATTCTTGGTTGCTGTCAAAATGGAATTGGTCAGGCTGGGAACATAACATGCTTAATGAATTAAAAAATGAATGAATTAAATATTTCAACTACTGTGTTCTATTTATTTACTTGACATGCATCAGAGGTTGCATGGTTGCATAGTAAATAGTTAATCTGTCTCAGAGCCCACAAGGACCAGGATTCAGTTTCCTATGTAAATACTGTATATGTAAATCTCACATATTCTCCCATACTACAGGGGTTAAAGTGGTCTTGGCTTCCTCCCTTATCCCAAACCTGTATTGAGTTAACTTGTTAACCTAAATTCGTTCACTGTGAATTAGTATGGAGGGCACAAGTGAGCATCCTCATGTCACACTTCGGGTTTTGGCCTGAAGTTGTTAGAACAAACTGTGACTCTCTATGGCTCTGTGATGGTTTTCTACCAGATAGCTAATCTGTGGCACACTGCAATTTCAATTTAATAGGTTTTGTAGAAAACCATTCAGAATTCAGCTAAAATAATTTAGCAATGAGCAAAGGAAGTGGTATGCTGGGACATAACATCCATAGGCACTTGGCTAGAATCCCTCTTTTTTTTCCCCTGGGTAAGGAGAAATTGATACTGAGCAACTTTATTTGACATGTTTATAAAAAACAACTACAAATTCAAATTTAATTAAAGTTAATTTGTCATGTGAAACCAGCACATTAAAATTCATATGTTCCTGTTCCCCAGTAGCAATAAAAGTAAAAAAGGGAATTAAAAAAGTTACATTAGTATGTGATATGTACTACGCAATAAAGAATGAAAAAGCATGCAGTTTACAACATCATACAATTTTGTGCAATATTTGGCAATCCTGCTGTAAACAGACTTTCACATAGGCGGGGACGTTGATATGAGGACTATTACGAAACTAATAAATAAATAAGTAAGTAAATAAAGAGGAGAGACATACGAAGAATGCCATGTGGCACTTCAAGGTCAGGTGACCAGGGAGCAGGACTCTAGCTGTCTGAAGCACCAGACTAGCCTGTGCCACATAAAAGAAAAACACACTTTTAGCAGTGAGAAGTAATAGAGATTGTACTGTGGGAAAAATTAGAACACTTTTAATGGCTACTTCAGTAGGCAAGATAAACAAAGATCAATAAACAACCAAATAAATGATAATGGAAGAAGCTGACCATAAATCAGAGGAAGGGCCTGTGAGTTCCAAGCAGCCACCAGATTGGCTAAAAACATTACTTGAGCACCAGGTCCAGAAGTTTAAAAAAAAATTATCACCAACATTGTAAAAAATCGAGGCTACAATGATAACTTTGCAGGATGCTAGGTACTGAAGGCCCAGAAATGTTTTCCATAACATTTGAAAGACTAAGGTCCAGGTTGCCATCTGCTTCCCCAGCTCCAATGCTGTCCATGTATGAAAGCACTATTGAAAACATTACTGTACAGGAAGGCCCAAACATCTACTACCACCATCACGGACAGCTCCCTGCAACATCATACTGCACAAAACCTAAGCTAGCCAAATTTGATGGAAAAGAAGACTGGGCGATTTTTTTTGTTCTTTTTGAGAGGCAGCACAGAGGCATGCATGGACTGGGGCTGAATGAGTGGATCGGCTGTATGAAAGACTCAGAGGGCCAGCTATGCGTTATGTGTATTCAATGCCTGGACACTTTCAAGAAGACTATGCCTTTCTGGTGGAGCAGCTGATCCAGCAGTTTGGACAGGTGGACAAACCCCCCCTACCAATCATTCGCCAACGACTTGGTGAGCTTTGCCAACAAAAGGAGTCTGGGGCAGAGTTTGCAGAGTGTTTTGTTTTGGTAGCATAGTATATTACTCTACTACTATATCAACCATCATACACCATGAACTGAAAAGGACAACACAATGAAGAGCACCGCTCGGCAGCCATATTGAGACAGGTATGTGGCCTGTTCTGAAGAAACTGACCAAAAATGAGGACTAAACTAGAGACATTTTAAGTAACTAACAAGTCTGTGTGCCGCCTGAAACTACACATCACCATTTATCAGGTTGTATGGTTGCCAATATTCAAATGTACTTTGCATATTGTTGTAGGGAATATGTATTATTAATATGTAGCCTTTTGTCAGAATGCCTCAAATCTCACAGATTTACCACTGTTTATAAGGTATTGTACCCTATAACTTCTCCCCACCTTCCCTTCTACATTTATAACCTCAGGCAATTAGGTGTAGTAAAACACAAG
The DNA here is from genome assembly GCF_016835505.1 of Polypterus senegalus. NCBI lineage: Eukaryota > Metazoa > Chordata > Cladistia > Polypteriformes > Polypteridae > Polypterus > Polypterus senegalus. The sequence continues at coordinate 150,932,579 of NC_053155.1, forward strand.
CAGGAGTTAAGTCACACTTTAAATAATGGATTATTGATAATATTCATAAATAATAACAATATGCAAAGTACAATATTGTGGATACAGGAGCTGAGGTCACCATCATTTCATTAGAACTACATGAGATTGGGAGAACTATCAGCCTCCACAACAGTGCTTCTACGTAATGCAGAGTCACGAAAGGAGTTGGTCACTATAAAAGAGACAATAGTGAAGTTAAAAATTGGTAGTAAGTCATGGAGATGGGATGTCTATGTTGCTCCTATCCAAGATCAGTTTCTCCTAGGATTAGATTTCATGTTGGTCATGAACATGACCATTCATGCAGGAGGCAATTGGAAGTGAACCAGCGCTCACTTGTATACGGGGAGGGGCTATAGGACAGTATGATGTATTCTGTGTACATCCATAGCACGCTTCAACTTGATGTATGGAGGACTGTTGAAGATCCAAGGCCTGGTGTAACAGCAGTACTGAAGCCAACAAGTTTAGCAGATTACATATCTTCCGGTAGTGTGCTACTTCAGATTGAAAACCGCATACCTGATCGTGTGTGCAATCTTTCACTACAGGAGGCAGAACTTTCACAGGGCACATGTCTGGGAGTCCTCATTGGGACTGAACCACTCTTACTTACAAAACCATCCAGTTCAGAACTGAATCGAAAGGCCCCTGAACATCTTTCAAAAATATGGAGAATCCAGTCACCAAGTCCTTTGGACCTGCCTTCATACCTCCACAGCCTATACACTGCCTCTAGTGAAGATCTCACTCTAACCCAACAAGAACAGCTGACCACCTTACTTTTAGATTACCAGTCAATCTTTGCAGCCACTGACCATGACTGGGACATTTCTCTGCCATCACACACCACATTGATACAAGGGATGCCCGACCTGTACGCCAGCCCCCAAGACACACAGACTTAGGATTCCAGGAAGAAAAGCAGCTACATCTACAGGCAATGCTAGGTGCAGGAGTTGTCATCCCCTCAAAGTCTGAATGGGCATCACCAATTGTTCTCATTCCGAAAAAGGATGGTGGAGTCAGATGGTGTATTGACTATCGAAAGTTAAAATGAACTGACTACCCACACCCAAAGACAGAGAAATGCCTAGACACACTGAAAGGAGCCACAGTGTTCTCCACCCTCAACATGCAATGTGGGTATTGGCAGATAGAGGTACAAGCAGAGGATAGGAGAAAGACTGCCTTCATAACCAAGCATTGACTGTACGAATATACTTGTATGCCATTTGGATTATGTAACGCTCCTAGTACCTTTCAAAGGGCCATGAAGCTGGTGTTACAAGGATTGCAATGGCAGACTCTTTTAGTTTACCTGGATGATGTAATTGTTTTAGGCAACAGTGTGGAATAGGGACTTCAGAATCTTATAGAGGTCTTCCAGCTTTTCCAAAGATATGGATTAAAATTGAAACCTTCAAAGTATCATTTTCTTAAGAAGAAAGTTTTGCTTCTGGGGTACATATTGAGTGGGCAGGGCACTGCCACTAACCCAGCTCTAATACATGATGTACAAAATTGGAATACACCCACAAGTATCAAGGAGCTACAGATATTCCTTGGACTTTGCAACTATTACCGGCGATTTCTACCAGCATTTGCAGAAATTGCCAGTTCAATGAAACAGCTATTGCAGAAGGGAGTCAAATTCAAATATAGTGAGACTCAGCAGCTAGCATTTGATGAGCTGAAGAAATAGTTGACAACAGCACCAATACTGGCTTACCCTCTGCTTGAAAGGACCCTTATACTAGATACAGATGCTTCCAACTTTAGCATCGGTGCAGTTCTTTCCCAGCTGCAAGAGGGAGTTAGTTGAAAGGGTAATTGCATATGCCAGTTAATGCTTACAAAGCACCCAGCAGTGTTACTGCACAACATGAAAGGAGCTGCTTGCTGTGGTAATGTTTACAAGGCGCTTCAGACATTATCTTCTTGGCTGTCGTTTTCTCATTCATACTGATCATAACAGTATCACTTGGCTCTTCCGATTCAGACATCCGGAAAGACAGTTGGCCCGCTGGTTGGAGGATCTCAATCAGTATGACTTCCAAATTTAACATTTTGAAGGTATACAACATGCCAATGCCCTTTCCAGGAAGGAAGTGGAGTCCACGTGCGAGTGCTATCAAGCTGGAAAAGATCCTGACAGCCTGCCATGTGGAGGCTGAACATATTATCAAAAGCTGCAACAGCAGTGGTGTCGCTTTGTCAGTGATGTGGGTGATGCAATACCTCTTGCAGTGCGGCAGACTTCACTAGGGAGTGGGCACACTGAAAATGAAGTCTCAAATAAGACAAATTCAATAGGAGACCACAATGAACTCCGGGAAGCATTTCAACTACTGGGTGTGCCAGAAACTAACTGGATTCCAGAATTCAGCAAGAAGCAGTTGGAGGAGGAACATAGGAAGGATCCTACTCTTTCCATTCTTCACTGATGGAAAGATCAAGGTGATCTTTCTACCCAAGAAGAAGTCTCACTTGAGAGCCCAGTCATTCGCAAATATTGGTTGTGCTGGTCATAGGTTAAACACAACCAAGGGGTTCTCTACTACCGCTGGGAGGGCACACTGGAAATGCCTTCTTCCCTTCGACAGTTAGTGCCTCAGTCTCTACAAGTAGAAGTCATCCATTTCTACCATAGCCCGCTACAGTCCGACCATCTTGGAGAAGGGAAAACACTTAATAGGGTACAACAACATTACTACTGGGAGTGTATGAAACATGATATTTGTCTTTTTGTTAAGAAATGTAAGCAGTGCCAAGCCTGTTGATCTGTTGGGGCAACAGGAAGAGCCTCCTACAATCGTATCAGGTAGGGGCGCCCAAGGATTGCTTACATATTGATGTGCTGGGGCCCTTTACAATCTCCAGTTTAGGCAATAAATACAACCTGGTAATGATGGATCAGTTCACATGATGGATGGAGGCCTTCCCATTCCAAATCAAAGTCCTACAACTACTGCCAAGTCATTAGTGTATGAATTCATTGCATGTTTTGGAACCCCGCTGGAAATTCATACTGATCAAGGCCGTAATTTTGAAAGTGACCTGTTCACAGAAGTTTGCTGTCTTTGCAGAAGACAAAAACAAGGACTACTCCATACCATCCCTCCAGCAATGGTCAGGTGGAATGCTTTAACAGAACCCTCTCACAGATGGTTAGTTGCTATGTAGATGAAAACCAATTTTCAAAAAGAATTGGGATCAGAACTTGCCTCTACTCACTTCTGCATACCGAAGTTCACTACATACAATTATTGGGTTCACTTCAAATTGTCTAATGCTGAACAGAGAAGTCCACCAGTCCAATGCTGTCTCCCTAGGCATTGCCCAGGCTAATTCACAGAGGTCTGAAATCCCTGAATATGTGAAAAATAATTTGAAGAAGGTATGCATCAGGCACAGGAGATGGCCAGGAAGCACCTAAATGTGGCACAGATTCACCAGAAGAAGACATATGACTTGTGACTTCTGGTGATTTAGTATATGTGAGGGACAGTACAAAGAAGGTGGGTCACAGTCCAAAGCTACAATCACCATGGCATGAACCTCAGGTTTTTACTAAATGCCTTGGCTCAGTTCTGTATCAGGTCCGGGATCAGCACAATTCAAAGTTTTTGCATCATGATCGCCTACTTCCATATACTACTGACAGTGTTCCTGTGTGGATGAGGAGGCAACGGCATTCTGTGCTGGAAAGAAATCTAGAGGAAGGGGAACCCTTTCAACTTGGCACATCTAACCAAAAGGAGGATTCAGACCACATGCAGCTTCTCTCCAGTGAAGAGACTTGCAGCACAATAACACCCAAGAAATGCAGACAGCTGCCAGTTGTAGGCATCATAAAGAAAGATGTGAATTGCCAAATTCCCACAACCAATCTCATTCTGAAGATGATGCTCTGAATTTGCCATGTACCAGAGCAGGGAGGGCTATAAGAAAACCTATTCGCTTCCAGAAGTAATAAAAAAATACTTGGCCTTGCTGTGTTATTAAAAAAAAAAAAGATAGCTTAGTGTTAGTCATTTCTTAATGACTTGTTCTGAGTATATAGCTAAGCCCATACAATGCTGAAGAGACTCAGCACAGCAGAAGTGGGGTTGTTAATTGTGGTGACCAGAAAAGTTCATGGCTGATGTTTTAACTGCTCTAAAGTTCATGATGACTTTGACATGTGGTGATGTTGTTGTTTAGTCACAGGCTTGGTGCATGGATGCACACTAAAAGCGATCCATACTCTGAGCTAGAGCAACAACCTGTTAAGCAGCATCTGTTTCATTAAATTTAATGCAAATGTATTGCTGAATAATTCTGGATAATGTTAGTTAATTATTAAAGGCTTCCTGATGGATATCTTTGTAGTGGACCAGTTTTTTTACCCATGCCGCACATATGGCACAACAACATTTCAAGAGTAAAAACTGGTACTAAGCTTCAAGGTTGGTCTTTGTAGCCACTGTATCATCAAACACACAGGTGAGAATAAGTTTGTGTCCAGAGTGATTAAAATAAAATAAAAAAGCATTAAGAATAAACCACTGGAGTTAATAGTAAGCCAGTCTGTAAATGACCTTTCTGTCACGTTGTGTTGTTACACTAGACAGTGATGTTATCAGCTAAACGCCATTCTAGATAGCAGTAATTAAAATTTAAAAGTGTCATCTTATTCGTCCAGAATTTTCTTAAGTGGTTTAACACTAAGACTCTCATGTGCTATTTTCACTATGACCAGAGTTGTGGGTAAAGCCATAGGTCATCACATATTAAATTTTACAGGCCAAGATCTGTGCTTGTAGTTTAAAATGATTAGGAGGATAAGGCTGTAACAAATACATAGCTATAGTAAATAAAAAGCATCACAAAAAATACATCTTATCTATAAGATGCTTCAAGCAAAATATGCAGAGCCAAGAAAATAACATCATTTCCTGAACATGGGCAAACTGAACAAGTTTGACTTTTTTCACTCTGTTAGTCTTTGCCTGATGTATTGCAATTTTGTGAGCTTTGTCAAGTATCCTGTGATGGTACATGCTGTTAGTGTATATTACTGATCGAAAAGGACAAGTTTGGCTCGGAACATAATGCACCTATATGTATTAACATATATTTGGTACAGTTCTCTGACAAACTGATTGATATTGTTATCAATCAGCTAAAGGATACCAACTCTAAGCAACTAATCCTAGATCGGGGTGTCTAACTCAGTGGCTGCAGCTTTTCATTCTAACCATTTTCCTAATCAGCAAGCAGTTTTCACTGCCAATTAACTCCTTTTCCTTTTTGTTTTTTCTAAGACCACCGTCAAGATGTTTTGGTGACCTGAACAGACCAACATGACCGAGATTGTCACCTTTCTTTATTTTCAGATTAGCTGGTCATGTGGCGGCTTGTTTTGTGTCTCATTATTGTTTGGCTGCTCATTAAGGAAAAAGAAACAACTAAGGGGTCTGAGTCACGTCAAGCAAAACTAAAGCAAAACAAGTTAATTAGCAGCAAAAATGACTCACTAATTAAGAAGATGGTTAGGATGAAAACCTGCAGCCAATGCAGCCCACCAGGACCAGAGTTGGAAACCCCGTCTTAGATTTACGTGCATTGTAGAATTATATCTTATCACTACTCCTTTATTTCTTATACATGAATAACTGCATGTCACATGCAATAATTGGTAAATCTATTGATAACAACACTGGTTTTGCACTCATCACAACCTGAGAGGAGTTTGTGTAAAGGAACAAATTAATCAGACCAATCAAAGGAGACAGGTTTGGAATGGTCAACAAAACAGTAGTACAGGAGGGGGGTATTTTCCGTACGTTGCTTAAATCATCCGAGATCAGATGCATAATCTTGGATGAGTTAATGCCGGTGAAACTCATCCGGGATAAGTCGTTTTTTCAAATGCAGCCGTGTAGTAGATTAGTCTAGCTGGATCTAATCATCCGAGATGAATGCGCACGCCCACACTGATTGAAAAGCCCATATATATTGAGTGCAGAAAACATGATCAGCAAGTCTTTGACAGGCTGTAACAAAATGACGAAAGAACGGGCGCATTTCTTCACACAAGCGGAGCAGGACCTTTTATTCGAAGGATATGAAGAATTTCAAGACTTAATATGCACAAAGGGTAACACTGCAAAAGCGGCCCAAACCAGAAAAGACAGCTGGCAAAAAGTGGCCAACAAATTAAACGCTAAGTAGTGTGCACTGTACTTACTGAATGCAGGGTTTAATTTCCTATGTGTCAGATTAATTATTATTTAATATGTCATAATTCCAGATCAAACGTGAGCACAAGGAGAAGTGAAGTACAAGAATATACTTCAAACTGGTAAATATTGGTATATAATTAAAGAATTGTTAACATAAAGAATCATAATATAAAAAATATTAATTTTAAAGCTAATAAGAAGGCACACAAGCAAAAAACAGGTGGAGGTCCACACAGTCCAGACCTAACCCCTGCAGTAGAGTTGGCTCTCCAGCAAAATGCCCTTCGCCCTGTTTCTGAGGGCATTCCAGGGGGAAGCTCCTCCTCAGAACCAGTGGCAGAATGCAGTGGTCACTTCATTTCAGGTAAAGGATGGTCATTGCATATATTTGTCCTCAATGTGTGCCATAGGTATGTTCCATATAGCCCACTTTTTTTTTGTTGGGTCAGTTGCAGGGAATGTCATATCCCTAGAACTTATGTCTGACCAACGAGATATTGACGAAGGTCAACTATTTGATGAAGACACTGTGTCTGATTATTAATCAGGAGGAGAGGTACATTTTCCAAATAATGTTTATCCAAACTCCACTCTGATCAGTCCCACGTGCCCCAATCACATTTGGAAATCCAGGGTAATGAGAATGTAAGGCTGATTGTGAGATTCTTTATGGAAATGTGGGTGTTTTTGTCTGTGTATTACCTACCTGCAATGGCATGAAACGCCTCTTTTATTGTCTGCACATGCAGGTGTCCAGGAAACACTATGAAAACCCAAAGGAAATATTTCAGAGCCAAACAGACTTTACGAATTGCCTGGCAAACTCCACTTATACTGTAGATGGATTTTCCACATTGCCTACAGTATATAAAAAGTGCCGCTTGCAAAAAACCTCAAAGCAACGCATACTGCCAGTGTGGTTGTGAGAGCCAGACTTCACCTAGTTTTACTTTGAATATAAGGTGCTAATAAATCTTTGAGGTACAATACTCCCCCCGGCTTAACCAGGATCTTTCAAAAAGAATTTCCTCCAGGAGCAATAAAGGATCTTGCTGATCGCGTAAAACCCTCTCTATATGAAATTCTCTTCTTATAATTTGCGCACCAATATCAACTGGTTGCTCATTCATGAACAGTGAACCATGACTGAATGAATTATATGCACGGAAACTGATTAGGTGTGTGAGCTAATCCTTATTACATAGAACAAACCTGCTCCGAGCTGGTTTGAGGATTTGGATGTGCTGCTATGACAACACATCCAGCAAAAGTTTCGAAAAACACCCGGCTAAACGAGTAATCCACGTACGAAAAATACCCCGGAGGAGTGGTTTTTAGGCAAAGCAAAACAATACTTGTATTGTTATTTATCAGTTTCCAGGTTGTAGTGGCAATGCACAAATTCAAGCTTCTGAGCCCCACCTTCTACACAGTATGAATGTGTTTGTTTTCTTTCAAGTATCACTGTTTTCTTCTCAGCTCCTTACCCTCTATTGTGTTTGAACTTTCAGGTGCTGAAATAGTTAGGTCTGCAGCTACCTCTTTGTTTTTGTGATTCTTTGAAATACCAACACCTTCAGTAGGACATTGGCAATTCTGTTTTGGATTTGTTCTGGTTTTTGACTTTGCCGCTCTATTGAATTTTTTCAGTGTTGAGGATTAAAATGTCTGCTTTTCAAGATTAAATTTCCAGTTTTGCTTTTCTGTATTTTTGAATTTCACATTTTGTATATCATTTTGAGGCTTATTATTAAAATGTCTTCTTCAGTTTAATAATTTTCTTTATTAATTAGGGGTCCCTTCCCCTTTGTTATTTTTAGATTATCAGTGTTTCTTGTTTTATTTTTTTCTACATCTTGTTTTATTTTTACTTCATTTTTTTATTTTGCTAATACTAAGAAATTCTTAATTTTTAACTGCTTTACAGATTAATAAAAAAAACCATTTGTGTTTGTGTCTTCAAAACAGTTCTTCGGTTTTGGCCATTCCTTTGTGCATAACCAAACTAATCAAAGAACACACTGATAAAGAAAAATCCCCTGACATTCTTCTTTCTGAAATCATCAAATTTTCACAGAACGCAGTTTCCATTTTCTAAAGTTCCATTATTTAAAGCACTCTGCCTTTTCCATCACAGTTTGACACTATCATTGTCAGGAAGCAGATAAGAGTGGTGTGTACCATTTCTAAAATTCAATCTGTCATTTATATATATTCTCTTTCAGAATTATATATATAGTCATTAGGATCTCATCTGACTCAATATACACCACACATCTGATTTCATATTTGCCATGTCCAATAAAGAATTTGGGTTTATCAAGACAAAGACCAAAAGATTTCATAATAATATTTATCTTTTTTATAGTATAAATGCAGTGAGGTTTATCAACTTAGCATCATTTACTTGGAGACTTTTGAACTTCTACATATTGTTTTTAACTATATCATTTAGAAAGTGTGGCTATTTTATCATCACATTTGCACTGCTAGGTAACCTTAATGGCTTGACCACAATAACATACCACTTTCCATGAAAGCCATATCTCTTGTACCTCAAACCATTTTGGCACACCAGGATAATAAAAAAACTGCTTGTCCGAAGTACTTTTAAAAGACCACAGCTTAGCATTTAACTACACAGTGGCATTAAAGTTCTGGAACTGGATTTTGGATTATCTAACTTGTAGACACCAGCACTGGTAGAACTACTTCCCCCACAATGATTTTCTATACAGGCATCTAAAAGGTTAATGTGGTCATGGCTGTACAGCTTGTTCACCTACTGTATGACTGTGTGGCCAAACATAGCTGCTACTCCAACAATTAAATTTGCTGATGAAAACATATTTGTAGGCCTGTTTATCAACCTTAATAAGAAAAGAGACTCACCTTCTGGCACAGTTATGCAAAGATAATAATTTCTTTCATAATGCCAGCAAACAAAGGAGTAGTTTCAATAGAAATGCTATGGTCTAATAGTAGGCTGGGGTCAGGGCCTGGCTGCATAGTCTATGGTTGGGCGTGAAGGCTGTGTCCATTAATTAAATCATGTAGTTTTGTGATGAAATGAGGATAGACGTTTGCTTTATCACAACTCTCTACAATTCAGGCTATAGAAGTTGTGAAACTTTCTGCTGTTCCTTACTTCCTCTTCTGCTTTACTGTGCTCTCTTCTTTTTTATAATACCCCCATTCTTTCACTTTAACATTTTCCATTGAATGCCCTTTGACTTTGTTTTCAAATCCCTTTTTTTGAGGACTGGAGGTCCACATGTTTCACTTATTTACAAATAATAAGGCAAAATGAATGTGGAATATCTACAACTATTGTGGAATAATAATAATACAATTTATTTATACAGTGCCTCTGCCATGCTCCAGCTTAATTCACTTACTATACAAACTAAATTCAAAATGAAAATAAAATTACCACTAACCACTGATAGACAAATATTAAGAAAACATTGCAAAAGACTTGCTGTATGTATTATCTTTTGCAGCTCTGAAATAGAGAATGGAGTATCAACCAGTGCAATGTGCTTTCCTGTCAGCAGACACTGAGGTTGTTTTTTACAGGTTGAACATAGTATTTCATTTTTCCTGGGAGATGCTGCATCATGTGCTATTCCACATTCTGTTATTTGGTTTACAAATGAAAGTAATAAAAATAGCTTATACTATTCTTTGCATTACACAGAAAACAGTCATTTTTGACAGCTAAAACTCCAGCCAATTGTGAGTAATTTAGTATAAATTATGTGCTATTCTGTCAACAATTACGGCATCCAGCAGGGATAGACTTCATAATGTCCTGCTTCAGTCTCTGTTGCCATTTCTTTGATTGTCATGGATCAGTTCTCTGTGTGGAGATCATTGGTATTTTTTTTTGTTTTTATAATACATGCAGATACCACAAAAGTGCTATGGGCTGACTGCCAATGTCTGTATGTTAAGAGTCTGACAATTTTGGGGCCCATATGCACATCTAAATTTGTACACTGAAACTGTATCTGAATATCACCAGTAAGGATTTCCTGCGTTTCTGCATGTTGTTGAAACGACTTACCCTGTTCAGCCATTCTTGCACTGTAGTATGAACAGAAGACTGAAGCAAGTGACAGTTTCAGCCAGATTGTACATGTACAGTAAGTACTATTTACAACGCCACACATTTCAGTATTGTCACACATTTCTTGGTAATTGCAAAATTATCACTCAAATGACAAAAAATTAGTCACTGCCCATGTAAAAGGTGATACTTCAGATACCAACAATGAACACTCCAGTATGAATACCATCCTACAAAGAGCTGTATAATGTGTTAATAGGTTTGTGGTTCAATGAGGAGCAGTTGTGTGCCATGTGCATTTGGCTCTCTCCATGAAAAATGGGTCACATGGCACATGTGAATGACTAGAAAAAAGGGGTTATTACGCTTGGCCATGCCAAAGGGTATAGTGTACAGGAAGTTGCTAACTTTGCGAGTATGTCAAACTATATTGTCCAACGGGTCTTCCAGCAGAGGCATACATCACTGTCAATCGCTAATCGTTGCCAGAATTGGTACTCACAGATAGGGACTATCGCTGTGTGTCATGCATTGTAATAACGAATCAATTTGCCACCAGACAAGAATTGCTGCAGACCTTCAATGCAGACTAAAACAAGCCATTTCTGAACAAAACTCAGAAGGAAAATGCATGCCATTGGAGCAAAGTGCTGTAGAAGACGTCCTCGCAAGCAGCTATTCACAAAGCTGCCTGGTTACAGAGAGCACAGTGCCACTAATACAAGACTGTTGGCACCTAGAAATTTTATTTGGTGTGCTGAAATGCTTTTTTGCTCATACTCTAATAATGCGAGGTGACAGGTATGTCGTAAACTGCAATAGGCTTCCATGAGGACTGTGTTGCAAGGTGCTGTTCAAGTGTGTCGTTTGTGTTAAAGCTTCCAAAGCACAGAGGTTTAAATATTTATGCAAACACTAACTTTTGAGCTTTTCTTGTTCATTTAAATATGTACAGAAAATAGTTTATTTTGACTTGGAAATGTTTTGTTATAGCATAAGAGTTTACATTAAAAATACTTAATGGATACGTATGTGAACAAATCTTTTGTCATGCAGAAAAATTATGACTTTCAAGGGGATTGAATATTTTTGCATGCTACTGCATGGAAGTACACACAATGCATACATATATTTACATAGTATATACAGTATGCATTTTACATTAAATGTGAAAGGATAATAAAATGCATCAATATTTTTCATTTATTTAAGTCATGCTAACATGTATCTTCTGCTTATCTTCTGTATCTGCAAACTGGAGCAGAATTGAATATGCAAGCAACCCACACACCTATGTGTAAACAGAGATATCGTATTTAGAAGCATTCTGATTCCCATATGAAAATAAGTAAAAATAATAAAAAAAAAAAACTCCACTCATTTATCCCTTTCTGTAATTCAGGCATTCCCTCATTTTTATTTTACATGACACATTTCACAGTGAACACAAGTGTCCCTCAACTAAAACAAATACTGTTGATTATGGGTTAAACAAAAAATATTTTTTAACACAAATAATACAAAAAAGGTCTATGATCTACACCAATTGTATGAGAATATTATGCTTGGTTATAAAGAAAAATTATACAATAGTGTGAGTGTTTGATCTACAATAGCAAGAGATGATACAATCAAGACTGTAGTGCTATATGAATGTAAGTGTGAGTGTGCAATCTGGTGTCTTATCGAACGATGATTCCTACTTTCTTATTTTGGAAATTAGCATCGTAGCAGACATATAACTAATAGTCTTCTTTCAAAATGTGATATGAATCTTCCTAAGGTTTGCCCTAACTGTTCTGATTATTATGCTTTGATACTTTTCCAGAGCCTAATACTTAATTATATCTGAAAATCTGAAACGTTCAAAGAGTGCATGATATCTGTGAACTAAGTGACAATCAACAGAAATAACTACTGCATATTGCACTCTGGACTTATACTGGGATTAACAGTACGGACAGAAGAAATGATAAAATAGCACAAACATGAATTCATGCAGTACACAAACCAACATTACCTTTCCAAAAGTAGCACCTGAATTATATGCACAATGCATCTATTCAACTACTTTCTATTACAAAGGTCATTTCTGACTAGTGGTAGGAAGGAGTGAAACCTGTCTCAAGTGTACAATAAAGATAAAGGGTAGCAGATATAATAACAAAGCTCAATCTGTTGCTGTGGGAGTTCTCACCAGCACTTAATGTTTCCATCTTCTCTAAGGAATGGTCTGTTACACGATGAAATGACAGTTTAAGAGTGAGGCCTGTGATGAACTGTCATCAAATTCTGTTTTATAATTGTTTTATATTAATTATACTGTAAAGTGTTTGTGTGTGTATATGTAATATATATTTATTTCTAAAAAATGTAAATATAACTGCAACTGCAATACTTGTTTAGAGAGACTGTTTAGGTGCAAGAGACTAAATGTTTCCATTTTGGGGGACTCGTTATGCCAAACTTTGCAATGCTAAGGGATATGGCATCTAAACTTCTTATAATGATAGTTGACAGACTAACGTATTAGAAGAAAATTGATTCTAGGGTTGTGTATTAAAAAATGTCTTGCTTATGTACTGTAAAATCCAGTTTATTGGAGAGAACTCCCTAAAGCATTGACCTTTTTAAATTAGGTGATACTGGTGCAAATAAAGGGTTTCAATCATATAATTTAAAAAAGTAATGTACTTGCTACTCTTCAGATATTTGCAGCAACTTTATTGCAATAAACAATAGTAATTTATTTTTGCGTTAGTAATTTAGGTGCCATAAAACCCTTAGTGAATAAGGGGTTTAAAAGCTTCTGTAAAAAGCCAGATTTCATCCTTGGGACAAATAAAGTTATAGCTATCTAACACTTTAAACTAGTTATGTTTGTGTCTGGCATCTTCTCATTATTCGTTATTGCCAATGATTTGTACGCTCACAAAATTGACTCCCACTCAAGGCTGACTATCATAGAAGGCAAACCAATTCACACTATCCTTCCATCAATGACGAATCATGCTGCTGTGTTTTACTGATGCCAAACTTTGGCACATTTTAGTTATACAAAATGAAGCTTATTTAGAAATTTGTGTTTTTATTCAGCACCATGTTCAACACCAAAAAATCCTTTTGTGATAAGCGTATCTGATATTCCAATAATTCATTGCAAATAAACAGAATTTTTATAATATAAACAGCTTATAGATATACAGAATAACAATAAAAAACATTGCCCTTCTACATTCTTCTGCATAGTAAATAAACATACAGCCTTTTTTATGCATAATTAATGATCTAAATCTACAGTGCTGATTGTTTAGCTTTAAATGAAAAGATTTGCTAATCTTATCCAGTATGACAGTAGCCATATTTCTGCAACAGTGTTGCCAATTTGCCTGAATATTATCTATTGCATTTTTTTTCTTCTGTTTTCTTAAAATATGATAAGAAGGTGATAACCACATCCTGACAGGAAAAGCTAAAAGTCACCCAGAGTAAAGCATGAGCAAGGTGCCCTATACAATGAAAAAACACTTGTTTTTGAATTCAAGTAGAGACAGTTAAAGTTAATATACGTATTTTTTAACATTTACATCAGCAATTCCTGCTGACTTTTACACTTTTTTGCCAAAATTTTCCACAGTGAGATTAGAAAGAGGAAATGTTGTTTGAAGAGGATTACACATCAGTGATTTTACTTCACTTCTTAAATGACAAAAAAATGAAACTTACATGGGTGTCACAGACCATCACTCTAAATGTCATTGTCTGTCAGCTTAGTGGGCTGGAATGTGCAGCCCATCAGGAAATGAGTGGTAATATTATTAGACTTTTGAGAACTGCACTTACGGTTCCTTTTTTAAATGATTTACCATTGTTCTATTCTTTTTTATTATTTATTTACATTTATTATTTTTTTAGCTTTACTGATTTTATAATATTAAAATAAAGTAAGTACAGTCATTCATTTTCTTTTCATTGACACAATAGAATCCCTACATTGGATTAGTACTGTATCTCATCCAGATTTGAATCACACTTTCAGCCCAAAGGAGCTAAAGAAGTTTTCAAATGTAACTAACCATGAATTGGAATAAGAGTGTTCAAAAATGGAAGAGCAGATGGATAATACCAGTAAATGAAAAAAAGAAAGTAACTATTTCTTACTATTGCTGGGAATAAACTAGAAGTGACATTTATGCTGCATATTGTAAGAATATTGTACAGAATTTGTTTGTAACAAGTCTGGTAATCCTAGAGTCAATGGTAAAAGGTGTCTACATTGGGAGTAATGAGCTCAACGCAGAATCTAGCGAAAGAGAATTCAGTTCTTTATATGGTCATAGTTTAGAATACAATGAAAAGTATTTGTTTCTAGTGCTGCAGTTGAAAAAAATCTAAATGGTATGTGATAGAACAGCAAAAATTGCTAAGCAAAGTGATAGCAACAAGTATAACATTCTCAAACCCAATTAATCCAAAGGGGGTCTTGGAAGAACTGGACACAAGGTAGCAAACAATCCTACATTATTTGTTATGCCCCACTCTGTTCTGCTGCTTGAGAATCCCAGAGCTCAAAAGGCCCGAATAATTCCAATAATGCCCACTAGTGGAGGAAATCCCATCAAAATCCCTGGTAACACAGAGGGCCACATAGAATCTTTGCAAAATAAAAGAATTGTTCTTACCAAAAATGCTCTAGCATAGCGAGGCAAAAGGCAAAAATGATATTCCCAAAACAATAAAGCAATCCAATCCCAAATTTCTATACAGTAACCTAGAGAAAGGTCAAAAAACAGAGCAGAAAGTCAAAGAATCCATAGATATCACAAATCACAAGCACAGAAAAAACACAAGTAAATTCATTGGCTCCCTAGCATATTTGAATGAACTTCCTGGAACTATGGGAAACCCTCGCCTTTATAGGACTGAGGGCAGTTTCTGGTGGTGATGGGCAGGTGGCCCTGCCTTTGGGGAGACTACCCACAAAACACAGGAAACATAAAACTGCCAAAGGAAACAAAGCCAATCATTCACAAAAGTAACTTTAACATAAATAAATGGCACAAAAATGAACAAAAAGAATGTAAAACAAGAAATTAAACCTTAGCCAGGGTAGGAACCTGGCTGAAATATAACACACTCATACATACTCCCAAGATCAAACCATGATACTATAGAATAATCAACTTATCTAGCTTCCCCGTTTATGGAATTCTACATGAAAACTGTAGAACCCTGAGAAAAAGCAAAATTGACTCGGGGAAAACAGGCAAACTTCACACAAATAACACTTGGACAAATAATTTGAATCAGAGCACATGTGATGCACAAACTTTAACACCATGACATACACGGCAATAAACAATATCAAATAATGTGCAACAGTACCAAATTACACTCACTCTCAGGAAGCAATATAGTGTCACTAGCCAAATACCTATCATTTAAACAACCGAATCCTTTACAACTTTTGATTTGCTCAGATTTAAAGTTCTCAAGTAGTACCACTTTTCCGTGTGATGCTGATCAGTGATGTCTACCTAAGAAGTTCCAAACAAATAATAAATACATGATGGTATCCACTTTATTCCACTTCTAGTACTGCCAGGCACCGCTGCTAGCATGAAATGTAAAATGTTGCCAAACATTGTTGGCCTGTCATGGATTTCACATTTCAAGTTAAAAAAACACAGCCACAACATTGCATTTACAGGATGTTGTTTAAAAACAAAACAAAACATAAGAGTGCAATCTGAAATGAAGTCCGCTCACACAAGTACATCTGTAACCTGTGCTTAAGGGTGGTATTATCGGTACATATTTGCCTGCTGCTTAGGCATCTGACCAACAAATATTCTGAAAGACTTTCAAAATTACAGACTATTTTTGAACCTTCAGTTTAATCTATCAAATGTGTGATATCATCAATACACTTATTCCACAGCAATGGGAGAGACTTATCACAGGAAAGACAGTCAAAGACAACCAAACTCATCATTCAATGTTAAACAATAACTTCTTAATTTCTAAAAAAAAAACGGCAAGGTACAATAATTATTGAAAAATACTGTCAGCTGCAGACAGCACAATTTAAATTAAGATATTTGTTGCATTAGTACCTGTATGTAGTGGTGTCGAGTGCTCTTGTCACACCATATTTCTGCATCATTCTGCATCATCAGAAATATCCAACTGTTCACTGGTAACATATCATCAGTTTGTAAGGGTGATTCATCTATACCTTTCACACATTTGCCTACAGTTCATCTAAATAAGAATCTTGTCTAAGAGATAGCATCTAATACATTTTGTCACATTTTACGTCGATTGGTTTACAGAGCTTGGCAGACTATAAATATGAACGATGAGAAGTGCCACCGCATACTCAATACTTTTAATACTGGAAATCTTACAAATCGCTGTCACTGTGAATCCCCAACAGTTAATAATCAATCTACTTTCTGAATAAGTACAAGGCTGCAAGTTGCAACGAAAAAGAAAAAGGGGTACCAACTGTGAACATCAAAGGGTATACTAATGCAAACACCTATACTCACTTATACGATTACATTTCAGAGACATACATCAGCCAGACTTTTATATAGTAAATTCCATAGAGTACTTAATTAAATGAAAACAAACAGCATCAGACCTGGTGTAAATTTATGCTGACCCCTTTACTTAGGGTTAGATCTGGGGGCAGGTGGGTTTGGAATGGGGAGAGCGTGAATGTGACTGAGAGAATAAAACTGAAAAAAAAAAGCTAACTTTTACAAGTACCATAAATTTACACCCATCTGGTGCTGTTCGTTTTCAAATAATATTGCATTACTGCAATGATGTTTTCTGATTGCTACCATTATGGTCATAAAATTATTTCTTCAAAATGTTACATATATTTGTCTCTTCCTTTTTTTGCCTGGTGCTGCATTGACATCATATACCAGAAGGCGTGAGCTTATTCAGTGCGAGCATGAGCATGCGGGTGGCTGGTTGCTGTGTGCTATAATATGCCTGACCTGGTGGCGATGAATGCACATGTTAAGGAATGCACAGGGTCCACTGAAAAAAGAAGAGAGTGTACTTTGCTCACCTTGCACAGGAACTTTGTCATTGCTTCTTACAAGAAAAGGCGATGGAAAAAGAAAAAGAGGATGCAACATTGACAAGATTCTGTTCCAAGACCGCCACTTCCCCCAGGAAAGCAAACTCAGTCAGTTTCAGGTGCCCCTTCAGTATAATAGGAACCACAGCACAGATAGAACTGTGTACATTGCAACAGGTACACATGTCGTAAATGTAGGAAGGACGGTCCTAGGGTTTGTGTGAATTGTTAATATTTGAATTTGATGATTGCATATAGCACAGAACTGACCTCTCTGTACTATTCTTTTCTCTGCATGTCCTGGAGTACAAAAGAAACACCACCATGCACCAAAATGTGGAGACTGGGCAAGATCGGGGAAAAAAAAAAACACAGTCACTGATTACAACCGATGGAAGGCATGCAAATGAATATAAATAATATGAATAATGTTGCATCAGTGCCACAATGTTTTCTGAAATGTACTATACAAGTCATAAAATTAATTTTCCCAATTATCATATATACCTAGGTCTCTGTTTTTTGTCAGTGCGGCTTTGACATCATGGACCATAATGTGCATACTAAGTCAGTGTAAGCAGGAACACTCAATAAAACTGAATAAAAAAAAAAATCAAGTGACAGTGAGATAGCAAGAAGGCAGATTCACCAGCGTTTGTGTGTCAGCTTTTATTCCACCAGATCAGAGAATTTCCAGTTGCATTGTCTGAAAACACCACTCGCATCTACAGTTATTCCCAGTTTCAGATAAAAAATAATAGTATCAGATCCCTGGGGGTGGGGGGGGATTGTATCGTGATCGTGAGTGAGAGAATAAAAGTGAAAAAAGAAACGCTAACTTTTACAAGTAATATAAATTTACACCAGCTGCTACAGACACAGATCAAATGTATGTTTTTATTATATAACATTAACAATAACAGCAACTCTCTACTCAAAATGGAAAATTTGCACATCACCCAGGGTCGATCCCACGGACTCTTGATTACAAGTCAGCAGTTCTTACCACTGTACCATGTAAGCCGTCATATTGCACTTGCACCTTTTGTGAAAGTATTTATGTGATATTTAGGCTTCATCTTTAACACACTGTACAGTTCATGTCTACATTTCGTCATTTATTACTAAAACATGAAAAACGTTTATGTTTTAACAATGTGTTTACATAGATTATTGTAGACACGGAACACACATGAAATGTATGTGTTCCAAATAATGATCTACTAGTTCCCCTCTAAAAATCCAACACTCCAATCCAAGATAATCAAGGTTTGAGTTTGGGGAACTTCTTACCCGTTCTGCAGTGGTGGGGAGATGGTATAGCAGGCTGCTTGCTGCTTTTGCTGAGTTACACATTTACAAGAAAAAAAGACACTGACGGAGAGGTACGAAGGGATTTAAGGTGGGCCAGATTTACAAGTTTTTTCGTAGGCATTGGTAATTCTAGCGTTAAATATTTAAAGAAAATATATGTATTGGCCAAATGCACAATATTTTATTTTTATTTTCAGTAAATTCAATCCCCTAGCAGGAGACTCTATGCACATTCCGGAAGATGTACATGCATAACAAATGGAGACTATGGGCAAGCTTAGTAGTAAGAGCCCATTCTGTGTTGCTTTGTAGACCTTCTAATGCCAAATAAGCATGTGCAATATACATGTTCAGTTCAAGTAAAATTAATAGGCAATGAGTACTGTGGCGTTGTATCTAAGTCACTGAACTTACCATTTTAGTTCCCACCTCTGACTCTTTGTATGACCCTGAGAAAGTCACTTAACCCATCTGTGTTCTAACTGTTAAAAAGTGAAAGTAAGCAACTGAGTAGTGTATCCTGACCATGTGTGTCACCAATGAAAATTGTTCTAGTCAAATTATAATAACCGTTATGCAGTATATTTCAATAAGTTATAATAATCGAGTATTAGTATTAATAAGTTCTCAAGTCGATTCCAGACTTGCTTCCTGCCTTGTGCCCAGTGCTGCTGGTATAGGCTACTGCTCCACATGCCCCTTGTGATGGAGTAATCAGGTTTACAAATTGAATGGAAGAGTACATGGAAGTTCTTGAATCGTTTCTATGATTCTGGTTTATAAAATATTTCAACAATTCTTATAAAGTCCTAAGTAATTTAGATAAGCTCTTTCTTGTAGAGAGTTATAATAATTATACAAAATATTATAGTATGATTACATGACAAGCTCCTCTCAAGATATTTCAAATTTCTAAAAACAACAAAATCTTTACTTGTCAGGGCCCTAAATATTTGAAGTCACTGCTGATAAAAATGAGAGCCCCAGAAAAAAAGAAACATTTTTAAAAAATATTCTCTCCTTCACAGTGTTAAGATGGTACAGGCACTTGGCATTCTTAGTTCTTTTCTGTTCTTTTACTCCATTTTTGTCTTGATGGTGTCTTGTCCTGATTTGACTAAAAGGCACATTTAGCTCTCAATTGCTATGATAAATCACTCCTGTATTTGAGATTCAAAGTCCTAGACTATATATATTAAAGAGAAAACAAATGTAAAGGAATTTATCTCACAAAGTTGATTGCTAATACACAGATGAGACAGATATTGCTCCAGAAAAAGCTACCACAGTTTTTTGTTTTTATTTGTGAAACTCAGCTGGCATGCACACTGACTTTAGCGACCACAATGGTTCGCTGGATATTATGGAGTTGCATGACAGCAAGTCTGATGAATTACACTGTTGGATCAATTCTCAATGAAACATAAAATACTGCTGTATCCTCTGCATCACGGGGATTTTGCTGAAGCCAAGTATTTCCAAAATGATTATTTATCCTGCTGGGTCTACAATTTATTACATGGCCAATTTTTTAGGTTGTCAGTTTACAGTCACAGGTGATGGGTGTAGATCATTCCCCAGTCAATTTATACATGGAGTTCTGCCAGGTTCTATTTTAGGTATAATTTTATTTATATGATGCCTTTAGTGTTGATTCCATGTTTTTCTCAATTTATCTTACAAGACAAGTGAATGGAATAAATTGGTAAATTCGTATAACTGCATTCAGAATATTTAGCTTCTGGATGTACTAAACGTTTCTTTCTTTAAATAGGAAAGATGCAGTGATCTAATTTGTTGGCTGCCAACAGGAGTCAGATACCATTGTATTAAAGCTGGACCCTTTTGTGTTTAACATACTTCCAGTAAGAGGTAGGAAATCTAGAGGTATTGTTTGTAAATTAAGCTCTGAACCACATAGAGGTAAAATTTTGTGAGATTCTTTGCAAGATATATTTAAATTATGGCCATTCCTCACTTTCCCTGACTCGGGAAAGAAAATACATGTTTTCATTGTTATCATTTGTATTTCTAAAATGCCTTATACAGTGATACCTTGAGATACAAGTTTAATTCGTTCAGTGACCGAGCTCGTAAGTCAAAATGCTCGTATCTCAAATCAATTTTCCCCATTGAAAGTAATTGAAATGAGATTAATTCGTGCTAGCCCCCAAAAAACCACCCCAATTTTTTGTTAAATGTTTTCAACATAAGAAAAATGTATTTATAATGAACAAATATTGGATACAAACAAATAAAACCTAATACATAAAAGAGAATCTAAAGAAATAAACAGATGCTGGTGAAGCCGATTAGCATATTGTAATGTTGTTCACTTTTGCTTAACTCGATTTTCTTCTTCATTAGTTTTTTCTTTTTTTCCACGCTTTCGTCACTTTCATTCTCAAGGCGTTTCAATAGAAACCTGTCCAAGGAGCTTTGTTTAGTCCTCCCCTTTAGAATGTTTCTGAAATGAGTTAGGCAAGTGTCATTAAATAGCGCCGCTGCACGATCAGTTGCAACTGGTCTTTCTTTTCAATAAAGCCAAGAGTTAAGCAAGTGTCACTAAATAGTGCCACTGCATGAACAGTTGTAACTTTTTCAGGGTTTCTTTTCTTTAAAGTTCAAAACTTTTTCCCACATTGCAAACACTTCCTTTATCTCACTTTAAGAGATAACCTCCTCCACGATACAAATCTCCTGCAGAATCTCTGTATGTTGCCGTGTCTGTAGTTCCGTCAACTCCTTCATCGTCAGTTCCTCGGAATTCTCTTTGATGGCTCATATTTCGAATTTTGGCTCGTAACTCAAGGCAAAAAATCGACCTAGTGACGGCTCATATCTCAAAAAACTTGTACGTTAGTGGACTCGTATCTCAAGGTACCACTGTATTTGAGTTTGAACTCTGCCAATATATCCTGCTGAAGCTTCGGTACTACATTGGAAAATGAAGTACTCCACTGTTTACCCGTTGTCTATATGATTACATTTAACATATTACTCATCATAAATATAAACTGTTGGGAGGCCTAGCATCTAAATGTATTACAAAGACATATATTTTTTTCAATTGACATAAAACACACTTACTGGTTATACCTAGAGCTAGTAAAATAAAACTCCAACTAAAGACCAACTTATGTTTAAGGAGCAATTGATTATTTTTTAATTAGCCACTGATTGATGCTTTACTGTTTAAAACTGGTGTTGTTTTATATATCTTGTGAAAGAGTACACCTCACTATTAGTGTGTCACAGCAAAAACTAAATTACAGCAGAAAGTCTCCAGATAAAGAGTTAGGAGTATGAGAGGAGGGCATTTGAGGGTGGTATGTTAAGAACATACTGAACATTCCAAAATAATCAAAGGAAAGAGGAATGCAGCCCAGCAGAAGACATTTATTTAAAGATAGAGTGAGGCCTGGGAGAGCAAGATAAAATCCCAAGAATTTATGGATCTTATGGCCACCAGTTGAGGAACATTTGATCAGGATACCCATTCTGGGATGAGTCCAAAGAGGACAGACAAGAGGCTTCTGTAGCTCATGCTTTGCGAATGAAGAGGACTAACTTTGACCCAAGTCTTTAAGCTCAACTGAAAGTTCAATGGAAGTGGTTCACCAGGAACCACTAGAGGGAGAGGTTCTTATTAGGTGGACCTGTAACTTAAGTTGGGTCACTTTGGAACCAGGAACTGATTCCATTTCTTAGTCATGAGTAACAACAGATTTAAAGTTGCTCACACTGGATTTGGAAGGAGAATAAATTCAGGGTAAATGCTTAATTAGCATGAAAAATGTGAGTGAGACAGATGGCTGGTGAAGAAGGAGGGACATTTTGCAGTGCCAGAGAATGAGAGAATTAAGCAAGTGTGTAAGGATTCAAGATCAGGTCTATAGTAGCAACAGATGTTCTTGGTTCTTTCATTGCATTTGATACTTTATTTTCTCCATATGACATAAACTTCTAGTTATGTGTGTTAGTAAATATACACACTATGTTTGGTCTTCTTGGCATCATTCTGAACATGTAGGGTAAACATGATGGCCTTATCATATTCACATCCTTTTACAAATTTCTTTCTTATGGGCTTTTTCTATGCTTACACCTTGTTTTTAGTTTATTTATTCTATTAAATATATTAATATGTCAATGTTATATAAATAAAAATAATTATTACTATACCTTCCAATACATCATTTTTACCATTTTTTTTTTGCCTGCTGTAACATTCTATACTACTTACCAGTCCACTAAGTGCAATTATCCACATGAATGGACTTGATAACAGAAGCTGTGAAAACATAATAAAAATGTAAAGGGTGAGTGAAAACAATTTGAAAAATTTCACAAATTTAATATAAATGTTAAAAAAAATGGCACAAAACAGGTTTATAAATTGTTAAAAATGCAAGACAATACACAACATTTATGACTCCACAAAGGTGTGTATGACACACTTTAGGACATGCTTTATCTCCATGGCTCAGTTATTTAAGCAGACATCTGTGGCTTATCCATGACTCCATCACAAACTCATTTTCTTGTTTGTTCACTAAGTATTCATGTTAGGTAGTCAGCTCCAATCCTGGAAGTCTGCAGGAAGTCTTTCATTCAAACTCATCCAGCTAGTGACTTTCTATTCATCTATCTCTGTGGATTCCATATTGAAGCATCTCTGACACATATAATCAAAACCTACTTTAAACAATCCTACTACCAGCTTACTTGTCATTTTGCTTTATATGGGCCACAGGCCCAACCCATTAGAAAGAACTTAATTTGCAAAGACAAAAGGTCATCAGAACCACTTACAGTTGCGCAATATATCTAAAATATCACCTCACTTTGTTTCTCATCATAACTAATTGATAATCTCGAAACACAATCATTTATTTATATCGATATTTATTCATGATTACATATGCATTACCTAGATTACACGCAAAGTAAAATGAGTTAAAGACACCTAAAAATATAGGAAAAAGTGTTAGTATTATATAATATTTGTTGCAATAAATTGCTATATGAATGGATGGATGAATAGTAATTTTCTCAAACTAAATAAAGAGAAAACTGAAATTTTAGTAATTGGCAATAATGGATTCAGTGAGGTTATCAGAAATAAACTTGATGCACTAGGATTTAAAGTTAAGACGGAAGTAAAAAATTTAGGGGTAACCGTTGACTGTAATCTGAATTTTAAATCGCATATTCATCAGACCACTAGGACAGCATTTTTTCACTTAAGAAACATAGCTAAAGTTAGACCTCTTATATCATTGAAAGATGCGGAGAAATTAATTCACGCTTTTGTTTTCAGTAGACTAGATTACTGTAACGCACTCCTCTCAGGACTACCCAAAAAAGACATAAATCATTTGCAACGAGTGCAGAATGCAGCTGCTAGAATCCTAACTGGGAAAAGAAAATCCGAACACATTTCTCCAGTTTTGATGTCACTACACTGGTTGCCTGTGTCATTCAGGATCGACTTTAAAATACTGCTTATGGTTTATAAAGCCTTAAATAATCTCGCTCCATCTTATATATCGGAATGCCTGACGCGTTATATTCCAAATCGTAACCTTAGATCTTCAAATGAGTGTCTCCTTATAATTCCAAAAGCTAAACTTAAAAGAAGTGGTGAGGCGGCCTTCTGCTGTTATGCACCTAAAATCTGGAATAGCCTGCCAATAGGAATTCGCCAGGCTAGTACAGTAGAGCACTTTAAAACACTGCTGAAAACATATTACTTTAACATGGCCTTTTCATAACTTCACTTTAACTTAATACTGATACTCTGTATGTTCAATTCTTCATAATAATTATTCACAGTGGCTCCAAAATCCATACTGACCCCTACTCTCTCTTCTGTTTCTTTTTCCGGTTTCCAAGCCACCACCACCTACTCAAAGCATCATGATGCACCAACATTGATGGACTGAAAGCCACAAGTCTACGTGACCATCATCATCAGGTCCTTCCATGAAAACCCTAAATACAAAGAGGACTGTTTGACTTATGTTAGGTAGATTGCCCAGAGGGGACTGGGCGGTCTCTTGGTCTGGAACCCCTACAGATTTTATTTTTTTCTCCAGCCTTTGAAGTTTTTTTTTGTTTTTTCTGTCCACCCTGGCCATCGGACCTTACTCTTATTCTATGTTAATTAATGTTGACTTATGTTTATCCTTTATTGTGTCTTCTATTTTTCTATTCATTTTGTAAAGCACTTTGAGCTACATTTTTTTGTATGAATATGTGCTATATAAATAAATGTTGATTGATTGATTGATATAGGTAAAACTGCATTAAGCTACATTTAATTATGATAATGATGTGGAAATAAAAAAATATAATAAAATTAAATGTATTACCAGGAACACGACGGGGATGTAGCAGATTATCATTCCATTACATCTTTATGGTATGCCATGTTCAATGTTTACATGTTATTCTTAAACTGATGATGTATACATTAAAATAAAATGAATAATAGTTGGCCCAAAAGTTGATAGGATTCCTTATTTTTGATATAAAGCAGGTGTTCAAAACCTCATTGACCTAGGTCAAAGTGTTTTCAAGTTATCGTGTTTACACACAGACACACACAATGACATAATTTCAAATATGGTATTTTCAGACTCAGGAAGGTCTAAAACGTGCACAAGTCCTATTCTTTCTCTATAGTACGTATACAAGAAAGTAAAAAGGCGCTCCTTGGGAAGACAGACAGACAGAAATTGCAGAGTTACAAACAAGATTGAGCAGGGACCCTTATCCAGCCAGGAGGACAGTGCAATGGAAGGACCGGGAAAGACTGTTGAATATTTTATCCCCCAATACGCTGGTTTAGGATTTCCACACAGACACCTGCATAACATGTTGGGACCCGTAAGCCCTGTGGGGAAGAGCTGTTGGGTTCTTAAGTATGCTAACAAAGATACAAATAGTACTAGGGTGTTGTATCATGTTAGTCATTATGAATATAGTGAGAACTCAAGCAAAATGACACCTTTTATTGGCTAACTAAACAGATTACAATTTGCAAGCTTTTGAGGCAACTTAGACCCTTCTTCAGGCAAGATGTACAAATATAAATGTAACAAGAATTATCAATGCGTAATTACCAAAGAGTAGGTATGCACTAAGTGCAAAGTTATTAGAATTGCATGTACTTATACAATTTCACAGTACAGGATGTCAGTCA
Source organism: Polypterus senegalus (assembly GCF_016835505.1). NCBI lineage: Eukaryota > Metazoa > Chordata > Cladistia > Polypteriformes > Polypteridae > Polypterus > Polypterus senegalus. The sequence continues at coordinate 150,958,528 of NC_053155.1, forward strand.
CTGACACAAAATATTGACATACCTGTAGTTTCACTGTTTGTTAAGATGTAGGCTACGCCAACTTAGTATAATTCTGCACACAGGGAACAATATCTCCTTGGCTGAGGACTGACTCATTATAAAGACTGATGCCAAGGGTAGAAAAAACCGTGCATTGTGCTCCTTGCACCAATGCAGTTCTCTCAGTCTATAACTGAATGTGCTCCTCTGTTTAGGTAAAACCTCGTTTGGGGATAAGAGTCATTGTCCAGGACAGTAAGCACCTCCTGAGTGACCTTTGTTTTACCACTAACTCCAGCAGGTCCTGCCAGATTCCTAACACTGAACCAGCTTTTTTAATCAGTTATTTAGTCTGTTGGCATCACCTGCACTCATGCCATTTCACCAGAACACTACTGCATATAAAAAAATACTGGCCACTACAGATTTCTTGATAACATGTAAAAGTTTCTTACACTAAACAATTTTGACTTCCACAGGAAATAGAGGGGACTCTGATCCTTCTTGTATAAAGCCTCTGTGTTATTACTTTACTCAAGCTTTTCATTCAGATGCATCCTGAGGTATTTGTACAGTAAACCCTCGTTTATAACGGTTAATCCGTTCCAGACTCTACTGCGATAAATGAATTTCTGTAAAGTAGGATTCTTTATTTATAAATCGAATATTTTCGCAGTTAGAGCATACAAAACCTGTTTACTACCTTCTAAATACATTTTTTAACATTATTAGAGCCCTCTAGACACGAAATAACACCCTTTAGTCAAAACTTTAAACTGTGCTCCATGACAAGAAAGAGATGACAGTTCTGTCTCACAATTAAAAGAATGCAAACATATCTTCCTCTTCAAAGGAGTACACGTCAGGAGCAGAGAATGCCAGAGAGAGAGAGAAATGTAAACAATCAAAAATCAATAGGGCTGTTTGGGCTTTTAAGTATGCGAAGCACCACCAGACAAAGCAGCTGCAAGGAAGGGAGCAATGTGAAGGTAGTCTTTCAGCATTTTTTAGAGGAGCGTCTGTATCCTCTAAGCCAGTGTGCGAACAGCCTCTCTGCTCATACCCCCTCCGTCTGCAGCAGAGAATGTCAGAGAGAGTGAGAGAGACAGAGAAAAGCAAACAATCAAAAATCAATACGTGCTGTTCGGGCTTTCAAGTATGCAAAGCACCGCGTGGGAAGCATATCGTATGCCATTGAGGAGTTTTATTTAATACGTAATATGTGGGTAGCTTCTCAGCCATCCGCAAATAGCGTCCCTTGTATGAAATCAACAGGGCAAACCAACTGAGGAAGCATGTACCATAAATTAAAAGACCCAATGTCCACAGAAATCCTCAAACCAGTGAAAAATCCGTGATATATATTTAGATATGCTTACATTTAAAATCTGCGATGGAGTGAAGCCGCGAAAGTCGAAGCGCGATATAGCGAGGGATCACTGGATTTCCTTTCCACCTCCACATCTTCGCCAAATAAGTCTGCGATTATCTCGTTTGTCTTACTGATGTTGAGCTGCAGGTGGCTCAATGTGCATCATTCACTGTTCAGTTTTCACCATTCACTAGTTCCTTGTGTTCATTCTCCTACCCACTGCTGACGAACCAAACTATGGCTGTTTCACTGGAAAATTTCTGCAGATGGCATGAGTCAGCATTGTATTTAAAGCCTGTCGTGTACAGTGTAAACAGGAAGGGAAGCAGTATAGTTTCCGGTGGAACCCCTGTGCTACTCATGACCATGTCCAATACACAGTTTTTAAACCGTAAACCATGCTCTGCCAGTTAGGCAGTCCATTATTCAATACACAGTGGTAGCATTAACCTTCATTGACCAGAAGTTCTTTCCTAGCAATTTGGGCTGTATAGTGTTGAATGTACTAGAGAAGTCAAAAATCAGCTGCCACTCGATGTTATATATCCTCTGGCTATACTACATTTTTCCTTCTATTTTAATACAGTATATTAAAATAATGGGCCTATTTATGTATTTACCTCTTAATATTTCATGTTGAGTGCATTCTGTACATTTGTCTTATTGTGATTGTGTTGGCTGCAGTAAAAAATGCATTTTCCCCCTGCGATCCATTTAGTATGCACATATGTACTGTATCTATCTAGTGAAAACTGACATTTTTTTTACCAAAATAAAGTAATTCCCCAATAACATTTACCTTTTTTCTAGATGATTTTTCAGGCAAGATGAGCTCATTTTTAAAGGTAGTAGCTACTTTTCTTAGTGTTCCATGTAGGTCTGCTTTTTGCTGCTCCACCCTCAAGCTTCATTTTTTTGATTATGATTATTTATAAGACATGTACTATTATTACTGTACTTGTCACAACCTATTCTCTTTTCTGCCAATGCCCATGCTTTCACTTCCTCATTCATTTTTGCCTGTGTTTCTCCAAACATTTTTCCTCATCCCCTACTAACCCATATCTCTCACTTGCAAAACCCGAATGCTCTTTTAATCACAACAGGTGATTCAGGGCTCACTTCTATTTTAAGTTTTTTAACATAGACTTAACGATGGCCAATTCCACTTAAAAGAACAGGGAGGCAACCACACAGGTGAAGAAACAGGGCAGGCTGATAACGTGGGTGATGTGATGTGATGAGAAGCAAAAGGATGTCAGCTAGTTGAGTTGGCATTTCCTTACATTTAAGAAGTCATTACAAATTGCCTTAATATGTTGTAAGAGCTGCAAGATGAGAAAAACATTTGTGTCAAAAAAGTTTTCTTTTTAATTTCTGTTGGAGAGTCTTTTTATAACAACTATGCCACAAGTCATGATTTTAATAAAGAAGCATACATAAGCATCAAGATGTCCATCCAAATGATTTAAGACTCACTTTTGTATTTAGTAGATTCGGCCTAATGTGTATGATATGTTCATTTGAAGCCACATCTTACAGCATGCAGTGCTTTTGTCTGAAATATTCATATCTTATTATGGCTTTATATAGACTGCACTGAACTCTGCATAAGAGCAGGGATACCTGGACACAATCATAAGCAGGCAGGGTGGGGTAGTGATCAACATGTGCCACACTTAGCCTAACCATGAGCTGCTCCACATGGCTTTTTGGAAGTTGGTTTGACAGATATGTGAGACATGGATTTTACCATTATTGCTGGGATAAAAGCTACTACTTGTATAGTAATTTGAAAAATACTGCCAAGATATAACTGGTCTCGCTTCTAGATGCAACATTGACTCAGGAAAGCGACAACTGATTAGGAGTAGTATTTCTCTACTGCTTATGGAGAGACCCTGAATGGATGTGGAGAAACTCATAAAACCCTAGCTTGGTCATATACAATTGGAATATCTACCAATAGATAAGATTAAAACCTACATTTTTTGTGTACATGCACACACAGTATAAACTACTCTGCTCAGATCACCTTTTTAGAGATTGTAGGGTATCATCTACTAAATCTGTACTATTTCAAGTAGAATTCCATGCTCATGGAGAGAGTGAGGACACAAGTTTCAAGATACAGTGGTGTGAAAAACTATTTTCCCCCTTCCTGATTTCTTCATCTTTTGCATGTTATTCACACAAAATGTTTCTGATCATCAAACACATTTAACCATTAGTCAAATATAACACAAGTAAACACAAAATGCAGTTTTTAAATGATGGTTTTATTATTTAGGGAGAAAAAAAAAATCCAAACCTACATGGCCCTGTGTGAAAAAGTAATTGCCCCCTTGTTAAAAAATAACCTAACTGTGTTGTATCACACCTGAGTTCAATTTCTGTAGCCACTCCCAGGCCTGATTACTGCCACACCTGTTTCAATCAAGAAATCACTTAAATAGGAGCTGCCTGACACAGAGAAGTAGACCAAAAGCACCTCAAAAGCTAGACATCATGCCAAGATCCAAAGAAATTCAGGAACAAATGAAAACAGAAGTAATTGAGATCTTTCAGTCTGGTAAAGGTTATAAAGCCATTTCTAAAGCTTTGGGACTCCAGCGAACCACAGTGAGAGCCATTATCCACAAATGGCAAAAACATGGAACAGTGGTGAACCTTCCCAGGAGTGGCCGGCCGACCAAAATTACCCCAAGAGCGCAGAGACGACTCATCCGAGAGGTCACAAAAGACCCCAAGACAATGTCTAAAGAACTGCAGGCCTCACTTGCCTCAATTAAGGTCACTGTTCACGACTCCACCATAAGAAAGAGACTGGGCAAAAACGGCCCCCATGGCAGATTTCCAAGACGCAAACCACTGTTAAACAAAAAGAACATTAGGGCTCGTCTCAATTTTGCTAAGAAACATCTCAATGATTGCCAAGACTTTTGGGAAAATACCTTGTGGACTGATGAGACAAAAGTTGAACTTTTTGAAGGCAAATGTCCCGTTACATCTGGCGTAAAAGGAACACAGCATTTCAGAAAAAGAACATCATACCAACAGTAAAATATGGTGGTGGTAGTGTGATGGTTTGGGGTTGTTTTGCTGCTTCAGGACCTGGAAGGCTTGCTGTGATAGATGGAACCATGAATTCTACCGTCTACCAAAAAATCCTGAAGGAGAATGTCCGGCCATCTGTTGTCAACTCAAGCTGAAGCGATCTTGGGTGCTGCAACAGGACAATGACCCAAAACACACCAGCAAATCCACCTCTGAATGGCTGAAGAAAAACAAAATGAAGACTTTGGAGTGGCCTAGTCAAAGTCCTGACCTGAATCCAATTGAGATGCTATGGCATGACCTTAAAAAGGCGGTTCATGCTAGAAAACCCTCAAATAAAGCTGAATTACAACAATTCTGCAAAGATGAGTGGGCCAAAATTCCTCCAGAGCGCTGTAAAAGACTCATTGCAAGTTATCGCAAATGCTTGATTGCAGTTATTGCTGCTAAGGGTGGCCCAACCAGTTATTAGGTTCAGGGGGCAATTACTTTTCCACACAGGGCCATGTAGGTTTGGATTTTTTTTTCTCCCTAAATAATAAAAACCATCATTTAAAAACTGCATTTTGTGTTTACTTGTGTTGTATTTGACTAATGGTTAAATGTGTTTGATGATCAGAAACATTTTGTGTGACAAACATGCAAAAGAATAAGAAATCAGGAAGGGGGCAAATAGTTTTTCACACCACTGTACATTGAACACAGAGGGTTGTCAGGGAGCTAACTAGAGAAGCACATGAAGGGAGATAAGTTCTAGTAGTGCTCTGGCTAGACCTTGTCAACACACAGTAATCTGTGCTCTATAAACTGGCCCATGAAATCATAGGTAAGATCAACAACCTCATTTTACACTATTATAAAAACTTAATTTTGAGTCACCTCAATTACATCACAGTGCTGTTAGCTGCTCTGGACAACTGGATGCTATATTAGTCATGATCATGATGGCCAAGTCAATGGAGGTGGAATGCTAGAGCACCCTCTTAGCCACCTGTAAGATTACTTACGGATGATTTGATGCCAATATCTACATCAGCGGCAAGATACAAATGGATCCTTCTAAGCCTGGAAAAACTCAGTTTGGCAGAGATTTGCATCAAAATGTGCAAATATAGATTTTCAGTGCTTAGAAAAATCAAAGTGGCTGACTAGCTCTGTTTAATTTTGGGGAATACCAAATATTCTTAATCGAACAAGAATCTCACTGTACAGTATAAACATAACAATGACCTTGAATACTCACAGAGGAAAAAAGAAAATTTAAAAAAACAATCTGATAGAAAGAAGATGACGATAAAGTTTGAATGCACCTTAAAAAATGAAGGGAAGGATAAGAAGAAGGGACTAAGCACAGAGGAACAGCGGACTACTGAGTAAGGAATTGATCACTTTAAACAAATTGCTTATTTTGGCTGCGAGTTCAAATGATTTGGAAAATCCCCAAGGAAAAGTGGAAGGCAGGCATGTACCATGTACCCAAGCAATGACTCGGGCCGGTAATTTTACATCCATTTCAAATTCAAGGTAAATGTTTGAGTGTTGTATATGTGCAATATATGTTAATAGAGTCAAATGTAATTCTTGAAAATTAGATGCACATAGGACTCTACTATAAATAACCTTGAGAGGGGGTCTAAAGCTGTTTCACAGGTGGGAGGATAACAAGTGCAAATTTAGAAGTATGGAGTGATTACTAAGTTTGTGGAAAGAACAGAGCCAGGGTCCAGGGAAAGTAAGAAAGGGGATGTTCTGAACTACCTACCATGGTGCACAAGAGCGCGAGCAATCCCATCAAAGAGACAGGGGTTTAAGTCTTATTGGTTAATTTTACCTGTGTTTATTTTTACCCTAAGTTCTGTTTTTTCTTTATTTCTCCCTATAATTATTTGTGTTTCTGTTTATTGTTAAGGTACCAGTGAATTTTACTACAATTAACAATCCACACTTACTGTGAGTTTTACTTTGCCTTTTGATGAAGCAGTTGCTGGTGCTTGATAATTGAGGGTAGTGAAATGTTTAAAGAGTTTATCCTGTATGGATAAAAAGGTTCTAAAACCATAACTTTTTTTACTAAATGTTTATAATTTTATTTTAAAAGCTTTGTATTTTTTAATCAATTACTTGATTTATTTTACTTGCAGAAGGCAGGGTAACTAATAAACCATGAAATGTAATAAAAATTATAAAAAACTTCTACCAAAAAACAAAACAGACATTTAGAAGATTACATGTAGATTTCAAGAACTCATAGATTGTCTTCTGGCCTTATATTTTTTGTGATTATAATAGGGCTAAGTACTTATTGCAACTTAGTACTACTGTCCTTGTATGTCTAGATGTTCACAATATCAGAAAGTCACTTCAATTGAAGTCCCCCAAGACAAATGCAAGGAACATGCCCGATTCTGGGAAGTTCTGTTCACTAAAAATGTAAATATTTTGAAGTTTTTTATTTTTATTTTATTTGCCTTGTAGTTAATAATCTTGGAGTACAAGAAGAATTCTGCCCCTCATAATTTATTTTGTTTAGTTTTAAGATTGTGTTGATACTGCAGCTGTTTAAAATGATGACCATCTGTACTTCTCTATTTACTGGTGAAGACCTTACAGTATCTGTATTTTTTATTTAGTTCTAATCATCATTGTGGAAAATCTTAGCATAATGAGCCAAAATACATTTTACCTTGTGGTTTATCTTTTGCTCACATGATTTATGCTATTTGTGTAAAACCACTGAAAACAAATAATCGTGAAATGTACTTTGCTACAGTGACAAATTCTAACCAGAAAATAATATATAAATATAACTAAGAAAATTTGGATTTACTGTGTCTAACTGTAAACTAAAACCAAGTTACTAAAAAATATTTTATTTTGTGAATTTGTTAATTAACATAATCAGTCATTTATAACTATTACATTTTTTACAAGTTTTATTATGCTTTGAAGTATTGATGTGATTTAAATCTTGAAGAAAAGTATCTGTTGGGTGAGCGCACTTCACCATAGCATGTGCTACATGGAAATAATAACAGTAATTGTAAAGGCTGTCTGATATAATCACGGATTCTTTCATGTTCCATTAGCTAGGCATCAAGCTTGGTTACAAGTAGAATCTCTTTCAAAAAGCCAACTGATACTATGTTATTCTGGTCCTGACAATGATAATTTTCAGAAGTAAAAAAAAGCATAAATGAGACAGTGAAAAAATGACAGAGATCTTTCTGTACTAACAATTGTACAGGTTATTCAAATTATAATTATAATAAAATGCTATGGTCTGTCTGTCACATGATTACTTGTGAACTACTGGGGCTAGAACCTCTTGGTCATAATCAAAAGCTTATGACCTGATAAGTTCAGAAAATTTAACAAATTTAGCTAGTGGAAACCTCAGCAAAGTAAATTGTGGTTGTGTGTTTATTACAGCAAAGTGATCAACAAAGTGACATGGTAGAAACAGAAAGAAGAACAGCAAAATCTCCTTAGCGTCAAGCAAATCGCAGAAACCAACTACATAATGAACAATAAAAATGCAATACAAAACTAATGAATAGTTTTGACTACTGTGAATGAGCAATCATATGTGGTATTTTTATTTGCTGAAAGAGCAAGAAGAGCAGCAACATCTGCTGAGAATCACACAAGTACCACTATTTATCAAAGTTACATCAGACACTGATCAATGTCAAGCTACATTTCTTTTCCTGTTAAAAAATGTACTGCCAAGACAAAAAAGTTCCACTTGCTGTAAATGAACCACCAAAAGTAATGAAATGCACTAATGACATATAGTGGACCAGAAAGAAGTTACTATTTTGAATACATAAAAAGTATCAGCAGCTGTTTAGCTATATCTGGTTTTTTTTTGGCAACCAGGAGGCCATTAAGGACAGAAAAGCAACCTGTGGTTGTGTGTGGGGTTTTGTACAAAATAGCTGACAACCCAGGGCTGAGAGAAGTCATTCAGTGAGCTCTGACAGTTACCTTATGAGGAATGTGTTGTGATCATTGCACACTGAGCTGATGAGATTTTTCTTTTCCTACCAACTATCTTAATTTTGTCCAGAGGAATCATGTACTTGAGCATACAGGTATAAAATATGAGGAGGGGCATTTAAGACAGAAGCCATTATTTACCTCTTCATTTACAGATTCATGGAGTTCTACTAAGTTCAGTAGTGGAAGCAGAGAACCTTGACTACTATTAGATGTATCTGGAGAAGATTTTGCAACCATATAGGTATTTGCAGACCAAATAATTCTGAAGGACTAAATGGTTTCATTTTTCGTATGTTCTAACAGACCACTAGGAACCTTCCTAGATAACAGCTGCAAACCATGAGGAAAATATCAAAATTGACAGAAGATGATATAATGAGTACTTTGTGGTAGTTCTGAGGAACTCTAATGGGGTTTTAGTTCTTTAAAACATCAACACTTTTCACTGAGTATGGAACTTGAATTTTAAAAAGTGCGACTTAAACATAATGAAGTAAGAGCTGCCAGCTTCAGTAGGTAAATGAGTGAATAAAGCTCCATATCCCCAATACCCCCCATCCCCCATAGGAGAAATGTGCATGTTAAAAACCCTTTTGTAAGGTAAGTACTAGGAAATGAAGAATCAAGTCAAAATGGATATCACAAGGAATTGATAGTGGAAACACATCATAGCCCCTACCCTGACACTCTGCTTCTAAGATGAAGAGTAATTCAGGATCTAGATGGTGGAATAGGGGAGGTAGTTGTAAACAGTTGGTTAACATAATTGAAAACTGATTGCGGCACTTTTGTCCAGATTAACATCTTTCTACATTTTCTAGTAGGAAAAGTTATGCGAAATCTCACTATACCAAAGTTTTTAATACTTTGATAATAATGACAAAGCCAACAAATCTTTGCACTTGTGTTGCACTCTCTGGAGGGAATCAGTTGACTATAATAGTAATTTGGAATTGCTCTTTGCTTAAACCTGTTCTAGTAATCTCATAGCCCAAAAATAATTTTCTATCCTTATGGAATTCACACTTTTGTAATTTGTTCAGACGCAGACCATGCAACACCTCATGATATGATTAATATGAGTGTGTAAATATTTGGAGAAAATTTATATCATCATTATATACTATTACATTGATTTGTAATAGATCCCTAAAGATATCATTAACAAATCATTGAAGTCCCAGCATGGTAATCTGCTAATCCATACAGTATGACCCTACTAGCAGTATTAAACACTTCCCTACTTCCCTCTAATCCATGCATAAACATAAACCTTAATCCTTTTCTACACAAAAAAATATGGTACCAATGAGACTGTTACAAACTTTAATGAATCCAGTCTGTAGGTTTTCATTAATGTATTGTTCAATTCTCTTTTGTTCTGGCCACAAAACAGCAAAAAGGAAAGTGTGCACTAGGCAGTAATTCAAAAGCACAATCATATTTTCAATATGGTGGTAATGTCAGGGCTGTTTACAAATTATATCTGTAATATTTTGCGTATTCAGGAAACACAATAGTAACTTCATTACACATGATAAGCTTTAGTAAAATCTGGGAAACCAAAAACTACTTGTGATATAGAGGACTGGGTCATAAAAAGGTCAGTATTTCTTCTTGAAAGAGACCAAAACGCACAATAACTGCCTGACTAGTACAGTATATTCTAACTTACCCTTAAAAATCTGCATATTGTAGTAAATATTGTCAATATATTGCAAAATGTCAAAAACCAGGAAATTGTAAGCACAGGCAAACAAAGGCAAAACCATAGTCACAAATCAAAAGTAAAAAGTTAAGAAAATACAATTAATTTTTAAATAGCATAAATGCATGCAGGTGGCATGGTGGCACAGTGGTAGCGCTGCTGCTTCGCAGTTAGGAGACCTGGGTTCGCTTCCCAGGTCCTCCATGCGTGAAGTTTGCATGTTCTCCCTGTGTCTGCGTGGGTTTCCTCCAGGCGCTCCCGTTTCCTCCCACAGTCCAAAAACATGTCGGTTAGGTGGATTGGCGATTCTAAATCGGCCCTAGTGTGTGCTTGGTGTTTGTGTGTGTACTGCGGTGGGTTGGCACCCTGCCTGGGATTGGTTCCTGCCTTGTGCCCTGTGTTGGCTGGGATTGGCTCCAGCAGACCCCCGTGACCCTGTGTTCGGATTCAGCGTGTTGAAAAAATGGATGGATGGATAACTGCATGCAATGAGAGGGCTTATTCGCAACTCCGGTATAGAAGCGTACAAATGGTGACCATTTAATTCAAAGAGAATTAGCACAGGAGTTGCATATTATGCAAGTATCCTTCCAGCAACCACAGCGTTCCAGATGATGTGTACAAAAATGGCTCAAAGTAAAAAAAAAAAAAAAAACAAAAAACATTTTGAACAATAATTTTTATAGGAGAAATATAAATAGAGGAAAAAAAATGATAATTACTTTTATCTTAACAACCAGTAACAGCACACTGCATGATAAACTTGCAGTCAATACACTTGCACATTTAGCATTTGCTTGCTCAGACGTAGACGCGCTTGCTGCTTCCTGAGCAGCTCTTCTTTTCTCTGCCCTAGTGGCCTGCTTCTTCTCTTCTTTCGTCAGAATCTTTTTGAGTTAAAACTGATTAAGTCAGTGTTTGTGTTGCAATTACTTAGATAGATAGATAGACAATCTCCTCAGTCTGTCAGTGGAGCAGGACAGTGACAAAAGTCTGTCACTGAAGCTACTCCTCTGCCTGGAAATGACACTGTTCGGTGGATGCAGTGGATTCTTCATGATTGACAGGAGTTTGCTTAGTGCCCGTCGCTCTGCCACAGATGTTAAACTGTCCAACTTTACTCCTACAATATAGCCTGCCTTATAAACAAGTTTGTCCGGGCTTACTTAGACTTTGGAGGTTTTCTTTAATTTCTCACTTAAGCTGGCACTTAAGTCTTCAATCTGCCTCAAGAATGAATTAAGATATGAAGAGGTAGGGGAAGTGACAGCAAAGGTGGTAGGGATGAGAACAGTGCTCATACACATGTGCCACACGGCTGCCCTGCTGGCCGCTGCTGAGAGTTGATTCTACAATAAAATAAAATAAAAATAAAAAGAGGGAAAACCTTGGAGGTCAATCATCACCCCGAAAGCAAATAGTAGACATTATGTAGTATATGTGTACCAAATTTCAGGTCAATATGTCAAACGGTTTGCGAGCTACAGGTGATTTACAATCCTGGACAGAGAAACGAACAGCAACAGTAGTGTATTACAGTGATTCCTCCTCGATGTGTGTACAGTTACACTAAACATATGTACATGTACTAAGTACGTAGATAATTAGTTATGGGTACTCACCAACAATGACACGACGACTTGTCCGATAACGATGAGTTTAATTTTAACAAAGGAGAGCATTACAGCTCTTTTAAAGGAGCCTTTTCAGGAGACTGTGTAGCACCGCCATTGTCGTCTGGAGTTTCTTCTTCCACTGAAGGTGTACTAGGCGGTGTTTTGCAGGTAAGGAACATCGTGATGGGCAGTTGCTGGCGCTGCTTTTTCATTTGTGTAAGGAGGTTTTTCTGTGGCGTCATCAAGAGCATTTCTAAATTGCAAAGAACTAATCATTTGTGGGTCCCATTCTTCAACTGATATCTGGATATCTTTTGCCATTCGTAGAATGATTGTGAGACGCTCGAGAGTTAGGCTGGCGTCTTCTTCCTGTGCTGGGTCCAATTTGTTTCTTATCTTCCTCGCTCGCTGACTTGGTCATGTTGGCCAAATCTTCGTCGCTCAGAGTCTCGGAGTGGGCACGAGCAACTCATTGATGAAACTTAACTCTTTAAACAGCGAAACACATTGATGCTGAATGAGATTTCCTGGTTAACACAAAGCAGAACTGAATTCTGCACTTCGTCACTAACCAATCAGCACCCAGGAACTTAACCGCATGCTCTTATTGGGTAGCTTCTCAGCCATCCCCCAATAGCATCCCTTGTATGAAATCAACTGGGCAATCAAACTGAGGAAGCATGTACCAGAAGTAAAAAGACCCACCGTCTGCAGGAACCCGTGAACCAGCGAAAAATCCGCGATATATATTTAAATTTGATATAAAATCCGTGATAGAGTGAAGCCGCGAAAGTCAAAGCACGATATAGTGAGGGATTACAATATAGCAGTGCTAGAATGGATTACTGTATATATAAAGACTAGCCACATAGAATGCCTGACGCCGAATACTTTTTTGCTGCACTTTAAGTAAACGTCACAATTAAAGAAAAAGTGAAATTTTAATGGAACACTTTTTTCATGCAAAGAGCATCACAATTACTGCAATTACTACTACCGCGGAGAAGTAGTGTGTTAAAGAAGGTACGAAAAAGAAAAGGAAAAATTTTAAAAATAACGTAACATGGTTGTTAATGTAATTGTTTTGTCATTGATATGAGTGTTGTTCTCATATCTATCTATATATATATATATATATGTATCTATATATATATATATATATGTTCTCATATCTATCTATATATATATATATATATCTATGTATCTATATATATATGTTGTTCTCATATCTATCTATATATATATATCTCTATCTATCTATCTATCTATCTATCTATCTATCTATATATATACCCGCGCTTGGCAGCGGAGAAGAAGTGTGTTAAAGAAGAAAAGAGAAAGAAAAGGAAACATTTTGAAAATAACGTAACATGATTGTCAATGTACTGTAATTGTTTTGTCACTGTTATGAGTGTCGCTGTGATATATATATAGCAAAATACCCGCGCTTCACAGCGATGTCATGTGTTAAAGAAGTTATGAAAAGAAAAGGAAACATTTTAAAAATAATGTAACATGATTACCAAAGTAATTGTTTTGTGTATTTGGCGGCAGCGTCACAAAGTTGTTTTCGGCAGCTGCATCAGAAAATGTACCACGACGTCTGACACGCCTCCTTTTTACTGTTTTCTCAAAGCTTGGATTGCTGCTGTCATATATACACACACACACACACACACACACACACACACACACACACATACATACATACATATATATATATATATACATATATACACATACATATCTTCATATCTACATATCTATATACATATCTACATATACATATATATATATATATATATATATATACATACATACCTATCTACATCATATATACACACATACATACATACACACACACAAATTATATATATGTGTGTATGTATGTATGTATGTATGTATGTGTGTGTGTGTGTATATATATATACACATACATATACTTGTGTGTATGTTTGTATGTGTCTATATGTGTGTGTATAGGTTTGGTCACTGAGTGCAAGGGAAAAATAATAAATTATAGTCTATAAGTTATTAAACAGTAAAACATTAACGTTTTAAGAAGTACAGGTACATTGAAATTACATTTTCTATGTCAACGCGTTCAAATTTGTGCCTCTGGTAATGTGCCTTACCGGCATTTAAAGAAAATTAGTTTTGTGTCCTCTGCAGTGTTAAGAGAGAAAGGCTTTGGTTTGGGATAAAAGGAAAAAGGTGTAAAGAAAGGAAAGTTGCCTTTTTCTTTTATATAGTATAGAGATGTGTTTGCTGGCGTTATGATCGCCTTTTGACGACAGTCGCGGTGGGTCTTGTGTAGACTGGTGAGACGCCCCGCCATTAATCGGCTGTGATGGCACTGTCAGTCCTGCACTCGTGTGCGTGTCTTCATAATCGAGGTGCGTGTCTTCTTAATAATTTTCGTGGTGTAGAAAAGGGGTCCGTGTTTGCACTTGTCTGGGAGGAGGGGAGGACTTAAGGCAGAAGCGCAGTCAGCGTCTCAAAGGCCGGCACAGCTATGCGCGCGCGCGCGCTGGCTGCTCGACTTTTGCTGGGCAGGAGACCCCAGTTTGCAGACACGTTCATGATATCAAAAGTCTCAGCTCTTTGGAGGTCATTCATATATATATATATATAGCAAAATACCAGCGCTACGAGCGGAGAAGTAGTGTGTTAAAGAAGTAATGAAAAGAAAAGGAAACATTTTAATAATAACGTAACATGATTGACATTGTCATGAGTGTTGCTGTCATATATATGCCTGCCTAAATAAGTCACCCTCGCTTTGCTCTTACTTTTTACCGTTCATTTAATCATGGCTAGTGGCGGAAAAATTATAAAATGGAAGGAGGATGGCTTTACCAAAACAATTATTGATGGCGAATCGATTATTCATAAAGCTTGAATTGGTGATCTGTTTTTCTGTGTTAACCTCATATTTTTCATACTTCTTCTCAAACTAAGGTGGTGCGAGGGTAAAATGAATCGGGATGCGCTGATCAATGTAATCCGTGTACCAGGAAATCATGCATTGACAAAAGCTCCCATTTGCTTGTAATGCAAAGTGTGATTAAATGCATTATTTTTTAACTCGTTATGGAGCACATGCATCGAAGCTTCTCGGCTGTGCTTGTGCTAAGAAAAGGAAAGATTTTAAAAATAACGTAACACGATTGTCAATGTGACCTTTTGTAAGTAGTGCCTGGAGGATTCAGTGTGTAGAAACTCTAGAGACAGCGTGTGTATTAACTTGTGGATTTTTCTGTGAGTATTTGGTGGCAGTCTGACGAAGTTGCTTGAAGACAGCGTTAGCTGGAGCTCAGCTCAGAGCAAAATGAGGTGGGAGGGGAGATGATGGCGTGACTCCCCACCGCCTTAACTGTCAATCCCCACAAACACAGTCTCTCGGAATTTGCATAAGCACACCCCTTCACCTACAATTTTAACTTAGTTACAAAGTGATCAAAACTCTCGTTTATATCCTGCGTCCTCTCATTAAACTTGTATCCCGCATTACCTGTGGGTATGTGAAATGCCAGCGGTAGCCTGTCTATGAACTTAATTTAAAGTTTAGGTTTACACCTTGCTTTCTTTCCGAGCTGGCAACACTCATGAATATGGTAATATATGTCACTCGCTCACTTCTTATTGTTTCGCTGCCTTCTCAATTATATAATGCATGTTTTCTTAAGCGCTTTTTGCAGGTCTTCCTGGTTTTCTACGCACTGCGTTGACAGTCAGTTCACGTGATTATGTGGGAGGCGTGATGATGTCACACAAAACTCCGCCCCCCCCACGTCATTCCAGCTGAACTCCATTACAGTTAATGGAGAAAAATACCTTCCAGTTATGACCATTAGGCGTAGAATTTCGAAATGAAACCTTCCCAACTTTTGTAAGTAAGCTGTAAGGAATGAGCCTGCCAAATTTCAGCCTTCTACCTACACGGGAAGTTGGAGAATTAGTGATGAGTGAGTGAGGGCTTTGCCTTTTATTAGTATAGATAGCATAACAAATGACACTGAATGCAAAATATTATTTCAAACTCAATACAACTGGTAAGACAAATAATTAAATCTTTCAGTTTCAAGCCTGGGAACAATTTTTGCAAGATGATTATAAAACAAAAGAGACATTAGAAATTATGAAGTATAGTCTTAAATTTGGGGGTTTACAGACCTCCATAATTCAGGAGCTCCACTGGACAGCCAATTGGATGTCATGTTTTTGTTGCTGGTTAACTTGACTTGAGTCAGATTACTACTCTCACAACCCTAATGTTAACCATGGTGTAACCAGGAGTATCATGTAACATCACTGACATATAATGCAAAATGACAACCACCTCAATGAAGCAAAGCTCTTGAGATCCATGCTATTTCATGAATAGTCCAATTGATGTTGTTGACAGTCGCCTGTTGATAATTTTCCATTAACAAACACAAAGATGTCTACACCAGTCAGGAGCACATTAAATAATAAAAACGACAGCATGAAGAAGCAGCTTTTGCAACATTAGTTACAGGTGCTAATGATACATCTACTGCTGCTACATTAAAGTAAGAGGTTAACTGGAGTAATAATACCATTATCTGTAATAGTTTCGATCATGAACAATTATCTGATGTTATATTACCTAGCTGGCACAAGGCTAAGGATTATTTATTGCCAACATATAGACCTCACAACCTCTACACATTTTTAAAGGCTGCTAACATTATTCAACATATGAAGTGCTCTGAGTCCAGCTGCACTGAAGACACATTTGTACATTTCAGCAACATACAGGTTTTTTTACTTACTAATTAGTTATTAGATTAAATTCGGAACTTTGACATACAAAAAGAGTAAATAGCTCAGATGAGCTTCAACTGTTGGTTAATTTTATTGGTAGCTAAGTGATTACTGGTTTATATATTGTTATCTGATGTCAGTGAAAGGACAGAACAAAGTTTGGATAAATTTATTGGTGTAGATGATACTGTCACATGATAATTTTTTTTTAAATACCTAAAAATTCTGTTTCATTTTGACCTTGCATTTACAACAATACATTTATTAAACACATTCAGTAGTAGTAGAGCAGTAGTTTTTATTTTACTATTAGTAATTTGTAATTATTACAATTAGTAGTAATAGAAATATTATTTATTATTATTATTATTATTATTATTATCAGTAGTAGAAACAGTAGTAATATTAAAATTGTTTTTGTTTGCATTGCATCATATCACAAGTGATACATTGGCTATATCAAGTAACAATAAGTAAACGTACATTAATACTCAATTACTTACACAATTACTTGTAGATGGACGGTGTAATTTGCAAAATATGTTTGAAAGCAGGATCTTTTAACAAAACGACCACATGGAATTACTGAAAATTGGACCATCTCAATTTAAACCATAAATCTCATATCAATTCAGTAACAAGACTTAAATATGTATTGAAAAAGACTAACAGAATCTAAGAAAAAACATTAAGACAGAAAAGAACATGTGCAGCGCAAATAAGCGACACCTACAGAGGTAAAACTTTTAATTGATAATGTTTTGCTGGTTATGAAAAGAAATTCTTCAAAGTTGGTGGTCCAGCATATCTGTGATCATGTTGACAAAAATGTGAAAATACAGAATAATTGGTAAAGTAAGAATGACTCCTTTAAGAACCTCATGTACATAAATTTAACAATTTAAACCGACATGTTAAAATAAATTAGAAGATCAGGATACCACACTTTGATATTCAATGAATCAACTGACTTAACAGTTTCAAAAATGTTAACTTTGTGCATTAAATTTAGGAATGAAAGTGAGTTTATTCATAAAACTGTGTTTGCTGGCATAATAATATTAACAGAATGTGACAGTTTATCTACCCTTGAGGCTATTCAACACTTTCATATGGAAAACAAGTTCAATTTAAACCAGATGATAATGTTTACCTCTGATGGCACATTAGTCATGCAGGGCAAATGATAAGGTGTAGCTGATCTTTTGTGGAAGTCCATTCCACACTAATCAGAGTAACATTGTGTGGCACATTATGAGGACTTGGGAAAAGATTATGCTTGGAAGAAAATTCCCCTGATGAGTGACACCAAGACTTTTCTATAGGACTATTTACACAATTTTCTGCAGCGTATCTGTTAAGAAGGTAAAATCTGAAGGATTTGTTAAAGTTAAGGAAGATGTGATTACATTTAAACCACTGTGACGGACAGCCGGGTCCCATGCCCGGTCAGGACGCCCCTGCTGTATATGTTCCGGGGGAGCCACCATGGACAGCTCAATACCTCCCCCGGGTCACTTGGTGGCAGCCTCCCCGGCCGTTATTCGTTTCCCCGTCTCCCACGTGACTCTATAGGACATGGAGTCCTCCACAGCCTTGTTGGGAGATGGGGTGGCCGCTAGGGGGTGCTGCCAAGAGCCAACAACCCGGTTGGACGAGTTATCAGCCCCACCCGGAGGTGCAATCAGGGCCAGCTGGTCAAGCACCTGGAACACTTCCAGGTGGGCTATAAAACGGGCCAGCTTCCCTTCATTCGAGGCCAGAATCGGGAGGAAGAGGAGGAGGTTGCCTGGGAGAAGTGGTGGTGCTAGGAAGGGTTGTTTGTGCTGTATTTTGTGCTTTTGGAACTGTGTTGGGCCTGTGGGACACAGGGAAGACGTGCCCCACGGCTGAAGAGAAAAAGAAAAGCCTGTTTGTTTTACACGTGCCTCTGTGTAAGTCTGTGCCAGGTCGGGCGCTATATAGTGCCTTTTACACCACTAAATAAGATTCAACATACTGATCAAAGAAAAATTAGAAACTGAAACTGTAAAGACATTTTCTGATATGGTTACATTTACTAAGCAACAGGATCACTTCATTCTAGGCCTCAAATGCTGACTGTAAAACAGGACTTAGTCTAATGAACAATATAAAAACAACATCTAGAAATGGTTTAGATGCCAAACATTTAAAAATCTGATAATTGCATTATTTTTAAATTCTGGACAAACTGTTACTGTTTATAGCATTTATAACTTATGAAAAACAGAAAAGATCACAAGACAAACTTTTTAAAAATCCAGTGAAAGTATAAAAAAAATGATGTTATTCCAGTTGTTAATTTTTTGATACTTAACATTAAATATGCAATACAGTAAAGAATATGTGTTAGTTTTTGTGTTATATACAGAAATACACTGCTAATACAACTTCTGTAAAATTGTGGGGTTTTACAATTTATTTTTCACACGAGCAAAAAGATTCATGCAACACGCCACAGCTTCGAAGGAATATTGATGGCAAGGACAGTTCACAAACTTTAAACTCCTACAACTGTTAGTGAGGAGCACAAAGCATTTCTCCACTGTGCCTTCCAAATAAATATGAATGTTTTAGTAGATGCAAAGTTGACAAAACTTTAAAGACTTCTAATCAAGCCAGTCACTCTACAGGACTCAACTCAACTTATAGTTTGGAATGAAGTTCCGTTTTTTGACTACAGGTGAATCTCATTACCTCTGAGCTTGGGTGAATCTATAAGGGGGAAGCATATAGTGGTACTTCCCACTCTAACAAAATCATGTTCCACCTCATTTGCTCCCCCCCCCCGTAAATATAATCTAAATCACAAAAAATTGTACGTAATAAGTAAGTTTCATATAAATTCTTTTTACATAAAGTAAGTCCTGCGCTCAGCCTTCCATGTACACGTCCCCCTCAGAGAACAAGGGTTTGCTCCACGCACCACTTGTGTCTCCTCATCCTTATTTTCTGCCGCTACGGATTTAACAGCATGCAATTCGAGAGACTGAGGTTGTATGTGTCGGATGAAGGAATGAGGTAAAAAAATAATTACTACATTTTCTCCTTTTCCTCTGGGTCTTTGTGGTGTGCGTGATTTGCAGCTAGGTGCTTTACTGAAGTTAACATTAAAGACAGTAAAGAACTAACTCTAAAGTCAAAACATAGCCCTGTGTTATATTACTTTCTACGTGTTATAATTTCATGTTATAAGTTTAAAGCATTTTATACGTTATGTTTATTATTTTTCCTGTTTTATGCATTTACCCTAATACTTAAAAATACTTGTCATTACACACTGCATTTTCATTTAGAGAACATTAAGTTGTTTACACGTTTCAAAGATGACACACTGCATTAGAGACAAGCCGCGGGCATGCAATGATCGTGCACATCGATTCTGCCTCCTCTTTCTTAGTTCAGTAATTTACATGGGTTTCTATAATCTCGCCAGTCTTTATGCTCTAACTATATTTTATATTCTATATACACACGATGCAATCACTATTTTTTCTTTGGTCCACATAATTAAAAAGACGTATTTTCTGTCTGAAGTACATCGAGGATGGCCTGTTCTTACAAATAGGCTAAATTACAAATATTGTACATGCTTACTGTATAGTAAGGATGATGTGCAACTAATGGATCTTTTAAACACATTTCAGATACATTTGAAAAGTTATGTAGTCTGCTTTGTAAAATGAAGGGAAAAGAGACTTAAAGAGCAAGTCAAAAATGTAACATATACTAGTAAATAAAATTATACAAAACAAAATCCTGGCATGTTTAACTGACATGGTTAAGTAAGAAGAGGTTAAAGAGAGTGCACAGTTTTCAGTCATCATGGATGAAACAAAGGTTGTTGATGGGGGGTGGATGTAGATATCATTTGTCCTGAGATACTACTACAATTATATGGTTTATGAGAGTTTCCTGGAGTTTCAAGTGGCAAAAAGGTTGGATGCTGCTGCATTAAGTGCTAAAATTATTAGCTATTTGGAGAGCAATGGTTTGGATTATAAACAAAACCTTGTAGGGCAAGGATATGAAGGAGCAGCAGTTATGAGTGAGGTACATTCAGGTGTCCAACCTAGGATAAAAGATGTTGCCAAATTTGCATTTTATGTCCACTTCAGTGCACATTGCTTAAACCTGGTGATAGCTGACATGGTCAGAATTGACCCGATATTGGAAATTTTTTTGCTTCATTGGAAATACTGTACACATTAATTGTCTGCACCATATATCCATCAGAAATAGCTGGATGTGTAGTGGGAGATACTCTGCATCTTAGCGATACATGCTGGGCTTGCAGACATGTAGCATGTCGTGGTGTGATGGACAGACTGCCTGCTATTATTGAAGTGCTTTAGAAAATTCAATGTGAGAACAATCCACAGCAAGTTATTGAAGCTCGAGGAATACTGGATGAAATTAATTTTAAATTTTTTAGAGTGGCTTGTACTATTCAAAAAGGTTTTTTGTCAAATCTATATTTTTGTCAGATATGCTGCAGTCAAAAACACTTGATCTTTATAAGGCTGTTGATTTAATTTGATCACTGAAAGACTCTCATTTTCATAGCAATGACTATTTTGAAAAGATTTGGAGTGATATATTTGACAAATGTGAAAGAAGTGGTATTTCTGCAACCTGGTACTTCTCAAAGTGGTCAGTAAAAGTAACAGGAAAACTCAAAGATTTCTTTGTCACCACCAGCCTTGGACAGCATGTAGAACCAGACAGCAAATATATGTTTCAAGTCAAAATGTACTACCTAGTTATTGATAGCATGATTGGGGTAATGGTACAGCATTTTTCTAATACCAACTGCAGTATCAAGATTGGTATTCAGGCTCTAATGTGCTCAGACGTCCTTCTTTTGACCAATAGTGAAGACTTGAACCTTGAACTTCACCAAATAAGTAGAGTCTTAGAAAGACAAAATGGATGGTGAACAAAATCCTACCACTCCAAAGTTTTGGAGCCATACCGGGATATGCTCTTTGAGTTGTTATGGTTATATAATATAGCTGTGGTATTACCAGTCAGTAGTGAGTCTTGTGAAATGTGCTTTTCAGCCACAAAGCTAATAAAGAATCTTTTGTGATCTACTATGACAGAAAGTAGATTGTCAAATATGCCTATACTAAGCATTGAGTTCAAACACAGTATATCTTTGAATTTGGATGACTTTGTAAAAAGATTTTCTGGACAATATGATAATCCATTGTATTCAGCTATGTTAGTTGATTTTTCTATAGTTGTAATTGTCATATGAAAAGGAGCACTGTTTTGGGACAGACCCTTTGATGTAGATACTTTATATCTAAATAATTTCAAACCAACATGACACTTCAGTTTACAAATGAACATATTTGTCTGTAGTTACTTTTAGGGTGAGAATTGTAAAATTATTCCAATCAAACAATAAAATGCTGATTGTTACTCTGAGGCTGGACTTGTCTTTGTAATAATTGATTTTATTTATGTCATAAATATGCCTACCTTCTATGCCATTTATATATATCTGAAAGAATAATGTTTTCTTGTTGCAACCCTCTTAAAAATCTTTCTTTCAACCTCTTTTACATTGGGTGGCAATTCTCTAGATCCGCCCCTGCCTCTGTGGGTGTTAAATTATTACATTACATCTAATACTGTGAAAATACAGTGAGCTCAGTTTATGTTGGTAGCCAATCAATTTGGAGTACACTAGCATAAAACAAGAAGTGCTGCACAAAAGTAAACATTAAACAGACATCAGTGCTAGCTCCAAAGTTCTATGAGTTTCTCCTCCATTTGCATAGTTGCTTTCTTTAATTTTCATTACAGCTATTGTTCACTCTTTGTAGGAATTATATGCATTGTATTTCTGGGTAAGCCTTCATTGACTGTTAACTCTTACCAATGCAACAGCCCACCCCTATGACTTGCAGACTCTCTATAAGCAAACCAAAACAGTTTGATTTTGTCATAATGTGTTGCAGATAACTTTATTAGCTGTTAAGAGCACTGTGAATGAATTGCTGGAGTCACATTACACAACCAACAGTAACTGGTATATGCTATAATTGTCTAGCAACTCACTGAGATTTTCTTAATATTATATAAATGAAAGCTATTACTGAAAATCATATGAAAAGATGGCTATAGACAAATTAACAGCTTAGTATACTATATATAATTGCTCCATTCGTGAAACATTTGGTCCATTGAGTATTAAAAAGAGATTACCAGTAACATTATGTGTTCTAGCATAAAGAAGCACACTACAGGATTCATAAGTGATTAATTACTGTGTCTAACACTACTGAACTCAAAAAATGGGTGGTGAGGGATGCCCTTGCATTATAATGTTTGACTGCTGCCAAGAATTTCTTTGCAGTCAAACCCTCTGGTCAAATTGTGTGTTAGTCCAGTTCTGCTCCAATGACATCAAGATGTGTGCATTAAGCAGTCATGTTTTGTTATTGCCTTTTTGCGAGCAAATGTTTTATTTAAATATATTAATATTCAAACAGAAAAATACACAAATAGAAAAACTATAAAAGCAATTCCACCCCTCATCATGCCCACCCATACCTACTGTAAAGAAAAATAAAGAGAGAAAACAGTGTTAAAAATTCTCCTAGAGGAAATACCATCCAGCAGAGATTAAAGCAAAGAAAGCAGAGAGACAGTTATCCAGTCCCCATACCAGAACTGCAACATGTGTCCCCTGATCAGTATTGGATCCATTAATACTTGCTGCAAAATGTAGTAAAAACTAGGTTATAAAAAGATTTCCAGAGGCTATGGCGAAGAAACTCAGGGTCCTTCCATCAGGACACTAAGGTCAACATTGCAGCAAGAGTGCCTAATGATAACAGTCTTAAAAAAAAAAAGAGCAGAAAGACCCAGGTGCAGAAAAAATGTGTAGTAGGAGAGTGGTACTCAGGGTTAGGGATTTTAGAGAAAGTGTTAACAACGCATACATTATTAATCAAATGGCAGCAGGAAATTTCCTTGAGAAATAATAGAATAAGCTTCCGTAGAGTGAAAAGAAAAATGATCATAAGCATGATGTTTTCAGTTATTATTGTCAAGTTATCTACAGAACAGAGATTGCAATTCACATATGTGCATCAATACTCAATAATGTCAGTAAAGGTGCTTGCCGATAACTTTCCAAGGTGAATCCACTCCCTTAGCCCTGAAAGATGCCACTAAGGAAGACAAGTGACAGAGTAAATTGCATGGTTGTCTTTTAAACTGGCTGAATGTCACAACAATTTTTTGCTTTGTGCTTTTTTTCTTTCTTAAAAATGGCTTTGATACACTGCAATATGTATATAACCTCAAGACCATTGGTGGAGGAAGTACTCAAACAATTTTCTTAAATAAAAGCACAAAACAAATGAGCAAAAATACCATAGTAAAAGCTGAAGTACCCCATTGACCTTTCTACTTAAGTAAAAGTAAAAAAGCACTTGCTTGAAAATATACCACAATAAAATAGCGCTTGTCGAATGTATTCCCTGATTCAACAGTATAATATGGTGTTAGGTGTTCCTACTGAATAAATGAATAAGAATGGTGCAGATTATGCTACTGACAAGGCCAGATTAAGGCCTCCACTGGCCCCAGGGTGTCCATACTCAAAAGGCTCCTCCTCCTACGCCGATTATGAGCATCACATATGTCAGTAATAAATCACATACAGGAATTGAAACATTTCTGAATTTTATATTGGATCAATTTAACATTCCTTTTTTGTTCCTTACAGGGTCTCCACCCAAATAAATTTAGCAGGTGGGTCACTAGATTTTCATGGAGGGGGACAATGCATGATTACACTACATCTAAATTATTTTCAATTCACAGAAAATATGTCTGAGAGCGCTTAACACTAGAATCCCTGAAGCCTACGAAAAAAGTTGTTAATTCCGGGCCACCTTAAATTCCTTTGCACCTCTTCATCAGCATCTTTGTTTTGCAAATGTGCCAATCAGCACACGCAGCCTGCTGTCCCATCCCCACTGATGCTGCTGAAGTTCCCCTAGCTCAAATCTATTTATCTGGAATTGTATAGGCTAAATAATATATCGTTATTTGGAATAAATACATTTCATGTGTGTTCCATGTCTACAGCGATTTGGGTAAATGTAGAATGACAGGAAATGCGAGGCAAGAAATGCTGAACACATAATTAAAACATACTTTTTTCATGTTATAGTAAAAATGAATATATTTTACTGAAGTCCAAATATCAAATATTGAGAGGTGCTGCAAAGAGGAATGGGCAAAACTGGCCAAGGATAAGTATGACAAGCTTGTGGCATCATATTCAAAAAGACTTGAGGCTGTAATTGCTGTCAATGGTGCATCAACAAAGTATTGAGCTAAGGCTGTGAATATAAGGCTTATGTACATGTGATTTCTCAGTTTTTTTATTTTTAATATATTTTTTCAAAAACCTCAAGTAAACTTTTTTCACGTTGTCATTATGGGGGTGTTGTGTGTAGAATTCTGAGGAAAAAAATGAATTTAATCCATTTTGGAATAAGGCTGTAACATAACAAAATGTGGAAAAAGTGCACTGTGAATACCTTCCGGATGCACTGTAGCTCCAAGTAGAGTGAATCATGAATCAGACAGGCTCTACTTTCATTTGCACTTTAAACATCGAAATGAAAGATGCTTACAGCATCAGGCATGCGTATAAATCTGTAAACCAGGGTTCTTGTATGAATATTACTGATAGAGAACAGTGCAAGATTAACATATTGTTAAAGCAGTACTCTACAGTATTTATCCATATTCCAAATCTGTTTTTTCAGAGAAGGATCATTCAGCAGCTGAAGCCTGTCCCAGCCACCATAGGGTGCAAGGCAGGAATGATTTCATGGACAAAATGTCATCCCTTCACAGGGTGAACACACACACACACACACACACACACACACACACACACACACACACACACACACAGGGGTCATTTAGAACCAACAATCCACTTAACCTGCATGTTGTGGGAGTAAACTGGAACACCAGGAGAAAACCCACATGAATACAGGGAGAACACTCAAACTCCAAACTTAGCAGATGTTTTCGGTTGAAGCCCCAGGTGTTCTGTCATTTAAAACAGGAATAGATATGTGTTACTAGTAAAGCTAGTACAAATAATTTCATGAAGTGCGGCACGAGGTTATATTGATTTTTGAAAGCATACTATGAAAGTTCACTTAACTTTGTCATTTGATTCTCTGCACCAGTTAAGGAATGAAGTAGTTCAAAAATTAATCAATGCAGCTTACTTACCTTGTCTTAAACAACACTAAAAAATAATGTTTACAAATGAGCTCCTCCATTACCAATAATTTTTTTAAATAATTTCGTATTTAGCTTAAAATACTCTAGTTCCGTTTTAAAAGTAAAAAAAAAAACTACATTATTTCCAAAAAATATATACACTATGTGTACTTTCTAAGAGTAACATGACAAATCTTGCTGAATAATCCAGTGAACAATTCAGTTTGAAATGTTTAACTCTTATAACATTGTGCTGAATGTCTACTACTTGTCTCACCCTTTTAATATTTTCTATGGTTTTCTTTTAGTTCTCAGTTGTCTAACAAACATGTCTTTCACAATACTGTAGATAGATATTTAGTGTAAATAGTAATGTGGAAAATTTAAATCCTTAAGGAAGAGCTGCTGTAGATATACTGTCCCCTTAAAAAGACAGCTAAAAATCCTCCTGCATTATTATAGCATGGAAGACTCAAAGAATGACTGATTTAAACAGAACATGCCAAAGCGCTGAGCATGAATGGAGACTAACTAAATTGATAGTCCACTATGAAATATTATAGACAAAAATAACTGAATATAACAATGCAGTCTGCCTTGATAGGCAACCCTATTTCTCTAAAATTATAAATGATAATGCAACTTCTTCAAACTAAATAAGGAAAAAACAGAAACCTTAGTGATTGGTAAACTTGGATATAGCAAGGAATTAGAAATAAACTTGATCACTCAGCTTTAAAAATTAAGGAGGAGGTAAAGAATTTAGGGGTAATTATTGACTCAGCTGTGAACATTAAATTGTATATCAACCGGCAGCAAGCATCTTGCGAGAGGCAGGAACAATCTCTGGAGACGTCGCTAGCTCGTCCCTATCACTGCGCTACCATGTTCACATGTTTAATAACATGCTTTAACTCCTATTATCATGAAAATGATATCAAGTATACATCTCAGTATTTTAATTATTCAGAGAGCTGTAATATCATGAATGTAATGGATTCTGTGTTGTGTCAGAGGAAGAGAAAGCCCATTTAAGAAGCACATAGTGATTCACACACATAGAGCACATCGAAGAACACATACAAAACAAAGCATTTAACGTGCTAATTTAGTTACAATGGTATTTGAGAAACTAGTAAATGAAACGATTTAAAGATGAAGTTTATGATGTTCTACTTTAATGACAAAATAAACTACGTGATTAAGGTGGAAATTTCAAGCTTTTCTCTCACAGTGTCCCTTTTTTTTCTTTTTTTCTGTACCCTAATAAGCTTATCATATGACACTCGGTGGGCTACGACTCGCTTTTTCACAGCGACTTTGATATCTGACAACTTTTTTATTTTGGGCACTGTGAATTTGAGCTTTCGAGTTTCACCGACACTCTATGTCACTTGATCAACTTCCTTTTGTTATTTATACCACCGTTTAAACCAACAAATAGTAAGTTTTTCCTTGCCACCACATGGTATTCGCTGAAATTCTTCTATTTTCCCCTGTGCTTTTGCCGTTACCTTTTCACAGAATGCTGAGCCCGGGATTATAATTTTTTTCGTAGGCTTCAGGGATTCTAGTGTTAAATGCAATAAAATCTAAAATGGTTGTTGCACTACAAATTTCGAAACTTACAACACTGAGATGTTAATGCGTTATTTCATGAGGCACAAAAAGAGTGATGATAGAAACAGTATTCATCTGTGTATGAATAATGATTCCAACATGAGGGAGACGTTACAAATACAGTAGACTCTCAGTTAACACTAGAATTACCACAGCCTACGAAAAAAATGTAAATCCGGCCAATCTTAAATCCCTTCACACCTCTCTCCGTCAGCCTCTTTTGTCTTGCAAATGTGTCGATAAGCCCAAGCAGAAAGCAGCCTACTATACCATCCGACACAGAATGGGCAAGACGTTCTCCCAGTTCCTGCCTTGACTGATTATCTGGGAGTAAGCTACCTAGAATTGTAAGGGGAAATAATTTCAATTTCAATTTATGTAAACACATCATTAAAACAGAAATGTTTTAAATGTTTTAGTAATAAATGACAAAATGTAGACAAGAACTATATAATGTATGTAGGCTGATGGCCAAATATCAAATAAACACTTTCACAAAAGGTACAAGTACAATACGACAGCTTCAGTGGTGCAGTGGTTAAAACTGCTGACTTATAATCCAAAGGTCATGAGTTTGAAACCAGCTCCCCACCAAAATTTATCATTATGAGTAGAGAGCTAGGTTAATCTAGTTAACAAAAACTAAAGTCAAAACTAAAACTATTATTAAAAAAAAATTTTCATAAACTGAAATAAAATAATTAACAAAACCAAAATGAAAAACTAAACCTAAACAAAACTATAAAAGCAACTGGAAAGACTAAGTGAAATAAAGTAATAATTTACTAAAATAATTTTAGTTTTCATTTATGAATGAATATTCTTCCTGTTCGTTTTTAACGCTTATAACTTTTAAACTCTAAAACTGAAAGTCATCCACCACAAGCTGCCCGCATATTCATCCAGTAAACGGCGGATGATGATGGCGGGCAGGTGTTCACACAGCATTTGCTGTGACAGAGCAAGCTGAATATGCGGGTAAAGCGTGTGGAATAGAAAGCAATTTTCGTATCTATAGAAAAAGTATAATCATGAAAAAATTTGACCTCGGAATTTTGATGAATCTTGACGTCTTAGACCTCCCTAAGTCTGAAAATACAGTATTTTGTAATTATGTCTGTGTGTAAACACGGTAACTTAAAAATGCAACTAGGTAGATGGATGAAATTTGGCATGTGGTCGTTAAACCAAAATTGCAGATCTCTATTAAGTGTTGGGCCAAATCCATCAACCGGAAGTTGTACTTTGCCTGAACACATACTCGATTTTTTAAAATTTTATTTTATTCATGCAGCTGCAGAATCCAATTTAATCAACTTTACTTTTATAATAATTGATCAACATAATATTAATTTGATTTGATTTGTTGTTGATGGTTTTTTAATTTACAGTTTTTCATTATAATCAATGTCTCCTCAAATATCCATCCCCATATCTGAGTACACTAGAAAGTCGAGGGGGGACCACTCCCAATTTTTGAAAATAAAATGGCACTGATCGAGAGATTGACTAGGTTGTAATACAAGATTAGCATATTGTTGCTAACCAATCACTTTTGCTTTAAAAATGTCATTTAACAACGAAGATACAAACTTTGTAAAATTCCTGAGTTGGCAATGTCTCAACTGAATTACAGGTAGGCAGGCGAAGACAGTCTGCCAAGTTATTAAAAGCAAAACATACTAATGTGTTTTTGTATTTATGCTATATTTATTCATTTATCTTTTTTAGTTAATATTCACAATTATTAATACCAGATATTGTGAAAAGAATCCAATAGCAGAATTATGTTTTAAAATACTTGTCCCCATTTTTTCAATGTTTCTTTCTCTCTCAAAATAGACAGTTGAAATATCATATTCTTTTTTTCTTAACATCAGACATTTAATGCATATTGCATACCAGGAATTTTTCCTGCTTTGCATCCAAACCTGCTTGGGTAGGCTCCAGGTTCCTGTGATTCTGCTCTGGATAAACAAGTTTAGATAATGTATATATTGTTCTTAATCTCAGATGCTGTCTCTGTCATTTTGTGGCTGTCTATACTCTTATTACCTGCTCTTGTTCTGCTCATTATGGGTTTACTGTTCTTATGGTGGGCTATTCAAGTCTCACTGCCCCTAACCTGGATACTATATGCTTGTTTTTCTTTGTTTCGCTCAATACAGCTAGGTGGGGTCTGCACACAGATTCAAGCCTAAGAGTTCTCCTCCTAAGCCTCCATGATCTTCATAATCACACCGGGAGAAAACAGTAGATTCTGATTTCAAATTTTTGATCTTTTCAGGCCTGCAGGTGGCAAATGTCTGTCAATGAATTGTTTGTGCCTGAGATGGAATCAGAGATCAATATGGCTACTAGAAAATAACAAAGTCCAGTATTTGAGATTTTTGAATGCAATATTGAAGGCACTCATTATAAGCACTTTGTCATTGGAGCAGGATATGTTGTGTGCTGTATACATTTGGAGTAAAAAAACCTTCACACCTTAAAATTCACCTACATTTCATTACAAATTGACCCATTCTGGGCAATAAAAGGAAAAGAAAAAAGTGCCAACAGTCAGCACAGATTTGTTCAGCACAAATGACATAGAAAATGTTTTAAAAATTATGAAGTTGTGTGAATTTGTTCATATTCAGTATCTGGTTTTGATTATGCTTGTTTTTATCAGACAAAACCAAAACCAAATAGTAAACTGTGTCATGTAGTGTAGTAAGCTTCCACTAACATTAAACTCATATTATATCCAAACTCGTTAAGTGGAGAGTTCTGGCTCATTGTGACACAAAAACTAAATTCCATAGTAGCTCTTTAACCATACTATAATTACTAAAGCTAAAACTGAAACTAATATATATACAGTAGACCCTCGCAAAGTTGCGGTTCAGAGTTCGCAGCCTCAGTCATTCGCACATTTTTCCTTAGTACATAACTAATAATTGTTAGCGGAAACCGCAAATATCCTCCGCAATTTCTATGGCTTTTTTGTGGCAAATACTGTACTGTAGAGAGAACCTTAACTTGGGATGGTGAAAGTAGGCAACAAAATTTGAAATTGCAACTCGCAGCAGTCCCTGCAGTGGATCTGATTGGCCTTCTGCTGAGGGTGCTGGGGCTATTGAGGTCAAAGGGTTTCAGCGCGGCTTTTAAAAAGGGGGCCGGTGACCAAAAGCAAAAAAAAAGTTTTTGTATATTTGTGTTTGAAGTTATTGTCTGTCTGCCTTCTGTTGAGTTACCTGTACTTATTCATTTTGTGCTTTGTTGTATTTAATGTGTAATCGCCGTAAGGGGAACAGGGTGGTATCATTTTCTGATTTCATTTATTTTCATTACATTCATTATTTACTGTTTGATTACTAGTTTGCTTTGTTTTTGTCTCTGTTTGCGAGTGTATGCTGGTCGGCTGGGTGCGTCCCTAGAATCTCCACCATAAAAATAAATAAATCACTGTAGATGGTGTGAAACTTAGCGGCACCGGACCGCTACAGCATTATTCATTTCTCCTTGCTGCTGATTAACTGTGATACATCTCCAGCTGAGTGTTCTTATGTTTTCCGTTTACTTAAAAGCCTGTCCTTTTTGGCTGATTGCTTTGTTTATCTCTCTTGCCCCAGAAATTCTATGCTATAGTTGGGGGTTGTGTTCCCCTATGATGTTTGTCTAATGTTTAATCGATAACTAACTGCATACTGAGCTTGTTTACTTCTGAAAGAGACATGTTTGTTTGAAGTGTTTTAAATAAAGTTCCTGCCTCTACAATCTCCTGTGTTTCTGTGACACAAGCGTGACACCCTGCTGCAGCCGCACTAAGACTAGCCTGCCAGCGTCAACGCTTACTTCTGTGTGCTTGCGTGCAGCCGGTTTAAGCACAGTTGGCTCGGTGATTTACACCCATGGCCTCAGTTGCACTTTGTACATATTGTTCCAGTAGTTTTTTTAAATAGTTTTTACTGTTCATTAACAGGGTGTAAAATGATCAGTGTTGCAGTAATTGTGATGCTCTTTGCATGAAAAAAGTGTTCCATTAAAATTTCACTTTTTCTTTAATTGTGACGTTTACTTAAAGTGCAGCAAAAAAGTATTCGGCGTCCAGGCATGCATTAACCCCCAAGTATGTGGCAGTTTAAGGGTTAAAGCCCCAAGATGCCACCGAAACGAGCTGCACCTTCTAAGGCTTCTGGCAATAAAAACGCGCTTGCATGAATTACAGTACATATAGCGGTAACATCAGTATTTTTCATTCTAGCACTGCGGGAGACATAGCAGTACGGTATACAGTAATCCCTCACTATATCGTGCTTTGACTTTCGCGGTTTCGCTCTATCGCGGATTTTATATGAAAGCAGAACTAAATATATAGCGGATTTTTCGCTGCTTCGCGGGTTCTGCGGACAATGTGTCTTTTTACTTCCTTGTACATGCTTCCTCAGTTGGTTTGCCCAGTTGATTTCATACAAGGGACGCTATTGGCGGATGACTGAGAAGCTAACCAATCAGAGCACGCAGTTAAGTTCCTGCCTGCTGAATGCAGTTTTAACCAGGAAGTCTCGTCTCACTCATTCAGCATCAACGTGTTTCGCTGTGTAAAGAGTTGTGCTCTTTTGTGTTTATCTTTGTGCATAGTCAAGCCCTTCATTATGGCTCCAAAACGATCTGCTACTGCTTCAGGGGCCGTGCCCAAGTGCAAACGGAAGATGTTAATGACTGCCGAAAAGGTAAACGTTTTGGATTTGTTGAAGGCTACGATTCTTTTTATTTAAAAAGTAGGAAAGGAATATAAGATCTACGGCTGCAGTGTCCTTTTAACCAGGGTGCAAAACGAGTTGTAAGTGGATGTAATAAGGCAGTAGTCCGGATGGAATCTGCTTTAGGGATTTGCATTGAAGACTGCCAGAAGAAGAACAACGGCAGTGCTACACAATCGCCTGAAGTGGCTCCTTTAAGGGCTGTAACGCTCTCCTTTGTTGTGCAGTAAAATTAAACTCATTGTTATCGGACAAGTCATCGTGTCATTGTTGGTGAGTAACCATAATTAATTTTCTACTTACAGTGCTTAGTACATGTACGTGCGTTTAGTGTCACTGTACACACATTTACTGTATACTATTTTTCTTGTATTGTACGTATTTATTGCTGGTGGCCTGTCTATCGTAATGGCTGTAACATATGTGCTATCGGAGACACTCAATATCTTTAAAATAATATTTAGGTTTTACTGTATATAAACAGTGTGTTTATATACATAATTTCAATGAATCTTACCTATTATCTAAGAGAATACAAAGGGATTATGCTGTATAACTCTGCGGGGAATATTTATAAACAGTGTGGGAGAGTTTATAAGGGCTTAAAATATATAAAAATAACCATAGAAACATATGGTTTCTACTTATGAGATTTTCACCTATCGCGGGGGGGTCTGGAACGCAACCCCCGCGATCGAGGAGGGATTACTGTACAGGTTTACCTTTACATTCTTTATTTTTAGGTAATCTATTAAGCTGAGTTTGAAATATAAATGAAAGTGTTTTGGGGGCATATTTAGGGTTTAAACTATGAAAATAGGCATTTTTTTAACCACATCGAAAATTTGCAGTTTTTCACAATTCGCTGGTGCTCTAGAAACGTAACTCCCGCGAATTTTGGGGGTGTACTGTATAAAAATAAAATAGAAATGTCTTTGTAAAATAAAAACTAAACTAAAACTGCACGATGAAGGAAAACTAAAACTAAACTGAATTTCCAAGTAAGGTCAGTAAAAATATAGAAATAAAAACTAACATAAAAAGGCAAAACTATAATAGCCTTGGTAGAGAGCTACTCTTATTGTTAATATTATAAAATAAAAACACAATTTGATTTATGTCTGTAACAGCCAGTGTAAATTTATAGTACTTGTAAAGTTAGTGTTTTTTTTTCACTTTTATTCTCTCAGTCACAATCATGATACATACTACCGCTCCAAAGATCTGACGCAGTTACTTTATATCTGAAACTGGGAATAACTGTAGATGTGAGTGGTGTTTTGAGACTGGCACTGGTGAATCTGTCTTCTTCGTATCTCGCTGTTACTTTAATTTTCTTTTATTATTCAGTTTTATTGAGTGTTTCTGCTCACTCTGAATTAGTATGCACCTTATGGTCCATGATGTCAAACCTGCACTAACAAAAAAACAGAGACATAGGTATATATGATATTTGGAATAACTCATTTTATGACCTGGAGAACACTGTGGCACTGATGCAACATTATTCATATTATTCATATTCATTCGCATGCCTTCTTGCGGTTGTAA
This sequence comes from Polypterus senegalus, assembly GCF_016835505.1. Classification (NCBI taxonomy): domain Eukaryota; kingdom Metazoa; phylum Chordata; class Cladistia; order Polypteriformes; family Polypteridae; genus Polypterus; species Polypterus senegalus. Next base: position 150,992,290 of record NC_053155.1, read on the forward strand.
TCAGTGACCGCGTTTTTTTCTTTTTGATCTTGCCCATGCAGTCTCCACATTTTGGTGCATGGTGGTATTTCTTTTGTACTCCAGGGCATGCAGAGGATAGAATAGTACAGAGAGGTCAGTTCCGTGCTATATGTAATCATCAGATTCAAATATTAACAGTTCCCACACGCCCAAAGACCGTCCATCCTGCACTTACGACATGTTTACCTGTTGCAATGCACACACTTCTCTCTGTGCTGTGGCTTCTATTATACTGAAGGGGCTGGGGGAAGCGGCGGTCTTCGAACAGAAGCTTGTCGATGTTGCATCCTCTTTTGCTTTATCTATCACCTTTTCTTGTAAGAAGCGATGACTAAGCTCCTCTGGGAGGTGAGCAAAGAACACTCTTCTTTTGTCATTCGCCCCTGTGCATGCCTTGTACAGTACATGTGCATTGACAGCCGCCAAGTCGAGCGTGTTATAGCACAAGCAACCGGCCACCAGCGTGCTCCTGGTCGCACTGAATAAGCTCACGCCTTCTGGTGCACAATGTCAACGCAGCACCGGAGAAAAAAAGAAAGATACAAATATATGTGACATTTTGAAGATCTGAAAGAAAAGCTAACTTTTACAAATACCATAAATTTACAGTTTGTTTTAAAATAATATTGCATTAGTGCAATAATGTTTTCTGATTGGTAGTATTCATGTCATAAAATGATTTGTTCAAAATGGGGGGCGGTAGTATGTATCATGATCGTGACTGAGAGAATAAAAGTGAAAAAAAAAACGCTAACTTTTACAAGTACTATAAATTTACACTGGCTGTTACAGACACAAATCAAATGCATGTTTTTATTGTATAATACAGTGTTTCCCCGAAAATAAGACAGTGTCTTATATTAATTTTAGGTCCAAAAAATGCACTAGGGCTTATTTTCGGGTAGGTCTTATTTTTATTATCTCTCTCGCTCGCGTGTGTGTGTCTCTCTCGCGCGCTTGTTTGTCTGTGTTTCTCTCTCATGTGTGTGTGTGTGGGTGTCTCTCTCACGCATGTGGGGGTGTGTCTGGGTGTGTCTCTCTCTATCGCTGCACAGGGAGAGACTGAACACGTGCGGAAATCATCATCAGCGCACACAAACCGAAAGGGAAACTGGCTTGTTCGTATACCAAGTTTGTGGTCGTGAACAGATACAAAAGTTTGGCGAACTTTTTGGTCGCAAACCGATTTGTACGTGTTCCGAGACGTTCGTGAACCGAGGTTCCACTGTACTTGTAAAAACGCCTTACCTTGTAACCAGAGCAGCTCTCAGGACAGATGCAAAAATGGTGGATTAGCTGTAGGTCTTATTTTCGGGGGAGGGTTTATATTAGAGGTACATCAGAAATTACTGCTAGGTCTTACTTTCGGGTAAACACGATATTACAATAAGAGTATCTCTCTACTCAAAATGGTAAATTTGCTGGAGAGCTGGTTTCAAACGCATGACCTCTGGATTATAAGTCAGCAGTTCTAACCACTGCACCACAGAAGCTGTCGTATTGTACTTGTACCCTTTGTGAAAGTGTTTATTTGATATTTGGCCATCAGCCTACAGACGTTATACAGTTCATGTCTACATTTTGTCATTTATTACTAAAACTTGAAAAATGTTTCTGTTTAAAAATGGTGTTTACGTATATTGTTGTAGACACAGAACACACATGAAATTATTTCCCCTTACAATTCTAGGTAGCTCACTCCCAAATAATCAATAAAGGCAGGAACTGGGAGAACCTCTTGCCCGTTCTGTGGCGGTGGTGGGGTGGTATAGCAGGCTGCTTGGGCTTATCGACACATTTACAATACAAAAGAGGCTGATGAAGAGGTGTGAAGGGATTTAAGGTGGGACAGAGTTTTTTGTATGCTCTGGTAATTCTAGTGTTAACCAGCACCATCGGGGATTGGTAGATGCCAGATTAAGTGTAGTTTCTGGTTGCTTGAGAGTTACTATTAAAATTGGACTAATAGTGCAGTCCACAGTAATTAAAAGAAAATTAACTCTTTGGGGGCTGAATATTTTTTTGACAGCCAGCAGGAATATGCAGCAGAGCAGCTACCAGCTGCTGGAACTAAAGGTAGATTTGAGGAGAGAACATGCAAAGCAAAATACTCCAAAGATGTTTTGTGTATTATTGCTGAATCGGACTCTGACTTATCCCACACCAATTCTGATGCAAGTAATCTGGAGATGGGAAAACAAAAGTGATATACCAGCATCAGATTGTAGTGCTGAATGCGTTTGTGCAGTGGCTGCTTGCTTTGTGAGGATGTGTGCGACAGTTATCCAGGAGCAACAGAGCTTTACTATCCTCTGACATTTCTTTCTTTCTTAATTTTTCTTTGACAAGGAGGTGGCCTGGCTGTGCTTTACAGATCTAGCTTGACAATGAAGGAACTCTCCGTTTTTAAAGTTACATCTTTTGAATATATTGCTGTTAAAATGGTTTCCTCCCCTCCTGTACTGCTGTTGCTAGTTTATTGCCCTCCCAAATCTGTGGTGAACTTTCTGTCTGAATTTAATGAACTTCTCACTGTAATCTCATCTCTTTGCCCTGGTGTAATTTTACTTGGTGATTTTAATATTAATTTTGATATCAACTGCTCTCTTATAGCTGAATTTATCTCAACTTTGGATTGTGTTAACTTGACACAGAATGTGGATTTTCCCACTGATACTAAGGGTCATATTCTTGACTTGCTTTGTTCAAATGGCTTGAATAATGTAACTTATTATTATTATTGACACTGGGAACAAACAAATAGTGGACCAGTAAGTAAAAATTTCAGAGCCCAGCTGTTCCTCTGTGGATGGTAAACAACAGGGAGGTTAGTTATGCCTTTAAGGCACCATGGATTGGCAAATTTGCCTATCAGACATTATTTTACCTTATGCCTGATGTGTTTGCTCATATAAGCACAGTTATACGCGGTTTATTTAGTTTGAACCAGTGAGCTATCTTTTCATTACCACCAGCCAAAGTAAAATTGGCCAAACACTACCACATTAACCCAGTCTCATCTGCATTGCATTCAAGCCATTTTCTTTAACTAATTCACTAAACACATTATGAAATAAAGCTGTAGCTTCAAACTCTAGAGATTTATGCTTACCTGACAAGTCTAGCTTATGAATGGCATGGACAATCTTGAATCAAGTAAGCCAGCCATATGAAAATGAACACTTACTCTCTATATTTTAAATGAAAAAATACCAACCCGAACATATTATAGACAAAGAAAGGGTAGATAAGGTTAGATTGTATAATTGCACACGCGGGAGAGGTACACAAGCATGTGGTGTGTGTGACGTGGCCTTAGACATGGGGTGCATGGCGCAGAAAATTTAAACGTACAATTCTGCGAAATCTATTTTATTTTAAGAATTATTTCTTTGATTTTTTTGCCAGTTGCTTGAGTTCCAGTTAATGGAGAGTCTACTGTAGTAACAGTTTACCGTTGTTTCAATATATATACACTCACCTAAAGGATTATTAGGAACACCTGTTCAATTTCTCATTAATGCAATTATCTAATCAACCAATCACATAGCAGTTGCTTCAATGCATTTAGGGCTGTGGTCCTGGTCAAGACAATCTCCTGAACTCCAAACTGAATGTCAGGATGGGAAAGAAAGGTGATTTAAGCAATTTTGAGCGTGGCATGGTTGTTGGTGCCAGACGGGCCGGTCTGAGTATTTCACAGTCTGCTCAGTTACTGGGATTTTCATACACAACCATTTCTAGGGTTTACAAAGAATGGTGTGAAAAGGGAAAAACATCCAGTATGCGGCAGTCCTGTGGGCCAAAATGCCTTGTTGATGCTAGAGGTCAGAGGAGAATGGGCCGACTGATTCAAGCTGATAGAAGAGCAACTTTGACTGAAATAACCACTCGTTACAACCGAGGTATGCAGCAAAGCATTTGTGAAGCCACAACACGCACAACCTTGAGGCGGATGGGCTACAACAGCAGAAGACCCCACCGGGTACCACTCATCTCCACTACAAATAGGAAAAAGAGGCTACAATTTGCACAAGCTCAACAAAATTGGACAGTTGAAGACTGGAAAAATGTTACCTGGTCTGATGAGTCTCGATTTCTGTTGAGACATTCAAATGGTAGAGTCAGAATTTGCGTAAACAGAATGAGAACATGGATCCATCATGCCTTGTTACCACTGTGCAGGCTGGTGGTGGTGGTGTAATGGTGTGGGGGATGTTTTCTTGGCACACTTTAGGCCCCTTAGTGCCAATTGGGCATCGTTTAAATGCCACGGGCTACCTGAGCATTGTTTCTGACCATGTCCATCCCTTCATGACTACCATGTACCCATCCTCTGATGGCTACTTCCAGCAGGATAATGCACCATGTCACAAAGCTCGAATCATTTCAAATTGGTTTCTTGAACATGACAATGAGTTCACTGTACTAAAATGGCCCTCACAGTCACCAGATCTCAACCCAATAGAGCATCTTTGGGATGTGGTGGAACAGGAGCTTCGTGCCCTGGATGTACATCCCACAAATCTCCATCAACTGCAAGATGCTATCCTATCAATGTGGGCCAACATTTCTAAAGAATGCTTTCAGCACCTTGTTGAATCAATGCAACATAGAATTAAGGCAGTTCTGAAGGCGAAAGGGGGTCAAACACCGTATTAGTATGGCGTTCCTAATAATCCTTTAGGTGAGTGTATATATCAACCAACATCCTCAATAGGGCTCCTTTGGCTTCTCTTTGACCTTGTTTACATCAAGACAGAGCTACACTTAAATTTCTTGACTTCTTAGTTGCATGATATACCTCACAGCAATAACTTGTTCAGATACATATTTCTTTTTATCTCCAAAAACATAGCCATGATGGCATTTCCCCCAGCTTTTTCTGTCAGTGTGTGGAGTGTTATTTACATCTGAACGTGCCGTCTCACTGAACACGATTTCACTGCACAAGTAATGATATATGATTACTCTGCTGCTGGGTAAGTGATAAACTTTGGGAAAACAAGTGTTTATAGGCTCCAAAGGTCACATCATCCTGAGAAGCTATGGGATATGTAAGTTGCCCTTTATGAGAACATTAAGGGAATTGTACAGGAGTCCTTTTGAGATGGCAGTCTTTAGTATCAACAATATCATCACAACAGCATCTGCAAAACAGATGCAATTTTGGTGCCTTTTCCTGCTCATGAAGGTGATAAGACAGTGGTGTAATAAGACTTAGGACCAACACATGAAGATATCCCTGAAGTAACTTGAATCTCTCTCTCACTATTTAAATCTTTACTGTTCCTTTTCCAAAAGCCTTCCGGTGATTATCAGCTGCTCTGTCAGTCTCATTCTAACTTTCCTCACTTATGAATGTATTAATGTTTTAAGTCATTTTAAATTAAGAATGAAAAAACAATTGCTCTGAGCAATTTCAAAGGCTAACATTTGACTAGAAAGCAAAGTATATCATATCTTAAATCATGCATAGCACAATTTGCTGTGCCTTATCAACAGAGCTATAAAAACCCCTCACTGCTTTGGTCTCCGATATTCTCATGAAGTCATCAGGGTGCTGAGCATTTGTTCTGTTTTAGATCAAAAGCAGATAAGGCAGAGGGATCTTAAAACAGTCATTTATCTATCAGCTTGCAAAAAAGCCCACAAACGCATGACATGAAGAGTCATTTGACTTTAAGCAGATGAAGCATACCTGGAAAATGCTGCACATAAAAAGACAGTTTATTATTAGAAGTCACTAAAATCAAAAACAATGTTATACCCTCATTTGTTCAATTTCATGTCAGATCTAAAACTTGTATTCAGTTGTGATAAAATAGATGTCTGAAACAATGTAAAGTTTTTTTTTTTCTTTTTCTTTGCATTCACCTGTTCCCATTCTGTTTCTTTCATGGAATGGCCAAAAGTTTTACACCTTTCCAAAATACTTACTATGTTCTGCTCTTAACATCTAAGCATAGGGTGTTGTAAATGAACCTTCTAAAGTGGCATTACATTTGCTGGCAAATAGAAAAATAATAAAGAAGAACTAAAGGAACATTTAGTACTGTACAGTAATTGCTTTGTAATTATGTAAATATTCACCTGTTATGTTTGGTTTAATCAATATACAGTACAAGTAAAGCTTTCACTTGGCATTCTTGACTGAAAAAGAAAACATTTAAAACCAAATTAGTAGCTTTGTTTACCTCCAGCACAAAGCATTAGTAATCTGTCCTTGTGAAAGACTGATGTCCTTTATAAGATTTTGTAATGGAACGGAGTCCAGCTTTATAATATTTATTAATATGGTTTAGTTTTGTGTTGCTCTTCTTTCTACTACATTGCTGTTGAAAATTGGTCCACAGATTTATCATACCTTTAATAGTTAACAGGTAAATAAGCAATCCTAGACAAGTGACTGTACATCAGCAGTTTTTAATAAGATTCAGAATTTCATATGTCCATTTTGGTTTTCCTTTATTTCCAGCCTTGCACCCTGAATTCACTACCTTCAAGAGACCTGCCCAAGAGATTTTCCAAGAATCGACAAAACCCTATCAAGGTCTGCTGAACCAGATGTCTGGTGGAGATCCTGGGAATCCAATCTAAAGACTGGATAACTTCACATGAAAAACAACAAGGTAGTACTACTCACACATAGTAAGGATCTTGATGTACAAAATCTTAACTTATTCAATCACTGCACATCAATTAGTTTTAGTTACATGCAGCAAAGTAAACTTGTCTCCTGTGCCTTTTGCTGTTTTGGCAAGTTAAAATATAAATAATCTTGAAGAGCAACGTGTTTCCATGAAGAAAGAGTTGCTATATTGTTACAAAGCCAATGGAAACTTTCTGAAACATGTCAATAACTTGTGTTAGTGATGAGAGAACTCCATGTTGTTTGCTTCGCCTCGAGTTCGGAGAAATCATAGAAGTGTTTGAGAATATCTCCAAATTCGGGGATAGGCTTTGAAGTCAATGGGGAAGGATGAACTGAACTAGATTTGACTGGAATATAATGGTGCAATCACCTTTAAAGTGTCCCTGAGGGAAAAAATCTTCTAACTATACTGAACTGATTATTGTGGCCAAAAAGATGACTTGAGCTGTGCGGTAGCAGTGCCAACCACTGTACCACCATGCCTCTATGAGATGAAAGAATGCAGTCAGAGACTCTCAATCATATATTTGGTCAAAACAAAGTATAAATGAAAAGAAAATGAGGAAAATTCAAATTTGAGTGTTATAAATGAGGATCTTGGCTCATTCTGTTTTTTGAAGTTGTACTGAAAGCTTTCCAAAGTGTCTGGGCTGATGCTTTGCACTTTTTCTCCTATCAAAAAGATAGAATCATCTTGTAAATAGTAATGAATCTTTGGTTATTATTATTTCATAGTGTCTCCTGTGCTTGGCGGGGTGTAGGGTGTCAGGCTCTTTCAAGGTTTGTTTTTTTATCTCCATGTGGCTTATTATGCATGCAAAGCGCAAGCACCTCCTTGTCTTATACTGACATGGTACTCGAAGATCGACCTGCACATTTAGCGACAAGCAGAGATAACTCATAATTATTCTTTGTATGTTTCATAAAAATTACATTTTGAGAACCTGCATTATTTACTTATCTGTTTTACCGCTAACAAAGTTCCACAGAGTCTGTAATACAGATGATCAGTATTATATACCTGGGGGGTGGTCCTATCAAATCTTGGCTATTGCAGCTCCAAGAAATGTCTTGCTAGCCTCACAACGCATTCTTCTAGACTGGCCAAATTATCAGTAAATAATTTGATGAACAAAGTTGAACATGAATGTAGTAAATTTACTGTGAATAACAATTTGACAAAATTCCCTGATCAACATTATTGGTGATGAAATATGAATGTACAGCTCCTGCAGACATTTTTTTTTTTTGTCCCTGAAGTTGAAATTCACCCTTGAAAGGTGCTGATTTGAAATGACAGAAAATTCACCACAGGAACTAATAGACATTCCACAGAACGACTTCCAGAACCAGTTAGGAGTGTTGTATAAAACAGAGGAGGGGAATACTTTGAAGGAGATAAGATGCAAGTATATTATTAAATGTTTTTTTTTTTTTTTAAAATGTGGTTTCCTTTTGTGTGTGAGTGTGTGTGTGTGTGTATGTGTATATATATATATAGACACATACACAAGCATTAATTTTTAGAAAGTGCACGTACACTTATATGCATGCTATACACCAATTACTGAATATGACACAAAATTGGTATACTGTATTATTGAAAATGTTCATTTCCATAGTCTTGTGAGATTTATATCCTATATACTTTAAATGTTATTAAAATGACTAATCCTACCCAAATGTTGATAAGCAGCTCACCAGTATTTTTTTATCTTGCCTTTTCTCTGTAAGTGACTAAAATGCATTATTTGCATCCAGGGGACTTTTTTAGTGATGCAAATTAAACATATAAACTTTTGTCATAAGACTGAGAGTACTAATGCAAAAGGTAATTCCTACTCTTTGACCTTTTCTAAGGAATTTTCCTTACTACCTAATCAAGTCCTTTCACATCTATATACATTCATTTTTATCACAGAATCACAGAAGAGTGTTGATCCAATTTAAATAACAGGAGTTACTTTCTCACCTCACTTTATTATTTTTAACAATTAACAGCAGCATTGCTGAGTGAAATCAGGAATGATTAAGTTAAGTAAGTAGGCACATAAGAAATATGAATTAAAGATTAATTATTTATTAAATCAAAACCTACTTTTTCCCACTTAAGTTGAGTACATTTTAAAAACAACCTACTTTCACTTTTCTACAGTATCATTTCATAAAGCACTGAAATAGGAAGGCTTCACATACACTGAAAGTGCTGCAAAAGCTGAACATGTCATTTCCTAAAATCAAAACAGCTCATCTTAGTGCATCATCATTAACACAGACACACTGAATTAAGCTAAACACCTTGTGCAAACTCATTGAGTTTACCTAGAAGTCACAGAGAGGTGGCAGTTTGAAATAATCTGGGAGCGGTGGGGTCTCTCTCTGTGTGAATACGGGCAGACGTGATTGGAGTCATTTAAGCTAATTTTGAGTAAAAAGGGATTGGTACTGCTAAAATATCAGTAGTTTTCCAGGCAGGTTTGCCCCAAAACGTAAAAGTGATTCTAGAGACTGAAATACAAGTAACACCAGTTTTGTCTTTAAAGGCTGGAGTCTTGAGTGCAATTGGAGTAAAGTTTCAAGAGGAAAATACTACAGCCTGAGACTTGACACAACCTGCCACACATTCTGCAATCCATTTAATCCAGATAAGATTTAAGCAGCACTAGGTGGTGGGCAACTGTATTTCAGACCCAAATCAAGTATATGCTTACTCACACATTCTGTACATTGTCCATTTAGAGCTAACAAATAATATACATGTCATGTTATTGGGCTTTGGGAGGGAACATGTTTGCTGGATGTGTGAGGTATAGTAGCTGCACTACCGTGCCAACCAGGGAGACAGAAGAAGCAGTTGAAGAGTTTAATAAATAATGTGGTCTTTTTGAAAGTGGGAGAGACACCTTAGCTAAATGTGTGGACAAATAAGCCTAGGTGGTAAAGCCATATTGGACAACAGGTATTTGCTGACCCCACATTCTAGTTTAAAGAGACACACTTAAAGTAGATACAGTACTTCTGACACATAGATAGATAGATAGATAGATAGATAGATAGATAGATAGATAGATAGATAGATAGATAGATAGATAGATAGATAGATAGATAGATAGATAGATAGATAGATACCTTATTAATCGAAATTCACAAATAGCACACTGCAAATACTGATTGGTTATGTATGAACTGTAATGAATGTTGAATCAGAAAAGGAGATTATTTTGGAGGTATTTTAAGGAACTTTTTAAAATAAATGTGAAGAATTTAACATGCAGCAATTCTTTACAATTTAATAAAACAACAATTGGGCATCATGATATAAGCAGTTGTTCCACAATATGCTCAGAAATCAAATCATTCTGTGCTATGCTAATTAGTAATATAAATGGCTAGCTCTATTGTCTCCATTTAGTGTGGAGGAACAAGGTGAGGATCCAGGCCTCAGGAAAACTTTTTACAGATGAAGAGGATATTAAATTTATTGTCATCACAATAGCTTGTTTTGGAAGTATGAAGTAAATTATTTTTATGTATTTTTGTATATCTGTCTATGTATATGTTACAGATAATGTATGAAATACAGGTATTGTATAGAATAACTAGGCAATATATAGAATGCCTGGTGTTTTTAGGCGAAGTATGAAATATCCAAATTATTTTAATATTATACTTTCCTAGGCATTGTATGTAATATCTAGGCATTATACAGAATGACAAATGCTATTTAGGCAAAGTATTAAAAGAGAGTCATGAAAAGGCTTTTATTGAAAAGACATGTATGAAAAAGAAAGAAATGCAAAATAAAGTATAGGACTTTATTATTGAGGAAAACAAGAGAAAATAAAATATGAACCTACTTGTTGCAACAAGGAAGGAAAAAAATTATTTTATGCCTAGGAAATGTGTGAAATGTTAATCGTTTTATACTTTGACATCCAATTTTCAGCATTCTATATATTGCCTAGGCATTCTGTACAATGCCTGCATTTCACACATTTCCGGTAACATATATATTTATATTGGAACATTAGAACACTCTAGACGAGAATAGGCCATTCAGCCCAACAAAGCTTGCCAGTCCTATCCACTTATTTCTTCCAAAAACACATCAAGTCGAGTTTTCAAAGTCCCTAACGTCTTACTGTCTACCACACTACTTGGTAGCTTATTCCAAGCATCTATCGTTCTTTGTGTAAAGAAAAACTTCCTAATGTTTGTGTGAAATTTACCCCTAACAAGTTTCCAACTGTGTCTCCGTGTTCTTGATGAACTCATTTTAAAATAACAGTCTCGATCCACTGTACTAATTCCCTTCATAATTTTAAACACTTCAGTCATGTCAACTCTTAATCTTTTGCTTAAACTGTATAAGCAGTTTATATATATATATATATATATATATATATATATATATATATATATATATATATATATATATATATATATATACTGTATACAGGGTGGTCCAGATCTAATTATGCAGATCCAGATTCTTCATGTCGCCAGTTCGCACACTTCTCGATGGATTTTTCACTTGATTTTCTATATAATAAACTTAATAAGTTATAGCATAATGAAAATTGCATAATTAGAGCTGGACCACCCTAAAAAACCTTGGAAGGAGATGAGACGTGATTTTCTCAGAGAGACACTTATACGTCCCGCAAGAAAGAGATTTAACCACGCCCAAGCTGGAAATAAAGGACAAAGAGTATATGACAAACTAGAAAGTCATAAAGAATTGTTGGCGTGGTACATATGCAGATCAGGTTAGAAATAATGAAAGTATGAAAAATCGAAAGTCTCAAAAAAAGGATAGTAAAGATCGCATTAGTGCAAACAAACGGAAATTACTCCTCAGTGAAATAACGGAACAGTGAAAAGAGATCAAATATATTGTTCAGATTTAAACTTTAAGTCAGAGACTTGTAGATCGTCTAATTCATGTTGCCAGCGAGAAATAAAAGATTCCGAAAACGATGGCATGGTATGAAGTCCTGTGAGACGGAGACTTTTAACATGAGATCCTTTCAAGTCACGACCTACTTACAACTATTTTCAAACAAGACCACGGTCATCTAACCTACGTTATGTGAATGGTTTTGTCAGACACAGTTCCTGTGCTTTCAGCTCTAAGTTGTGTGAATGCTTTTGGCAGACACACTTCCTGCGTTCTCAGCTCTTATAAATTGTATCAGGACTAAGGATTAAGGCCTTCTTAAGAGGAGAGATTATCTCATATCTTTCCCACAGAAATAAATCCGAAGCGAAGAAAGTAGCAGAGATAAAAAGCGAAATTACTAAAATAGATGAAGAACATGCCAGACTACCAAGCGAGACTCTACATAAGAGGAGGCAGGCTCTACATTCAGAATTAAACCTCTTGACAACTAAAGAAACTGAACAACTAATTTACAAATCCAGACATCATTATTATGAACATGGAGAGAAAGCTAATAAGCTTTTAGCGCAACAAATTCACAAGCAAGAAGTGTGCAACGCAATCTCGGTAATCACTAACACGAACGGAGATAAAATCATCGAACACAAAAATATAATGTACACCTTTAGAGACTACTATAAATCCCTATATACTACTGAGTTTAAAGAAGACAATATACAATCTAATGCATTTCTGGATACATTACAGATACCACAAATTGACGCTTTTAGTGTGGAGGAACTCGATAAACCTCTGGCATTATCAGAATTACTGGATGCTATAAAGTCACTCCAAGGTGGAAAAGCAGCAGGCCCTGACGGCTACCCTGCAGAGTTTTACAAGAAATTCTCCGCTCAGCTAGCTCCCCTCCTATTAGCAACATTTACAGAAGCCAGAGATAACCAATTTCTTCCACAAACCTTTCGCCAAGCACTAATCACTGTCTTTCCAAAACAAAATAAGGACTTATTACAATGTGCATCATACAGACCAATTTCACTTCTGAATAACGACGTTAAAATACTCTCTAAAATCATAGCTAGAAGGATGGAGAAAGTGCTCCCTCGGTAATATCACAAGACCAAACTGGATTTATTAGGGGCCGACACTTATCTTCAAATCTTCGACGCCTGTTTAATGTAATATACTCACCAACTAAATCAAACACCCCAGAAATATTATTATCATTGGATGCAGAAAAAGCATTCGACATGATTGAATGGAAATACCTTTTACTATTTTGGAGAAGTTTGGGTTTGGCCCGAACATTTGTGCATGGATTAAATTACTGTATACTAACCCAGAAGCTTCAGTTTGCATCAATAACATTTGCTCAGACTACTTTAAACTAGAACGTGGCACAAGACAAGGATGCCCTTTGTCACCACTGCTGTTTGCAATTGCCATTGAACCACTGGCAATACATTGTCGAAATACTGATCAGATAAAGGGGATTAGCAGAGAAGGACTGGAACAGAAAATCTCATTATATGCAGATGACATGGTACTGTATATATCGGACCAGAAAATTCTGTGCCTGCAGTCTTAGCAGCACTCACAGAATTTCAAAAGCTCTCTGGTCTCAGAATTAATCTGAATAAAAGTGTACTCTTTCCGTGAATTCTCAAGCATATAATATTAGATTAGACACCCTACCTTTTATCATTGCAGAACAGTTTAAATACCTAGGGGTAAACATCACAAGTAAACATAAAGCTCTATATCAACAAAATTTCGTGTCTGCATGGAAAAAATTAAACAAGACTTGCATAGATGGTCAACCCTTCATCTCACACTAGCTGGAAGAATTAACACTGTTAAGATGAATATTCTTCCTAAGCTCCTTTTTATTTCAAAACATACCAATATACATTAATAAATCGTTCTTTAAGCAATTAGATTCAACAATAACCTCATTTATTTGGAATTCAAAACATCCACGCATCAAAAGAGCGACCCTACAAAGACAAAAGGCAGAAGGCGGCATGGCTCTACCTAACTTCCAGTTTTATTACTGGGTGGCAAATATACAGTCGATAAGAACCTGGACACAAATAGAAGAACATACACAGGCATGGACCACAATAGAAGTAAAATCCTGCAGTACTTCTTTGTATTCCCTGCTCTGTGCTCCAATAAACACATGTTATTGGCAATACACTAATAACCCAATTGTGCTCCACTCACTTAGAATCTGGAACCAATGTAGAAAGCATTTTAAGACGGAGAAGCTTCTATCTGTGGCACCTCTGCAAGAGAACCACCTCTTTCAACCTTAACAAACATATGCAGTTTTAATATCTGGAAAAATTTGGAATTAACTTGCTTAGAGATCTTTATATAGACAACGTCTTTGCATCCTATGAACAATTACATTCCAAATTTAACATTCCAGCTACAATTTCTTTCACTATCTTCAAATCAGGAACTTTGTTAAACAGAACCTTCCAGATTTTCCTCATCTTGCACCCTCATCCACGCTGGAAAAATATTGCTCAATTTCAAGGAATTAGACTCCATCTCTACAATATATAAAATCATTTTACAATCCCTTCCTTTCAAAGATCCAAGAGGACACTGGGAAAATGACCTCTCAATTAATATATCAGAAAAGGAGTGGAAAGTAGCAATGCAGAGAATTCACTCAAGCTCCATATGCAAAGCATACAATTATACAACTCAAAATTATATATCGAGCACATCTGTCTCGACTAAAACTCTCCAAAATGTTTCCAGGGCATGATCCAACCTGCGAACGTTGCAACCAAGCCCCAGCCTCACTGGGTCACATGTTCTGGGCCTGCACCAAATTAACATTATTCTGGACAAAATTTTTAATTACCTCTCAGACAGCCTTGGACTCACAATCCCTCCTAACCCATTAACAGCTGTGTTTGGGGTTCTTCCAGAGGGGCTTAAAGTGGAGAAAGACAAACAAATTGTGATTGCATTCACTACACTGTTGGCACGCAGACTTATTCTGATAAACTGGAAGAACCCAAACTCTCCTCTTTTAAGTCAGTGGGAAACTGATGTGTTATATTATTTGAAATTGGAAAAAATCAAATACTCAGTTAGAGGATCTGTACAGACTTTTTCAAAACATGGCAGGATCTAATCAGTAATATTTTAAAATAAGTTTATAAAGCACAGAGAATTTATTAATTTAGGTATTTTTACAAGCCTTAAATTTTACACCGTTTGGCTTGCTCTCTCTCTCAGGGGTGGGGATCGATCTGTTCTTAACATAATTCTTTTTTTTGTAAAAACTTGATTGCTATGTATTGATTGTAATAAAATTAATAAATAAAAGAATAAATAAATAAATAAATGGTATCAGGACAATAATTTTATATGTTCTGGATGACACGTCAATGACAAAGAGAAGAAGAAAGAGCATGGACAAATATTCAAAAATGTAGTTTTATTTATTAGAGAGAAAGAAACAATATTCACTCACAGGCAGATATACGTTGCATTGTCACGATACTGTATAAGTCCAAACACAGAATCAAAATTTAATGCAATCTTGAAGAAAAGTTAATTCCAAATATTGTTTTTACTAAAGTTTTAAAATAAAAGTGTAAATAATGCATATGTAACAATTCTCATGAAAATAATAATCTCTTTAAATTGTATATCCGGTAAACCAAACCCGGGGGTGGGCGAGCAGGGGGCAGAGCTCCCTAGTCTCTATTATAATAAAAAAAATCCTGGGACGAGACAAGGCTTTTTCAGAGAGATACTTTCATGTCCTGTGAGACCAGACTTTGGGCCAAGAGATTTAACCACACCTAGGGCTGGAAATAAAAGTCAAAGAGTAGAAGACAAAGTAGAATATTGTAAAGAATTCAAAAACATTGGCGTGATACACATGCAGAGCAGGTTAGAGATGATGTAAGTACGAAAATTCAAAAGTCTCAAAAAATGATGATAAAGATCGCATTAGTGCAAACAAACAGAAATTATTACTCGGTGAAATAATGGAACAGCGAAAAGAGATCAAATATATTGTTCGGATTTAAACTTTAAGTCGGAGACTTGTAGATCGTCTGATTCGTGTTGCCATTAGGGAAAAGTAGCGTTACTTCCCAATGAAGAGGCACAGCTGCGAGAATTAAAAGAGTTGTTGTTTGGTGAAAGTGAAATCCACATACACGATCAGCAGAGGCGCAAAGTGGCTGGTGCGCAGCACAGGCCGGAGGGAGTTGGCAAGCGAAGCGAGCAGGGGGCGAATAATACTAGTCTATATATATAAAATATATTTGTAGCTAGAGATCCACAAAGGGAGAAAATGAGTCAGATATCTTAAAAAATAGTTTTATTTTTTATTGACAGCCTACCAGGTGTCATCATCAGAGGAAAATTATTAGACATACAGGTATGAAAGTCACTATATAGCAGGTGAAATGAGGTTATAAGGGCCAGGTGGATTAAAAAGGTGGGGTTCAGAAAGGTTTGGTCATAAAGTCTTTTTTATTATTTTAGTGTTCTTTTAAAGTCTGCATATGCGAGGTTCAAGTTCAAGTGTCTGCTAATGGTGTTTTCATTAGAGAGCCAAGATTCAGTCAGCTCTCTGGCATTCTTACTACTGGCCCTGAATTTTACATTCACAGTGTTCCAATTAAATGTGTGTCCAGTGGAATTTGTATGTGTGTAAATCAGAGAGAATGCTAAACATACAGAGAGAGTATGAAAACTATAAGTCAAGTGTATTCACTGCACATTATCGTGCAGTCTGCTGTTACTTGTGATACGTATAATTCAATATTAATTATTTTAAATACTAGCAGTATTTGTTTGCAGATTGCATTGGTTTGTATTACATTATAACATGGAAGGCAGCTGTAATGTCCATGCATAAGCAGCATATATTTACTTTGCGTATAATAGAAACTTTTCTACCAAGCTTGTTACAGTTATCAGCTACGTTATTAGAGATTTATAAAATGCATTTTCACAGCACACATAATTTTCTGCCTATCAACTCCAACACTGTCTCAATTTCTGAAAATCTTTGTTTGTATCACCAGCAAATGCTGAAAAAAGTTTTTCCAAGCTTAGTTTTAAGTCCAAACTCAGAAATTTATCTGGCTCTCAGATCTTATGTTTCTGCTGACTGACATATCACTATTTACAAAGATGAAGTTATTGTATTCCATCACAACATTGGATATTAAACCCAAAAGCTGACCATATCAAGAAAGGGGTTGTTTTGTAACTGAGATCTCTTAATACATGCAATAATAATTATAATACATTTTATTTAAACAGTACCTTTCCCATGCTCAAGGCGCTAGCGTACATAAAATTGTTTTACATTGTACTTCAGGGTTCTGGATCATAACAATTTAATTTTCCCTTGCCGAAAGTCTGTTCCACAAACATGAATAGTGATATATGGTACCGGATGAGCAGTTTCAGTGGCTTCCTGAATATTTAACCTACAACAATAGGAACTTTAAAGAGGGGGGTAAAATCTCTGATTTGATGAGCTATGATTTGAGCTTTGAAAAATTTGAAATTTGGTATTTCGTATAAGTACATGGGTATTCTTTCACTTACCTATTCTTGCCTTTAAATATATATTACATTAGGAAAATAAAGTATATGTACTGTAGGGGATCTTTCTGATAATCTAAACTAATCTGCAATCACTAACACATATTTTTATCATGGTTGTGAATATTATAATGCCTCTGATATTAAATCCAAATATCCTGTGACATTTAAAACATAGAAATAAAATTGGGTACCATTTTGTGCCCAAAATTAAAAATGCAACTAATCCTGTTTTGAACAGGGCCAAATATTTCATATTTGCTAATCAAAAGGTCTTGTGCACATCAATGACCCCGAGCTTGAACCTGAAAGGGGTTATCTATAGTGCTGAGTTTGTAAGTGGCCAACAATCAACATTTGTGTACTAAAATATGTGAAATACAAATGTCTAAGCAGTTGTGGTTTGTAGTCTGTGTTTCTTGTTTCAGAACCACATCAACATTGATGCCAAAAAACTCAAATTGAAGTACTGTGTTATCATTGAATTTGTAACACTATTGAACAATGTGCAATGAGATTTATTTTTGCCTAGTCAAGAAAACTTCCACTGCAGAGCAAATTGTAATGAAGAACTGAAAAATAATGATGCAGTGAGCGTTGTAAGAATTACTTATGGATCAGATGAACCCATGCTCCACTTTATTAAAATTATATATGAGCAAGGTCTGTGTACACTGAGTAGGCAGAATGTTGTCTTCAAAAATCACCCATCTCATGTTTCAGGAAGAATTTCATGCTGATAAATTCAGAAAGACATATAAAAGGTGTTTCATAACTGAGAATGAAAGTTTCATACTCTACTATCAGCCAAAGTCCAAATATGAGTAAAAGCAATCGAAGGATACTGATTTTACTACACCAAAGAAACTCACAGACCGAGCTGCAGCCAGCAAGATCACCTGCACAATTTTTATGATGCTAAATGTATAGTTCATAATGATTTAAAAGACCCACAAAATCAGACAATATTACATTGACTTGTTTTGGCGTTGTGAGAACATACACTGTCACACACGTGTGCATGGGAAGCAGCTGAAGGGCTTAGAAAATACTGTTTATACATCTGCCCGGGGCGGGGGCACTGACGCTCTTTCTGAGTTCTCTGCAGGTCTTACCGGGAAATCCCACCAGGAGCCGCCATTTCCAGGAAGGACACATCACTTCCGGTTCCGGCCCCAAGAATGAGGTCACTTCGGTTCCGGCCCCAAGGATGATGTCACTTCCAGTTCCGGCCCAGAGGACGACATCATTTCCGCCCTCTGTGCTATAAAGCTCACTGCCTTTGCTTAGGCAGGCAGTTCTGTTTTGGACTCTGTTGTGTAACAACTGTTTAACAATGCCTCAAAGACTTTTGCAGCGGAAACCGATTAAGCGGGTGGCTGCCCCAAACCTTTCACGTCTCTGGTCTCCTCTTCTTACAGTGGCGTAGTCGGCAGGATGGTGTCCCGATGAACCGGGACACGAACTTCATGGAACCAGGTGGGTGAGTACGGGGCGAGTTTCAGGGCAGGGAGTGCGCGGAGGGTCAGGAAGGGCGGTGCAGGCTCTGCTCCATGAGCATAACCGGGTTGACCACCCATCTCGTGGAGAAGGTAGAGGGGACCCACAGGCGTGGGCTGGCTTCTGGGGAACACACTCAAGTGGCTCAGTATGCTCTCCTTGGCAGGAAAGCCGAGCTGCCCATCGGGACCAAGGTCCCTGTTAACGATGGGTTGTCCCCAGGCTGGCAGGTGAAGGAAATAATAAACTGGGAGTTTAACCCAAACAAAGGGCTGTCAGAGCAGGCTATGGCTCTCTGGCAACAGGTGGGTGAGTGGCTACGGCCATTGAGTTGACCCCTACAAATAGTGCAGCAAGTGGCCTGTTTTTGCTGCTAAAAGCTACCCCAGGAATTTGCCCAGCCGGCCTGGGGCGAATTCCATTCTATGGACGAGCTGCTACAAACCTTGCAAACCCAGAGCCGGCTGTGAAACCTGGGAGGCAGAACAGCCGCTCTGTGGACTACCGGGAGCTATGTCCTACTAAAGCAGTCCCTTCCACGCAATCCAGAGCCTGTTCAAGTCGCCGGGCCGTCTGGCTTGCGACCTGTCGAGGAACAAGGCGGACCGTAGGGGACAATGGCGGGGTTGTTTGTGTGCCCTTAGCAATCCCTGGCGGATAAACATACGGGGAGCTTCTTATTAATGGACATAAATAACAGCGCTGTTCGATTCCGGCAGTAGCGTGTCTGTCGTTGCTCGCCGTTTTATTCTACCGCAACAGTGGATTAAAAGAAGACCAGTCTAAAATGTATACGGAGATATCCGCACATACAATACCGCCCGGTGTTACGTATGTCTCGGAGGAACCCTTCGACAGCTTACGTGGCGGTGCATCCGGATCCTCCGTTTCCGTAATCCTCGGGAGACTGGTCTGATAGTAACGGCGGTAGTTTAGAAAGCATTCCCGAAAACTTATGGCCTCGTTATAGATGACAACGATTCATCTCAAGTTGCTTCCACACCGTGTAATCAGCCGACAGGGAGTGGGGCGGTAGGCCAAGAGAGTGCGAAGACACCCGGACCGTCGCGGGCTACTACGTCATCCACTAGCGCCCGGCAGCGAGGAGGAATCTCCGCCCCTTGAGGTCAGACCGGACCCTCTCTGAGTTGCACTTTCAGTTTAGAGCAACACCGGCTTCTTTCAAGAGAGAACAGTGGAATGGCGACTCTCTGAAACACATAAAGAATGCAGTGGTTCTCGTTAACGCCAGCGCGATTTGCCCATGCCACAGGGACCTCACTTTGTCATTGATAATGATTTGTTGTATCGGGTCGCTGAACATGAGGGGAAGGTCGGAAGTTGTTGCTAATCCAGCGGACCTACCGGCGGCAGGTTTGCGAGTTAGCACACTCCCACCTTCTTGGAGGCCATCTCGGCTCCGATAAAACATTAGAGCGAATTAAGCTCCGTTTTTCTGGCCGGGATTAATGAGGAGGTTAGCGCTTTTGCATTTCCTGTCCGGAATGTCAACTGCGGCAAATTCCTAGGAGGACCGTGCTCCTCTGGTTCCCCTTCCCCTTATTGGCGTTTCCTTTGATAGGATTGGGGTTGACATAGTAGGACCCTAGAACCCTCAGCCGAGGATATAAATATATACTGTCCTCGTGGATTATGCTACCCGATTCCCTGAAGCCGTTCCGTTGCTTTCGGCTACCACAAAAATATTGCACGGGAACTAGTAGGAGTCTTTTTGCAGTAGGCATTCCTAGAGAAGTCCTGACGGACCAAGGAACGCCTTTTACCTCGGAAAGCGTTCAAGGAGACTGCCAAGTTACTGAAAATAAAGCATTTAAAGACCTCGGTGTATCATCCTCAAACCGATGGCCTAGTGGAGAGATTTAATCAAACTCTCAAGCAAATGCTACGTAAGGTAGTCAGCAAGGATGGGAGGATTGGGACCAACTCCTCCCCTTGTCCTCTTTGCATATCGGAAGTTCCTCAAGCCTCTACGGGTTCTCTCCATTTGAATTACTATCGGAAGACAACCCCGGGTTTATTGGATATTTTAAAGAGGGCTGGGAAGGGGAGGCACAGCCCTCCACTAATATTTTGGAATATATAGCCCAATTGCGATAGATTTGATGCAATAAGACCGATTCTAAAAGTCATATAGAGGAGGCGCAATCAGCACAGGCCGCCTTTATGACCGTGGCACGACTCTCCGGGAGTTCCAACCGGGGGATCGCGTCATGGTATTGGTACCAACTTCTCACTCTAAACTGCTCGCACATTGGCTAGGCCCCTCTGAAATTAAGGAAAGGAAGGGATTGGTTGACTATTTGGTGAAACAGCCCATGCGCCGACCAGCTGAGCGAATATATCATGTAAACCTGCTGAAACCGTGGAAGGAGAGGGTCGATCCCTCCTCCGGACAGCCCTGCTCTCTCTTCGCTGAAGTAAGTTCCCTTAATTTCGCGAGCAGCTATCCCCCAGGCAGAAACAAGAGCTCGAAGCAGCTATCCGCTCTGTCCCAGAGGTGGTAAGTGAAAAACCCGGTCGGACCTCTCTGATTGCGCGACATATTGACTGACCGGGGTGATCGTCCGTGGCGACCCTACAGACTCCCGGAGGCAAAGAAAGTAGAAGTGGAACTGGAAATCAAGCGAATGCTGGCACTAGGAGTAATCGAGGAAAGTAGTAGTCCCTCGTCCAGTCCCATCGTCTTGATTGCTAAGCCTGACGGCAGTTGGAGGTTTTGCAATGACTTCCGTCGGCAACCAAGTTTCCAGATTGATGCTTATCCCATGCCTCGCGTGGATGACCTCCTCGAGACTGGGACCAGCCAAATTCTTGACTACACTTGACATGACAAAGGGGTACTGGCAGGTTCCTTTAACGGAGTCCGCTGAAGGAAAAACCGTTTAGCACTCCTAGCGGACACTGGCAGTATCGTGTCCTTCCATTCGGGTTACACGCCTGCGACTTTTCAGCGTCTGGTGGACAAAGTGCTCCGGCCCCATAACTCGTTCTGTGCTGCCTATCTGGATGGCGCGTCATCTATTCCAGCACCTGGAAGGAACACATACAGCAGGTCACAGCAGTATTACGGACACTGGGAGGCGGGCTCGAATCAACCCCAAGAAATGTTTCTTTGGATTGAGGAAGCCAAATATTTGGGCTACCTAGTGGGCGGGGTACTGTGAGGCCACAGTGTTCCAAGTTGCAAGCCATAATGGCCTGGCCCGTCCAAAACCAAGCGGCAAGTCCAATCCTTCTCGGTTTGGCGGGTACTACCGCCGGTTTGTGCCTCGCTTCTCCGAGAGCGGCGCCTTGACCGATTTGACAAAGAAAAGAGCTCCTAATACGGTGGTATGGTCTGATAAGCGGGGCTGCATTCAGTGACTTAAAAGGGCTCTGACTTCAGCACCTATCTTGATCTCCCCTAACTTCTCTCTCCCTTTTATCCTCCAGGCGGACGCCGGACACAGGCTTGGGTGCCGTGTTGAGCCAAAGCGCCGGCGGTGTTGAACACCCGTTATGTACCTGAGCGGAAACTGTTGGACAGGGAGACCAGGTACGGCGGTGGAGAAAGAGGCTCTGGCGATCAAATGGGCGGTAACTCAGCTGCGGTACTACCGCTTGGGTCGCGTGTTCACTCTGGTGACGGATCATGCACCTCTGAAGTGGATGGCCCTTCACAGGGAGTTGAATCCACGGGTCACGAGGTGGTTTCTTGACCTGCAGCAGTACAAGTATACTTCGTTCATCGACAGGGGTCTCTTCATGCCAACGCCGATGCCCTCTCCCGGGCCCACGACCTCTCGGTGCAGGACGCCCGACCCGACGGGTCTGGGCTGAGGGGAGTCTTGTCACACTGCGTGTGCATGGGAAGCAGCTGAAGGGCTTAGAAATACTGTTTATACATCTGCCCGGGGCGGGGTGCACTGACGCTCTTTCTGAGTTCTCTGCAGGTCTTACCCGGGAAATCCCACCAGGAGCCGCCATTTCCAGGAAGGACACATCACTTCCGGTTCCGGCCCCAAGAATGAGGTCACTTCCGGTTCCGGCCCCAAGGATGATGTCACTTCCAGTTCCGGCCCAGAGGACGACATCATTTCCGCCCTCTGTGCTATAAAGCTCACTGCCTTTGCTTAGGCAGGCAGTTCTGTTTTGGACTCTGTTGTGTAACAACTGTTTAACAATGCCTCAAAGACTTTTGCAGCCGGGAAACCGCATTAAACGGGTGGCTGCCCCAAACCTTTCTATGTCTCTGGTCTCCTCTTCTTACAACACAAATTTCATCCTTCTGTTTCATAACAATGACCCCTCTACTACACTGTACAGCATGCAAAGGTAATCGGTGAAGTGGTTGACAAGTTACTCAGCTAATCAGTTCTATTTTGCTACATGCCCCTGACTAGCCCATTCTTCATAAAACTCACTTTGCGCTTAGATTTTTATTCAATAATTTGCTAGCATCATAATCATAATGGAATTTTATTTCTGCAGCTTAAAAATCTGTACAGCAACTTCCTGTCAGTCATTTGGATTCTTCATAGAGTGAATTGCTCTTTTAAACTTCATAATAATTGTATACTAAAATAAGATTTTTTTAACAGAGATTTCTGTTGAAAAGTTTCAACAATCTGCTTCATCTAAGTATGGATTTAAGCATAATCACATTTTTATCAATTAAAAAGTACAATATGAAAAAAGTCCCTTTTTTAACAAAGACTGTCCATAGAGTGGTCAAAAAAACGACTGACACATATTGGTAGACTAACCTGAAGGCCAATTAAATAGACCAAGGACTTGTTGGTTACTGCAAATTGTCCCAGAACTTGAGTGACTTGTATCCTTGGAATGGAGTGGTAGAACGGCACAAAGAATGCAAAAATGGGAGCCAAGCTGAAAGAAAAGATAACATGCATTAGAAAGTAGCAAAGTTTTCTTATGATTCTTGCCCAACTTTTTATGTTTATTTTTTTAATAATCTGTCGGCATTTATGCTTCTATCTTCATTCTGGCTTTTTAAGCAAAGAAACAAATTGAAACTGAAGGAAAAAGGTTATTCACAAGCTGAAAAACAAAATTGAAAAGAAATTTGGTATACAGTAATCCCTCCTCGATCGCGGGGGTTGCGTTCCAGAACCCCCCGCGATAGACGAAAATCCGCGAAGTAGAAACCATATGTTTGTGTAGTTATTTTTATATATTTTAAGCCCTTATAAACTCTCCCACACTGTTAACATTATTAGAGCCCTCTAGACATGAAATAACACCCTTTAGTCAAAAGTTTAAACTGTCCTCCATGACAAGACAGAGATGACAGTTCTTTCTCACAATTAAAAGAATGCAAATAGATCTTCTCTTCAGGAGCAGAGAATTTCAGAGGGGAGAGAGAGAGAGAGCTCGCAAAGAAAAGCAAACAATCAAAAAATCAATACTTGTGCTTTTAAGTTTGCCGCGGCATTTTTAGAGGAGCGTTAGTATCTTCTAAGCAAACAGCCTCTGTGCAAACAGCCCCTCTGCTCACATCTCCTCCGTCAGGCGCAGAGAACGTCAGAGAGAGAGAGCGAGATTAAAGCAACAATCAAAAAATCAATACGTGTGCTTTTAAATATGCGAGCACGCAATAAAGCGGCATTTTTAGAGGAGGCGTCAGTATCTTTTAAGCAAACAGCCTCTGTGCAAACAGCCCCTCCGTCAGGCGCAGAGAATGTCAGAGAGGGTGAGAGAGAGGCAGAGACAAGCAAACAATCAAGCTCCGCGCTGGATGCATATCTTATAGCATTGAGGAGTTTTAGTTAATATGTAATACATGCTCTGATTGGGTAGCTTCTAAGCCATCCGCCAATAGCATCCCTTGTATGAAATCAACAGGGCAAACAAACTGAGGAAGCGTGTAGCATAAATTAAAAGACCCATTGTCTGCAGAAATCCGCGAACCAGCGAAAAATCTGTGATATATATTTAGATGTGCTTACATTTAAAATCCGCGATAGAGTGAAACCGTCGAAGCGCGATATAGCGAGGGATTACTGTGTAACTTTTTGACTCTCTATCTGTCATCATGTTTTTCAAATAATTAAGCAAAAAACAGGTACTGGTAAAAGCTGACCTATAAATAAAAATACTAAAAAAAAGTACTGATACTAACCCGAAATCATTCAAAATTAATTGATATGTCACCCTGATACTCTGGTCTGAATCATTGTTAATTGTGATGCTGGACATAAATGGATCACGTCTTTCGACTGTATAAATAATAAAGTGAAAAAAAAAAAAAACAAAGTAATTTCACAGGTTTTATGGTTAATGTTCAACAGCGCAGAACAGCTTTTCACTGTATGGCACTGTTGCATTCACTAATTTTAAATTAAAGTGTTACAAGAACTTCATCCAAACATCTGTTTCTCTAAAGTTTCCTTTTGGCAGACTCGGGCATTAACAACATAGAGGAATTTATAGCCAACTAAAAAACTTGAATTCTTACTAGTAAAGATTATTACAGTATACTTGTCCATAAGCAACAGTTATGTATAATATGCATAATTAGAGCCATGCCGTGGTAAGTGTAAAAAAATTCCTGATCCATTGATAAATTCAGATAAAGTTTTGTTAAAAACATATTAGGATTTTTCTAGCAAAAGAACAGATTAAAATGGCACATTTCTGTTGTAGTAATACCACACTTCAAAGAGCAAATAGCTTTCAAGTCAAAATGTAAATAGGAAATTATTACACCAGACAATGAATGATCAAAAACCAAACAAAAGTGCAAAATAAATTTATAGTCACTAGACAAGCAAAAGTTGAAAAAAGCTAAACTACTTTAAATTAAATTATTTTTGTCTTCACCTATGATTCGGGTCTAACAGTGAAATCAGTGAGCATTCCATTTATCCTAACGTAAAGGTAGTAATAAATAAATACAGAAAAAACACTATTTTCATAAAATAATAAAAGAAAAATCTGTACAGAGCTACTAGAAGAAGCAGTATGGTAAAAGTCTATCTATAGTGATAACTACTGATGACTTTTAAAATGCACATCACAGAGGTCATTTAAATGAAAGTTACAAGATGACAAGGTCATTTAACAGGAATCAGGTTAGGGCATAGCATCACTAGTCCATTGGCTTAAAACCACAGAAGGATTTTGATCTTGGCAAAATTACATGCATACACCCTATATGGGGGCATGACATAATTCTTACATTTTACTTTTTTTAAATAAGGATGAAAAAGTTTATGCTATGTCCCATCTAGTGCTGCTTTTAGACTCTGTTTTACTTGGAATGTAGCAAAACTCAACCTTTTAAACTGGCTAAGTGTGTGAAATGTTTTACTACTGTTACTTTCTGGGCATCACTCCAAGGACTAAAGGTGAACAAGAACATCCTCATGGGAATTACATTTGTATGAGAAACGGAGACCTTGTAAGAAATATGCCTTATAAAGGCTTGATCACTAAAGTGAAACTTAAAAAGACTGCCTGAGTTTCCTTCTGTATTCCTAATCCAGTTTTGTGGCGAGTTTATCTTGTGATGTTTTCTGTCAGTTGCTTCATTCAAATGAATAATGTGTTAAAGGTTGTATAAAAATGTACTGCCTACTTGCCACTATATACCTGTACATGCTGAATATTTCACTAGCTACATGATCTACTGACTGCAAGAAAGCAATATTTTTGCAAAATAACTAAATAATCATTGAGAAATGACGCATTAAAATTTTTTGAGTATTGAGAATATGTTTCCATGTTAGTTCCTTTGTGTATAGATATATATTACATGTGTTTTTCAACTGAAATCCTCCACCTGTGTCCTTGACCCAGTACGAACAAGCTTTTATTAAATAAGTCTTCGATGTCCTTATAGATAGTGCACCTAACTTGTCATTAGATACGGGGGACTTCCCTGACTGTCTACAGACTAAAGTTGTTAAACTCCCACTCAAGAAAAATAATCTCGACTCCTTTGTCTTTGACAATTTTA
The DNA here is from genome assembly GCF_016835505.1 of Polypterus senegalus. Taxonomy (NCBI): domain Eukaryota; kingdom Metazoa; phylum Chordata; class Cladistia; order Polypteriformes; family Polypteridae; genus Polypterus; species Polypterus senegalus. The sequence continues at coordinate 151,018,951 of NC_053155.1, forward strand.
GACCTATTTCTAACCAGCCTTTCTTAAGTAAAGTTTTAGTCAGGTTTTAGAACAAAGCATTATATAGAAACTGTGCTGGTTAAAGTAGTAAATGCTTTGCAGGTTAATGCAGACAGAGGCCATGTAACTGTTCTTGTTCTCTTACACTTGAGTGCAGCATTTGACAAAGTAGACCACAGTCTTTATATATAATACGCTACCATGGCTGTTTGTTTGTCTGTCTAGGATTTTGAATCATCTGTTGCTCGCAAACCGTTTGAACTATTGACCTGAAATTTGGTAAACATATACTATGTGATGTCTATTATCCACATTCAAGGTGATGATTGACCTCCAAGGTTATTCCTCTTTTTATTTTACTGTAGAATCAACTCTCGGCAGCAGCCGTGCAGCGCATGCATTCGGGCGCTATTCTCATCCCGACCACCTTTGCCGTCACTTCCCCTACCTCTTCATATCTTAAATCATTCTTGAGGCAGATTGAAAACTTAAGTGCCAGCTTAACTGAAAAATTAAAGAAAACGTACTAAGTAACTGCAACATAAACACTGACTTAATCACTTTTAATGCAAAAAGATGTTGACAAAAGAAGAGAAGAAGCAGGCTGCTAGGGTGGAGAAAAGAAGAGCTGCTCAGGAAGCAGCAAGTGCATCAACCTCTGAGCAAATGAATGTTACACATACAGAGAAAGAGTATGAAAACTATGAATGCACAAGTCGAGTGTATTCACTGCAAGTTATCGTGCAGTGCGCCGTCACTGGTATTCTTATAAATCTTCTTAGACAAAGGGTGGGCCTCTCCAGCAGCATCTTAAATTGGTTTCAGTCGTACTTAACAGGTTGAAAATTCTTTGTTAATTGTGGTTACTGTACAAATACTTCAGAGATACATGATACTGTATATAGTGTACCACAAGGATCCATTCTGGGTCTGCTGCTCTTTTCAATGTACATGCTTACATTAGGCTAAATTATCTCAAAGCACAAGGTGAGCTACCACAGCTATGCAAAGAACACATATATATTGTGATATATACCAGCAGTTTATCCCGGCCAATACCCCCAAGCCGCCAGATGGAGCCCTCCCTGCAACATGGAGGTGCCTCGAATTCCAGCAGCGCATCATGGACCTTGGAGTTTTACTTCACAGTCCTGCTGGATACCGTGGGGGCTGCCAGGGGTCACTGCAGGGATGAACAGGGAATCATATTTTCCAGATAGCCTGGAAGTACTCCCTAGTCATGGGAACGGAAGACACAAAGTACTTCCGGGCTGAAGAAAAGAAGGAGTTTTTATCTGACCCAGAAGTGCTGGGAAATCACATCACATGGACTGAGGGATACAAGCACTTCCGGGTCAAGAGATATAAAAGGATTGTGGGAAAACCCAGCAAGAGAGCCAAGTTGGGAGGAAGGGTGACTGAGCTGCTGGGAGTGGAGGATTGTGATTATTGATTTATTATTGTGGATTACTGTGGAGGTGCTTTGTGCACAATGTATGAAATTAAATCAATTTCTGACTTTTACCTGGTATCTGACATGTTGTCTAAGGGTTCAGGGGTCGACAGCGTTCCCTATCTGTCACTATATATATATATATATATATATATATATATATATATATATATATATATATATATACTAATAAAATACCAGCTCGAGCAGAGAAGTAGTGTGTTAAAAAGTTATGAAAAAGAAAAGGAAACATTTTAAAAATAACTTAACATGATTGTCAATGTAATTGTTTTGTCACTGTTATGAGTGTTGCTGTCATATATATATATATATATACACACACACACACACACATATAAACATATATATACATATATCAGCATATATATATACACATACATATACACACATACATACACACATATATACATATACACATTTATACATACACATATATATATATATATACACACATACATACACACAGACACATATATACATATATATACAGTATATATGTAAAGTTAAAAAATCTTCTAGTATTGTTATTCCATGGAAGACCCAAAGAGTGTCTGATTTAAAAAGAACATGTCGTAGAGCTGAGCGTAAATGGAGGAAAACTAATCTAACTATCCATTATAAGATATTGAAGGCTAAAATAACAGAATACAATAACACTGTCCATCTTGAGAGGCGCTGCTATTTCTCTAATATTATAAATAACAATGCTAGTAATCCCAGAGTCTTATTTTCTACAATTGATCATCTGTTAAACCCAGGTAACTCAAAGGAATGCCCCCAGAATACTTCCAGTGAAACCTGTGAGAACATTGCTGTATTTTTCAATCAAAAAATTGAATTGATATTAGAGATAACATAGTATATCTCCCCAACACTGCAGAACCTCCAAAGCCCCGGTACTCCATTATAAACAAATTAAATGCTTTTACCAGGATAGATTTACCTGAATTACATAGTATAATCTCTCAACTGAAACCCTCCACCTGCATCCTTGACCCAATACCAACCAGGTTTTTCAAAGAAATATCAGACATGCTAATTGACAATATTCTGGACATAGTTAATTCGTCATTAAATACGGGGGTATTTCCAGACTGTCTTAAGACTGCTGTAGTTAAACCCCTGCTCAAGAAAAATAATCTTGACCCCTCTGCCTTTGAAAATTGTAGACCCATCTCCAACCTGCCCTTCTCAAGTAAAATTCTAGAGAAGGCAGTCATTTTGCAATTAAATGACCACCTCAATAAACATGCTATTCTTGATAAATTTCAGTCAGGTTTCAGAACAAATCACAGCACAGAAACTGCACTCGTTAAAGTAGTAAATGACTTGCGGGTAAATGCAGACAGAGGCCATTTATCTGTTCTCATCCTCTTAGATCTGAGTGCTACATTTGACACCATTGATCACAATATTCCTAGAAATCGCCTTAGTCAATGGGTGATGTTTATGAATGTTTAAACTCTCAAAAGCTGGATGTGATTTTATCGCTGAAACCGGTTATGTGCTTACAACGCTTGACAGATGCCAAATGTCACTTCAATACAACAAATCCTGCAAATACTGTCATAATTGAAACAAACCATGAAACTCAAACCGATTATGACAGCAGCAATCCAAGCTGTGAGATTTGAGACAAGATTACTGTTCACATTGCCAACTGTAAGTTGCATGCTCAAGAGTAAGCTCAGCGCACAGCTTGGTCATGTTACAACCGGAGGGTCGAACTGACAACATGGTATACAAAGAGATCCTTAACAAATAATTATTGGCATATTTTCCCTCAGTTTAAAAAGGTTAAATTTTCTTCTTAATAAAAATGTGAATGCAGTACTTCGCCGCTGCGAAGCGCGGGTATTTTGCTAAATAATAAAAACCATCATTTAAAAACTGCATTTAGTGTTTCCTTGTCTTATATTTGACTAATGGTTAAATGTGTTTGATGATCAGAAACATTTTGTGTAACAAACATGCAAAAGAATAAGAAATCAGGAAGGGGGCAAATAGTTTTCACACCACTGTATATATATATATACTAGCAAAATACCCACGCTTCGCAGCGGAGAAGTAGTGTGTTAAAGAAGCAATGAAAAGAAAAGGAAACATTTTGAAAATAACGTAACCTGATTGTCAATGTAATTGTTTTGTCACTGTTGTGAGTGATGAGTGTTGTTGTCATATATATATATATATATATATATATATATATATATATATATATTTACACACACACACACATAAACATATATATATATATATATATATACATATCTATACATATACACATATATACATACATATATATCTACATATATACACACACATATATACACACATATATATACATACACACACATATATACACACAAATACATATATTTATATATATACATACATACACACACACATATATAAACATATATATACATATACATACATATCTACATATATACACACACAGCTATTTCGTATCAGTGCAATACGATGTTTGTTAAACGGTTGACTCCGCTCTTACGTGCAATAACAAATCAAATCATTCAGTTGTCTTTGCTCATATCTCATTTTAGAGCTGGGCGCCTGGCATCTTTTTGGCCACAAGTTCGTTTCTGTTTGCTGTGAGGTTCTGTGTTGTGGAGATTCTCAGGATGGATTGCAGGTGCTCATCAGTGAGGCGACTCCTGTGTGCTGTTTTGTTAGTCTTTATCACTGAGAAGAGCTTCTCACACAGATATGTGCTACCAAACATGCACAAGGTTCGAGCCGCATGTAGACGGACTTTTTTTGTTCTTCAAAGTCACCAAAGTGCCGTGCAAACTCCACTACATTATGGGATCTGTAGTTTATTGTGTTACCAGCGCTTCATATACCCGGGCTTTAATAACAATAATACAGTATATAAAATGATCTCATGGGCCGGATATAATTACACGCCGGGCCGGATGTGGCCCGCCCTTGAGTTTGAACATATGGACTAAACAGAACTTGAAAAGATATATTTTTTCAAATGTGATCGCGCAATTCAGATAGAGTTGACGCAGACTACAGCCTGCATGCCTCAATGAGTCATCCTCCTCGCTCTTACTTTTTACCGTTCATCTAATGAATACACTGAGTATGGCTTTACCAAAACAATCATTGATGGCGAATAAAGTATCCATTATTAGTATGTAGAGCGGATATATATATATATATATATATATATATATATATATATATATATATATATATATATATATATATATATATATATATATATATATATATATATATATATACCCGCAAGTCGCAGCGGAGAAGTAGTGTGTTAAAAAGGTAGAAAAGAAAAGGGAACATTTTAAAAATAGCGTAACATGACTGTCAATATACAGTATTTGTTTTGTGAGTGTTACTGAGTGTTGCTGTCATCAAGGATTTGATTATCATTATTTCTTTCAATCAGGTTCGTATTTGTAGGATGTATTGTGTTCAAGTTACATTCCGTGTTTGTCAATGCGTTGTAAAGATGACAGGTTTCATTCATCGATTCGTTTCTTACTGCATCAATAAACAGCTCGTCTTCTTCTTTATCTGAGACCTGACACACTGCATGCACGGGTTTTTTTTTACACTGTCTTCCTTTAGCGGGACATTGACTTTTTCCAACGTACTTTGTTTCCGCAGTAGTTGGATTTATGAATATGCTTGTATGTATTAGACGCTTCATATTTTTTGCTGCCTTTTCAATTGTGTAATTCGGTTTTTGTTCAGCGCTCTTTGGAACTGTTGCTTTTTATCTGTGCACTCGTCCAGTTCCGTGAGCCACTCGGTGTACATGCATCGAAGGTTCCCAGCTGTGCTGGTGCCATCTCGTGCTATGTCCATAGCTTTATTTAATGTTACCTTAGTCCTGGCACTTAAAACTTTCTCTCGCAGTTTAGCTGAGTTTGTGTCAAACACCACCCTGACCATCTCATCTTCCTCTCCATAAGCACAGTCTTCACCCGTGAATATTTACCCGTGGCAGTTTGCTATTGGATTGCAGCTGACGGACTGACCTTATATGGGCAGGCACTAAATTACAAACCGGGTCAGCCTGTCTATGAACTTAATTTAAAGTGTAGGTTTACATCGTGCTTTGTTTCAGTAGCAGAACTCATCAATATGGTTGTATATGTCACTCGCTTCGCTTCTTATTGTTTTGCTGCCTTCTCAATTATATAAATGCATGTTTTTCTTGGCGCTTTTGAGGTCTTCCTGGTTTCTATGTACTGCGTGATTACGTGGGAGGCGTGATGATGTCACATGAAACTCCGCCCCCACGGCGTTGAAGCTCATCTCCATTACAGTAAATGGAGAAAAAACTGCTTCCAGTTATGACCATTATGCATAGAATTTCGATATAAAACCGGCCCAACTTTTGTAAGGAAGCTGTAAGGAATGAACCTGCCAAATTTCAGCCTTCCACCCACACGGAAGTTGGAGAATTAGTGATGAGTCAGTGAGTGAGTGAGTCAGTGAGTGAGTGAGTGAGTGAGTGAGGCTTTGCCTTTTATTAGTATAGATATATATATATATATATATACTGTATATATAAATATCCAGCAGCAGCGAAGTACTGATTTTAAATTTTTATTAAGAAGAAAAGAAAACCTTTTTAAACTGAGGGAAAATATACCAATAATATATATATAGTACTAGCAGAATACCCGCGCTTCGCAGCGGAGAAGTAGTGTTTTAAAGAAGGTACGAAAAAGAAAAGGAAACATTTTGAAAATAACGTAACATGATTGTCAATGTAATTGTTTTGTCACTGTTATGAGTGTCTGTGATATATATATGTATATATAGCAAAATACCAGCGCTATGCGATGTCATGTGTTAAAGAAGTTATGAAAAGAAAAGGAAACATTTTAAAATAATGTAACATGATTGTCAAAGTAATTGTTTTGTGTATTTGGTGGCAGCGTCACAAAGTTGTTTTAGGTAGCTGCATCAGAAAATGTACCACTGGCTCACACACCTTATTTTTACTGTTTTCTCACAGCTTGGATTGCTGCTGTCATATATATATATATATACACACACACATACACACATACATACATATATATATAATATACATATATATATACACATACATATCTTCATATCTACATATCTATATACATATCTACACACACAAATTATATATATGTGTGTATGTATGTATATGCATGTATGTGTGTGTGTGTGTGTGTGTGTGTGTATATATATATATAATCTATAGATAGGTGTGTGTGTGTGTATATATATATATATATATATACACATACATACATATATATACACATACATATACTTGTGTGTATGTTTGTATGTGTCTATATGTGTGTGTATAGCTTTGGTCACTGAGTGCAAGGAAAAATAATGAAATATAGTCTATAAGTTATTAAACAGTAAAAACATTAACGTTTTAAGAAGTACAGGTACATTGAGCACTACTGGAGTGGTTGTGGGTAAACTACATTTTAAAGACTGTAACAAAACAGGTAAGTAACTAACAGCAGCTAAAATGTATATGGATCATCTCTCAGTAGTAGATCCCTTTGAAAGGCTACACTGACGGCTGTGGTATAAAATTACATTTTCTATGTGAGCGTTCAAATTTGTGCCTCTGGTAATGTGCCTTACCGGCAATTAAAGAAAATTATTTTATGTCCTCTGCCGTGTTAAGAGAAAGGCTTTGGTTTGGGATAAAAGGAAAAAAGGTGTAAAGAAAGGAAAGTTGCCTTTTTCTTTATATAGTATAGAGATGTGTTCGCTGGCGTTATGATCGCCTTTTGGGGACAGTCGCTGTGGGTCTTGTGTAGACTGGTGAGGCGTCCCGCCATTAATCGGCTGTGATGGCACTGTGAGTCCTCCACTCGTATGCGTGTGTTCATAATCGAGCTGAGGACCTGATAATCGATATCGTGCAAAGAAAGTGTGAATCGCCTTAATATTATTTTGCCGTGGTGTAGAAAAGGGGTCCCGTGTTTGCACTTGTCTGGGCTATAGCTCAGAGGCGGATGAAAAAATTAAAAGTGCTCACTTTGACTTAAGGCAGAAGCGCAGTCAGCGTCTCAAAGGCTGGCACAGCTATGCGCAGCGCTGGCTGCTCGACTTTTGCTGGGCAGGAGACCCCTTTGTACACACATTCATGATATCAAAAGTCTCAGCTCTTTGGAGGTAATTCATATATTATATATATAGCAAAATACCGCCGCCTCAGCGAGAAGTAGTGTGTTAAAGAAGTAATGAAAAGAAAAGGAAACATTTTAATAATAACGTAACATGATTGACATTGTCATGAGTGTTGCTATCATATATATTCCTGCCTAAATAAGTCACCTACCCGCTCTTACTTTTTACCGTTCATTTAATCATGGCTAGTGGCGGAAAAATTATAAAATGAAAGGAGGATGGCTTTACCAAAACAATTATTGATGGCAAATCGATTATTCATAAAGCTTGAATTGGTGATCTGTTTTTCTGTGTTAACCTCATATTTTTCATACTTCTTCTCAAACTAAGGTGGTGCGAGGGTAAAATGAATCGGGATGCGCTGATCAATGTAATCGGTGTACCAGGAAATCATGCATTGACAAAAGCTCCCCTTTGCTTGTAATGCAAAGTGTGATTAAATGCATTATTTTTCAGCGTTATGGAGCACATGCATGAAGCTTCTCAGCTGTGCTTGTACTAAGAAAAGGAAAGATTTTAAAATAGCGTAACACGCTTGTCAATGTGACCTTTTGTAAGTAGTGCCTGGAGGATTCAGTGTGTTGAAACTCTAGAGACAGCGTGTGTATTAACTTGAGGTAAATGGGAGGGAGATGATGACGACGACTCCCCCACCCGCATAAACTGTCAATCCCCACAAACACAGTCTCTCGGAATTTGCATAAGCACACCCCTTCACCTACAATTTTAACTTAGTTACAAAGTGATCAAAACTCGTTTATATCCTCGTCCTCTCATTAAGCTTGTATCCCGCATTACCTGTGGGCATGTGAAAGCATGCGGTAGCCTGTCTATGAACTTAATTTAAAGTTTAGGTTTACACCTTGCTTTCTTTCGAGGTAGCAGCACTCATGAATATGGTAGTATATGCCACTCGCTCGCTTCTTATTGTTTCGCTGCCTTCTCAATTATATAATGCATGTTTTCTTAAAAGCGCTTTTGTAGGTCTTCCTGGTTTTCTACGTATCTGCGTTGACAGTTCCGCGTGATTACGTGGGAGGCGTGATGATGTCACGAAACTCCGCCCCCGTCTTTGCAGCTCTACTCCATTACAGTTAATGAGAAAAATACCTTCCAGTTATGACCATTAGGCGTAGAATTTCGAAATGAAACCTGTCCAACTTTTGTAAGTAAGCTGTAAGGAATGAGCCTGCCAAATTTCAGCCTTCTACCTCTGGTGACTGACCACGCTGCACTTCAGTGGATGTCCCTGCACAAAGAGTCGAATCCGCGAGTCACTAGGTGGTTTCTGGACTTGCAGCCGTATAAGTTCACTGTCACTTATCGGCGGGCACCCTTCAAGCCAATGCCGATGCTCTCTCGTATTCACGACCTCTCGGTTAGGTCCGCCCACCTGACGGTCCTGGGCTAAGGGGGATCGTGTCACGCACGCGATTAGGAGGCCGGACTGATTCGAGAACACCTGGGAAAACATTCGCCGCCAGGGAATGGCGGGTACTAACTTTCTCCCTCTGCTTCCTTATAGAAAAGAGACCTTCCAGCACCATAGGCCTGGTTTGACCGCAGTGCGTACTTCCGCCCTTCCTCCGCCATCTTGCCCTGACGTCATCCTTCCCATCCTCCCTTGCGGTCCTTCCCAGCTGTCCTTCACTTCCGCTCCACCCCTATAAAATGGCGCGACGCCAGGAGACGCGCGCGCTATGAACTGTTTAGTTTATGCTTTTGACCTTTTTCTTTCTGTACGAAAATTCTGTACAATATACGGGGCCGGAAACCCCAACCCTTATTGCTGTCTCCTCGGTCCGTTTACAATATATATATATACATATCTATACATATACACATATATACATACATATATATCTACATATATACACACACATACTGTATATACACACATATACATATACATACATATCTACATATATACACACACAGCTATTTCAGATCAGTGCAATACGATGTTTGTTAAAACGGTTGACTCCCGCTCTTACGTGCAATAACAAATCAAATCATTCAGTTGTCTTTGCTCATATCTCATTTTAGAGCTGGACGCCTGGCATCTTTTTTTGGCCACAAGTTCGTTTCTGTTTGCTGTGAGGTTCTGTGTTGTGGAGATTCTCAGGATGGATTGCAGGTGCTCATCAGTGAGGCGACTCCTGTGTGCTGTTTTGTTAGTCTTTATCACTGAGAAGAGCTTCTCACACAGATATGTGCTACCAAACATGCACAAGGTTCGAGCCGCATGTAGACGGACTTTTGTTCTTCAAAGTCACCAAAGTGCCGTGCAAACTCAGTGCTAATAACTCTCCAAGGCTACATTATGGGATCTGTAGTTTATTGTGTTACCAGCGCTTCATATACCCGGGCTTTAATAACAATAATACAGTATATAAAATGATCTCATGGGCCGGATATAATTACACGCCGGGCCGGATGTGGCCCGCGCCCTTGAGTTTGACACATATGGACTAAATAGAACTTGAAAAGATATATTTTTTCAAATGTGATCGCGCAATTCAGATAGAGTTGACGCAAGACTACAGCCTGCATGCCTCAATGAGTCATCCTCCTCGCTCTTACTTTTTACCGTTCATCTAATGAATACACTGAGTATGGCTTTACCAAAACAATCATTGATGGCGAATAAAGTATCCATTATTTGAGTATGTAGAGCGGATATATATATATATATATATATATATATATATATATATATATATATATATATATATATATATATATATATATATATATATATATATATCGCAGCGGAGAAGTAGTGTGTTAAAAAAGGTAGAAAAGAAAAGGGAACATTTTAAAATAACGTAACATGACTGTCAATATACAGTATTTGTTTTGTGAGTGTTACTGAGTGTTGCTGTCATCAAGGATTTGATTATCATTATTTCTTTCAATCAGGTTCGTATTTGTAGGATGTATTGTGTTCAAGTTACATTCCGTGTTTGTCAATCGTTGTAAAGATGACAGGTTTCATTCATCGATTCGTTTCTTACTGCATCAATAAACAGCTCGTCTTCTTCTTTATCTGAGACCTGACACACTGCATGCACGGGTTTTTACACTGTCTTCCTTTAGCGGGACATTGACTTTTTCCAACGTGCTTTGTTTCCGCGGTAGTTGGATTTATGAATATGCTTGTATGTATTAGACGCTTCATATTTTTTGCTGCCTTTTCAATTGTGTAATTCGGTTTTTGTTCAGCGCTCTTTGGAACTGTTGCTTTTATCTGTGCACCGCGCCAGTTCACACGAGCCACTCGGTGTACATGCATCGAAGGTTCCCAGCTGTGCTGGTGCCATCTCGTGCTATGTCCATAGCTTTATTTAATGTTATCTTAGTCCTGGCACTTAAAACTTTCTCGCAGTTTCGCTGAGTTTGTGTCAAACACCACCCTGACCATCACATCTTCCTCTCCATAAGCACAGTCCTTCACCCGTGAATATTTACCCGTGGCAGTTTGCTATTGGATTGCCACTGACGGACGGCCTTATATGGGCAGGCACTAAATTACAACGCCAGCGCAGCCTGTCTATGAACTTAATTTAAAGTGTAGGTTTACATCGTGCTTTGTTTCAAGTAGCAGAACTCATCAATATGGTTGTATATGTCACTCGCCGCTTCTTATTGTTTCGCTGCCTTCTCAATTATATAATGCATGTTTTCTTGAGCGCTTTTTTGAGGTCTTCCTGGTTTTCTATGTACTGCGTGATTACGTGGGAGGCGTGATGATGTCACATGAAACTCCGCCCCCACGGCGTTGAAGCTCATCTCCATTACAGTAAATGGAGAAAAACTGCTTCCAGTTATGACCATTATGCATAGAATTTCGATATAAAACCGGCCCAACTTTTGTAAGGAAGCTGTAAGGAATGAACCTGCCAAATTTCAGCCTTCCACCCACACGGGAAGTTGGAGAATTAGTGATGAGTCAGTGAGTGAGTGAGTCAGTGAGTCAGTGAGTGAGTGAGTGAGGGCTTTGCCTTTTATTAGTATAGATATATATATATATATATATACTGTATATAGCAATATCCCCACGCTTCGCAGCAGCGAAGTACTGATTTTAAATTTTTATTAAGAAGAAAAGAAAACCTTTTTAAACTGAGGGAAAATATACCAATAATATATATATAGTACTAGCAGAATACCCGCGCTTCGCAGCGGAGAAGTAGTGTTTTAAAGAAGCAATGAAAAGAAAAGGAAACATTTTGAAAATAACGTAACATGATAGTCAATGTAATTGTTTTGTCACTGTTATGAGTGTCGCTGATATATATATGTATATATAGCAAAATACCAAGGCTAGCGATGTCATGTGTTAAAGAAGTTATGAAAAGAAAAGGAAACATTTTAAAAATAATGTAACATGATTGTCAAAGTAATTGTTTTGTGTATTTGGTGGCAGCGTCACAAAGTTGTTTTCAGTAGCTGCATCAGAAAATGTACCACGACGTCTGACACACCTTATTTTTACTGTTTTCTCACAGCTTGATTGCTGCTGTCATATATATATATATATATATATACACACACACATACACACATACATACATATATATATAATATACATATATATATACACATACATATCTTCATATCTACATATCTATATACATATCTACACACACAAATTATATATATGTGTGTATGTATGTATGTATGTATGTATGTATGTGTGTGTGTGTGTGTGTGTGTGTGTGTATATATATATATAATCTAGATAGGGGTGTGTGTGTGTATATATATATATATATATATATATATATATATATATATACATACATATATATACACATACATATACTTGTTTGTATGTGTCTATATGTGTGTGTATAGCTTTGGTCACTGAGTGCAAGGGAAAAATAATGAAATATAGTCTATAAGTTATTAAACAGTAAAACATTAACGTTTTAAGAAGTACAGGTACATTGAGCACTACTGGAGTGGTTGTGGGTAAACTACATTTTAAAGACTGTAACAAAACAGGTAAGTAACTAACAGCAGCTAAAATGTATATGGATCATCTCTCGGTAGTAGATCCCTTCTGAAAGGCGCTACACGACGGCTGTGGTATAGAAATTACATTTTCTATGTGAACGCTCAAATTTGTGCCTCTGGTAATGTGCCTTACCGGCAATTAAAGAAAATTATTTTTATGTCCTCTGCCGTGTTAAGAGAAAGGCTTTGGTTTGGGATAAAAGGAAAAAAGGTGTAAAGAAAGGAAAGTTGCCTTTTTCTTTTATATAGTATAGAGAGATGTGTTCGCTGACGTTATGATCGCCTTTTGGGACAGTCGCGGTGGGTCTTGTGTAGACTGGTGAGACGCCCCCGCCATTAATCGGCTGTGATGGCACTGTGAGTCCTCCACGTCATGCGTGTGTTCATAATCCGAGCTGAGGACCTGATAATCGATATACGTGCAAAAGAAAGTGTGAATCGCCTTAATATTATTTTGCCGTGGTGTAGAAAAGGGGTCCCGTGTTTGCACTTGTCTGGGCTATAGCTCAGGGCGGATGAAAAAAATTAAAAGTGCTCACTTTGACTTAAGGCAGAAGCGCAGTCAGCGTCTCAAAGGCCGGCACAGCTATGCACGCGCGCTGGCTGCTCGACTTTTGCTGGGCAGGAGACCCCTTTTGTACACACATTCATGATATCAAAAGTCTCAGCGCTCTTTGGAGGTAATTCATATATTATATATATAGCAAAATACCCGCCTGCAGCGGAGAAGTAGTGTGTTAAAGAAGTAATGAAAAAGAAAAGGAAACATTATAATAATAACGTAACATGATTGACATTGTCATGAGTGTTGCTATCATATATATTCCTGCCTAAATAAGTCACCTCGCTCTTACTTTTTACCGTTCATTTAATCATGGCTAGTGGCGGAAAAATTATAAAATGAAAGGAGGATGGCTTTACCAAAACAATTATTGATGGCAAATCGATTATTCATAAAGCTTGAATTGATGATCTGTTTTTCTGTGTTAACCTCATATTGTTTCATACTTCTTCTCAAACTAAGGTGGTGCGAGGGTAAAATGAATCGGGATGCGCTGATCAATGTAATCGTGTACCAGGAAATCATGCATTGACAAAAGCTCCCTTTGCTTGTAATGCAAAGTGTGATTAAATGCATTATTTTTTCAACGCGTTATGGAGCACATGCATCGAAGCTTCTCAGCTGTGCTTGTACTAAGAAAAGGAAAGATTTTAAAAATAGCGTAACACGCTTGTCAATGTGACCTTTTGTAAGTAGTGCCTGGAGGATTCAGTGTGTTGAAACTCTAGAGACAGCGTGTGTATTAACTTGAGGTAAATGGGAGGGGAGATGATGACGTGACTCCCCACCGCTTAACTGTCAATCCCCACAAACACAGTCTCTCGAATTTGCATAAGCACACCCCTTCACCTACAATTTTAACTTAGTTACAAAGTGATCAAAACTCTCGTTTATATCCTGCGTCCTCTCATTAAGCTTGTATCCCGCATTACCTGTGGGCATGTGAAACGCCAGCGGTAGCCTGTCTATGAACTTAATTTAAAGTTTAGGTTTACACCTTGCTTTCTTTCCGAGGTAGCAGCACTCATGAATATGGTAGTATATGCCACTCGCTCGCTTCTTATTGTTTCGCTGCCTTCTCAATTATATAATGCATGTTTTCTTAAGCGCTTTTTGTAGGTCTTCCTGGTTTTCTACGCACTGCGTTGACAGTCAGTTCCGCGTGATTACGTGGGAGGCGTGATGATGTCACACGAAACTCCGCCCCCTACGTCTTTGCAGCTCTACTCCATTACAGTTAATGGAGAAAAATACCTTCCAGTTATGACCATTAGGCGTAGAATTTCGAAATGAAACCTGTCCAACTTTTGTAAGTAAGCTGTAAGGAATGAGCCTGCCAAATTTCAGCCTTCTACCTACACGGGAAGTTGGAGAATTAGTGATGAGTGAGTGAGTGAGTGAGTGAGTGAATGAGTGAGTGAGTGAGTGAATGAGGGCTTTGCCTTTTATTAGTATAGATAACGGGGATGCGAGGAATACATTCAGAGTGTGGAGAAATTCTAGAGACAGCGTGTGTATTAACTTGTGGATTTTTCTGTGAGTATTTGGTGGCAGCGTGACGAAGTTGCTTTCGCAAGACCACGTGAGGTGCGGAGCTCAACTCAGAGCGAAATGAAGAGAATGAAATGAGGTGAATGGAAGGGGAGATGATGACGTGACTCCCCCACCCACCTTAACTGTCAATCCCTCCACAATCACAGCCTCTCGGATTGTGATGTCCATGGCTTTATTTAATGTTAGCTCAGACCCAACACTTAAAAGTTTCTCTCGCATTTTTGCTGAGTTTGAGCCAAACATTATTCGATCCCTGATGATCTCAACTCTCCTTTATAAAAATCAGTAAAGGAGAGAGGACTAAACACTAAGGAAAAAGAACGGCAAGACCGCATCAGGTGCGGAGCTCAGCTCGGAGCGAAATGAAGTGAATGAAATGAGGTGAATGGGAGGGGAGATGATAACGTAACTCCCCCACCTGCCTTGACTGTCAGTCCATCCACAAACACAGTCTCTCGGAATTTGCATAAGCACAGTCCTTCACCAGAAATTTTAACTTAGTTACAAAGTGATCAAAACTCTCTTTTATACCCTGCGTCTTCTCATTATACTTGTATCTCGCGAATATCGTATTAGTCGTGGGCATGACAAATGCTAGCGGCAGCCTATCTATGAACTTAATTTAAACTTTAGGTTTACACTGTGCTTTGTTTCCAAAGTAGCTGCGCTCATGAATATGCTTGTATGCGTCACTCGCTTCGTATTCTTTTCCTACCTTCTCAACTGTGGAATGCGTTTTTTGAATAGGTTTGATTCATGGAAGTGATCACTCGTACTGCGATCAGTCAGTTCACGTGAGCCACTCTCTTGTGTAATCTTGCAATGTCCACGGCTTAATTTAATGTTAGCTAAGACCTGGCACTTAAAATTTCAGCCTTCTACCTACACGGGAAGTTGGAGAATTAGTAACGTTTGGAAAATTCAATATGGCGGCTGACAGTTGTGTCAAACCATCGAAATAAGTAAGTACAGCGGTTTCGGCTAGCGCAGGGAAGCCGCCTACCAAATTTCGTGAAGATGGGGCCATAAATAAGAAAGTTCAACATGTTGGATGTTGTCGACCGTTATGACCGTTATGTGTAGAATTTCGAAATGAAACCTGCTTAACTTTTGTAAGTATGCTGTAAGGAATAAGCCTGCCAGATTTCAGCTTTTGTACCTACATGGGAAGTTGGAGAATTAGTGATGAGTGAGTGAGTGAGTGAGTGAATCAGTCAGGGCTTTGCCTTTTATTATTATAGATATATATACATATATATCTATATATACACATATATATCTATATCTATATATATATATATCTCTCTCTATATATATATATCTATATCTATATATATATATATCTCTATCTATATATATATATATATAGCCTGCGGTGGGTTGGCACACTGCCCAAGATTGGTTCCTGCTTTGTGCCTTGTGTTGGCTGGGATTGGCTCAAGCAGAACCCCGTGACCCTGTGTTCGGATTCAGCGGGTTAGAAAATGGATGGATGGATATATATATAGCATTTTTAATGTAGGTAGATCATTTTGACCTGGTCATTTTAAAAGTAGCTCGCAAGTCAAAAAAGTGTGGGCACCCCTGATCTATAGACTCAGAGGCAATGGTAATGGTGAGAGGTACATAGGAGAAGTGCAACAAAATGGCTACAATTCTGAATTCTAAGGAAGCCTCTTTAGCATAGAAGGAAAACTGATAGTGACCTTGATGGAAAAAGAGGACCAAGATGTGAGCAGTCAAAAGACTAATGCAGCTTATCTAAAACGAAGGAGTAGAAAATTTATAGAAGAGTATTTGTTTGGAGATATCAAGTCCTGGTTGTGAAAAGAAACAGGCAGAGGCAGTCTAAGCACATTAAAATGACAAAGACTGCAAGAGAGAGAAGATATTCTGTGATGGCAAGTGAAGTGATGTTTGTAGTTGGGGTGGTATATCACAATAATATATTTCCTGTTAACAGTAGCAGTGTCTTTGAAAGGTCTCAAGAAAAAGAATCAAGTCCAAATACACCAGAAAAGATGCTTAATTTTATTTTATTTTTAAATCACCACATTCTAATTATATTATGATTTTCTATGCTGCCTTTGTAAAACTTTAAAAATTTCAAGCATAAGGTGTAACTTATAATTTTTTAAGTATAGATATTACTGTTGTAACAGCTCTTGTGAGAATACTTAGCTTTTTTCTTTCCATCTTATATTTTCATCAACTACACATAATAAAAACCCTTGCCAACATAATAGTATTACTTAGAATGCTGTCCACTAAAACATTATCCAGAAACAAAATAAAAATAAACTTTAAGGTGGTAGTTATCATAGAGGTGTGTGAACAATACTTCCAACATAATATTTCAAAACAACATGCCTCAGCAACAAAAATGAAGGAACAGCCTCTGAAATATTACTTTCAGTACTTCCTAAAATAGTAAAAACACATAATGGCCACAAGAGATTCTAAAGATGGCAAATCCATTACAAGAGACTAAAAAAAACACACTAATGGAAGCTTTGCATACCTGGCATGACTGACTAGAATGACACACCCCAAATGAATGTTTTGATTATAAGAGTTATATCTGAGTTTGTTGGAGGTCTCCTCCTAAACCATTTCTAAAGAATGAAGATGGTAAATATAAATCAGTGGAAAAACCCCAACAGCTACAAGAAAATTTCTTGCATTTATAATTATAGGTACATGCAAGACAGTTCATGAAACTGTTTAGCCAAATCAACACCAAAGTGTAAGACTTACTTTACAAATAACAAAACTAAGCAAATGATAACTAGTGTTCTCGAGAAGGAGAGAAATTAACTGTTTTAAAGACCATTCACTAAGGATTCCAAATAATAATCCAAGTGTATCTCAAGCCAAAAATGATAAATTAGCAATTATTTTAAAGATGACTCTCTGTAGTATTGGCATTTACAAGAAACTCTTTAAAAGCTACATAGAATACAGGGCTTTCTGGAGAATGTCACCAAAGGACAGAGTTTAAGGACAATAAACTGAAAAGGCCTGAATGTTGTCATAATTACAATTAAAAAGTATTATTTGCTTTACAAGGCTTAATATATATTTCTGCAAAATAGTTTTAGAAGCTACAAAGAAATCTGAATTAAAGAAGGAAAATCATGATTGTTTTAAATTTTAAAAGTAGAGTAAAATGTTTGTTAATTTTTTTTGATTAATCAGATTTTAAGACAAGAATTAAAAGTATCTATCATCAGATGTCGTACTAGTGGTGCTTCTTTTTGTTTTTTCACTTTTTCTGTCCTCTGCCTTTAAAATATAGCTCTATCAAGATGGTTGTAGACAACACTAAAATAATTATGAAATAGCAGGTGCCATATTCAGTATAACTCATCAGTTCTTAAACAGACTGAACCATGAGTGCAGAAAATGCCTCCCATGCTACAGATGCATTTCCAGGTCAATATAAACCCATTCTGATGTTCATTATAATCTATAACTGTATTAAGGGAAAGTTTTCCACAAATTTGTTTTTATTTTGAATTAGGCTGCACTTGAAATATGCACTTTTTGCATTCCAGTGCCCAAGAACCGTTGCTCTCCGACTACCTTTGCATCCAACCCACACACTTTACAATGGAGGTGGTAGTAGTAAACCTATAAAGCAGCTGAGACCAACTAAGCTACCTAACCACTAAACTCTTGTCAATAAACACCACTCCAGACTTGACCCTAGGAATGGGTTCCAGAGTACCTGCTACCTGTTCTGAGTAAGATTTGCTTACATTTATTTAGAAAAATCATGAGAGCCTGCCAACTAAAGGTTTGAATGTATGCATTGTGGAAACCAGGGGTGTACAGCTCACCAAACCCAGACACAGGCAGGCAGAGACACGAGTTCCAGCACAGCATCAGTTTATTTATAAGTGGGGGAGAGCTTTTTCCTCACTCTTCACAGTAGCACAGTACAATGCACCAAAACAGTTTACAGCTCTCTCTCTCTCTCTTTCCTACCTCCCCCTCTCTCTCCTTTCTACCTCTACTCCTCCAGTGGCAAGCTTTGTCCCTCTTCCTCACGACTCTGGCTCCCTGACTGGAGTGAGGCAGCTCCTTTTGTGTTACACCTGGGAGTGCTCCAGGTGGCTCATCAGAATTAACTGGAACTACTCCCAGGTGTGATGGAAACTCTACAGCTCCCCCTGGCAGCCCCATGGAGTTTGGCACAGCCCTGTTGGGTTCCAACTCCCAGCGTGCCTTGCTGGAATCTGTGGTGCCACAGCTGCCCAGGAAGACTGCCCTCTAGCATCCCGGGGAAGGTAGTGCTTTGTAGATGATCTCTCCCCAGGTCCTTCTATTCAGCTGGCGTCCCAGCTGGGTAACAGCCATTGGTGCCCATCACAACATATATAACACCTATTTAGAGTATTGAGCCTTTTTAGAGATACTGAATTTGTGCCTTTAACAGGTGCCTTTAACTGACCCTATATATCTTATGGGTGACTTCAACATGCATGTGGGAAATAATGGAGATACTTGGAGAGATAATAAAGGGAGAAATGGCCCATTTAAACTGAATTCCAGCAGTCTGTTATTTTTCTGAATGTCTTCACCAATTACAGTTAATATTTTGTCACTCTATAAGGAACAGTATATTTAACACAAGATTGCTCATAAGTGTACCTGGTACTAGGGTAGCGTCAGACAATGGTTAATGTTCAACTTTGTTTTTATATAAGGCCATATGTTCTGCATCCTTGATGTATTTTCAACTGATCACCACTTGGTGTTGAGCTGGCTCAGACGGATAGAGAGCTTGGTGAATACGTAGTGAGGATGTCCTGGGAACATTCCACTTTCGACTCTATTAAGAGTGTATCCCGCAAATCTGGAGACATCGTGGAAATAAAGTCTGTATGGATAACTGATCAAGATTTTTTAGTAGTGGGAGCTGCAAGGAGTTATGACCAAAAGGTTGTTTGTGTCTGTCAAGACACTAAGTGTATGACATGTTGATGGAGACCAGGGTAAGGAAACCTTTCAAAGTTAAAAAAAAAAAAAAAAGTTCTTCTGTGCAATGTCAGAAAGATGATTTGGAGATGGCAAACATTTGATTCATGATGAAGGGAAAGCTGTATGTCGTCTAGTAGTTTTCAGGAAGGGAAGGGTGATATTAACCTCAACTAGGAATATGTCAAGGAGTGGAATAAGTACTTTTCTCAGAGAAAGCAGCTTCAGAAACAGGACAATCTAAACTTAACTGGCCCTGGGAGCATTTGGTGTTTCACCCAAAAGGGGCTGAAGTTGTTGGTAACAAGAGTGGTCTGGTCTGGTCTGTTCCGGGCAGCATGTTGTGATTTTGTACTTGATAAAGTGTAATTATTCATGATTTTCTTTCCCTGTCCCCATTATAGATTTTTGTTGTTCTTCTGTCACTTAGTCAGCTGTTTACATGTGCATTACCATATTGTTTTGCCACAAGCAATAATGTACTATATTATATTAGCATCTCCCATCTAAAAGATGGCAGTGCAGTGCTGACTACATCTTAATATTGGGATACTTCTGAAACAAGCCACAAATGTCAAACTTGGTTTCTAGTTTTTGAATTTTTGGTTCTGATCTATTAGCTTTGACCTTTTTTTTACTTTAACTTTTTTGGAACTCATTTTGGCTTGGTAATTTTGATAATTGCTCTATTAGTGGTTTTGACCCTCTACCTCCCTTAAGACTACTCTCTTAATCCTTCTTCGCCTTGTCTTTTTTAATTGTCCTTTTCATGGCAATGCCCAGTTTTTCCAACTGGGCAGAATGCCTAAAACTGCTATAACCATATGTTAAAGCAGATAAAAAAGTGAAGCAAGGGCTTGAGAAATGAGTAGTTTGTACACGTCATTACATTCTCAAACACACTCCTGGCCGCATTGGCTGCAAGGCTTGAAACAGCCATGGACACTTAGAAAGGACTAATTTAGAATTACCAATTAACCTGACACATATCTTTAGGGATGGAGTAGTAAAACCAGAATACTTAGAGGAAAAAACATTCAGTTATGTGGAGATACAGACAACAACTGGGCACAGGATTCAAACTGAGGATGGTATATGCATGAAGCACCTGTACTACCACTGCATCAGTATGCCAGATACAACTTAAATAAAAGTTACTTTCTAGCACCAGGTGTCTTCAATTAAATGTTTTGTCTAAAACACCACCAACTAACCCATGAAACATAATTGCTACATTTTCTTTCTGAAACATAGGACTGAGATACTGAAGAGTAGGACCAAAGAAAGACAGATTCAGCAGGAGGTTTAGAAATACACTGTACATAAGTAGGACTGGTTTCCTTTTGCTTGTTTTATTCATTTTATCCAATAATCTCCACCAACCATTTTTCCTTCTTTACGTCACATCACAAATGTTTGTACATTTGGAAGAAAAATGCACTGTATGCTTTGTTGGCATTGAATGCATATTGAGCTCTTTTCAATTAACAATTATTTTTTTTTTACATTTTGGGTTGAAATCGTAACTGGTTGCTCACTGATTTACACCTAAAGCTGTCAAATCAGTTGCAAAAAAGTTGGCATAATTTCTTTTAAGCACCAATGAGATGGCAGCACCTGCTGGCTATGGTAAATGGAAATATCCATAAGCATACAACAGAGACAAAACAAACATGTTGCTGTAGTGAATGGTCCAGTTAGCTTACTCATTTCCTCTTAGCAAACATGCCTGAAAATGTTTTCCTCAATGCTGTTCTTTCACTTTGTTCACAGTTCTATCTACTTGAAATCTTTCTACTACTTTGCCATCCCTTACTCTCTGCAGCCTTTTTATAAAATAAAAACACCATCTTCTACTCATAATGATACTTTCACCCAAAAGCTGGAGCACATGTATACACTTAAGCCTAGATCTCTGAACCACCATCACTAAAGCATTTTTAGTGTTTGTGGGTCAACAATGAAGCACTTTCACAGAAGGAGAGGCTTCTTGTTTATTAGGTAAAAGGCCAAGCATGCATGATACGCTACACATGTGGAATTCCCATGTAGTCTTTAACTTAGAATGGTTAGATTACACAGAAAAATGGATAATAACTTGTAGCTATATTTTTAAAATAATATTAACACAGAACAGCACACACAAATCAAAAGCTTTTTACTTATTAGGTTACAAATAATTTCATCAAACTATTTTCACTTTCCATGAAATGTTTTCAAATTGTTTTCCCTCCTCCTAGTAATTTAACGAATTACAAGACAAACTGCCGGAAATGGTGTTACCATGGTGACTCTGTCATAAGAGACGGTTGCACTTCTCTTTTTGCTTTGGCTTCATTTCAACAAAGTCTTTTACGAGTTGAAGCATGTTTAAATAAACCTTCTTCAAACCTTATGTAGATAAAAATGAAGTGATTTTTTTTTTAATGAAAAAGTCAGAGTGCGGACATTCAGCTTTTGCACGTGGTAAGTGATGCTTTTGTAAATTACAGTAGTAAGCTATAAGGGAATTTTTTAAATATTTTGGTTTGCTTGCTCATTTGCTTAAGCTGAAATATTGTTGCTGCAATCAGGAATTGAATCCAGTAAGCCAAGTCTCTGGCATGTTAATCACTCTTCCTCAGAGTGCACGTTTACACTATAAATCATAATTTTTGAAAAGCTACCCATTTATTTCTCTCTTGTTATCCTCTTACTGCTAAATGGATTGAGTAAACTGTGGTTTTTATTGCTTCACATAGAATATAGTATTCTTTTTTTTTTTGCTTCATTGATTGTTGGAATATTTTTTAAGTCCAGTTGCTTTTTATTTAATTTTTTACACTTTCTCACTATTTAATCATTATTTTTATTGAGTTTTGAGAAAGAGAGAGTACCACAGTGAGATAAAAATAACATACGCATCATCCCTACTAAATAGCCTATGACATTATATAATACAATACTCTCTAAATAAACATCTATGTCACTCTGACTTTAACCAGATTTGAGATCTAAATTCGTAATAGCTATAACTTTTAATGAAGTTTTCTTAATTTTAATTATTTTGCCTTTCAAGATTGTGAACAAGCATAGACACTTAAGAAAAGAGTATAAGGCATTGCTAGTTTTTTAGTTAGTCTATGAACTATCTAGATACAGGTTTAGTAAATGCATATTTCTGCTTTAAGAAATATTTTATATACAAACTCTATGCATGATGTACTATTTTCTACTTTTTTCAGAGACTAGATTAATTTAGCAGTTTGGAACAATAATACAGTAGTCATAGCTTCCCACTTTGACTTTTGAATTTGTCAGCAGTGTCACACACAATAAATTGATTTTTAATAACTTGTATCTATTTAATGAAAATAATTGGTATTTGGATTTACAATAAATCAGAGCATAATACATAACACAAACCAAGAACCACCTAGAAGGCACTGATGGGGTGAGAGACAGTGGATGCAGCCTGCTTGATTACTCTTTCTACCATTGCTCAAATTTAATTTCTTCAGTATCTATACTCCCTCCAGAGAAGTACTATTTTCACCTTGTACTCTGAGTTAAAATAGCCTAGGAAGGAAGTGGTCTCTTAACCCCCATCAAGGGTTTACCTATCAGCCTCTCGAGTCACTACAGAGTGTAAGCTCTGCCTATAAAGGAATGGCATCACCACATTACAAATCACTCGTACCCCAATCCATGTCATTCTCCCTAAAGTTTTGGCCCCTACAAATATTTCTAGGTTGCCTGTTCTTTAAATAAAACATTACAGCTGCAGCACTCCCCAGCCACTTTTCACCTTGAGGGCATTGCCACTTTAACATTTTTTCAACCCAAATTTCTACCATACTAAACAAATGAATTTGTTTTCTGTTTAAGGGATCTCAACTGATTACTGCTGGAGAGTGTACATATCTAACACTCAGAGAATCTGCACAACAAATTCTGGTTGCGCAACAAAGTGTTTGCTCTTTGCTCTCTCATGATACAACAGTCTTGAAACTGCTTGTTTATAAGAGTTTACTTCATCATTAAATAGTGAACTCAATATGTTGAAATCCGAGATTACAAGTTCTAGGTTGTAGTATAGAAGAACATTCTAGTAGACCATTTTTCATTTAGCAGACTGAATGATTGATGTATCTGTCAGTAAAAACTCACTTGTATTTTTGTGTTTAATTGTATGAGTTAAACAAATACTATAATAGAAAAATATAAAATTAGAAGAAGGTACATATAAAAAAAGAAACTTCCTCAGTGGCAGCCTTCACCAACATATCACATGTATCACACCCATCTGTCTATCTGTATATTATTATTCACTACATTTCTGTCTATCCACCCTGTCTAAAAGAGAAAAAACAGTATATACATAACATACAAGTTTCAGTCAATCTAAGATTAGACTTACGTTAAAAGAAAACAATGTTGGATGCTGGAAAAATAATTATAATGACATTAAAGATAAGTGATCATTAAGGGAATGACTATGACTTCAGCATAAAGTAATTTGCAACAGATATATTGGTCACAATAATCCATCCATCCATTTTCCAACCCACTGAATCCGAACACAGGGTCACGGGGGTCTGCTGGGGCCAATCCCAGCCAACACAGGGCACAAGGCAGGAACCAATCCCGGGCAGGGTGCCAACCTACCGCAGGACACACACAAACACACCCACACACCAAGCACACACTAGGGCCAATTTTTAGAAGCACCAATCCACCTAACCTGCATGTCTTTGGACTGTGGGAGGAAACCCACGCAGACACGGGGAGAACATGCAAACTCCACGCAGGGAGGACCCGGGAAGCGAACCTGGGTCTCCTAACTGCGAGGCAGCAGCGCTACCACTGCGCCACCGTGCCGCCCCGGTCACAATAATTCTTTCAGTAAATCATTGATATTCATGCAAACATACAGTATCTGTTTTTAGTTTAACTCAATTAATGATCCCAACTTAAAAATAACTTTAAATGTATGTTTTATAGAAATAATTATTGTAATTGTTTTGGCTTAATTTAAAACTAATGGTATCGTTAAAAGTAAAATCAAAAATTAAAATGTAGGTTTTGAAATGTCAACTCTTTGCTTATAAAAATATCTTTGTTAAATATTTCTTTGCACAAGAAATATATTTTAACAAAAAATATATTTAGTGTCACAGTCCAGTGACTAGATGTGTATATTTCTAAAGTTCAATCTGAAAAGCAACAGGAGACTAATGGGAGTTAAAATTACAAAAACTGAAGTATTGGTAATAGGTAGGATGTAAGAAAAACAATCTGCACAAATGCTGAAATCAAATGAATTGATTATACATAAATCCATGATAAATATGGAAAATTTTCTTCCTACAGAAGGACTAAAAAAATCTGAAAAGTATAACATCACATTTTTATGTGGAAATGTCACAAATTGAAGAAAAATAATCTCAAACCATGGTCCATGTTTTCAGTCAATTTATCTGCAAAATGCCAACTTCAGGAACATTTCTTTATCAAAGTCTGAGAAAAATGTATATTATGATAAATTATATTTTATTAACTATCCCACAATTCATCCATATCAAACCTGTTCTCCAGTTTGGGATCTATGGAGGATCAGCCTCATCTACCACAGACTGCCAATGAATAAGTTCACATTTTATACGACACTCAACACAGCAGCAAGTGCAAAAAAAGTGTGTGTATTTTCAATTAGAAGATTGCTTTCAACTACACAAATCATTTTTTCAAAATGTATGACTTCAGCTCTTCATTCTAAAAGGCACCTGAATTGCTTTGCGATCTGACAAGTTTTTTTAAATCTTAATTATTGTGACAAAAATAAACATTCTTACATGTTTAAGTTTGCCGGACTCATTATCCAATAAGAAATCTGTCTTGTGAGGAATGTTTGCAAAATTAAATAAACCAATTAAGTCTCTTTATGTGCTCAAATGCCATTGGCTAATAAAATCCAAAAAAAGTATTGCCCAGTAACACTGTAAATATTTTCTTCAGCAAGTAAAATTTAAAAACAAATTTTATACAATACATTGGTTAAATTCTTGTAAAATAACCAAATAGAAGTTACCAACTCATGAGGCCACAATAGTACCTTCATTCAGTTATTTGTATCCCCAAATCATTAAAGAATCATAAAGAGAAATACTGTGCATTTGAAAATATATATTTATTCATTTCATAATTTCACATTTGACAAATGAAAGCTGTTTTTCTGATCTTACATTTATTCCCATGACCATATGCTTTTATTGAATTTTTATTTCATCAAATTCATTTTTATTCAATTTTATTTATTTTTATTCAGTTTTCATACAATTTTACTTTAGATATGTAATGCTCTCTTTCAAATGTCACCTTGCCAAATGTTATTTATCATTCATTACATCTGTGCCACTTCCGTGTTCAGGCTACCTTCCTGTTCCCACTTCAATAACATGAGGTCTTAATATACAATGGAGAAGATTGTTTCACAGAAAAGATAGCTCTTTTATATTAAACAAATTGACACTTTAAGATTGAGAGCTGATCATATGAGACAAGCAAACTACCACATTTACTTATCATATTTATTTAAATCCTAAAATAACAAAATAGGCATTCCTTTTTTGATTATACTCCAACATGTAAAGCACACTATCAAGTCACACATCAAACTGTTCATTTTAAATATGCCTTTTAAAAGACAATCAGTTAGTTTTGTTCTGGCCAAATGCAGACTGGCAAATAAAACAGTAAATTAATATATAGATTATTAATACAAATGAACTGTGAAAACTGTAATGACAGGGCAAGAACATGATGGTCAATGGTCATCTAGTGTCCTTTGGTGGGCATGAAATTGCAGTAAAGCAAACATAACCATAGTCTAACATTTTCAAACCTGCATCAACCACATCGGGCTTGCATATGCATATTTTAAAGGAAAGTAAACTCACTGCAGGTGGTATTCATCCAACTACTAAAACTGTACAAATGTTTGAGACACAAATGTGAGCCTGGTTAACTCAGTCGGCACAGCATCACATATTAAATTCAGACATGTGAAACATTTTTTACATTGGCACACTTTAGTGTAGTATTGTGTCCAAGACCGTTAAACCTTAAGATTGCTAATTATTTCAAACTTCTGACTCACTGTGTGACCCTCAATGTGACAACTGACCCACCGGAATGAAAACAGCTGTACTGAATCCTGACTTTGTAAGTTATCTTGGATAAACTACACACACCTCACCTATTCACTCACCAAACACTCTTTTTGGAAGAGGAGGTTAGTCAACCTCATCTGAATGTCCCTCTTATTCCCACTGCCCAAGACTGCAGTGGGGAGACAGTCTAGAGGTATTCACAGTAGAATGAATGCAGCTTGTTATATGTTGAAATATAATGTTGCACAATGCCAAAATTCTTCAATCAGACTATCTAGAAAGCTCAGAGTTTCTCACATTTCTAAAAAAAAAAAAAGCCCAACATTTTAGGAAATTGAAAAAGCATTCAGGGCGAGGCATAATGTGGCCTCAAAGAGGTAAATAAGGCACTTGGAGGAAACAGAAAATGTTGTTGCAAGAGTTATCACAACCAATACACATTCTTTTAAATACAAGTGCTAAAGGCATGGAACACAAAAGCAAGCATTCACCATGCATTTTATATCATGAAGTCAAAGAATAACATGCTATTCTAACACATCATCAGCAAATTAACACTTTAGTAAAAATCTGTCAGAGTGATAATATGTTGGGCATGATAAAGCTTTTTAGAATACATTTTTAATAGAAAAATTAAGAATTCTACTTAAAAGACACAAAGCTGAGAAATATAGTGCCCTCCAAAATGTTTGGGACAAACATTTTTCCTTGATTTACCCCTCAGCTTCACAGTTTAAAATGACAAATCAAACAATTCAGGCACGATTAAAGTGCATATTGAAGACTTTAATTTAAGGGTATTTGCATACATTTCACAACACATTCATATAAATACAAACACTTTTTATACATGCTCCCTCTGTTTCAGGGCATGTTCTGCTGGGAAACTAGGGGTACTAGCATTCATGAGGATGTTAGTTTGACATGTACCACACACCTAAAGATTGTTACAGAGCATGTATACCCCTTCATGGCAACATAATGTGCCCTGCCATGCTGCAAAAACTGTTTGAGAATGGATTGAGAAGTATTACAAAGCATTTAAGGAGTTGACTTAACCTACAAATTCCCCAGAATCTCAATCAGATCAAACATCTATGGGATGTGCTGGAAAAATAAGTCCAAACCATATGGGTTCCAAATTGCAATTTACAGGACTTAAAGGATTTGCTGCTGTTGTCTTGGTGGGGGTGGTTGTGGTGTCCTCCACAATATTAGGCAGGTGGTTTTAATGTTATATGTATAGTACATCTTTTTATATACAGTAAAAGGGAAATAATAAATAAAGAAGAGAATACTGAGATCTGAGAAAAAAGGAATTTACATTAAAGATGCATTATTTTGACCATGCCTATCATTGGTGTTTCTCATCAAAAACCAATTCAGTGTCCTGGGCTTTAATCCCACACCAGAGCATTGTGTGTTTTTTTATCAGAAGGTTCTCTGACTGTGTGGATTATTTTCCCATATCCCTACAGATGTTCATATTAGAGTAACTGGTGATTCCAAATTGGTCCTTGTACTAATGGGCTGAGATCCTGTCCAGTGCAGGATCCTACCTTGCACCAAGTGCCACTGGAATAGGCTTAGGCCCTACTTCTTCTTTCGGCTGCTCCCGTCAGGGGTTGCCACAGTGGATCCATATCTTTCTGTCCTCTGCATCTTATTCTGTTAAGGCCCTACACAACCCTGAAATTAATTAAGGGTGGTTTTAGAGTATATTTTATGTTTATTCTGTTTCTGTTAATTACACTAATTATCCAACAGATCTTCTGATAAAGACATACACAGGGAGACAAAAGGCATCAGAGTTTCAGAATGGTGTTTGAACACACAAAGAAGCTAGAAATCTGTGCAGATGGGATAAGTCTATAAAGGGGATCCTGTCACATGTTGTCTCAATTCAGTATTGAATGACCACTGATATTCTCCTTGTACATTTTTTGATACTTAGAGAGATACTGTACTTGTAACTGAATAGCTAGAAAGCCTTGTGGTGGTAGAAACACAGAAAAATCGATTTTTACATTCTTCCACCTTCTGCCCCAAATGTCAACACATGATAATTAAGTCTCGAAAGAAAATTCTGATCCACTGCTAACTGTTTCACTTCAAGAACCTGAAAGAAAAGCATTTTATTGGTTTGACTCTAGATCAGTTCTAAGCTTCCTGAGACACCTTGTGATTGACGTCTAACCACCAAGCACTATGGCACCCCCACAAACCAACCACCTTCAAAATAAAAACCTGCATACAGCACATTTCCTAAATCATGCTCAAAGTTCACCAGGCAGAATGATTTTGATAATCAATAACTCTAGGTAATGGCAGAGACTTCGCTAGGTGTGGCTTCCCACATGTTCCATTCATCACCGAGATATAAAAGATCCACATTTTTTTAAAATGCTTGATGAAACCTCTGTTACCATTTTTGAGATTTTGTTTTCATAGCAATCCAATAAAAAGTGTCTAATTGACATTGTTACAGTATATTTTTTTTTCTACAGTATGCTTCTTTTTTCCCCTGTAGATCCAACTGGAATATGATGCAATCCATAATCAGTGGGAATATGACCAACAACTCTGAACATTGTGACTGGTACGCCCATCGAAGTACAGCAAGGATCCTGATGCCACTGCATTACTGTATTGTTTTTGTTGTGGGACTTCTAGGAAATGCATTGGCGTTACATGTTATACGGCCAAACCTAAAGAAGATGAATTCCACCACCTTGTATTCTACCAATCTCGTCGTTTCTGATATCCTTTTTACTCTGTCACTGCCAATGCGCATTGTATATTATGCATTAGGTTTCCACTGGCCAATGGGTGATGCTCTTTGTAGGATTAACGGTTTGATTTTTTACATCAACACCTATGCTGGAGTGAACTTTATGACATGTTTGAGTGTGGACAGGTTCATTGCTGTAGTCTTGCCTCTTCGCTTTAGCCGTTTCAGGAAAGTACAAAATGTCAAAAAAATTTGTGTTGCTGTATGGATTATAGTCATGGCTCAAACCTTGCCTCTACTTGCAAACTCTATGTTAGAAGTTGATGGGGATTACATTGCTTGCATGGAGTACCCAACCTTTGACAAAAATGAAAACCTACCTTACATGCTACTTGGAGCAGTTTTCATTGGATATGTTATTCCAGTAGTAACTATTCTGGTTTGCTATTCTGGACTGTGCTGGAAACTGCACTTTTCAGCAAAACAAAACCACCTCACAGAAAAATCTGGCCGCAACAAAAAAGCAATCAGTGTCATCTTTTTTGTTATCTTGGTGTTTGTAATTTGTTTCAGTCCCTATCATATTGACATCATACAATACATGGTAAAAAAACTACATCACCATCCTAACTGCTCAGAAAAACTGGCATTTCAAGTGTCTCTGCACATTACAGTATGCCTCATGAACTTCAACAGTTGCATGGATCCCTTTATTTACTTCTTTGCCTGCAAAGGGTACAAAAGAAAGGTAATGAAAATGATGAGACGGCAGGTCAGCACTTCATTTTCTAGTGTGGTCAGGACTTCTCCAGATGGATCATCTAGAGATGCAATCGACAATAACAGAATCGTTTCAGTTCTTCTTACCAACAAGCTAAAATCATGATGGGGATATTTTTATCAAAGCTGTGCCTAGCTGCCTGATAACCCACCAGTACTATTACGAAGGACTGTTTAAACCAGATGATGCAGCATGTATAAATGGGTGGACACTTCATGAGAAATGTTTCTGGTGCACAGCAAATCGTGAAATTGTTAATCTAAAATAAAAAGCACAGAATTCAGCCTTGAAAACTATGACAACAAAGATTTCTAAAACTAAAGAAGACACAAGTATACACTTCCCAGAAGAAAGCTGAACTAAAATAATGACTTGACATACTCTCTGTGTTCTCCAAAGCTATATTTATGTGCATGTAACAAAATATACATTCAGATGGGAAAAAAACTGTAAAAAGTATATTAAATATGTTGAAAATCTGATGGGTGCTGCATTTGGCTCTTTCACTCTAGTGGCTTAAAAATAATATCTGAAGCAAAGAAATATTTACAGCAATTTAAAATGAAATGTAATAAGAACTCATTCATGGAAAACAGAATTAAAATCTAGGTAGACATTAAAAAAATCAGTATGGAATGGTCAATACAGAACTTATACGTAAATTACACTTTAGTGGTACCACAGGAAATCACTCAACAGGTTGTAGAGTACAATAAAACCAATTGTACTTTACCATAACAGAAAATCTTGTATATTAATTTATATAATATTTATTATGTACACAAATAAATGAAGAGTAAAATGAACAGAAAATTGAATCAAATGAACAACTTAAGTAAAGTCAAGTCAAGTTGGGGAGCATGCACTTGTACAGTGCGTTGCCGCACCCACTACACGACGAAACAACTCAGGATCCAGGTTTGCAACCCCTAAGACAGACACATGGTACAGTACCACACTCCGGAAATTGACCGTCTCTCTGCCGCAGCCAGGTGCTATGTGGGCAACCCCTTGGCCTAGTCCAGCCACTCGAGTCCCCAAAAATGAGGATCTTACAAGATGGATCACCCTCGGGGAAACGCGCCACGAGGCCGTAGTGCCATAACTGACGCTCCCTCACAATGCTGGTAATGTGCCTTATTTGGGACTCCATGAGCAACCGCTCATTTGACACAAAGTCAAACCAACAGTACCCAAGGATTTTCTGGAGAGACACAGTACCAAAGGGGTAGTGTATTCAACTCAGGTCACTGGATAGCATTCATCTCTCACAACCATATAGCAAGACAGGAAGCACCAGGATTCTAAAGACCTGGACCTTCGTCCTTTTGCATAGATATCGGGAGCGCCACACACCCCTTTCCAGCGACCTCATAACCTCCCATGCTCTCCCAATCCGTCTACTGACTTCATAGGAAGAGTCATCAGAGGCATACGTAAATGTCACTGCCAAGGTAAGTAAACCTCTCAACAAGGTTAAAACTCTCTCCACAAACAGACACACTGCTGAGAGCTGTGCCCAAGAGGTCATTAAAGGCCTGGATCTTGGTTTTTATCCAGGACACTCGCAAGCCCAGACACTCCTCACTCAGTCTCTCGAGCGCCCCGATCGGAACCTCCATTGACTCTGCAAAGATCACAGCATCGTCAGTAAAGTCAAGATCTGTGAATATTTCTTCACCAACAGATGCCCCACAGGCACTGGACCCCATGACCTTGCCCAACACCCAGTCCATACAAGCACTGAACAGAGTAGGAGCAAGAACACACCCCTGACGAACCCCAGAATCAACTGGGAAAAAAATGCAGAGGTCCTGCCTCTACTCAGGACAGCACTCACAGTACCAGTGTACAGGCCGGCCATGATATTCAGCAACCTCGAGGGGATCCCGAGAATCCCCAGGATGTCCCACAGGGCAGCTTGATCAACTGAGTCGAAAGTCTTGCGAAAATCGACAAAGACTGCAAAGAAACTCTGTCGATATTTGCGTTTGCACTCCATGAGAACCCTGCACAGCACTCACAGTACAACTTAAATAACATTAATTAAATAATACAAATTAATAATAATATTAATTTATTAATTTCAAAATTTATTTTAAATTAAACACAGTGGGTCAAGTAAAGTAACTGTATAGATTGATAGATTGCTACCGAGATGGCTTAATGCCTCTGTCCACCTCAATCTTTATAGATCTATGCAAGTTCATTTATTTCTCTTCGTCAGGAGGGAATCTTTGGACCTCAAACCCGGAAGTTGTGGGTTCAAATCCTGCTACTGACACTTAACACTGCGTTCCAATTGGAAAACCAATTGGAAATATCATATATGTTGTAAATTACCTTGGATAAAGGTGTCGGCAAAATAAGTAAATGTAAATCAAGCATATGATCTGGTAGGAAGAAGCTGTCAACCATCTTTTTTAAATCTCTTTTGAGTGTGAGTGTGTGTGTGCGCACGCGCATTATTGCACGTGTGTACAAGTGCACATTTGTATGTGCATACATGTATATTTAAATAAATTATGTATTTCAAAAACTACTTGTGCAAAAAGTTTGCAAATTAACAGGCCTGGTCCCATGACTAAATGAAGAACACTGAAAATATTCTGGTTAAATTAAACTACAGCATTGTATTACAGCACTTATCTTTGTACATAGGCCAAAACTGTGTATGATGGATATGAGGATAAGTACTGGACCATACTGGAGCAAAAACAATAGACCTGGAGCCTGTAGTAACAAGGTAACTTTTTTGAAAAAGACTTGGCCTTCAGAACAGATATCTCAGAAACCCTTTGTCCTAAAATGTACATTCTTTCCTTGGATATAGTCATCTAGAAACTCTACACAACACAAAAAAAACCACATTTTCCTATGAAAATTATCACTTTAAGATGTGAAAATCTATTTCAGATTTCTACAGACACACACACACTCCTACATACATCATTCTAAAATCAACTTTTCTCCACAATTTGAATATGAATATTGAACTTAACTCCATAGCAAATTTTTGACCCTATAATCAAACTTACAATTATACGTAGGTAAAAGGAACATTTTCGTTTCCAAATGCAGGACACTTCATTGGTATTTGAGAGAACAACCAGGGTACTCTGAAACAGTGCCAAAATGCATACTCCACAAAGTCAGACACTTGGCCTGTTCCCAGGAAGCTGTTTAGCAGCAGTATAAATCACTGAGCAGTCATAAATTACTGTATGTAATAAAAAATATTCCTTTGCTTTGAAATTCTTCTGTGAGTGAAAAAGGCATACACTAAATGGCAATGATCTCCCTAAATCTTAACACTGTGTCTTATAGCGTACAATCGTTCAGCCCTCCCTAGATTACCTGCTAGGGTACCCAGCTTGTGAAGTTTGATTGGTTTTCTGTTTGTATTTGGGCTTCAATCAAAACAGGCAGGTTATGAAAACTGAAGGAATCCACTAATAATTCAGAAGAATTCAGTAAGTAACCCAGTAGGTTGTCTTAAAGCAACTGACTTTTTTGTTCAGAATGGTAGTGGGTTGCCACTCCATCACCCATCCCCTGCTTTGATAATCACTCTTGATTCAACAAGGTGCGCTAATGACTGCACCTCACTCATCAAACGGGACACCACCAACTTGGTTTTTCACAAGAAACACTGCCTTTGAGCATTGCGTAGATGGTGAAACAGAAACCAGCACAGAGATTATAATAAAATACAACTCTGTTGTAAAGTATATCAAGGATCAATAAATTCAAGTACTCATGGTCCTTTTGTCCAACCATTTTCTCAATCTATCCAACTCAGAACCATGGGGAACCAGAGATTACCCAGGAAGCATCAGAACCTTACACCAGCTGCCAGTACATTACTGACACCCTTTGTCCTTAGAAAAAAATGTGCTTCTAGGTCAGGAACTTTAAAACAAAACTAGAAAGATAAAGGAAACTTGGAAGATTAACTTATCTAGTATTATAAAAGCAATGTTCTCAAGAGTACTAAATACATAATAATGCAAAAAGAATTTTTAAAAAATATTAAAAAGTTATTATTGTCATCAAGCTTCCATAATGTATCCTTATAATTTCTGACTTTTGCCAAACGTGGAGCAATTTAGTTAAAATTATGAAAATATTGCTTTTTAACCTATATGAAGCACTGAAGCATTTAAAATATAAAGTAATGTTGGGCCATACTGTAAGGAAAATGTCCATTGAAAGCTTAACAAGGCAAAGTAACCTAATATAAAGTCATACAATACAAACTCAGTAAAAAGTACATTGCCAACTGGATTTTTTACAAAATCTAATAAATCATCAAGAGTTACCCAAAGAGTTTTGGAACTACGAACATTCTTATATTACAATGTAAGAGAAGCCAGGCTTACAGATAAGCTAGACTGTTGGTATAGGCAAAGATGCATTATACCACAAAAAAAGTCAAAAGTCAAAGCGAACTTTATTGTCATATCAACTATATACAAGTATACAGATAGACAAAATTGCGAAGCTCAGGGTCCACAGTGTAACAACATAAAGTGCAAATAACAAATTAAAAATAGAATTAAATTAAAAATTAAAACACAAACAAGACAAGACATTGCGCAAAGACAAGACAAAGAAGTAGCAGCAATATTGATGTGTAGTAAGCAATATGAACATTGATGCAATGTATGGTATTTGCAATCTAGATACATAAATATAGTCAATAGATGTGTAATAAATAATACATAGAAATTATCAGTGTATGATAATAGTAGTTTAAGACACGTGTAAACAATGACAGGTCAGAATGTTTCACAGCAGAAGGATATCAAGAGTGTCTAATATTTAAAGGTCAGTATGAGATTTTCAGTTCTTTTCTACATGCATACTCGTCTTTGCAGGAAAGTATTTTCAGAGGTGGTTGGTGGAAGATCCCAGGGAGCAGCATGGTGTCAAGGAGTCCGACAGCTTGGGGGTAAAAACTATCCTGCAGCCTGATAGATTTGGCTTTGATGCTGCAGTATCTTCTCTTGGATGGCAGAAGTGTAAAATGTCCATGTGAGGGGTGTAACGGGTCCTGCACAATGCTACAGGCCTTGTGGACACTGCATTTGTAAAATATGTCCTGTAGTGAAGGGAGAGGCACCCCAATAATGTTCTCTGCTGTCTTCACTATCCTTTGCAGGCGCTTGCGGTCAGATATGTTGCAGTTGCCCTACCAGACAGTGATGCAGCTAGTCAGAACACTCTCAATGGTGCCTCTGTAGAACATGGTGAGGATGGAAGGGGGAAGATGTGCTCGCTTCAGCTGCCTCAGGAAGTGTAGTCTCTGCTGAGCTTTCTTGATTAGTGATGAGGTGTTATGCGTCCACTTAAGTTTTTAAAAAAAATAAAAAATAAAAGTGTCTTCCAATATTGAAATGACGTCCCAATAAGAAGTGCAATTATTATAATTATGAATGTACAGTATGTTAATTAGAAAACATTATTGAAATAAGGAATTGATTTGCACATGAACAGATTCTTCATGTGAATGTAAAGAAAAAAAATGATGCAATAATGGTACTAGAAACAAATTAACCATGTTACTAGAAAAGAAAAACGTGCTAACTGCCAATCAAAAAGAGAAACAGGAAATTTCCTTTTGTTGCAATGGGTTTCAAAGACATACAAGAAGGATGTATGTATTTTTCAGTTTACACATTTAAATCACCATCTCAAGGATCTAATTTTAGGGGTGAAAGGGGACACAAATGCTTCACAAAATGACATCTTAGAAATGATCAGTATGTGGTCTGGAACTAAACACCAGCAAAAACAAGGAACTGGTTATTGACTTTCGCCACAACAAAGTACCTTTATATAAAGTCACCACAAGTACATGGGGGTCCAAATCAGTGTTTGGACTAGTCTCATAACACAGACAAACTATATAAGAAATGGTAGACTAGGCTCTTTCTTCCTAAGGAGATTGCATTTATTTAATGTGGGTAATGACATTCTTCATATCTTCTATAACTCTGTGATGGCCAGTGCGATTTTCTAGACTGTGGTGTCCTGTGCCGGTAAAATCACTTCAGGATAGGCCCACTGAATCAACAAACTAATTAAAATGGCAGGCTCAGTTATGGGGTGCAATCTGGAGCCCCTGGAGCTGGCAGCAAAACAGAGAATTATAACAAAACTGAGTGATATTATGAAAAATACTTCACATCCCCTCTCTGACTTAATGACACTGAGTACATTTATCCAACGAATCATGAAGCAGAAGTATGCCAGGAAATGCTACTAGGGATCAATTATACCAACAGCAATATGCCTGCATAATGCCTCACTGTGCCTGTGACAGCCAAGGCAGAAGTTTTCTTTTCTTTTTTTTTTATTTTCGTGCATTTTACTGTAGTTATTCTAGTGTGTGTTCACACTATAGTGTGTTTGTGTGTGTATACTTATCTATCTATGTATCTATTTAAAAAGCTTCTGTAAAAAGTCAAATTGCCCCCTTGGAACTAATAACGTTCTATGGATCTATCTGTGAGTCATAATGAGCCAAGAGGGCACTTACTGCAGCCTAGGAATGTTCGTCTAGCTCTAATGTTCTTGAGGTCTCCAACTAGAACAGCATAGTACAATCCAGTGTATACATAAAACTATTAAAACACTTTTACAATTTCATTAAACAATAAGCACACCATAACATTTAAGCAAAATGATTTCTGTAAACGCTAGCGTTTTCCCATTGTATATGATGCAGTTGTCCACCTACACTGAGCAATTGCACATTTTTCACGGAGATTGAGAATAGACAATTTCCCCAAAACCTGTGATCCTTGAAGGAATGGTGGTGCTGTCGGCCATGGGATTTATTAAAAAACTATAGCGATCAGTAAATTTCACACATGTATGAGGCATTCAAACTGCATAAAATGCAATTTAGATGTGTACAGCTAAGCAACATAACAAGAACCATGGAATGTAGCTCTTCCATGTCTACTATTTCAGAATATGTTTTTCGTCCATGAGGGGTGACCCATCAAGGAATGAGATGCTGTAATGAACAGGATCCGATCGGGACTCTAAAGAGTATTTTCAGAAGTTTTCATTGTCTGGGATTGAAAATCCCGAGGTAGTGTGGACAAAAGGCTAAAACAGTGACTAATGTGTGCATTTGTAACGCCTAAATGACACTAGATGACAACTACAGGGGGTCCTCAGGTTACGACACAGTTCAGTTCCTACAACTACAACAAGTTTATCAACGGGGCCTGCTCACACACTACTTTCCACCTCAACCAACTGTAACGTAAGTCTCAAAAACACCAAATCAGTAAGATATAAGGCCTGTTCAGGCTACCCCTGTAGACCTCATTTAGGTCAGCAGTGAGACATTCTGCAATATTGGATACCAGCAGTGCTTATTTTTGTAAACAAAATGGTGGTGTTATGCATACATTGTGTTTGGATCAAGTCTGAGGTACTGTGAATGTATATAGAGGCCAAGAGTCCTAGCACTACATGTTTTGCTTATTTTTTTGTGAAAAATAATGTTTAAATTTTGAAATTGACAAATTGTCAAATGTATCATACACCATAATATTGTGCTTGACAGTTTAAAATTACAAGCACAGAATTTCCAAAATTGAAGAATATCCACCACAAGTTAATTGCAAGCTCTACATTCTACAAAAAAATTGTCATGTAGTCCACAAAGTAATCAATGCTTAATTTGGTTGAGTTTAAAAGAAAATTCCAAACTTTTTGCACATTTTCATCTAATACAGTCTTCCTAATTCGTTCTTTGCTTCGAGTGTCAATGGCTGAACATCGTCCTCATAACATCCATGAATTAACATATCTCGCTGGATCAAAGTGTGTGAGTGGAGGGCCAACCAATTGTATGAAAAGCAGTGCCTGTCAGTAATGAGGCTCATATTGGAGTAACAATTAGATTCATTTGTGAAGACCCACTCACTTGATGAAAATAGAATACAACTAAGAGCATGCAATAGACCCTGCAGTTACTGCGACTGTTTTTTGATGAGGTACCGACAGTATCTGTGAATCATATCTCTTTCAGTTAACTGTAGTTTTCCACAGATGTCCCTAATATAAATGAATGTAGTATGTATCGTAATAAGTTAACGTAGAACGCACAGCGATGGGTAAAAATATACAAATATGGACAGGTCACTATTGATTATAGAATCATTTAAAATGTAGTCAATGCCACGACCAGTTGTCACGGCCGTCATACCAGTGTGTACTAGGGCTGCAACAATTAGTCGACGTAATTGTCGACGCATCATGAACAGAACCTTCAATAGAGGCTCCAGTCACAAAGAACTACATTGGTTTTTGTAATTGCAATGCACTAAATGAATGTCTGGGGGCAGTATTGTTTGTTATTGTTTGTCAAGACTGCAAACAGTCCTACCAACGAAGAAGAACGTCTGAGGAGAAGAAGAATGTAGAGGAAAATAAATGTGGTTAAATGGCGAGTCTAATAGAGGAGGGGGGAGGAGATGGAAAAAAATTGAGACAGAAACTTTCTAAAGTGAGGGAGCACTTCACCAAAAAAGAAGAAAAAGTTGAATGCAGATTATGTAATGCGGAGCTTTCTTTTCACGGCAGCACCATCACGATATATGAGCATCTGAAACAAAAGCATCCTGGAGATGTGACGCCGCCATCTCTTGAGAACGTATGCTGGCACTGTTAGTTAGTTAGGATCAGATCAGGAGGGGAGGGAGAGCGTGAACGAGACTGAGAAAATAAAAGTAAAAAAGCTAACTTTTACAAGTAACAAATTTAAACCCGATCCGTTCGTTTTCAAATAATATTGCATTAGTGCGATGATGTTTTCTGATTGGTACTATTCAGATCATACAATGATTTCTTCAAAATGTCACATATATTTGTCTCTCACTTTTTTCCCCCGGTGTGGCGCGCCGACACCA
Organism: Polypterus senegalus; assembly: GCF_016835505.1. Lineage (NCBI taxonomy): Eukaryota > Metazoa > Chordata > Cladistia > Polypteriformes > Polypteridae > Polypterus > Polypterus senegalus. Next base: position 151,058,346 of record NC_053155.1, read on the forward strand.
GGCGTGAGCTTATTCAGTGCTGGCAGGAGCATGTAGGTGGCCGGTTGCTTGTGCTATACCAAGTTGACCTGGCGGCAATCAAAGCACATGTACTGTGCAAGGCATATACGTGGTCCACTGAGAAAAGAAGAGTGTCCATGGCTTACCTTGCAGAGGAACATTCTTTCATGTCCATGCATGTCCATGAGTCCTGTGCAGACTGGGCAAGATTGGGGGGGGGAAACATGGTTATTGATTACAACAGCAAGAAGGTACGCAAATGAATATGAATAATGTTGCATCCGTGCCACAATGTTTTCCGAAATGTACTATAAGGTCATAAAATTAATAATTCCAAATATCATATATACCTATGTCACTGTTTTTTGTCAGTGCGGCTTTGACATCATGGGCCTTAAGGCGCATACTAATTCAGCATAAGCAGGAACACTCAATAAAATTGAATAAAACAAACTCAAGTGACAATGAGATACGAATAAGGCAGATTCGCCAGCGTTTGTGTGTCAGCTTTTATCCTTCCAGATCAGAGAATTTCCAGTTCGATTGTCTCAAAACACCACTCACATCTACAGTTATTCCCAGTTTCAGATAAAAAGTAACCACATCAGATCCCTGGGGGGCGGTAGTATGTACCGTATCGTGATCGTGACTGAGAGAATAAAAGTGAAAAAAAAAAAGATAACTTTTACAAGTACTATACATTTACAGTGGCTGTTACAGATGCAAATCAAATGTATGTGTTTATTGTATAATATTAACAATAAGAGCAACTCGCTACTCAAAACGGTAAATATACGGGACTCTTGACTATAAGTCAGCAATTCCTACCGTTGCACCTTGGAAGCTATTGTATCATCCTTGAACCTTTTGTGAAAGTGTTTGCTTGATCTTTGCACTTTAGGTTTTACACATTATATGGTTTATGTCTACATTTTGTCATTTATTACTAAAATTTGAGAAATGTTTCAGTTTTAACGATGTATTATTTGGTTAAAAGACTACGTGCATTTTAGTTTGAATTGTTTAATGTATTTCTTTTTTATTGTGATGGTCACACTAATATAAAAACATCTGATTATTTTTAAATTCATATGTTTCACTGTTTGTTATTTTAATTTGATTATTATTAATTTTAATGGTGTTAATGCAGAGACATTAGGGTGACATTTACAGGTTGACAGACGTGAGCAAATGAGGTAAGACATGCAGTGGAGCCCAGAACAGGATGTGCAACAATAGATGGCAGGTATCAAAATAGTTAGGCATGAAATAATCGTGACTGATCAAAAAATAAATTGAACGATTAGTGGACTACCAAAATAATCATTAGTTGCAGCCCTAGTGTGTACCATCACAAAAAAGTCCTGGATACTAATATTTCTTCCATAATAAAATAATGATTAATATATAAGAGAAAAAGCTTTAGCTGCTCAGATTATCACCAGCACTTTATTTCCATGATGCAAATGATTCTTTTATTAGTTCTTAATGCATTGATGAAGGAGGAGGTTGGGAGTATGTGCCGAGTACAGCACGTTGCCGCACCCACCACACGATTAGACCCCCAGATTGGGACCCAAGGGACAAAGAACATAATGATATTCCATCAACAGGTGATGTATGGTCGTACAAAATGGCTTCCAAGTCCTGAATTCAAATTCTGAGATTCTAAAGAATTGATAAGTAATCCTAAAATGTTATACAATAATTATAAGAATACATGGTTCAGCTCAAAAAAAGTATAATTTTCATTTCAACATGTATATACTTTCTGATAACAACTGGTTACATTAGCTATAGTAAAAGTAATTTTGCAAAAGTTGGGAAGTGCAAGATTTAAGTGTAGACAATGCCCAGCTGTTACAAATATACAGTGACTTGTTAAGACCAAAGTTACCATACCTATGAATGGACTAGAAATGAAATGTATAAGTTGTAACCATTCATGTGTATATCAGCCATATTACAATACTAGTTTAAAATAGTCTGGAAACCAAATAATTTCCCAAAACATTGATATGTGTACATATAAAAAGTAGTATGAACACACCAATACCTGCTCAGTCAGATAACATTTTTAGTGTCTATGTGCTGATCATTACTGTTATTATAGCATATATAAAACTAATGCAGGTAAAAGTCTGGAGGGAGACTGCTTTTAGACGCTCTCAGCTGACAAGCTTAAACATCACATTCTACTTGATTTGGAATAATGGGAGCCACTCCCTGGTACATCCCTCCTTTCTTATAAGCATCTTAATCACAGCAATGTGCTGTATTCTCATTAAATGAAATAATTGCTTTTCACATAATGGGATATATATGTGAAGATGTGATAAATTTTAATCCACTCATCCATCCATAACCTCTGTTCAGAGGTTAAATTTCAGCTTGCTCTGGTCACATTAGGTGTAAGGCAGAAATCAAACCTGGATGAGACCCCAGGCCATTAAAAAGGGCACACACGCACAAAAACATGCTTGCTAATTAACTGATCTGTAAACCTTTGTAATATGAAATGAAGCTGGAGAATCTGAAGAAAATGAATAATTATGGTGAGGTAACTAAATTGTCAGGTTTGAAATCAAATTCCTGAGCCTAGAGCTGATAAAGCTGTCATCCCATATTAAACATATTACAAATTAATAGTTTTTGTAGCCTAAGCACTCTCATCTCAAAGCAAAATTGGTGTTAGTATTAAAAAGGTACAAAAAAAATTACAATTGTATTCTCCAGGTAATAGAGCTGGTGATTACAATGAATGGATACACTAGTAGCCTATAACAATTATAGAAGCTGGCTGATATAATGAACGTTTCTGCACCTGGATCACATTTAAAAAATGCAAACGGAAGGCTCAGTTTCTAGCAGTTTTAGAAACTCTTTACACATCAACATTTAGATAGTCTGTGAGGCCACCGGAAACTTATCATGCTATTCTGTAAGATAAGGTCAAAAACTTCCTGAAAGGCAAGTAGATCAGTGATATTTTAAAGAAACCCCACTAAATGTCCCTCCCTTTACCAGACAACATGTTTTTACTGCACTGGTAATAGAAGATTAAGTAGTACTTTTATTTTTTATTTTCCACATGACAAAACTCTCTGAGTCTGATTATATAATAGCCGCATCGTAATCATGGTGGTATATAATTTTCATAATATTATATTCACAAATTCAAAAAATAAAAAAACTACAACTCAAGGAGTCAAATTATTAATGAAGTTAAAGTTTAGTTTGGGGTCAAATGAACTTAGTAAAAGTACATCAGGAAACACAGTGATAGGATCTTTACCGGTCTATCTGTGTAGGATGACAAATTAAAATGACAGTAATCTGCAATCATCACCCACGTTGTCTCATCCATCTTTATTCCTGATAATTATTGTTAGCTTTGAGTTCTACATTATAGTTTTTATTTGGCATTTTCGGTTTGACATTGATTGTACACATCATAGGGGAGTTACAGGTTCAGGGGGGAAAAAAACCAACCAATTTCACAATCAGTGTAGACTGTGGTGAATTTGAAAAGAATGTTGGTGCATAAGAGACATAAGTTGGTTCTTGTTAAATAAGTAATACTGTTTAAGATTAAATTTTGTCATGCAAGCTAAATTTACAGTTATACTTATATTGCTGAGAATTCTAGTAGGAAAGAGAGAACAAGTTAATCTTTAAAGTTCAAAGTCTGACAGAACCTTGACATAGCATTACAAACCTATATTATTTAGTGACAAGAATGAAGGAATGTTCCATTTCCCACCCTGGACATCGGCAGAAGCTGGGAATGGGTAACACATACAAGAGCTATAGCAGTTAACAAAGAAGAAAAGTAGTAGAGGGCTGTTAATGGTGAAACATTTCTTTACAATCATCCATGGTAGGTATTTGAGGATGTGTGCAACTGACATGTTGTTGCACTGTACAAAAAATGATATAACTACTGTGCTGAAATGGATAGCCTCAGTAATATGGCATCCCTGGCAATTTGAGTCTAAGCACAGGTTATCAGAAGACCAGTTACTGCTGCTACCAGTACACCGCTCAGGATGACAGCTCTAGCTACAACTGGGGAACCGCACACTGCATATCCCATCCTCCACTGCCTGCTGATGCCATCATCGCAGAAAGTGTGACCACAGCTTTACTATGAGGTTGTTTTTTCATTTGCTTTTTGTTCGTCATCCTATTTAAGAGATTCTAAACTGGGTTAAGTGCAGAGCAAGCCATGACAGGTACTTTGAAACAATGTATCAAATGAGCAATTATAAAATTATTATACTTAACTCTAAATTATATAGTATGTTCTAACACAAACAGCAATAAAAACTTAATTGGGACATTCATATTACAAAAAATATAATTTTAAAGCCATTATCCATAAAAAGATAAATTTGGTACTTTTTTGTAGCCAATGACAGTAGGAAAAAAAATAGTCAATGACTTAAAACAGGTTTCATCCCTCCTGATATACCACCTTTGATAAAAAAGTGAGTAAACTTTTGAAGAGAGTTCCTTTTGGCTAACTATATGTTTATAATTGCAGAAGCCACATTTCAGAAATCAAACATTCACAAAGTAAATCAGAAATCTGACCTTAGATAAGCATGATAATAACTTCAGTGTCAAAAATAAGCACAGTTTTAGTAAAATCTAGAGCTGAATCCTAAAAGATTATTAGTACCCTTTCTAAGACAAAAAGACAATTTATAAACTGAATCTATCAAAACCAATCTGTTGTTAGTAACTGTGACTAGTGGCAATGCAATTTAAACCATAACAACATTTTTAATCCTTAGATAATCAGGTACAACGAAAAAACCTTAAGAGTCCATCGTAGGCTCAATCATGTACACATCCACATTCACTCAGGAACAATTTAGGGTTTCCAATTAACCTATCATGCATGGCACTGAAATGTGAGAAGAAATCAAGAATTCCATAAGAAAACCCACCAGACCCCATGAGACCATTCTACTCTCTCCAGAAAATGACTGCAAAAGGAATTTAAATTGAGCATGCTGGATCTGTGAGGCAGCAGCAATAACAACCGTAACACCATAAAGTTTCACTGCCAATTTGAATATTATTATTACTGTAAAACTAACAATATGCAAAAAAGTGACAAAAGAGTTCTTACTATCCTTTACAAATGTTCCAACCTGGCGAGTTAAATGTGAAAATCAAATATTGGGTGTTAAATTGTTTAAAATATACGTACTCTGTCTTTAACATCTGTTCTTTTATATAGGTAACAATTCACCACACCTCCCTGAGAGGTAAAAGCCAGGAGAAAACATAAAGGAGATGAGTAACTCAAGGTGCCTCAGAGAGTGTGCTTTTCTGTTTTCAGGAGAGACCAAGATTTGTAAAAAGTAGAAGAAACAACCAAGAAGACAACCACAGGGATACCAGGGTTGTTGCCCAGTCCAACATGGTCATCACAAGGGAGTTAAATGTCTCTTCTTACAAGTTGTCAGACAAGAACTTGAGGCAGAGGGTCATCTGTTCACTTCTAACTATTGAGAGAGAAAATTGGTCTCTGAGGCTGCTCCTAACTAGAGATGGTACCTAAACCTGACAATCAGGACTTTAAACAAAACATCAAAGGTTGTGGATTTGCCAGGACTATATATATTCACACTTGAACTTGTACTGTTAGAAAGCCCCTCTCTTTTTAACTGGGGACTCTGAAAGCAGACAATTTGCTCTTTCTTCAGCCTATACTTTCAACATTGGGGACAAGGCAGGGACCTAACTTGAACAAGGTGTAAATCCATTGCTTCAAAAATAAAAAATACTATATATTATACACACAAATTAATATATATTTTGTTCTGTATGTGCTTGTATTATATGGGCAATGAGTGATAACACTGGTAGTCTTACAGCACTAAGATGAATCAAGTTCAATAAGCCTGAGTGTCTTTCTATCCTTGTTTGCACTGGTGCCCCTTGTAAAAGTTATTGCAGAGTCAAAAAAATTTATAGGCAGGTTTACTATACAGTTGAAAGATCAGGTGTGCCTGCCAAGATCTGAAATAGAAGTTTTTGTGAAAAGTACCCTAGCTAACTTATATAACTCATTTAGGCTGATTTTACAGGAACTATAAAAACACTAGGCTAACATAATAAATTCATAAAATAAAAGATGTCATAAGATTTGTGGTATTTACTATATTTCTACAAAGGATTAAATTACATTACAATCTACATTTTTTTTTACCTATTTATCATCTTGATCACCTTGATCAACCAGATTATTGGATGTCAGTTTGATTCTGCTGAACACAACAATGCACCCATTTCTTTCTTGCTCTTGCCATATTTCTCCTTGTTGGTCCATCCATATTCATATCTCGTCTACCCATCTTAGTGTATATGTACATGTACAGCATGCATGTACATATTTATAATATATTTAAAGTAAAAAAAAAGACAGCTAAATGTTTAACTAAAATACAAAACAATCTGATAACAGGAAGATTTACTGCAAAATCTCATATTCCGAAGCAAAGAATCCACTGGAAATAGTAATGTTTCAGATTAAAAGGGGTTTTCCACAATGATGTGATAAATACTGTACTCAATGACAACAAAATGCTCTTTAAAACAAGTGGGGCTCTAAAGCCTTGACAGCAACTGGAATTTTTTTTTGTGTTTAATCATTAGGTCAAACTCTCCTGGTGACAGAGCTCCAGTATTAAATGTTTACACAAAATGTACATATCCTCCCACATATGAAGGAACACTCAGTTGCTATAAAAAAAATCAAATGCCGCCAATACACCCATATGTTAGAAAGTTTCCAAGCATATTTCTCATCCATTTTTTTATTAGACCTAAAGCAAAAACGAACCCTTGATGGAACAATTGCCCGTGGTATGACATAATCACATATATACTTACTGTTAATCACAGTATGCCAATTCAGAACCCACAATTCTTCTAACAATGCTATGTTTTAGATACAGAAGAAAACCAGATTAACTGGAGAGTCATCCAGCCAAACATGGAAACCTGGATCTTGTTCTACAGCTCTCAGACTGTTTTGTGTTTTTGTAAACACACACTAAAAACAAAAATTGAATAGTAACAATGCTTGTAAAAGCTAAATACAATATTAAAATTAATTCTAAAAATGGAAATTATTTTGAAATGTATTGCCATTGGAATATGTGAAAAATATTCTTTATTATGTTCAAATAAGGATACATTTTATTGATAGTTCTCACTTCATAACCTAAACAGAGATATGCTACTCAAATTGGAGAGTCTACACTGAGCCAGTGTGAGGAAGTGTGAATGTGTGTGTGAGTTCATTAATTCATTTCTAGTGTCCAGTTCTTCACCGACAGACTCTGGCTCCCAATGACATTTCAGTGGAAAACATCTCAAAAATGGTTACATGAACGAATAGATGTTTATATAACAGTACTGATTTAAGGATTGCATTCGGTAATAACAAATAGTACATTTATCATATACCGTAAAATAAAATGTTGAAAAATTAAGTAATAATTGCTGAAATTCTTTAGTTATTATCTTCTTCCATTTTAGTTTTGTTTAACATGACAAATATTTTAATTTAAAATTTATATTAATCCTTACTTTGCAAATACAGTTTGTAATCTTATCAGTAGTAGTAAACTTATAGCACTGGCCCAATGATGATCAGGATCAGTAGCCTTTAAATCCTATATTAAAGTAACAAAATGTAATGCTTTGGCCTAAATTAGAAGAAAATAACAAACATCTGGCCATCTGCAGGCAGATCATGTAAACATTTTAACTTTTTTGAGGCAACCGACAGACATTAGCATGTTTTCACTTCTTAAGTATACCTCTTAAAATTTATGATTTTTACACGTTAAGGGTTATATATGTAAGCCTTTGCTATATTGCCCTTTACTTAGCAAGATTATTTCCTGTATATTGCATTGTCCCTTAAGTAACTGTGATGTTTTAGTTTATTTTATTTATGTATTAAATGTTGTGGTTTATAATACACTGGTAAAACAAAAAATAATTGTTAATTCCATTAATTAATCAATAGATATTGATTGTCTGTGAATAATTAAGTGATGCTTTGAAAGTTGTTTTGCTAGGTCTTCACGTGTTTCACTGGTTTACCATAAACAGTAGGGTAGGTTGGGTGTACTTTACTTAGTAACAGAGTCTCATCTCACCTCTCACATCTTATCTTGACCTGCTTTTTCCAGTGAGGGTCAGGATAGCACCAAGTCCAAAAGATAAGCCAAGAACTTCCCTGACCTGAGCTACAGCTTCTACTGTAGCTCTTCTTGGACAATTTTCAGGCATTCCCAATCAGTCCAGCTACCCTGCAAAGAAACCTCATTTCTGACGCTTGTACTCATGATTTCAGTCTTTCAGCCATTACCCACCGATCATGACCATAGGTAAGGACAGGGATGTACATCATCTGGTAAACCAAGAGTTTTGTCTTTAGACTTAGCTCAAGCTTCACCACCACAGAACAGCACAATGCCTGCAAAACAGCTGCCGCCACTATAATCTGCTTGTCAAGCTCACATTCCCTTTTACCATCACTGATGAACAAGATCTCAAGATACTTGTACTAATCCACTAAGGACAGTTATTTCCACATCGGGTGAAAGTAATATGACCTCAGACTTGTAAGTACTGATCCCCATTACAGCTCCTCCACACTCAGCAGTGAATTGCTAAAGTATGTGTTAAAGGTCACAGTCAGATGAAGCAAAGAGGAGAACATCACCTGTACAAAGTTACAATGCTATCCCTAACTTCCCCAACTGGACAGCCTAACATCCTCGGCTGCATCTTGATACCTTGTCCATGAAGCCACACCCTCAGAGAACGAATCCTTTTTAACATCAAGTATTTGGAGTCAGCTCTCATTGCATTCATATAAGGAAAGAATACCATGCAAGAGCAGCCTTGTTACCCCATATTCCTGCTGCATCATCCAAAACATGGGGCACAGTCATATGCTTTGTTGAAACCTACAAAACACACACAGACTGGGTTATCATACTCCTATGCACCCTCCAGTAACAGAGTGTAAAATGTATTTATAAAGTGAAGAAGGATTCAGCTATGGCATCAATGACATATGTGTGATATGAAGCATGACTCCAACAGCAGCATTTGTTACCACTCTGTATTCTGCCAATAACTTTTGTAAAGTACACTATTTATGCCAATATGTATTGCTATAGTGCTGGCGTCTTTACCACATAAACATGCAGGCACTGATGTGTGATAGCACAAACTATTTATGCCGAGTATACTGGGTATATTGCATATTGTTTGCAGGAGCTTTGGTTAGGGTGGAAGGAAAGGTGTCTCCTCGTGAAAAAAAGACTTGTTTTTATTGGGTTTGGTTATGAGAAGAAGAAAAAAAAAAAAGAACAAAAAATATTTTAGAATTTGCTATCATATGATTGAAAACTGAGCTCTCTCTTTTTAGTTTTTGTATGTTTATGAACCTCAGAACTCTGGTATGAATAACAGCCTCTATAAAACATTTTTAATTCTTTATGGTTTTGTTTAGTTTCTATCCAGTCAGTTATTTAAAAGTGAGCAGTGGCTCTCCTATTCCTTTCAGCTGGCATTCTAACTTCTGTCCTTTTCTTCTATAGCCGGACATCTCTCAGTACTTTCAGGTATCGTATTCTTGTAGAGCCCACCAGTCTTACACTCACACAGAAGTCCCATTTGTTTTTAGCTCTCCATCTTTCCCGCAATATGATGACAGTATTGTGTCTACTTCGTTGGTCCAGCAATCTGACCCACAATGAATGTAGTGGATTTTTTGTTTATGTAAATTCATACAACTACCATTATGTGCCAGCTTTGTTTCCATTTTGTCCATCTAGTTGTGCAACTAGCAAGGTGTCCAATTACCGTTTAGTTTCTAGTGTCTTGATTTGTCCGTCCATTCATCCATCCAGTTATCAAACAAAAGGGTTTTTTCTTTAGCTTCCTTAAAATCCTTAAAGTTTACTGTCAGAAAGTCTATGGTTTGTACCATGCATGTTCCTGATTTGAATTTTTGAACATCACCCTTTATTAAAGGCACTGTGTCTTATTATTAGTATTTCTGGTCTAGACACCTGCTTTCCTTGACTATGAGTCACAGAGGTTTCCATTTATAAATAATATTAGTGTGACTGAAAGGACGTGGTAATGCCCCTTGTTTACCACAGTTCCATTTGGTGCTTAAATAAGTAATCTCTGTTGTCCAGTAATACTGGAGATACGTACATTTTGAATATTCTTTATCATCCAGCTGGATCATGACTTAAGAGGTAATGAAACCATGGCATGGTATTTCAGTATATAAAATATAGGCAAAACTTGAACTGTGAAAAGCTATGCATGCACTAATAATACATTTTGTTTTGGAGTGTTAGTAAAATTTAAAGTTGCTTTATAGGATGACTTCAAGGCTGGTAAAAGAAAAAGACAGACTCTAGAGAAACCAAACATTTAGACTGCAGATGTTGCACTTCTGTAAATCAAAAAACTTTTTATTAAGTGTCTGCTGCCCTGAAGTAATAATGTTAACCATTTGAGATCTCAAAAAATAGAAAAATAAAAAGATAATCATTTTAATATGTTGTAACTTTCAGCTGAATTCTAGTTTTTGTCTTGCTATCTTGGACTGTTTAAAAAGTTCTTACGCATAGCCCTGCAACCAGCATTGTTTAAGAATGACAATATCATCAAAGAACAAAGCAAAAGTGACTCACTCTCTCCATTCCCAAACCATTTAATTTCTTATCCGCTTGTACTTGATCTATCTTTTATATCAGAAAGCTATAGGCAAATGTACAAGATAGATACAAGGTACAGTATACATATTGACCGCAGTTTATATTTTTAATTTTAAAAAATAAATTACTTGAATGGAAACTGACTACTGTGTAAGAAGTATTTCGGCATAGATGCAGTAACTATTCTTATTTTGATCGAAATGTGGACAGCCACATCTAGCCTCAACTAACGTAGTATCTACATGTCTGGAATATGAGAGGAAAATGAAAACCTGTACAATTCTAAAGCAGACATACTGTAGGGAGAACATAAAAACATTAAATAGACTGAAATATGAAGTGTAACCACTCTACAACAACCTTTTTGAGTTCTGCTATTTTGGAGTGTTTAAATCTTCAAGGAAAAGTCTTCTTACAGCAAATTTGCATTTTGGAGTAGTTCACTATGCCTTAACTTTTTCAGACTTTTAATGTATACCATAACTAAAAAAAAAACAGCAGACAAGCACTATAACCAGGACTGTTTCAATTTGAGTTTTCATAGGCATGTGGCTATCAATTTGCATGTTTACAACATAGCTCAAGGAGAAAGAAAAAGCAGAAACATACAATTACAAAAAATTGTTTTCAGTACAATTATTTAGTACTAAACGAATATTCTTTTGTCTGCATTTATTCATCAGAAAATTGTTGGGAGGATATACCAATACAAATCATGTATCCAAATAATGCAGACTGTGAACTGAACACAAATAGGCAGGCTGAAAGGTGCATTTAAGTTAAAATTGCACCTCCAATTAACTTGTTGAACTTAAGCAAGTTACTTAAGCTGACTGTGGTTCAATTGTAAAAGTAAATGGAAACACTCAGGCAGTATCTTGATCTTGTAATTCACTTTGATTAAACACTTATTATGTAAACCTTTATAATATGTTGTATACCATAATAATATTATCTCTTCTCAAATAACCTTTCCACCTAATTCAATTAATTTATACAGCTACATTTCAACAAGAAAATGGTCACATTTAATTTCTGCCAAGGACTTCAAAAGCATATTTAAATCAGGTGAGTAGGCAGCAACACTATAGCATATTCAAAGTAAGCAGTAGAAAAATGAGTCTCTTTCCAGAAGTGGAAACATTTATACTCGGTTCAGAGTTTCGTTTTAAGGAAAACCCATGTATATTTTCATCTGATGGCATTTGTGTTTCTTTTTTATAGAAGACTATAAACGAGCCACACCACAGAAAATGACAGTGGGTAGTAAGATGTGGTAGAAGTGAGCAAAATGCTGGAACTAAACCACAAGAGTATGCACATCTTAATGCTAAGTGCTACAGTTCATGCCGCCAATATAGTTATACATGCTGTTGAAAGACTAAGCCATTGTTCAAATTAACACTTCAAATTTGTTTAATCCAGGGAATTGTACTTGGACACAAATAGCAACACAGTTACCTGCTAGTCATGTACTTTGAAATCTTAACATAACTGACAAACCCATTTTGGGGAGGTGTATATTCTAATGATCTACTACAGGGTGTGATCAATGAATAGAAGTTACATCATATAAACTTTTGAATTTAAAATAAGCACAACGAGCATAAAGGAATGATACTCTCACAAGACAAAATGGGGTAAATACATCATTTTCACATACAGAATGGATTACCATATAATAACAAACAGATTTATTTCCACAGTCAATAATATTAATTTAAAAGTATATTTTTATCCAATTAAGAAATGCAATAATATACTGTACATTAAAAAATATTTGGTATCTTTGGGCTAAACTACATTAGAGCTATTTCCCTAGCATATACATTGGACCAGGACGCAAAATGAAAAACAAAACAGAGCCAAGTGCGAGAAGAACTAAGCCACATTTCTCTATTGAATGTGTAGTCTTACCATATATTTTAGACAGTTTGATTTTCCTTTGCAGTGACTTTTTTTCTTAGTCAGATAGTTATACAGCAAAAGCAGTTGATGCAGAATTATAATTATTTAAATGTCCATGGTGTTGGCAGTAAAATCAATGTTTTCCGCTCTAGAACACTAACTTTTATTTAGTTAATTAAATTCACAATGCTGAATCACAGTGGATTTGATCTGGTTTTTTTGACACTGATTAACAGAACAAAAAATGTTAAATTGAAAACAGATGTTTACAAAGTGTTGTAAATCAATTACAAATATAAAGCACAAAATAAGTAATAGTACAAGTATTTTCCCCCTTTAAAATGGCACAAAAAATCATCATTGGTGCAGCCAAATACTTAAATGGAGTTCACCTGTCTGTAGTCAAGGGGTTTAAATTGCTTTTTTGTATGAACACACCTGTATCTGGAAGGTCCAACTTGTGGTGAATCACTATTATGACATGTGATTGAAAAGCACATTCAACAGTCAGGGGATGGCTAATATCCAAGTAATATCCATGTCACTGAATATCCCTTGGAGTTCAGTTAAATCAGTCATTGAAAAATAAGAGTATGGCACAGCTGTAAATATGCCTAGAACAGGCCATCCACAAAATCTGTGTGATTGTGCAAGCAGGAGACTAGTGATAGAGGCCACCAAGAGAGTTGTGATAACTCTGAAGGAGTTACAAGCTAAACAGCTAAGACTGTGCATACGATAACTGTTGTGCGAGTGCTTCACCAGTTGAAGTTTTATTGAAAAGTGGAAAACAAAAAGCCACAGGTTAAAAAAAATAAACAAAAATCGCACATGACATTTAGGCTACAGCTTGCCAGTCAGCTGAAAGAAGGTTATGTGGTTTGATGAGAACAAAAATGAACATTTTAGCCAACAGACTAAACACAATTTTTGACATAAGACAAATACTGCATATTATCAAGAACACACATTCCCTACTATGAAGCATGGTGGTGGCAGTGTCGAGCTTTGGGATGCTTCTCTATAGCAAGCTGTGAATGGTTTGTGAAGGTAGAGAGTAAAAATAATGCAAGAAAATACAGGGAAGTCTTGGAGGAAAACCTGATGCAGTTTCCAAGAAACCAGAACCTTGGGAGAAAGTTTGTTTTCCGACAGGACAATGACACCAAGCTTATATGACTTAAAAACAACAATGTGAATGTCCTAGAATGGATGAGTCAAACTCAAAATCTCAATGCAATTGAGAATTTTTAGCTGAAAATGAAAAAGGCTGTTTACTCACAATCCAAATTCAACCTGACAGAGCTGGAGCAGTTTTGTAGGTAAGAATGAGGAAAAATTGCAGTGTCCAGATATACAAAGTTGATACATACCTGTCCAGACAAGAACAAGGATTCAATGCTTTTATAGCTGACTGGTTAAATGACCTGTGAATACTTATGCGATCAATTATAATGTATTTGACATTTTTAATTAATTTACATCACTTTTTCAGAGTTCTGATCTTACTTTGACATTAAAGAATCTTTTTCTGTTGATTCAGTGCCAAAAAAACAGGTTTTGATCTCCAATACAGCTATACTGGAAAGCTGAGTTCAGAAAATGAATAGACGAATATACCACAGTTATATTTCATAGCAAAATTGTTTTTGAACACATTCTGTGAAATGAATTTCTCAGAAAAGTTTTTTTGTTTGTTTTTTATGTTGTGTACTCAGCCATATTACATATTACCCAAACCTTGATAATACAGTACAGTACATGGTGTGAAAGAAGCAGGAGGGGGGACAGCTTATTCTCCCTTAATGAAGCTTGAGCTCCAGTAAAAGTGTTATTTTTAAAACATTCTGGAAGAAGAATACAATATTGCAAACTGACAATTAAAAACTGTTTTGAGTCCACAGGAAAAGCACCAAGTCACACATGCCATTTACTATCTTCTCTTTACTTTATGTATTTCAACCAATGGCAATGTCAAAAACAAACCACAGAGGCGTTCTTGCTTATTTGGTTTTTACAAAACAACCTAAATTGAGCAATTTGTATTGTGTGATCATTGTTACTCCAGCAATGCTGACAGCACTAGCTCTCCTGCCAGTATTTTCTGAGCAGTTGACCTGCCTGTTGAGCAAATCTAACAGAAAATGCTACTGATTAGCTTCACAGAGTAGTATTCTTATGCTATCATGAGCCCAGTCTACTAACCTATTGGCTCACATTATTAACCAGAAATTAGTAGATTGTGGAAGAAGCATAACCAATACTTGTTGATGAAAGATGGACTCAAAAAGTTCTCCAGGATCTGAAAAGGCCATGCATTAGTCTAAGACACAGATAAAGAAGTAAATGGTCATAGACAGAAAATTGTGCATAAAAAAATAAGGAATAAATTTTAAGCACCTCAATAGCTTAGCATTTTATAAAACCATTAAAGGTTACAGAGAGAAAAAGAAAAGGAGTTTCTCTCAAGGATTAAAACTAACTTATTTCATCAAACAGCAATTTATTTCAGATCTTCATTACAGTTTGATCTCTTCCAACTAAGTTCTGATCTGATGGATCCTTTCTTTATCTATAGCCAGGAAAACACTTCTTCAGTTTCAACAACAATTTCCTTACTTACTAACTTACCACCTTTGAAAAAGTCATTAGATGCCTTATGTATAAAATGTGCTTACATTCAAAAACCAAAAAATCGGGATTTATAAAACACAAACTTGTGATAAGGATTGGCTTAAACTTATGGGAAATTTCAACTGTCCCTAAGCCCTACACAGACTTTTTTTGGTGTTGTTATTTTAGCGACCCCAGGTGGCAGAACAATAAAATGAGCATAAAATCTTGTTTTTCTGTGCATTTCAATGATACATTCCAATGTTCTTGAACTAATTATCTCACAGTGCAAGGATGAGTATGTTATGTTTAAAGTCAAAATTATTTCTTCACAACCATGGTATGCATTGTTTTGCCACATAAAATTATTTTCTAAAGTGATGCGCTTTTTTACATTTTAAAAGTACTTCATCAGTTCTTAAAGCACAATGAGGCTCTATGGAACACACACAGAGTTCATGATAGGAAAATCATTAGAACTAACCAAATGTAATTATTTTAATGCCAAAAATATTATTGAGTATTGATCTGAATCTTAAAATGCACAATGGCTTGTATGTTGATTTACAGTTCCTATAGCCATCCACTTAAAGTGATGTGCTAAATCGGAGTTTGCGGAGACCATCATACAGGAATCCCGAAATCCGTGTTCTATTAGCAACTGCAGGGTGTTTGGCAACAGGCGCTTTTCAGCATGAACTGGCTGACCAGTAAGACTCTCGCACTTATCCCTGAGTTGTGTCAAGCCATCTGGGATGGCATACTTACTGTAAGACGCTACCCGGATACATCCATACGGTCACGGTGAGCAAGCCAAGACCAGAAAGCTATTTGTAGTGATTGTCCATTTTCCTAATCATTTCCTAGAAAATGTACACATAGAATAACATTCAGGAGCGACATTGCCAACTGTTTTGAAAGTTGGAGTGTTTATCAAAGAAACTGATGTTACATTTTTGTTTTTTAAATATTTTGTCACAGTTGTGTGACCTGTGATAGAGATTTCCTCAGATAGTTACACTACTGATTATACAGGCAAGGCATTAGCACCCACCCCATGCACTGCAATTTCAATCAGTCATGCTGACTACTAACAATCTATTTGCCAAAAAAAAAGCTGCTATCAAATGTGTAAAACAGGAAAGTACTGTAGACAAGCTGAAATAACCTCTTCTCACGCTAAATCTGAAACAATAATCTGATCTGCAATTGGTGTACAGAGTATTTCTCTATCTGTTTATGGACAGGCGGTGTGCAAGAGAGAGTTTCACAGAACAGGATGAATTATAGTATTCGTGAATACATTTATCCTCTAAAGCCACTTATCCAGGACAGAGGACAGCTGGAGACTATCCCAGCGTGCAACAGGGTCAGGCAGAACAAACAAAGGACAGGGCGCCAGCCTATTACAGGGTGAACACACATATCAGGGAACAATTTAGCATCACCAGTTCACTTAAATTGTATGTCTTTGGATGGTGGGAGGAAAGTGTTGCAAACGTATGCAAAATCCACAAAGGAAGCACTTGGGATGTGAACTACAGACTACAAGGCAGCAATGCTATTACTGCCTCACTGTGCAACTAGTTTGTTGATTATTAACATTCAATGTAGCCTTTACAAATATGATGAAAAATATCCTATATTTAATATTTATTTTAGTTACATAATGCATCTGTTGATGGGGCCAGGCCCCTCTGGCCGTGTCTTAAACTCTGCCCATGTCAGAAACACCTCCAGTTCACATTGACTGATGTTTCATTTTCTGTGTTCTCCCATAGTTTATAGTAATGGTGGCACTCAGGAACATGACCAAATTTATAAGATGATTAGATTATGATTATTCAAAAAGGGCACTTTTTAAGCCATATGTGGTTACTGGCATGAGGTGACAGGTAATGACTAAACGCTTGTATACGAATGCATAGTGTTAAGTTGATCTGTATGAAGGAACTTGATGCGGCACATGCCATACATACAGTTTTATAAATCAGATTTTTTTTTGTGTATATGATATTTATGACTTTCAAATTTTAGTATTGAACCTTAACAAGAATTTGTACATGAGGCTCAGTCCTTTTGTGAAATGTTTTTTTGTTTTTGTTTTTCCTAAAAAGCCAAGCAAACAAATTTGTATTTTTTGTTTGAATGTCTCTAATTATATCATTTCATACTTACTTCTCCAGTTTAAGGTCAGCCAAAGCAGAACATCCTGGTGACATATTGCAAAGGCAATAACCAGTCCAGCATCTGAAGCCAGGAAGCACTAGCCACTGTGTCACCTATTTGTTTGGATATTTGTGCAAAATGTAAAATGCAGCTCTTATTCAAATGTACCACACCTCCTTTGTGGGTTCCACAAATGTTGTAACATAACATAACATAACATTCTCAAACTCATTAGTCTAATTCAGGGTCATGGAGGACAGAGCTCACTGCATTGGGAGATAACATTATTGGATTCTCCTATAGATTAGGAGACATGGTTAAAAAAAAAAAACACTCTAGTCTACTTATGCTCTCAGCCTATATGATTGTCTGTTTTCACCGAAATTAAAAAATGTTATTAATATTGTTTTAAATGCTCTTCTTCATTGCTCTTCTCCAGCATTCTAAAACCACTCACTATCTTCAGAAGTTCATACATTCTGCTCACATCCCTACTGTTACTAATCTATGACATCCCTCATTCTTCACTGCTTGCCACAGATCTTAATTCTAAATAGATTATATATTTATATTGCCACCACAGCTTTCACACATATATACACAGTTATAATCCTATTCTTGTTATTTGCAGTGGATCACAGGTGCAATTTGGTTAAGTTTCACTTCCTTCTGCTATCCTCTGAAGACCTGATGACTGCTAACTTGAAATAGGCCAAAGAGGGTCACTTTACTCTGCTATCCTATCCAGAACCGATTTTACAGTGTAAACATGCCTAATAATATGATTGAATATAAAAATACAACTGTCAGATTTCTCTATGTAACTTATGCAAAAGCACGTAAAACTGCCAGATAACAGATGCACCCAACATATCCTTGAAGTCTACTGACTACTCCAAATATATAAATGTAAAAAATAAAATAAGAAATTCTATTAACTGTGTTTCTCCCTTTACAGTTAATTCTGCATCATTGTGAAGCAATGCCATCCAGCACAGTCACAATTAAAGGTTGTGAAAGAGTATGCATAGTAGTCAGGATCTGTAAGGCCTGTCACGCTGATAATCACCAACAGAGCAAAGGCTATTTACCTTTTCACTGCATAATTTATAAGTGGGAGTTGAAGATGTAATTACTTAAAATGGGCCCTGTAACTGGTTTATCAAAGTGAATTAATAGCTTCTACTGTTTCCAGAGTTAATTAATTGTGGTTATTTAATTAAATTGTATTCAATTGACATTTGTGTTGACGTTTTTTGGATTGTCTCTTCCATCATGTGCGTATCAAATAACAGTTAAATTTCATCAGGTGCACAGTCTATTAACTTCAACCAGTAAAGGTATAGAAATGATCAAGTGATCCAGCAGAGAGGGTGCATGGATCTTTGAGGTAACTTACTTTCTTTCTATAACATTTGTTATGTAAATATTTCTTTTTTATTATTATTAATTTTATTACAATCCATACAAAGCAATCGAGTTTTTACAAAAAGAAAAATTGAGTTAACAACAGATCGATCCCCACCCCTGAGAGAGAGAGCAAGCCAAGCCGCGTTAAATTTTAAGGCTTGTAAACATACCTAAATTAATAAATTCTCTGTGCTTTATGAACTTATTTTAAAATATTACTGATTAGATCCTGCTATGTTTTGAAAAAAGTCTGTACGGATTTGATTTTTTCCAATTTCAAATAATATAACACATCGGTTTCCCACTGACTTAAAAGAGGAGAGTTTGGGTTCTTCCAGTTTATCAGAATGAGTCTGCGTGCCAAGAGTGTAGAAAATGCAATCACAATTTGTTTGTCCTTCTCCACTTTAAGCCCCTCTGGAAGAACCCCAAACACAGCTGTTAATGGGTTAGGAGGGATTGTGAGTCCAAGGTTATCTGAAAGGTAAGTAAAAATTTTTGTCCAGAATAATGTTAATTTGGTGCAGGACCAGAACATGTGATCTAGTGAGGCTGGAACTTGGTTGCAACGTTCGTAGGTTGGATCATGCCCTGGAAACATTTTGGAGAGTTTTAGTCGAGACAGATGTGCTCGATATATTATTTTGAGTTGTACAATTGTATGCTTTGCGCAATTATGTAAATATTTCTGAATCTTCAAACTACACATTTAAAATGGGAGCATTTTAAAAGAAAATACCTGAGTAGCCTGAAAAGCAGGGAAGCATCGGACTATACCGTAAACCCTAAGTTTTTAACAAAGTAGCCAGATGCCCCCATGACCTTTGTCAAGGAAAGCTCCAGAAGACTCTTGTGAAAAATGAGGACTTCAAGAGGAAGGGGGAGAGACAGAAAGAGACAGGGGGAGGTAGTTTGTACATTTCAAGCAAAGGATAAAGAAGAAATAAAGTACATGTCAGTCCACTGTGAGAAAAAAAAATAGAAACCAGAGGATATTCCAAATATACGTGTAAAAAATGGTGCTTGAAACATTCAAGGGACAGTAATAACAGTACAGATCAGAGGCCACACTCATTGCATAATATTCAAGTGGAGACATATATAATAATGGACATGCTCAAACCAGATCTGTTGATAACTAGGGTTTCTGAAAAACAAATATATTTTATTGGAAAATAGAGTTCCAAGAAACAGTGAAGTCAAGGGAAGTTCCCCTTGTCACACCTCTATTGTAGGCAATAATCAATAAGTTGCCTTATGCAGCACTGGATATAAAGTAGTCAAATGTTTTCAGTAATAATAATAATAATAATACATTTTATTTAGTAGGTGCCTATCTTAGCACTCAAGGTCACCTTACAATAAAATTAAACAACATTAGTAAAATAAAAACAAGAGAATGATAAATCACAAAGAAATAATTAGCAAGCAAACAAAGATAACAGGCAGTAACAGTGTAGAATTCACAATTAGTATGCCAGTTTGAAAAGATAAGTTTTGAGGGCAGTTTTAAACTGTGTTATTGAATCGAGCTGACATATATGAGAGGGAAGAGAATTCCAGAGTTGAGGTTTTGCAAGAAATACATTTTGAAAAGGGATGAAACAGAAAAATATTTCAGTACCCCAACATGCCTTCAAAACAGATAAAAGCTGCAGATTTAAGAAAAAAAAGAAAAGAAGGAATGGAAAATTTGATTGTAATAACTGGAATATCCTAAACTCGGAATCATCAAAAATATCACCATGTATTAAGATACCCCTGCAAACTCATATTTAGAAATTATTAGTAATCTACCTCAAACAATAGCCTGAGTTATGAAAGTCTGTGGAGTAGACATCTGCCAGATTGGGCAATAACTTAAAAGCCTCAGGTGAAGGGCAGCAGAACTGTCACTTTTCTTGTTACTAAGGACCATGAATCCTCCACTAGCCCCAGACGTTTTTTCAGCAAAGCTGTAAACAGAATTTTTCTTTTACTTTCTTCAACTAGCCACTGACCGTGTATTTTGTTAGTTGAAATTTGTATTAAGACGAATGTGATGACGTTTTAATTGATACTTGTATTAGTTTTGTATGGTTATCCACTTATGTCGTAAAATTCTATCTTTGTACATCTATGTAAATACTCTGAGTCTGTTCTCAATGAAGAGCACTCTATTAGTATATATTAAATTTAACTGAATTTTGTGACTTTAAAACGTTATTATAGCCATAACCATAAAAAGCAAACTTGAAAGTCCCTGTGTACTGTATTGTGACAAGAACTTCATTCCTTTTTATTTTTAAGAAATTGTTTTAATCTATGTCCTGCAGTGGGCTGACGCCCTGCCTGGGGTTTGTTTCCTGCCTTGTGCCCTGTGTTGGCTGGGATTGGCTTCAGCAGACCCCCCGTTACCCTGTAGTTAAGATATAGCGGGTTGGATAAAGGATGGATGAATGGCTGTTTTAATCTCTCACTTACTTTTTTATAATCTGATAATAAAAAATGAAAAAAAAGTCGATAATTTGCAACAGGCATGTATGGTATATGTTGACCAGTACAGGCTGTGATGTGCTTTTTTTTACAAGACCTTGCTATATAATAAGTGTGAGGATGGAAAAGAATATGAATACTGGTGATGGGCGCAGGAGGTGATGCAAATTGAGGAGCTCTTAAGGCTTCATATGTATTTTCAGAATTTGAACATGTGTCTTTTTTTTTTATATATATAAGTCTGGCATCATACCAGATTCACCAAGATCACTCTTGGAATAAAAGCAATCCTCTCACATTTTCAAATACAAAAACAACTTGTCAACTCCTGCCATCTAGTGGTCATTATTAAAGTTATTACTACATATGAAGAATCTTAGTTTTTTGTTTTTTTTCAAATATATATATTTATATTTGAGATTACAACAAATATTTTTAAGTGAGAAACAAGGAATATTAGTGTTGATTTACCATAGTCAAGAACTGGATTAAAAAAAATCTATCTAGCAAATGTATCTCTCTACCCAGAATTTTAAAGAATACAAGTGGCCCAATCAGAAATGTAAACTTTTCTTTTTTAATTTCTATACCTTTACACTTTCTTGTCTTTTGATTTTAATGGAAAAATGCAAAAAGATAACAGTACTAAGACTTCAAGCAAAACAATGGAGACAAGGTATCAAAGAACAGACAACAAACAGTTCACCCAGGAGTAGTCAGTCATGCCTGAACCTTTAAACAGTCAGAGAGAGACAGCACTGAAGCTACAAATTTTCCATGCTGAAAGTCAACAGCATAGGCTGCATAGGTGAGAAGGCTGAGACCAGTTTTCTCAGTCCTTGTCTAACTATTACAAGCAGATCTGTGTTGCCCCTTTAAGGTAATAATCAACTGAAAAGATGCCTTGGCTGTCTACAGATTTAAGGGCTACTAAGGACTTCACTAGAAGAAGCTCTAGCAATAATATTGCCTAGAGGTGGGAGGACAGCTGGTGTGAAGACAGAAGAAAAGGTGGGGTCCAAGTCATATAAATGAGAGAGTGAGAGACAAAGAGAGGGGGAAAGTGACAAAAGAAGCAAGAAAGTGATATAGTAGGGCATATAGTAGGCCATACCACCAAAGAGTAATAACCTGTCAGCAGCATTTTTGTACCAGTTTGTATGCTCCTTAATGGGATAAGAGGTACATTGGGAAAGCTGATTTGTATTTTCTATTTTAAAAAAAAAACAAACTATATTTTAATGTATTCATCGCGGCATGAAGAAAGAGACTGGAGACATACCTGTTGTGTGTTGGTCAAACAGGTCAGGTCAGGTCAGGTCAGGTTAGGTTGGGGAGCATGCACTGGTACAGTACATTGCTGTACCCATCACCTGACGAAACAGCTTGGGACCCTGGTTGGCAACCCCCCAGGCAGACACGCAGTCCAGTCCCACCGTCCAGAAAACACCCTCTATCTGCAGCAACCAGATGTTATATAGGTGTCCCTTTTGCCTGGTCCTGCCACTGAAGTCCTTAACATTGGGGAATCACGCCACATGGGTGTAGTGCTGCAACTGACACTCCCTCACAATGCAAGTAATCTGCCTCAATCGGGACTCCGTGAGCAACCGCTCATTCGACACAAAGTCAAACCAACAGTACCATAGGAGTCTAGTCTTCATCTCAGGTCACTGGATAGCATTCATGTCTCAAAGCCATACAGCAAGACAGTAAGCACCAGGACTCTAAAGACATGGACTTTCATCCTTTAGCACAGATATCGGAAGCGCCACACACCCCTTTCCAGTGACCTGATGACCCCCTGTGCTCTCCCAATCCATCTACTGACTTCATAGCAAGAGTCACCAGAGACATGAATGTCACTCCTGAGGTAAGTAAACCTCTTGACAAGTTTGACACTCTCTCCACAGGCGGACACACTGTTGTGGCTATATCTAACAGGTTATTAAAGGCCTGGATCCTGGTTTTTATCCATGACACCCCCAAGCCCTAACACTCGGACTTCTCGCTCAGTCTCTCGAGAGCCCCAATCAGACCCTTTACGAAGATCACAGCAACGTCAGCAAAGTCAAGACCAATGAATCTTTCTTCACCAACAGATGTCCCACAGCTGATGGACCCCACGACCTTGCCCAAACCCAGTCCATGCAAGCAGTGAACAGAGTAGGAGTAAGAACATACAGCTGACGAACCCCAGAATCAACTGGAAAAAGCACAAAAGGTTCTGCCTCCACTCTGCACAGCACTCACAGTACCAGTGTATAGGCAAGCATAATGATATCCAGCAACCTTGAGGGGATCCGGCGAAGTCTCACGATGTACAACAGGGCAGCTCAATCAACTGAGTTGAAGGCTTTACAAAAATCGACAAAGGCTGCAAAGAAACTTGATGGTAGACTTATTAGGCATAAAACCAGACTGCTCCGGTCACTGGTAGGTGAGCAAATTATTGTAACATACAGTAAGTTTAAATTTGTCACCGTCCTCTAAACAAATATATTTTATAAATGTACTTTTCTTTCTACTCACATGCAAAGTTGAAACAGAGTCAGATTTACCACAGGTGTTCATCATATAAGAATTGTTAGGCAAGCATTTTAAGACAAGATACTTAGGGACAACTGCGAAATGGGCAGTCAGACTGATGACCATTATATACTATTTCTGTGTGTCAAACTCAGCATGAAATTGTATCCTCTTTGCCTTGTTTGGAATGGTATGATTCACCTAAGTGGGGGCCTGCACATGAAGAAAGAGTATAAAGCCTTGGAACATTGCCTGGCACACCTTTGAAGCCGACAGACAGATGGGAGATAACGTTATACGACTCTATAAATCCTTCCAACGCAGCGATGAAAATGGCAGACTCTACACATTGGGCCCTCACTCCCGAACTGGGTTCTTGCCATGGGCTTCTTTCATCTGTTATGCAACGTAAGCTGTCATTAAAGAAAGCTAAGTTATTTCTCCTATGTGATTTCTTACCACCATATCACTAAGGGAGGGGTATCTCATTTTTATATTATATCTATATAGATTCAGGTTATGTAACACGCCACAATTACAAAAGAACTCATTCTAACAAGGGAGCTAATGCCTACTGCTGGATAGAGTGATCACAGATCCTGTTGAGGAAGACCCTAGCAAGGACCTTACCTGGCCCTGTAAGCAGTTTTATCCCTCTGTAGTTGCCTAAATTCAGGCGATCACCCTTCCCTGTCCAGATTGGGACAACAATTCCCATTTTCCAGTCAGCTGGGATAACGCATGTCTCCCAACTAGAAGCAAAAATTGCTTGCAATGCTAGGAGAACAGCCTTAACACCAGCCTGGAGAAGTTCCCCCTGGATACCACAGATCCCTGCAGCCTTTACCCCCCTCAGATGGTTCACCACCTGTGCAATCTCAGTGAGATTGGGTGGTTCACAGCTAATTGGCGGATCAGCCTCATGAACCATGGACCCAGAGATATCCAACATCCTAGCCAGAGGATCTTTAAACAGCTGCTTAAAGTAGCCAGTTCAGCGGGTCACAACTGGAGTGTCATCCATAAGGACCATTCCATCAGCCGCCCTGACTGCGATTCTCAGAGGAAAGCAGATTTGGATGTGTGTAATGCTTCAACTGCTCTGTAAGCAGGACATGGGTCACTAGACCTTAGATGGTGTGCCACTTACTCACAGATTCCTCTAACAAACACCTCCTTATCTGCCTTCAGATCCCATGCAGCTGTCCTTCTACCCGGTTCCCAGTACAGACACGAGTTGCAATTAAGCAGTGTGCTGTGACTCCTCGACTTCTCTCTGTGAGAGGAAACACCTCCTTCTGGGAACACTGCTAACACTAACACAACCCTTGGCAACCTTCAGGGTCTTGTCACAGAAGGTCTCCCACATCACATTAGGATTGGCAGTTGCACCCAAGTCCGCAAGTTCCTCTCACAAACCCGTTAGAAACAGCCTGATCTTGGAGTCTGGGCAGGTCCAGGTTTTCCTAGTAGGTGGTAGCCTACTGGACTTAGGCTGGATCTTCAGAGTAGCAACAACAAGTCTGTGGTCAGAATTCACAAACTGGGCACTTCTGTAGACCCTTCAGTTTGTAACAGCCTCCAGCGTCTGCCCATGAGGATGTGATCCATCTTCTTCACTGCATCACCAGTATTAGAGTACCAAGTCCAATGATGCAGCTGAGGGCACTGGAACAAGGATCCAGCAATTCGCAGGCTTGTGACCTTTTGCAAAGTCAAGGAACATGAATCCATTCTCACCACGGTCACCAGACCCATGAGGGCCGACACAATCCTCATAGCCAGCCCTGTCAGTGCCAGTGGTTGCATTAAAGTCACCCATGACCAGAGGAGTTTCACATTGCAACCACCCATCAACCACCATGCAAAGTTGCAAATAAAATGTCTCCCTATCCAAGACATCACTTGCTGCCATTGGAGCATACACTGAGACAACAGACAAGGCACCCAGACAGTGCCGTATACTGAGTCTCACAATACACCAATTGAAAGAAGTGACATCGGACACCTTCAGAAAGAGCCGATCCGCTACAGCTACTCCCCGAATATGACAGCAACCACACCAATAAAAGGTGTACACACCTACAGAGATCTGGCCAGTCCCAGATCTACGCAACTCAGAGAATGCCACCACTGAAATGCGGAGTTTACACAGCTCTTCCAACAGCAGAGGAGGATAATCATCGTGCCAGAGAGACAAGATGTTCCACGCGCCTACCTGGATATGCTGAGTGCTGCCGTGCAGTGGGTGACACCTCAGCACCACACCAGTTCTGATCCCCAACAGGCCAGACTCCATTGGCTCTCCAACGGTTTTGACTCTTCTGGGGATGGGGCTCCCAAGGGCTTTCTCCAATCCCCTTCATAATACGAGCAGCCATCCTATGAGAGGCTGCAGCAGAGCTATTCCCACAGAGAGCAGAAAGGAGTCCTGCCTGTCGTCTCAAAGCTGCATGAAGTTTTTTTACAGTGGCTGGAGTGCCAATCCTGCCACCAACCACCCACCATGATTTCCCTGCAAGTTGGAGGACCGCTTGCAGGGCCGGATGTATTTAATATCATACCCAAGTCAGCCATGAAACTGGCTTTTGTAATACAATGTTTATCTGTTCACTCAAAATAATTCAATATTAAATGTACATGTTTTCTTATTTCACAATTTTGGGGAAATTGAGCTTATTGCAGAAGCAGCATTGGGCACAAGATACTGTATGTCATCACCAAATCTTGGCATTGTTCTAAATTCATTTTACCTAATGAATACTTACTGACACCCAGGTCTCAAACTGAGGTACAATTTTTTATTCTAAGGAATTATTTATTTAGAAGCCAGTTCTGTCTTTTAAGAATTTTCAATTAATTTTATAGTTTGACATATCAAATTCTCTACTACTGTTGCTGTATAAATTTACCTTTTCTAAAAAAGTAAAAGATGCTGCTCACTATAAATATTTTATTAAAACAACTAAGACACTTTTTTAAGAAGAATGCCCATAGATACAAATAGCACCAAATTAGCCACTCCACGTTAATAACAGGAAGCTAGTAAAGAAGAAGTGAAGGAAATTTAGGCTTATTACATTTTCATTTTCAATGATAGGGAATACAGTATGGCTATCACACCTGTCATTGAGTGGTTGTCTAGATGAGACCATCTTTGGGAATCATGACTGAGTTTGACTGGAGTTGTACACTGTCACATCATAACACAGGTGTCCTAAGGCAAGCTCATGGAGGCTAGAAACCATATGTGGAGAAGACGGCAAAAGCTCTCTTGGGCTTGATTTTTAGTATGAGTATAGACTGTAATTCTTATGGATTTTTGTTGAAAATGTTCAACTGGCTAGTGACAGCAAAGCATTCAATGAAGCATTCATGATGTTGCTTTCTGATCCTTCAGTATCAGCTAACACTAACAATGTGAAGCAGAATTTACCAAGTACTGTTGTACTGGTGCAGGCTGGCTCCATGCTCCCTCTTCCATTTGGAAGCCTATTGAACCCACCATCATCATAATGGGACTATTATCATAGTCATAACTGAGATGAGCCAGGCAAATGAGTATGCCTTCTTCCAATAAAGGAATAGCTGCCAAGTGCTAAAAGTGATCCAAAAGTGCAGTGTAAATAAATTATCCAATAAAATCCATAGTTAATGTGGAAGTTAAAAAAATCAAAAATAAATATCCATATAAATGAGGTTAAAATCCTATGGCAGGAACCTTTTCTCAAAATCTAAGTCCCCAGTGCATCCTTTTAAAACCAACGTCTCTTCTGTTTACCCAGCACGGGGCCTCACAGTAGAGGAGATGCCCAACCAACAGGCACAGCCAACCTTCATTTCCAAGGACTGGGACCCCGCTGTCTATGGCTCCCGGCAGGGCTACCAATCCAAGTCTCAGCTCTCTCCTTCTTTCTTCTACTGTCCCTCCCTGGTTTTACATGGGAGTAAGCTCCGGTCACTCTAGTTCCTTAAGCCACTCAGCCAGAGTGTTCCCCTTCAGCATCTGAGCGTCAGCCCTACACACCTCTAAGAATCTCTCCTCCTGACTGCTTGCGTCCTTTCCTCTTTACCGGCTCTCTCCTGGTCCTGCCTTCACCTCCTTCTTTACCCTCTGTATTTTATTCTTCCCCATTCTTTTTCTTCCCCTTTACGCAATGTACAGGCTTCCCTTATACTCCGCCTTCCTAACAGGGCACAGGTGTAGACCGCAAAGGAATAATGAGGCAGCTGACTGACATTCGCTTTTGCAAGTACACGTGCAATCATCCAGGCACCACAAACATCTCCAGAGCTCCAAATCAGAGCCTGCACTTTATGGGGTGCGATTGTTTATTTAAAATTTTAAAGATGCCAAAGACCACTTATCACAACTGTACACTCACTAACAGGGAATGCAACATGGGTTCAGTACAATGATATGTTAGCAGAATTGCAATCTTGTATGGTACAAAAGGAACCAAACATTTGAAGATGTGCTCATAAGATGGGCATAGGGGATGAGTCAACCCCTACACACTCCTATGCACATCTTTCTAACTTTCATAGACAAGCAAATCCAGCCAGTTTTAGACTGCTGATGGGTAACTGGAGCAGGAAATCTGAGTAAATGGCACATTCCAATATCCCCAAAAATTGATTTCTGATTAAGAAACTGACTAGTTTATTGCACAGCATAGAAAACTATTGCTCAGCACATAAAGCCTGTCTCAGTTCAATGAATTGAGCCCCGTGCTCTGGGCAAGCCTCATATTTATTACAATTCTTATCTCAAAATATCCCCATTTCACAGCATTTCTTATTATCTGCTTCAACTGGTTTCTCATGATAATGACCTCACTCCATACCTTTTCGCATAACAATCATCTTTTAAACTTTATCAATACAATAACCTTGCCTTGCAGACTTGCCTATAACAATCTCCTTACTGGTAGACTTTCTCATACACTCTGGCTTGAAGGCCATATTTGACCACCTGACATCACCTAATTACCCCTCCCTTTATTGTCACGTTCCTAATCCTGGGTTGTTAAGGATTAATGTCCTTTTGGTTAATAAATTCTCATTATTAAGTTTGGAATCAGGGATCCCACATTTGAAAACTAAACCGCTTGTTTACTGTACTGTACTGTACGTGTTGCACCAACATTCCTTAAGGCTAAAATCACAGGCAGTGACAACACACAACTTCACTGATACTTATTATAAGGATTCAAAAAGAAGAATTGACATATAAGCTTAAATCCTGTCTAAAATATATATACCGTACGTGCTAATGTGAAAACTTGCAAACACAGGTAGCTGTGCCATTAGGCAGTGGCACACAGCTGCATACGGTCTCTGACTTGCCAGAAAAGGGGCTGAGCTACTGGAAGTGGAAGCAGGCAGCCTTGGGATCACAGGCATCCACTTATAAGAGATAAAATCTCTAACTTTTAAAATTTAGTTCTTAAACTCTTATAAAGTTAAAGCAAGCTAACACAATGCATTTTGCTTTAACTTGATCATCTACGGTATTGATACTCCTTAATATATAAAGTTAAATGGCATCTAAAATATGTTTATGCGCTAATGTGAGAGCTTGCTTAATTTTCTTAAAAACTGAAGGCTAGTAAACGCTTGTGAAAGCTTGTTTAATCTTCTGTTTAGTGTTCTGTCAGTCGGACGCCTCAGCAGCCATGTTCCCAAATCAAAAGTCTTCTTGCTCAGTTCCTTCACAGAACACAATGTCCATGGCTCACAAAAGTTCAAAACAAACCAAGTGAAAAGACAGGCAGGCCACAGAGGACAGTGGCATAGTAGATCATATGCTAAAATAAATGATGACATTTTAGGCTGCTTCAGGCATAAGCTTTAAAAAGCTAATAGCACTAAAACTAGTAATAAGGCACAATAATCCTCAATCTAAATTCTCAATAATTGCAATAAAAATAACCAACCAGTGTGACTCTGATTTTGAAACACATAAATAGTGGAAATGGTGGATACTTTGAACAGCAATCTTTCAGCACTTAGCAGAAAGATCTAAAGGAGTTGTTAAGTAATTCTAATTGTAATGTTCCTCTCCTTGAAAACTGATACTACAGTAAAAATTAACGTTAAGGATCTTCTAATTTTAATATTCGGCACTATAAAATATATAACATGCCACTAACAAGAACACCTTATTAATAATTCATAAGTAAAAATATTTCAGGTTAGCAGATTTAATCATGGAGTTCTGCCATGAAAAGATTATAAAGGTTTTGCAGAAAATGAGGCTTAAGTTAAATGTAAATGCCCTATTTTTTGATGCGTTTACTTAAAAGTAGAAGTTATTGTAAATAAGAAAAGAACTATGATCAGAAAATATGGTAAAACTTGTGGTTAATCATTTAAAACATGTCATGTCAGTCAAAGTAATATACCCTCAGTCTGGCTTATACTATTATCATGGACGCTTCACATCCTGTATGAAATAAATGCACACCACTTCCTTTAAGCTGGTGTAATTCTAAGTTGAAAGATTGTTTTTTTTTTTCTTCAAAATGAGCAGTGAACAAACACTTTCACTGCAAATTAAGTCCAAGACAAATTGTAATTTGTATATGGTTTGTCTTAGAAACCCTTAGCTCAGTGCATGAATAATCTGTGCTAACAAGTTTATTATGATGCAGGGTCAATTCTTTCTATAGGAGTATTTTGTATTATGTTTCTTGGAAAGCAAATTCTATAGTACAAAGCAATGCAATCAATAAACACAATCTTTACCTTTATTTTATGCTTCTGCCATCTCACATTCTTTCATATTGAATTCTGAATTCACACTGTTTTAATTTCTAGTTTCTAATAAATACAGAATGTCTTGTAGTGATTGTAATAAACTAGGTACTTACTAGTTACAGCTAAATATGTGTACACCCTTTATCTCAACAAGTCACTATAAAACATTTATCCATTAAATTTTTGAGCCTTTTTTTTCCTGGGTTAGGATACCAGAAGGCTAGACCATAACCTAGCAACAAAAAGTACCAAGCACAAGATAATCCAGAATAGGATACTAGACGCTAAATAGCCTCTCAATGTTTTTGCTATTGTGGGACAATTTTGGAGTTTCCAGGAAAAACCTACAAAGCAACAGACAGAACAAATTCTATATGGAAGGTACACCACCTGTGATTCAAACCAAACATTTCTAGTCTACAGTGTTATTATACACCAGGCTATGACCTCCAAGGGAATATAAATATTTTTACAGCACCATTATACTAAATGCAGGAAAAACAGTTTCCTACATAAGATGGGAAACTCATACTGACATATGACTCTCCTTAACATTTTTTGTTATGTTCCTAGCAATCGCAAATTGAGTTATCATGGTTAAGGAGTCCCACACCAAAATATACAGTATTGCCCTCAACCATTTCCAATGGAACTCTGCAATGTTTGGTGTTTTCTGGAACAAGACTTCTTCTAATAAATCATTCCAACTGTGAAGAATTAATGCTTACACTGATCTTCTTCTAGATCAGCTATTGTACTGTGAAGTACTGCAGTACATGAACCCTAAAATATAATTCTCCTACTTCTACCATCCACTTTCAAACATGTGAAGTACAACTTCTTCCTGTGGTATACTGAAACTTCCACTGCAGCAAACAAATACAACTGGTCTCTTTTCTCATTACCGGCAATGAAAAATGCCATGTATCTGATTTTGTTTTGTTAATTTTTTTTGTTTTAAAAATATTATTTATACCAGCCTTTTTAGCATTGGCGAAGCTCTTTTTAATTTTCTTTCATTATCCCAAATAATCACTCAATGCATTTTATGTATAATTATTTCTTTGTAACTTTCTATGTAGCCAACTCTTAAGACATACTAGTGCATGTTGTCATTAAAATGTCCATTTATTCTCAGGTTAAAGTGTCCAAAAATTTTTACATATTTTTCCAAACATTCTCCATGCATGTTCTAGAGCAGGGGTGCCCACACTTTGTGACCAGGTCAAAATGATGTACCTACATTATAAATGCTATATATATATTGTGAACTGGGTCCCGGACACAGGCAGACGGACAACATAGTTCCACCACACACCGTTTATTTACAAAAAGTATTTACAATTTGTGCTCACGTGCACCCCCAGTGCCTCCAGGACCGTTCCCCCAACTGTCCATGCTTCACAGTCTCTGTGCCTTTCTTTTGGCCGCCTCTCGTCCTCTCTCCAGCTCTGTCCTCTTCCACCCGACATTCACTTCTGACTGGAGGGAGGCGGCCCCTTAAATGGGAACCCAGATGGGCTCCAGCTGCTTCCCGGCAATCAGTCCTAGCCACACCCCAGTGTGGCGGAAGTGCCAGCTGCGCACCCAGAAGCCGTCCGGTGTCCCTGTCATTTCCCCAGCACTTCCTGGTGTGGCGGAAGTGCTGGGCTCCAGGGTTCCTCAGGCACCTTCCAAGCCCTGTACCCGAGGCCCCCAACATAACCAGGACGGACGCCCCCATGTGGTCTGGAGGAGGCACAAGCCCTCCTCTGGTCCTCCTGGGCGTTCCGGCCGGGGCTGTATATATATAAATAAATATATATAATAAATATATATTTATTATGTGTATATATATATATATATATATATATATACACTGTATATATTGTGGAAAGTCCACTGAAGAAGAAAAAATACTGCACAAAAACAAATAAAGGTTTGGGGACCGTCCCCATATATTGTCATACAGACAATAAATAAAGAAACTGATTCAAAGTCTTTTCGGGAACAATGAACATTTTACTGATATAAAGATGGTAGTTTTATAGACAGAGGGATTATGGGACAGGAAATGGTTGGCAGGTTGAGACAAGAAGTGAGAAGTGAGGTGATCTTGTGTAGCCGGAAGTGATGTCATCGTGTCTGACTGGAAGTGACGTCGTCGTGGCCATTTTAACTCCGGAAGTGGAGGCAATTACTTTTCATCTGATTATGAAAAGAGATTTAGGTAAGTACCACATGACAACCCTCTATCTCGCGATATATCACTCACCTTTAGGCTTTTTGACTGCCTCCTAATCACACGTGGGTGACTATATATATCTATACTAATAAAAAGCAAAGCCCTCACTCACTCACTCACTGACTCATCACTAATTCTTCAACTTCCCGTGTAGGTAGAAGGCTTATTCCTTACAGCTTACTTACAAAAGTTAAGCAGGTTTCATTTCGAAATTCTACACATAACGGTCATAACGGTTGATAACGGTCGACAACGTCCGCCATGTTGAACTTTCTTATTTATGGCCCCATTATCACGAAATTTGGTAGGCGGCTTCCCTGCGCTAACCAAAACCAATGTACGTACTTATTTCGATGGTATGATGCAACTGTCGGCCGCCATATTGAACTTTCCAACGTCACTAATTTCCCAACTTCCTGTGTAGGTAGAAGGCTGACCCCATCTTCTCCAAATTTGGTAAGTGGCTTCCCTTTGCTAACCAAAACCGATGTACATACTTATTTCGGTGGTATGACGCCACTGTCGGCCGCCATATTGAATTTTCCAAAAGTCACTACTTTTCCAACTTCCCAAGTAGGTAGAAGGCTGAAATTTGGCAGACTCATTCCTTACAGCTTACTTACAAAAGTTAAGCAGGTTTCATTTCGAAATTCTACACGTAACGGTCATAACTGTCAACGACGTCCGCCATGTTGAACTTTCTTACTGATGGCCCCATCTTAATGAAATCTGGTAGGCAGCTTCCCTGCGCTAACCAAAACCAATGTCCATACTTATTTCGGTGGTATGACTCCACTGTCAGCCGCCATATTGAACTTTCCAACGTCACTAATTCTCCAAATTCCTGTGTAGGTAAAAGGCTGAAATTTGGTACTTATTTCGGTGGTATGATGCCACTGTCGGCCGCCGTATTTAACTTTTCAACGGTCTTTGTTACTTAAGGGCCCACCTTCAAGAAATTTGGTACGCGGGTTACCAACGCTAACTGAATCCTACTTACATACATATATACGTCCATAGCTTGCAGCTCAGTAACCGTGTGAGGCGGCATTGGGTCCCCCATCCCAACGCCTCCCATGTTGTTGGCCACCTGCCTATATAAGGCCATCCATCGCTCCAGTCTCTACATTCCCTTCCTTGCTTCGCCACGGGATTCACGTCTCCCTGCTGATAACTACAGCCTTTTTATTTAATCCACGGCTTCTCCGCTGTTTTATTGTTCATTTATTACGATTATAGTTATTGTGTAGGTATTTTACATTATTCAGGAACCCATTTCCTTTATCATTTCAACCGTACCCGCATTAACATGTCTATCAAGGTGATCACCATCGATCAAAGAACTGTCACTTACCGAGTGGTTTCCATGCTCGGAGATGGCACCTATCTTTTCCATTCTCTTTGTTACATATTGCACGGCCAGATCAGCCTCACTCTTGATATCTGGAGAAACATTGTGTCTTATGTATTGAATGACTGGGACAGGTTCAAGAAGTGGACTGATGACGGTACAGGAGATAATTATACTACACAGGAACACTATAAGAGTGAAATGCTTAAGCCCTTCACCAATGCATCTGCATGTGAGTTGATGGCTGCCGCTGAATTGTTCGGTTGTCACTTTCAAGTGTACCGAAATGGCCAAATATTTTACACCTTTGGACAACCGCCAATGCCTCTTAAACATCTTAGATTCACAGGTGACAATTTCACTAGTGGACACTTTGATGTTTATAAATGTTTAAACTATTAAAAGCTGGATGTGAAGTTATCGATGAAACTGGTTGTATACTTACAATGCTTGACAGATGCCGAATGTCTCTTCAACACAAGTCCAACAAATACTGTCGTAATTGAAACAAACCATGAAACTCAAACCGATTATGACAGCAGCAATCCAAGATGTGAGATTTGAAACAAGATTACTGTTCACATGGCCAACTGTACGTTGCATGCTCAAGAGTAAGCTCAGCGCACAGCTTGGTCATATTACAACCGGAGGGCCGAACTCACAATGTGGTATACAAAGAGATCCTTAACAAATAATTATTGGTATATTTTCCCTCAGTTTAAAAATGTTTAGTTTTTTTCTTAATACAATTTTTAAGGCAGTACTTCGCCGCTGCGAAGCGCGGGTATTTTGATATATATATATATATATATATATAAATATAGATATAATGTGTGTATGTGTATATATATATATATATATATATATATATATATATATATATATATTGTGAACTGGGACCCGGACACAGGCAGACGGACATCGTAAGTTCCACCACACACAATATTTACAATATTTACATACAATTCGTGCTCACACCCCAGTGCCTCTTGCACCGATTCCCCCACTGTCCAGGCCACACAGTCCTTTGTGCCTTTCTCTTGACCGCCTCCCGTCCTCTCTCCAGCTCTGTCCTCTCCACCCGACATCCACTCCTGACTGGAGGGAGGCGGCCCCCTTTTATAGGAACCCGGATAGGCTCCAGCTGCTTCCCGGCAATCTCCCGCGGACACACCCCTGTGTGGCGGAAGTGCCAGCTGCGCACCCAGAAGCCGTCCGGGTGTCCCCTGTCGTCTTCCCCCGGCACTTCCTGGTGTGGCGGAAGTGCCAGGCTCCCGGGATAATCAGGCACTGGGGCGCCGCCTGGCGGTGGCCACGGGTCCCTACAGGGCTGGGCTTCCAAGCCCTTTACCCGAGGCACCCAACATAACCAGGACGGACGCCCCCTCGCGGTCTGGAGGAGGGACAAGCCCTCCTCTGGTCCTACTGGGCGTCCCGGCCGGGGACCACATGCGATATACCGGCATCGGGGCGCCGCCTGGCGGTGGCCACGGGTCCCTACAGGGCTGGGCTTCCAAGCCCTCTACCCGAGGCCTCCAGCATAACCAGCACGGACGCCCCCTCTCGGTCTGGAGGTGGCACAAGCCCCCCTCTCGTCCTCCTTGGCGTCACACAATATATATATAGTTATACAGATATATAGATAGATATAGATATATATATATAATGTGTGTGTGTGTGTATGTATGTACAGTATGTATGTGTATATATATATATATATATATATAGACAGAGATATAGATATAGATATATAGATATTAGATATATATACTGTATATATAATGTGTGTGTGTATGTATGTATGTATGTATGTATGTATATATATATATATATATATATATATATCTATACTAATAAAAGGCAAAGCCCTCACTCACTCACTCACTCACTGACTCACTCACTGACTGTTTTATATACGCGTAATGGTCATAACTGGAAGCAGTTTTTCTCCATTTACTGTAATGGAGATGAGCTTCAACGCCGTGAGGGCGGAGTTTCGTGTGACATCATCACGCCTCCCACGTAATCACGCAGTACATAGAAAACCAGGAAGACCTCAAAAAGCGCTGAAGAAAACATGCATTATATAATTGAGAAGGCAGCGAAACAATAAGAAGCGAGCGAAGTGACATATACAACCATATTCATGAGTTCTGCTACTGAAACAAAGCACGATGTAAACCTACACTTTAAATTAAGTTCATAGACAGGCTGCGCTGGCGCTTGTAATTTAGTGCCTGCCCATATAAGGCCGTCCGTCAGTGGCAATCCAATAGCAAACTCTCACTAAATATTCACGGGCGAACGACTGTGCTTATGGAGAGGAAGATGAGATGGTCAGGGTGGTGTTTGACACAAACTCAGCTAAACTGCGAGAGAAAGTTTTAAGTGCCAGGACTAAGGTAACATTAAATACAGCCATGGACATAGCACGAGATGGCACCAGCACAGCTGGGAACCTTCGATGCATGTACACCGAGTGGCTCACGTGAACTGACGCAGTGCACAGATAAAAGCAACAGTTCCAAAGAGCGCTGAACAAAAACCGAATTACACAATTGAAAAGGCAGCAAAAAATATGAAGCGTCTGGTACATACAAGCATATTCATAAATCCAACTACTGCGGAAACAAAGCACACGTTGGAAAAAGTCAATGTCCCGCTAAAGGAAGACAGTGTAAAAACCCGTGCATGCAGTGTGTCAGGTCTCAGATAAAGAAGAAGACGAGCTGTTTATTGATGCAGTAAGAAACGAATCGATGAATGAAACCTGTCATCTTTACAACGATTGACAAACACGGAATGTAACTTGAACACAACACATCCTACAAATACGAACCTGATTGAAAGAAATAATGATAATCAAATCCTTGATGACAGCAACACTCAGTAACACTCACAAAACAAATACTGTATATTGACAGTCATGTTACGCTATTTTTAAAATGTTCCCTTTTCTTTTTCTAGCTTTTTTAACACACTACTTCTCCGCTGCGATACGCTGGTATATATATATATATATATGTATATATATATCCGATCTACATACTCGAATAATGGATACTTTATTCGCCATCAATGATTGTTTTGGTAAAGCCATACTCAGTGTATTCATTAGATGAACGGTAAAAAGTAAGAGCGAGGGAGGATGACTTATTGAGGCATGCAGGCTGTAGTGCGCCAACTCTATCTGAATTGCGATCACATTTGAAAAATATATCTTTTCAAGTTCTATTTAGTCCATATGTGTCAAACTCAAGGGCAGGGCCACATCCGCCCGGCGTAATTATATCCGCCCGAGATCATTTTATATACTGTATTATTGTTATTAATGGCCCGGTATATGAAGCGCTGGTAACACAATAAACTACAGATCCCATAATGCAGCGCTTCAGCTGCCTTGCCGAACACTTACCGCGTTAATCAAGTCTAGCTTATGATGCTGCAAGTTATTGCGGCTAGCTCACACGATGCTGAAGAGAAAAGTTGATTCTGAAAATAGAGCCTTTAAAACCGATGGGAGGCTGAGTATATGTTTACTGAACCCGTGTGTCTCATTTGTGGAGCTAATGTGGCTGTAATTACAGAATTTAATCTAAGACGGCACTATGAGACAAAACATCAGGGTAACCTGAATGCAATGCAGAAGATACAGAAAGCAGAAGAATTAAATAAGAATCTGACACTTCAGCGGACGTTTTACCGTGCACAATCACAAAGTGATTTCAAGTGAAGCTGCTTTTATGGGAGACACAAATGCACCAGTGCAATTTGCCCCACTTTCCCTGTTGCCAAGTAATGTTAAACCAAGTCGTCACTACGGTGTTCCCAACTACGCACTTTGATGATAAACTGAGCGCACTGAGTTTGCACGGCGCTTTGGTGACTTTGAAGAACAAAAAGTCCGTCTACATGCGGCTCGAACCTTGTGCATGTTTGGTAGCACATATCTGTGTGAGAAGCTCTTCTCAGTGATAAAGACTAACAAAACAGCACACAGGAGTCGCCTCACTGATGAGCACCTGCAATCCATCCTGAGAATCTCCACAACACAGAACCTCACACCAAACAGAAACGAACTTGTTGCCAAAAAAAGATGCCAGGCGTCCAGCTCTAAAATGACATATGAGCAAAGACAACTGAATGATTTGATTTGTTATTGCTGAAAGGAACACATTTTATTTATATTTCTAGGTTTTGTTATGCAGCATGTTCATATTTGAATTTGTATAATTTTGACAGGATATATTTTTATGGAGAGCAAAATCTTTTGGGATATTTAAAATCTAAGTTTATTTTTATATAAAATTACATAAGAGTAAAGAAATTTGAATGTTTGTTCTTTTAACGTTTACTTTATTTCTAACTTGTATAATTTAGACAGGATATATTTTTATGGAGAGCAAAATATTATAAGTTGTTTAAGGTTTGAGTTGATTTATTCAGAATAATATTCCTGTCTGTTTTACCATTCCTACCAAAGATATTTCTGTCGACTAAATAAAAATTCCTTCTATTTAAAATTTAAATAGAACTTGAACAAATACTATAGTTCATAATATCCACGCAGACTTGCACGTAAGAGCGGAGTTATCCGTTTTAACAAGCAGCATATTGCACTGATCTGAAATAGCTGTGTGTGTATATATGTAGATATGTATGTATATGTATATATGTTTATATATGTGTGTGTGTATGTATATATATATGTATTTGTGTGTATATATGTAGTATATATGTATGTATATATATATGTGTGTGTGTATATTTATGTGTATATGTATAGATATGTATATATATATGTTTGTGTGTGTGTGTGTATATATATATATATATATATATATATATATATATATATATGACAGCAACACTCATCACTCACAACAGTGACAAAACAATTACATTGACAATCATGTTACGTTATTTTCAAAATGTTTCCTTTTCTTTTTCATTGCTTCTTTAACACACTACTTCTCCGCTGCGAAGCGCGGGTGTTTTGCTAGTATATATATATATATATATATGACAGCAACACTCATAACAGTGACAAAACAATTACATTGACGATCATGTTACGTTATTTTCAAGATGTTTCCTTTTCTTTTTCATTACTTCTTTAACACACTACTTCTCCGTATTTTTGCTAGTATATATATATATACAGTAATCCCTCCTCGATCGCGGGGGATGCGTCCAGACCCCCCCGTGATAGGTGAAAATCCGCGAAGTAGAAACCATATGTTTGTATGGTTATTTTTATATAGTTTAAGCCCTTATAAACTCTCCCACCCTGTTAACATTATTAGAGCTCTCTAGACATGAAATAACACCCTTTAGCCAAACGTTTAAACTGTGCTCCATGACAAGACAGAGATGACAGTTCTTTCTCACAATTAAAAGAATGCAAACATATCTTATCTTCAAAAGAGCGCCGTCAGGAGCAGATAATGTCAGAGAGAGCGCGCTAAGAAAAGCAAACAATCAAAAAATCAATACGTGCTTTTAAGTATACAGAAGCACCGCGATAAAGCGCCATTTTGTAGAGGAGCCTCCGTGTCCTCTGTGCAGTGCTCACACCCCCTCCGTCAGGCAGAGAGAGTGAGAAACATAGAGAGAAGCAAACAAGCACCGCGCGGGAAGCATATCTTATATCATTGAGGAGTTTTAGTTAATATGCAATACATGCTCTGATTGGGCAGCTTCTAAGCCATCCACCAATAGCGTCCCTTGTATGAAATCAACTGGGCAATGAAACTAAATTAAAAGACCCATTGTCCACAGAAAGCGGCGAACCAGCGAAAAATCCATGATATATATTTAGATGTGCTTACATTTAAAATCCGCGATAGAGTGAAGCCGCGAAAGTCGAAGCGCGATATAGCGAGGGATTACTGTATATATTGTAAAAGGTGTGGAAGACGAATGTTCTCTTCGTTCCCTTGTACTAATTCATGTCTGAGAAGTAGGCTTTACTAAACCTTGTAAAAGCATGCTTTGTTTTTAGCAAACAGAAAATTATTTGTGCAAAGGACTCAAGGTCTAAGCATTCCACACATGAGTCTGCCTTATCACGTTGTCCCTTAGCTTACATCTGAACGCCATAACAAAAGGAGCCAAGAAATCAAGTTTTACAAGGGACGTTAAAGGAGCTCAAGGTTTGTCTATGATAAATGTGTTGACTGTTACATTTTATAATGATATTAAATCACACATTCTAGGGGTATAAAACTGGACCCCACCCAACAGATGGGGTTCAGAAGAGCCCTGACGCTGTCATGTACATTTGATTGTCTGCTTTTCTGAAACTCTTCTCACCGTGACTCTGAAAAATAAAGCTGCTTTATAACCGCACCTGCTGTCTGGTCTGAGTTTTCGTCCACAAAGGCGCTATATAGCGCCCGACCCGGCAC
Organism: Polypterus senegalus; assembly: GCF_016835505.1. NCBI lineage: Eukaryota > Metazoa > Chordata > Cladistia > Polypteriformes > Polypteridae > Polypterus > Polypterus senegalus. The sequence continues at coordinate 151,098,978 of NC_053155.1, forward strand.
TGGCCACACAGAGGCACGTGTACAAAACACACAGGCTTTATTATTTTTCTTCACCCGTGGGCGCACGTCTTTCCTGTGACCCACAGGCAATACACAGTCCCAAAACACAAAACACAAACTATAAACAAGTCTTTCTGGCACCACCACTCTTCCCAGGCAACCTCGTCCTCTTCCTCCCGATTCTGGCCAAGAATGAAGGGAGGTTGGCCCGCTTTATAGCCCACCCAGAAGTGCTCCAGGTGCCTGACCAGCTGGTCTTAATTGCACCTCCGGGTGGGGCTGGTAAGTCGTCCAATGTGGCGGCTGGCTCTCCGCAGCACCCCCTAGCGGCCACCCCATCTCCCAACCGGGCTGTGGTGGACTCCATGCCCCATGGAGCCATGGGGGAGACTGAGGAAAGACCCACGGCCAGGGAGGCTGCCCCCAGGCGCCCCGGGAGAGGCACTGCACTGTCCATGGTGGCTCCCCCGGGACATATGCAGCAGAGGCGTCCCGGCTGGACATGGGACCCGACTGTCCGTCACAATATAGTGTACATATATATATATATATATATATATATATATAATGAGTATCAGAGGTTGGTAGTGACGAGTTACATTTACTCTGTTATATTTACTTCAGGAACTTTTAAAAAAAAATTTTACTTCTAAGAATAGTTTTACTGCACCATACTTTTTACTTTTACTAAGAAGAAACACTACTCTTACTCCGCTACATTGGGCAACACTCGATTCGTTACTTTTTTTCATTAGATAAAGTCTGACAGATAATTTTCAATCTGCTCTGTGTAGCGTATGCTATCAAGTTGCGCACACGCCTTCCATTGCGTCTCCAGCTCTGAGCCGAGGTTTTGGATGTTCCCCAAATCAAGGCGCTGCAGCTTTGAGGACAGATGTTGCATTTTTCATTTGAAAACATTAACTGACATAATCATATTGACCATGGTTTTCTCTTTTCCTTGCAGCTGTAAATTAAGCTCATTCAACATGTTGGTCAGATCGGAAAAAAAATGCCAAGTCTAGCGGCCATTGATCATTATTAAGTTGCTTGTATTCTGCATGTTTAATGACAAGGAAAAACTCTTTCTTTAGACAGGGGTCTTGAAATCTCGGCAGGAATTTCTCTCTAGCCATCTGCGTCAACGAAGGCATCTTTTATAATCTCTCCATCTTGGAAGGACTTGTTATGCTTAATGATCGAGTGACTCACCCGGAACGATGCTTCAGTGTGTCTGCCTTAGCTTTTGAATTCAGCCGAGTGAAAAATGACGGCTGTTCGATTAACTGCAATTTTAGTTCCCTCTGCTTTCTCTTTCTCAAATCGCTTTTCAGAAGGAAGTCAGTTTCGTAGTTTTTACGAACACTTCGAAAGTGCCTTTCTACAGTTTCCTTCTTTGGAATAGCAATGATAGATTGACAGATCAGACAAACGCACTTCGATTGTGACATTGGGAGAAAAAAATCCTCTTCCAATTCTACATCCAGCCCATAACCAACAATTTTTTTAAAATCCCTTCTTTAGTCGATATAAATTGTAAGGCTAACTAGATCACTTAGATAGTTGGAGATTTGCAGTAGCTCGCGCATTTGATTGTGGGATGACCAGTGTGTTAGAAGAAAAGAGATCTCAGACTGGCCGCCCTGTATGTCAATCAAGTGGCAAATGCCATAGGGAGGATATATGATAGACTAACATTTAAAAAAACATTTTTTTTGAATGCAACGCAATCTACCTGCACTACCTTTCTGATCTACCGGTCAATTGCAATCAACGCATTGGGCAGCCCTGTTCTAGAGATATTAAAATGCATTTCTCCAATGAAAGCCCAAAGTTGATTTATTTCATGAAAACAATGGTTACTCCCTATATATGAAAAACTATCTAAAGTATTTGGTATTGTCAGGATATAAATAAACTGGGAAAACTGTATTTTGAAAGTTCAAAATGGCTAAACAAAACTCTGTAAATAGAAGGTGAGTGCACGCATTAGCCCCTGTGGGATATGGCCGGCCTTTCATCCCGGCCAATACCCCCAGGCGGAGCCCTGCATGCAAAATAGATGTGCCCCGAGTTCCAGCAGGGCATCATGGACAGTGGAGTTGTTCATCACAGCCCTGCTGGATACCATGGGGACCTCCAGGGGATGCTGCAGGAAGACACAGAGATTGTGGATTCACCTATAACCCGGAAGTACGTCTTAGTCAAGGCGACAGAGAGAATGACGTACTTCCGGGATGAAGAAGAGGGCTTTTTATCTGACCCGGAAGTGATAGGAGGTCACAAGGACTGAAGGATCGAAACACTTTCAGGTCAGGGAATATAAAGGACTCTGGAAAATTCCCAGATGGTGAGCTGAGCTGGGTGGAAGGGTGGCAACGCGTCTGGGAGAGTGGAGGAATTGTTTATTGTGTATTGGATTTATTTAATGAGTATTATGGAGAGGCGGGTGCTGTGTGCACTGAAAATTAATAAAAAGTCAACTTATTGGACTTGTACCTCGTGTCTGACATATTGTCTGAGGGTTCAAGAGGACGATAGTGCCCTCTATCTGTCACACACCTAAAAAATTTCTAACACATTGAAGGCATCCTCTCATTAGGTCCAGCGCAGTCCTGGTGCCTGATTGGAACTGTAGTCCCCACAACAGTGATTCATTTTAGGATGGGCACACTCCCATTATAACTCCTCTCCCCAATACAATATATGGAATATATTTTAAGTTGAACCAATGGCAACACAGAAGCAAAAATCTGGGATAATGGTACATAGCAAAGTTGAACACATTTTTGATAACTACAACTAGCAACCTTATAAGCACATTCAAAGTAATAAAAATGAAAAGTTATAATGACATACTAAACCAAGAAGCGCACAAATCATTTGTGTACATTTCAAATGAATGAATGCAGATTTTTTTAAATGGAAATCGTAATCTGAACCATTGGCTATGTTGTCAACCCACTATCAAATAATTCTTTTAAGATTTTCAAAAAATCAAATAAAAAAACAAGCAAAAATGTAAAATATGATACATCATTTACTAGGTTCTATGAAGGTGATACACAGTGGAAAATTTGTAAATTTCATCTCTCTAAACATTTGTAACTATAAAACTAAGGATTAAAATAAACTCCATGATCAGTATTCAAAACTAAATTTTAAAAAACAAACAAAAAAATCTAAAAAACATCTAAGTAGGTGTTTCAGGATAATGACCCGGTAAGGACAGGAGTATAGTAAAGGTGCTATTCTAATACTTCTAAGCACATTGTTCACAATATCTGAAAGATCTGAATGAATACATTTTTATAATATTAATAAAGTATACAATATATTATTTATAGCATTCCATTAGGCACACATTTTTATAGATTTGTATTACCAGTTTAACTATAGAAATCACACATGCAAATGCACAATGAAGACTTTCAGATTTTCAGCACTTGGTGGTGCCCTTGGAACAAAAATATCTTGCACAAAAGAATCTGTTACACTGAATGAAAAAAGACAATAACAATGTTTTGAATTATTTTCCTTAAATAGACAATAATTTAATTTCTAGATGAAGATAATGATCCATATCATAATATAATATAATATAATATAATATATAATATAATATAATATAATATAATATAATACAGTGGATGTTCGTTTGTATGTCCAGGATTTTAAATCAACTGTAGCTCGCAAACCGTTTGACCTATTGACCTGAAATTTGGTACACATATACTACGTGATGTCTACTATCTGCTTTCAGGGTGGTGATTGACCGCCAAGGTTATTCCTCTTTTTATTTTATTTTATTGTAGAATCAACTCTTGGCAGCGGCCAGCAGCTCGGGCGTGCAGCACATGCGTACAGGCGCTGTTCTCATTCCCTACCACCTTCACCATCATTTCCTCTACCTCTTCATATACTAAATCATTCTTGAGGCAGATTGAAGATTTAAGTGCCAGCTTAAGTGAATAATTAAGGAAAACATACTAAGTAATTGCAACACAAACACTGACTTAATCAGTTTTAACGCAAAACGATTGCCGACGAGAGAAGAGAAGAAGTGGACCACTAGGGTGGAGAAAAGAAGAGCTGCTCAGGAAGCAGAAAGTCTATCAACCTTGGAGCAAACGAATGTTAAATGTACAGAGATAGAGCATGAAAACTAGGAATGCTCAAGTCAAGTGTATTCACTGCACGTTATCGTGTAGTGCGCCATTACTGGTAATATAATATAATATAATATAACAGTGACAATCCAGGTTGAACCTGAACCATTGTTAGTCATGAACTGAGATGAGCCGGGTAAATAAGGACACACACAGCAAGGGATGGGTGTAAAAGTGTCTAGTGGTTTTATTAAAATCATTCAAAACCTGAACAGTGTTCAAAATAGTTCAGTGATCAAAATCTTCAGTAAATATTTCATAAAATCCAAAGTGAATGTGGAGGTTAAAACAATCCAATAAATAAATGATTCATTAAAACAATGTTAAAATCCTAAGGCAGGAATCAGTTCTAAAAAACTCACAATCCCAGGTGCATCCTTCTAAAATCAATGTCTCCTCTTTTTATCCCAATGGGATCCTGCAGCCAAAATATACATCCTGCTGACAGGCACAGCCAACATATCACGGGCTTGGGTCATTGCAGTCATTGGCTCACAGCAGTGCATTGCGCCAAGCCTCACCTCGCTCCTTCGTCTCCGGCTGTTACTCCTTGCCTTATTCAGGAGCTCCCTGTAAATATCAGGTCACTCTAGCTAGCCCAAGATATATTCAGTTGGAGTGGTCATCTTCAGCCCCCTCAAGCATCTGCCCTAAGCTACTCCTATGGATCTCCTCTCGGCTGCCTGCCTCCTTTCCTGTTTACGTGGTGTTCCCCGATCCTGCCATGTTCATTCATGCTCTCTCTTTCCTCTTTAACCTCCTTCTCTCATTTGTTCGACCCCTTCCCTCTGCCGTGCAGTCTCCTTTATACAGCCTGATTGGGTGCAGATGTGACTCTCCATCCACTCGGAGGTGTGAATGAGGCACCTGAGTGATCCACTCACAATTGCACATGAGCGTGCGATCAGCCAAGCACTGCAATCAATCCTGGAGCAGTGCCATCATGCGTACACCCGCATCCTTTCTGAGCCTGCACGCTCTCGGGACATGATTACTTATTTAAAAACCTTTACAGCACCATGGACCGCTTACCGAAATATGTTGTTTAACCTATGTACTTTATATTATTTGTTTATGGTGTTGTGTTATGTTATAAGCAACTCTAAAACTACCAAGTTAAAATTCATTTACATTAAGTACTGGTGAATAAAAGTGATTCTGATTCTAAAATAACTCCTAACATAATTCTACAGGAGTCTGATACTGAGATTAATAACTTCAAAACAAGAAATATTACTAAACCTTATATATAGTATCACAGACTGCATTACAATAATGGAGTACCTCACACTTCTTTTTTGATTAAAGCATAGTGTTTATTGGGCCCAGCATGTTGCACCTTTAGTTAGTTGTCTTTTCTCCATTCTAGGATACCAAACTAAAATCCTGGCTTCATCACTATCTATGTGCAGTTTCAGCATTCTACTCATGTCTGTATGTTTTCTCAAGGTACTCCACTTTTCCTTACACACTCCAAAGACATGCATACAAAGTTGATTACTGATACTAAATTTACCCAGGGGCAGTAAAAGTGGGTTAGTGTGTGACTGTGCCCTGTGAATGTCAGACATCCCTTCCAAAGTTCATTCTTTTCCCGCTTTTAGTGATGCTGGGATTGGTGACTCAAACGTGACCCAGTGTTAGTGTGGAAATGTATAAAAGTCATCCCTATGATTAAAAGGCACACTTTCGAGGTTAGCTTCTACCTTGAATCAGGGCTGTCTTACCAGTAGTGTGCTAGGCTCCCTGTTTTGACAGCAAAACAGAAACATACCCGGCTGGTGCCCATTGTGCCTATACATTAAGATGACCCTGCATTGCATCCAAAGCAGTAGGGATAGGCTCTGATTCCTTCATGATTTGAAAACGGTTTCCAGTCATTTGTGCCACTGTGTGAAAATGTTTGTTTTTTTTTCTTTTCTTTAGCAGGACTCTATGCCATAACACTAGGGAAATGTTTTTTTATGTAACTGTGAGGTCAGGTTAAAGCAAGGGGTTCCCCACTTTATTAGATGACAATCTAACTAAGAAAATGAGACACGTTTTTTGGAGTGCAGGTCCACCAGCAGCAACCTGAAACAATTATTGCATGCACTGGAGTTAACATGGGCCAGCAAACTTGAGCTACACTTTTGAAACTTTTTCAGGTCATACCCAAATAACAGCTTCTTACTGAGCAAAAAAGTACCATAAATACAATTGGAAAACACTAATTCACATTTCTTAAATAACGTTTTCATTTACTTTGTTATGGCAACAAAGTAAACAATGATAGTTATACTCAGTTTGAATTTGTGTCACTCACCCAAATAAAGCATTAATACAAATATACAGTGCCCTCCATAATGCTTGGGACAAAGGCATGTTTTTCCTTGATTTACCCCTCTACTCAACAGTTTAAAATTACAAATCAAACAATTCTGACGTGATTAAAGTGCACATTGCAGATTTTAGTTTAAGAGCATTTGCATATATTTCGGTCACACTATGCAGAAATTGTAACACTTTTTATATATGGTCCTCCCATTTCAGGGCAGTATAAAGTTAGTAGGTTTATTAAAGCAGTCACATATAGTACTTTGTTGCATACCCCTTGAATGCAATGACTGCTTGAAGTCTGTGATTCACAGACATCACCTGGTGCTGAGAATCTTCTCTGGTGATGCTCTACCAAGTATCTAATGCAACCATCTTCAGTTCCTGCTTGTTTTTCCGGGGTTTGTCCCCTTTCTCTTCAACGTATTAATTTAAATCGATTGACTGGCTTGGACATACAAAAACTTTCCATTTTTTAACTTTGAAAAACTTAACAGTATGTTTGGGTTCATTATCTTATATGAGTTTGGAGGCATTTACTGGAGCTTGAGCAGATAAAATGTTTCTCTACACCCCAGAAGAGAAACTGTCCCCAGAAGAGAAACTGTCATCAGCAGTTTCATCATCAATGAAGATAAGTGTGCCAGTACTTGTGGCAGCCATACAGGCTCAAGCCTTAAACCCCCACCACTATGTTTAACAGATGAGGTGGTATGCTTTGGATCTTGGGCAGTTCCTTTTCGTCTTTACACTTTGCTGTTGCCATCACTCTGATATAGGTTCATCTATTGTCTTGTCTGTTCACAAGACCTTTTTACAGAATTATGCAGACTTTTAAGTACTTTTTCACAAATTGTAATCTGGTTTGCATCTTGCATTAAGTACTCTGTATTTTTGTTCATGAAATCTTCTGCAGATAGTAATTTCTGACACATACACATCTGCCTCATGAAGATAGTTTCTGATCTGTCAGATAGGTGCTTGGGGTTTTTTCTTTACTATAGTGAGGATTCACCTGTCATCAGCAGAGGAGGTCTTCTTTAGCCTACCAGTTCTTATGCGATTATTGAGCTCACCAAAGCATTCTTTCTTCTTAATGATATTACAGACAATTGATTTAGGTAATCCTAAGGTTTTACCGATGTCTCAAAAGGTTTTATTGTCTTTTTTCAGCCTCATAAGGCCTTCTTTGATTTTCATTAGCATAGCTCTTGTTCTCATGTTGAATAATGGCAACTATAGAATCCAAGGGCAATCTATAGGTAGGAGCAAGGCTAGGCACCTTATGCCTGCACTAATGAAGCAATGAAAGAAATCGAAGTAATCATAAACACCTGTGATGCCAATTGTCCCAAACATCATGGTGCCCTGAGAGACCATGTTTAAAAAAAGTGATATAATTTCTACATGCTGTGACTGAAATGTACTCAAATATCCTTAAATTAAAGCCTGCAATGTTTTCTTTAATCGTGTCTGAATTGTTCAGTTCTAATTTTAAACTGTGGAGCAGAGGGATAAATCAAGGAAAAATGTGTCTTTATCTCAAACATTATGGAGGGCACTGTACAACATAAGGTGAACAGTTATTATCACTCCCAAGCAGTACCCAAATTTTAAAGTATTACATAAACACTGTTAGACATACTCATCAGATTACCGTTGAAGACTATTCGGGTCAATATGGTAAATGTGGTAAAAAGCTATTATGAAGTCTGAGCCGTTTATCATGCAGAAGTAAACATAGACTAGAGAGGTATGAAGGGTCACATAAGATTTGAATGGTTTACAATTTGGTCTAGAACACTACAGCAAATTCACAGCAAGGAAGTTGTGACAAATGGTTTTTGAAGTGGTGCACAGCACACTTTTTAGCTTATTCAGCATAGAGACTCTATACCAAAATATGATGGATAAGGTGAAAATAATTTCAGTAACAGTCTAAACCTACAAAAAATGAATCATTGCATACTTTCACTCTTAAATTAAGAAGTCCCTTTGAAGGACTGAATGGTAAACAGACAGTCTTGAACATTCTAATACCATGATTCTGAAATTCATTACCATAAAAAAGTAATTGGCCCTTCTTGATTTTCCCTATTATTGCTAATTTTTACCATGAACGTTTTCAAGTCTTCAGTCAAAAGCTAGCAATCTCTACAAAATTGCACCTGACTGAATAACTAACAAATTTTTACCTAAATCGTTTATTGAATTAATTTAGCTATCAATCACCAGTGGACACTATGTTAGATTAATTGCCCCCATCAACCACCAACCCCCTATTTTTCAAGTTTCAACCTAAGGAGATTCACAGTTAGGGCAGGTGATGGAACAGTCCTTACAGATGATGCTGCAGTTATGACCCCCGGCTAGCTACTTTGAGCTTCTGTTTATAGCTGATCCTTCGGCTAGGATATTGGACACCTCTGGGTCCACAGTTCTTGAGGTTGATCCTTCAAATAGCTGTGAACTACCCAATCTCACTGAGATTGCCCAGTTGGTATATCAGCTGAAAGTAGGGAAGGCCACAAGGGTTTGTGGAATCTGAGGTGAACTTCTCCAGACTGCTGGTAAGGCTGTCCTCCTGGCATTGCAAGTAATCTTTGCTTCCATTTGGGAGACTGGCATCATCCCAACTGATTGGAAAATGTGAATTGTTGACCCAATATGGAAAGGAATTGGTGACTGCCTGGATTATAGATAGATAACTCTGCTCTCAGTGCCTGATAAGGTCCTCGATAGGGTCACCCTCAATAGGATCCAAGATTACTTGCTCGCCTACAAGCAACCGGAGCAGTCTGGTTTTACACCTTAAAATTCTACCACTGACTGTATCCTGGCACTGTGGGTTCTCATCAAGCGCAAACATAGATACTGGAAGAGTTTCTTTGCAGCCCTTGTCGAATTTTTATAAAGCTTTCGACTCAGTTGATCAAGCAGCCCTGTTTGATACCATGAGACTTCAAGGGATCCCACCAAAGTTACTGGATGTCATGGCCAGCCTGTACTCTGGTATTGTGAGTGATGTGCAGAGTGGAGGCAGAAACTCTGTGTTCTTCACAGTTGATTCTGGGGTTCGTCAGGGGTGTGTTCTTGCTCCAAATCTTCAATGCTTGGATGCACTGGGTGTTGGGCTAGGTTGTTGGGGTATCTCTTGGTGAAGAAAGATTCACTCATCTTGACTTTGCTGACGAGGAGGGTCTGACTGGGGCTCTTGAGAGACAGCTTGTGAGTGTCCTGAATAAACATCAAGATCCAGGCCTATAATGAACTTTTGGCACATCCATCAGCAGTATGTCTGTATCTGGAGAGAAAGTCAACCATGTTGAGAGGTTCAGCAGCAACATTCATATCTCTGGTGACTCTTCCTGTGAAGTCAGTAAACAGACTGGGAGAGCATGGGGGGTCAGGAGGTCACTGGAAAGGGGTGTGTGGCATTCTTGATATCTTTGCAAGAAGATGAAGATCCAAGTTTTTAGAGTCCTGGTGCCTCCTGTTTTGCTATATGGTTGTGAGAAATGGATGCTATCCAATGAGCTGTGACGAAGACTGGATTCATTCAGTACTGTATCTCTTTGGAGAATCCTGTGGTACTCCTGGTTTGACTTTGTGTCAAACGATCGGTTGATCACAGAGTCCTGAATGACACGTTATCTGCATTGTGAGAGGGTGTCAGCTACGGCACTATGGCCATGTTGCGCAATTCTCCAACATGGCTTGCAGGATTCTCATTAATGAGGGCCTGAGTGGCTGGACCAGGCCAAGGGAACGCCCACATACAGCTTGGTTACGGCAGATAGACGGCCTTTTCCAAAGGTGAAACTGGTCTGTGTGTGTGCCTGGGGGTTTGCCAACTGGGATCCTGAGGTTTTGTCATGTGCTGCGACAACATGCTGTACCGGTGCATACTCCCCAACCTGACTTGACCAACCTATTGACAAATTCAGGCATTTCTTAGTATGAGTTTTACTAGATCTTTACTGGAAATTCCTGAGCAAGCAATATGGACTGCAATTCAAACTGAAAAAAATCTGAGTAATGGTACAAGCTGTTCTAAGAAGCATCTGCAAAGCAAAAAGTTGGGGTTCTAAAGATGAATTATAAGTACATGATTCAGAAAACCTTTTAATTTATTTAAACAAGATTTGTTTCATTCAGCAACGATTTACCAAGTAGATATACTGTAATTCTCCTGCTTGTTCTGTAAAAGACAATGCATTGGAAAGTATATGCTATATGTTCTCTACAACCAGTCACTCCAATGCACTAGTGGGCAAGGCCTATCTGACATCAAATTTCAAGCTCCATTTTGCCTCTGTAAAAATCTCATTCAGTGTCATTTTAAAACAAGGCACAAAGCTAGTTTGTTGCGCCTGCAGAGAATTCAACCGCTCGTAGAGGTTTTCTAAATTGAGCCGAATGTGTTTCTGTTCAGCACACTAATGTTTCAATTTTCTGGTAAAATTTCTTGGATTATTTCTGATTTCATATATTGTAACACTCTAGGAGAAAGTTTTATGGTTAAATGGTTAGTTTTTTTTAGTTTTTTAACATTTAACATATGAAGTTAAAAACAGGTTAAGGTAGATTAGAACAGACAAAAACATGCCATTTCATATACAAAGCTTGCATTTCGAGACATACTATTCATCTGGGTTTTCTGGCTGTGATGAGAAGAAGAACAAGAAGCTGAACATTCCAGGGGTAAAATCTTTAAAAAGTAGAGTGTCGCTGTACAATCTTTTTAAGGTGAAAAGAAATAAGATGAAAGAATTATGAGATTATTACAGATGAATATCCATAGACCAGTATGTGAAACAATAGAAGTAAAACTATGCTAATTTTGAATATATAGTATTGTGAGCCAACCAACTTTATTCTAGTTGCCATGCTGCAAATAAAACCACTCATTCATTTTTATTTGCATTTACATATAATGTGAGAAGCACCTACTATGATACCTATGTCTGTTTTTATGTGTTTCCACATGAAACACATCCCTACATGGACCGATTTGCTTGAAATTTGGCACAATTACTGTGAAAAGAAGTTTGTTGTGACAAATCAGTTTTAATTGAGATATTTAAAGCAAATTGTGCTGTACAAAGTTTTGAGAATTCTAAATCTCACATTCAAAACCATCTGTGAAGTCACTTTTCTTAAAACAGAGCAACATTCCATGCAACTTCAACTATGAATTAGTTGTTTACCGTTTCAATTTCACCTTGACAGCGGTTACTCCACCTTTTTTACTCTTCTAACAGCTGTTCTAATGCACAATGCATGTGAATCAGATGCCAGGAAGGGTATGCGTGCATTCTTCTATTGCTACTTTAGGTAGATTAACCAATAAAGTACAAAAAAGACACTTTTCTGGACATTAATGTAAGTGGAAACCAATTGTGTAAGCATATAGAAGACTGAAGTGACTGAACTAATATTATCCACAGATTATTATTGTAAAGATTACCAACCTGCAGCTAAAAGGTATTTGAACTAACTAAATACACAGGAAAGGTGCAGCTCCCCTAAGTGATGTAAACATAAGATGGCTTTAGAAAAAGGAACCACAGTACATGCTATAAGGATCACACCATGGTGTACATTGTGCCTCAAACAGCAATGACAGGGCAGGATTACAGTTTATGTGTGCTGAAAGTGTTGCTTAGCGGTATAATGCACAACAGACAGAGCTGAAGGGAACGTTTATGCATACCTGAAAAGGCTCATTTGCTTCTGTACATCTTCAGACTGGTATTAAAATCTCTAAAACAATTGTCAGCTTTGGTTTTCCCATTATTTAAGAAATTCATTCCTTTCTAAGTACTTACAACCCCAAATCAGAAAAAGTTGGGACAGTGTGGAAAATGTGAATAAAAAAATAAAGCAGTAATTTACAAATTTCCCTTAACTTTTATTTCATTGCAGACAGTATGAACACAAGATAATTCATGTTTTTTTTTGGTCAACATCATTTGATTTGTAAATAAACATCTATTCTTGCCATTCAGGCTTGCAACACATTCCAAAAAAAGTTGGGATGGGGGCAATTCAGGGGTAGTAATGAGGTATAATAACTAAATAATGATGTGATTTGAAACTGGTGATGTTAACAGGTGATTGCAATCATGATTCAGTACAAAAGCAGCATCGAGGAAAGGCCTACTCCTTTAGGAGCAAAGATGGGCAGAGGATAGTCAGTTTGCCACCAAGTGCAGGCAAAAATCTTTGAAATGATGAAGAAAAACGTTTCTCAAAGACAGATAGGAAGAGATTTGGGCATTTCTCCCTCTACAGTGCATAACATAGTGAAAAGAAACAGCGAATCTGGAGAAATTACCATGCGCAAAGGCCAAGGGCGCAAACCTAAACTGAATGGCTGTGATCTCCGAGCCCTCGGACGGCACTGCATTAAAAACCGTCATTCATCAATAAATGATATAACTGCGTGGGCTCAGGACTACTTCAGGAAGTCACTCTCAAGCACTACAGTACGTAGTTACATTAGGAAATGCCAGCTAAAACTGTAGTACTGTGCCAAAAGGAAGCTCTACATAAATAGTGTCCAGAAGCGCCGTCGACTTCTCTGGGTTCGGAGGCATCTGAGATGGTCCATTGTGCAGTGGAAACGTGTTTTGTGGTCAGACAAATCGGTTTTTCACATCTTTTTTGGAAGAAATGGACGCCGTGTGCTGCGGACCAAAGAAGAAAAGGACCATCCAGACTGTTACCAGATACAAGTCCAAAAGCCAGGGTCTGTCATGGTATGGGGTTGTGTCAGTGCCTTCGGCAAAGGTAACTTGCACTTCTGCGATGGCACCATCAATGCTGAGAAGTATATCTCAGTTTTGGAGGAACAAATGCTGCCTTCAAGACGACGTCTTTTCCAGGGACGCCCATGCTTATTTCAGCAAGACAATGTCAAACCACATACTGCACGCATAACAAAGGTATGGCTGTGTAAGAAGAGGGTGCGGATGCTTGACTGGCCTGCCTGCAGCCCTGATTTGTCTTCTATAGAGAATGTTTGGCACATTTTGAAACGAAAAATGCGTCAACAAAGACCCCGTACTGTTGCACACCTAAAACGTTGTTTGCAGGAAGAATGGGACAAACTAACACCTGCAACACTTAGTCACTTGATTTCTTCAATGCCTAAACATCTTTTAAGTGTTGTTAAAAGACAGGGGAACTGTACAAAGTGGTAAATGCTGTACTGTCTCAACTTTTTTGAAATGTGTTGCAGGCCTGAATGGCAAGAATGGATACTTATTTACAAATCAAATGATGTTGACAAAAAAACCCATGAATTATTTTGTGTTCATACTGTCTGCAATGAAATAAAATTTGAGGAGAATTTATAACTTGCTTTTTTCTTTTTTTATTCACATTTTCCACACTGTCTCAACTTTTTCTGATTTGGGGTTGTAGTTATTTATACAATGTTAATGAATGACTGGATTTTAATTAATATTAATAGCTAGGAGGGGGGGGAGGTTGGGAGCATGTACCTATTACAGCGCATTGCCATACCCACCACACAACGAACCACCCAGATTGGGACCCGAGTGCAGCTGTTCAACAGGTGACACCTCAACATCACACTGCAACAGTTTGAGTTTTTTTTACACTGGCTGGAGTACTAATCCTGCCACCAAACCCTGAGTTTTCCTTGCAAGTTGGAGGACCTGCATGTAGGGCTGGATGCAGGTTAATGTCATACCCAGGACTAAGCAGTTGCAGGTTAAGGGCCTTGCTCAAGGGCCCAATAGCTAGATGTGGAATTTATTTTTATTTTGGTAATTATTGGGCACTACCCTATTGGGCAAACTTTTCAAAAATTTTATGTTTAAGAAAATTAAACATCAGTTAGTCACAGACTCTCCACCACTAAAATACATCAAGCATTACAAATTTTACATCATTTTAATCTGTATAATTTGTATGAGCCACCACAAATCTATTAAGGCTAAATTTTAACAACATCACCATGTAACATACTGTTAAAAAATCACATATTTAATGTACCCTACTAACACATGTATGTATTTGCATGCTATTATCATTGTTAATTCTGAATACAACTCATTACAAAGTTTAACAAAGAAAAATGTGATAGCTGATTCTAGGATGAAGTAACTAAAAATGAGAAATGCTCCAACTATTACAACAGTTAATTTAGTCGCCAAATGCATCTGAATGTTGCACCAAGCATATATTTTCTAATTTGTTTGCATTTGATTTTTCCAGTAGTGAATATAAAAACAAGATTATATTAAAAGCTTTTGGAATTAAGCAATTCAATTCATCATAAGGCAAGCTTGTAAAATCACTCAAGCTTGCTCAAACTGGCCTAATTTAGATTTCAGTATAAAATCAGAGACCCCAGACAATAAAAACAGGTTTACTGGATCCCTACCTGGGTTTACACACGTTAACCATTTGTCTTTTAAATTCAATTCATCCATTTCCAAAGTTTTGGTTTTACTTAGGAGTAAGGCTTAGTTTTCTTATGATATCTGCTATTATTTATATCCTTTTTAGATGCTTTTGCATAAAACACAAAGCAATACTGTTATTACTCATCTCCCATATACTGCAGAACAACTCAACTCACAACTCACCATTTCTTTCAAATTGTGTACTTTTATTCTTCATGGAAATTTACTGGAAAAGGTACACTTTTCTTAACATATCTTGAACAGGGTGTGCCGTACAAACTTCTGAAATTTTAAAAACTTGCACTTAAAAAGCATTGGCAAATTTTAGAAATCAGTGTAAAATGACACATAACTGGGAATAGTGGACTCTTCCTAGATGTATTCACAAAAAATACGAAGCACATGATGTTGCCATCATTAAAAAGCATCAGTCAATTTTCAACATCTTTGTTCTTAAAACAGAGAGCCATTCTGTTTATCTCAATTGCTGATAAATTTATAGTTTGAAAGATAATTTACCTTTAAAGATGTTACTTCAAACTGTATATATTCCATCTTTTACACCAGTAAAATGTCAGATTTTTGAAAGAGCCATACCACCTGCACATTTCCATGGTATGTTGTGTGCATACATGATAAAAGAATACTCAAAAAATGAAAAGGACAAACCAATTTTTGACTTTTCTAATACATCATGAGTCACTCTTGCTGAGGAAATAATAATAACAGAACTGATAAGCTTGAGTGAGTACCTGTATACTCACTGACATTCACTCATTCCAATCAATCCGTAAAAACATGGGGAGAACTCATGCAGATCCTGTGCTATGAGTAAGGAATGACAGCTCTGCAGACCCTCTTTGCTAAACCAATGGTACTAAATTTACTAAGCCTGATTAAATTTAGGTGGATTGGCGTTGCTAAACTGGACCATGTGTGTATGTATGTGTACATATGCGTTTGCTTTGAAACATCTGGACACCCCACCCAGGTGTTATTCCTGCCTTGCAGCCAATGAATGCCTATAGTTTAGCTCTATTGCCACTTGATTGCATATTACACAAGTATTATTAATAGAACTGCAGCTGGTAGTATCTTTGCAAAAGAAATAAGCTCCCATATATTGAAAGAATATTAGCAATTGCAAATATGCCTTTATTAGTTATTATGGTCCAGTAGTCTACAGAACAGAAACATTAATTCACAACTGGGCATCAACATTCAATGATACCAATGTTAGCACTTTTCAAGGTGGCTCCACACCCATGGGGGTTAGATACCTTCTCCCCTTTTCATAGACTGCAGCGAGGGCAGTCTCCCAGGGGCTGGAACAGTACTGCAGAGGAAGATAAATGGGTTATATGGTTATGTGAAGTGCACAGTCAGTCTCCTTTTAAAATGGTTTAAAATTTTACAACAATGGCTTGCTTTTTAATTTTTTACCTACCTACAACAACATGGATATGTTGTTTTTTGATGTATGTGTAATCGCCAGATGCAGATGATTACTCAGTAACATTCTTGACCTTAAAAATTGACTTGTTCGGTAACATTTAAGGCTTTTCTTTATAATGGGATCCTAGTGTCCATAAGCTCCACTATACAATGCAAGAGAGGGCTAATTACTTTTTAATACTTATAAAATATGCTTCACTTTAAAATGCAATTCCATGTGGCAAACTAATATATACCATGATTGTGAAGAAACTTTGACTTGAAATATACCAAAATTATGTTTTAATGGATTCAAAAATCACTTTTTCAAAAATGAATAATGCTCATTTTAGCTGCTTCAGTGAAAAATAAAAACTCACTTTAATCTATGTATAGCTTCACATATGACAGAGGGGACTGGGCGGTCTCATGGTCTGGAATCCCTATAGATTTTATTTTTTCTCCAGCCGTCTGGAGTTTTTTTGTTTTTTCTGTCCCCCCTGGCCATTGAACCTTACTCTTATTCGATGTTAATTAATGTTGATTTATTTTGTTTTATAATTGTGTCTTTCATTTTTCTATTCTTTAATATGTAAAGCACTTTGAGCTACTGTTTGTATGAAAATGTGCTATATAAATAAATGTTGTTGTTGTTGTTGTAGAAGCATTTAACATTGTGTCCTCCATAGGCACACAATGCCTAAAAATTTTACACAGCTACTGAAATAAAATGAACGTTTTAAAAAGATTCAAATTATTTTAGTATAGTCTCTTGTTCATTGACTGCTCAATGTGACCCACAGCACTAAAGTTACATTCAATGTCAGAAAAAACTAAATCTCATGAAATTAATGTTTCTTGTATTCATAATCCAAAGCCAGGTTCAAAACAATAGATAACATATTTCACATATTCCGTATTTTCTATACACTTATTTAAACGCAATATCATGGGTTCACATCCCAGGTCCTCCAGGCGTGGAGAGTGCTTTGAGTAGTTACAAAAGTGCTATATGAATGTAAAGAATTATTATTATTATTATCATTATCATCATTAAGCAAGAAAACTACGGACATCACTTAAACATTTAACATTATTCATTTCCTGGTACTATAGCAAACTTTTGACTAATCAAGCATTTAGGGTAAGAGACTCCACAGGTGAATAAAGCAGCATCTTGCCTGCATCACATCTCTTCAGGTTCTTTTCGATCTCTCTTAAACCCCTTGTGTAACCACTCTTAATACTGATGAAATGAAAGTAAAATAATATCCTCTTCTCAAATTAGGTTTTCACAGATGTGCTACAGGAAACAAATAGCCAGCTCCCCTCTGCTTGTGGTCTTGGCTTCTCATAAGTAAGAGGAAATAATACCCTCAACAAATGCACAGAATATATTTAACTTTAAATGTCAGGTCATGAAAAGAGCTTATGAAGACTAACCCAGTCTATGGGTTCAAGACATATTATTTTCTGCTACATTTATGAAGATACAATAAATTAAAATGATTCATATTCTGGAAAATAAAATACTAGTTTATACAGAAGCAAATAAAAAACACCACAATGTTTAAATGCTAAAATAAGAGCATTTGCCAACAAGTAATGTAGCCACAGCTCCATTATGCTGTCTGCAACATTCTGAGTCATTTCTCATCTAGTTTTTTTCTTAGCTCATAATATTTTTAAACTGCAAGATTGTATGTAATAATTAATGCATATAAGTGGATGCTCTTTGGTTATATACTTGACTAAATTCAGGAAGATGCATTAAGAGGACAGTAAGTTCTCCCTAGTCTTTGGAAGGTCAACTTCTGGCATTCAGATTTCATCCTAAAGTCCAAACATATTTAGGTCAGCCTTACTAGAGGTTCTAAATTAATGTTTTTTACATTTGTACTGTAAAGTATTTATTTAATTGTTTGCTGTTGGTAATGTAATGAATGTGAATTAACAGATAATTGTAACATTAATTTGTTTTTTGATTTATTTATTGGAGCAGCATTTCACACTGTCTAGAGTAGGGGTGCCCAAGACGTCGATTGCGATTGACCGATAGATCTCAAAGGTAGTGCAGGTAGATCGCGTTGCAATTCAAAAAATCATATATCCTCCCTATGGCATTTGCCACATGATTGACATACAGGGCGGCCAGTCTGAGATCTCTTTTCTTCTAACACACTGGTCATCCCGCACGCACGATCAAATGTGCGAGCAACTGCAAAACTCCGGCTATCTAAGTGATCTAGTTAGCCTTCCAATTTATGTCGACTAAAGAAGGGAATTAAAAAAAAAAAATGTTTGGGGAGGGTATGGCCTGGATGTGGAAGTGGAAGAGGATTTTTTTTTCTCACAATGTCACAATCAAAGTGCGTTTGTCTAATCTGTCAATCTATCACTGCTATTCCAAAGAAGGAAAATGTGGAAAGGCACTTTCGAACTGTTCATAAAAACTATGAAACTGAACTAAAATCGCAGTAAATCGGACAGCCGTCATTTTTCACTCGGTTGAATTCAAAAGCAAAGACAGACACACCGAAGCATCGTTCCGGGTGAGTCACTCGATCATTAAGCATAAGAAGTCCTTCCAAGAGCTACCTCCTTGACTGCATTATTCAGCTCTACTTATTTATGCGAGTCAGCCTTTTCCCACATGAAGATTATTAGATCCAAATACTGTAGTGACCATAAATGTATTGAATTGTTATTGTGCCATAAAGGTTATTCAGTTATGCAAGGTACGACAACATATATTTTATGTATAAAGTATACTCAGTATATGTGTGTGTGTGTGTATATATATATATATATATATATATATATGTAGGTAGATCATTTTAAAAGTAGCTCGCAAGCCAAAAAAGTGTGGGCACCCCTGGTCTAGAGTATAACTAGAATCTCAAACTTAGACAGATGGAGCTTTTTTATAGAAGCTCAATAAATACATAAATGTTATTATATTCTGACAAAAAAACAAACCCCATCTTAGTCCCAGAACCCAAAATGAAAAAAAGAAAAACTGAAAAAAAAAAAGAAAACTTCTAACTTAGCTAAAGATAGGAAGATTAGTCACAGTCTTCTTTCGTGAGGGATTATAAAGGCCTATTGGCATTGGTATAAAGAAGCTCCAGTACTGTTTCTTAACACACTTCGGTTGAATAATTTGTTGGCTGAAAGTACTCATGATAGAGTATCAGAGAGAGGATGTGCATCATTGTTCACAATGGCACTCCGTTTTTGTTTTCATTTTCTCCTTTTCTCCTTTGTTACTAACTCCAGAGTGCTGAAAATGTCCCCAGTACTAAGCCTGCCCATTTAACTAGTTTGTTGATTCAATAAACCTATCTTGAAGTGATGTTACCAGCTCAACTCAACAGAATAGAAAATCACAATGGCTATCCAAGTTTTAAAATATGTAAAGGATGTCAGAAACACACATTAAAGCTGTTCAGTCTCCTAAGAAAAAAAAGAGTTTGCTTTGCTCATTCTATTATAGTTCTTCTATTTAATGAGACCAATCCAGCCCGACATTGATATGACCCCCAAGTACTTGTAGCATTGCACCACCTCCACATCTACGCCTTGAACAGTGACTGGACATACAATGAAGGCACTTTGGTCTTTATAGAAAACAAACAGCTATTTCCTTTGTTTTGATGACATGAAGCAGAAAGTTAATAGCAAATGTTTTCCTTTGTTTTTGAAGTTTCTGCAGTTTTTCAACTTCAATCTCAGGAATTCCTTCTATATGACACTCTTAAGAAGCCAATAATTAGATATAATAGACATATGGAAGACATTAAATGCAACAAAGAAAGAACTATGTTTGTATTTGCATCTCTTCTTAAGGTCAGCATAAGTACTGACCACAATAAATGCTGTCAGACTAAAAGCAATCACACTTACAAACCTTTAGTAGATTTCAAAAATAAGTTATACTTGATGGTGCCAACATACATGTGACTATCATCTTGTGCCCCACTTCCCCACTGTTTGGTTCATTTTCTGTTGTACCTTGTGTTTTTATACCTAGTGAAAATAATAAAATAAGGTTATACTGTAATGTGTAGATGTTGCTGGTATTCTAGATTATGATCGTCTTGTCTTAAATAAAGTTGCAGAGCGCACTGTGAGGCTGCAAACTGAAATCAGACACCATCTGTGAGTACCCATGGACAATGGCCGTCAAGAGTTATAAAGGTGCTGTGGATGCATTGTTACTGCCAGTATAATCACTAAAATATTAAATCATCAAAGAATACAGGCAAGTAGTCCTAAGATATGACACACCTATTTAGATTTGCATAGTCTTAGAGAAGTTCAGTGAAGAACTTGTAGAGAGGTGCTGTCTGACCTCACAAGAACTCCTTTACTATTTACTTTTTACAATCTAAATCAAGAGTTCCCAAAGTGGTCGATATCGACTCCCTGGGGTCGATTTGAACTTTCTAGGGGTCGATAGTTTCAATAAAAAAATTTGGGTGTCGACAACAGCAAAAATAGACCCCCTTACTACTGCTATTTGTTTGTTACTTCAAAATATCTAATTAAGAAGTAAAATAATTAAAAATGACACTTTTTTAATAAAAACACATTATATACCAAATTTGCGAACGAAAATGGAAAAAAGTGTCATTAAAAGAGTCACACGTAAGAATGCATGAAAATACATGTAACACAAACATCACTGTGCATTGTCGTATCAAACATATCAAAGCAAGTGCGGAAATGAAAAACCGTTAAATGTCAACACTTGCTCGCGGTGGGACGAGACGACGGATATTCGATATTAGCAGAATCTGTCAGTCTTGTATGGTCATGCTTTCATAAAACATTATAAATTGGTTTGTTTGATGTGACAAGTACTTATTTGTGATTTGAACTTTGAATATAATTATTTATTGAGGAGCAGTGCTATGAAAAAGAAAATCAGAGGACACAGTTTATTTATTCGAGTTTGAACAAAAATCTTCTGTTTCAAGTAAATACAGGTAGTCCCCAGGTTACGGGCATCCAACCTACGACATACAAATGAGGCCGCAGCTGCGACACATGCGCCTCAGTAACTGCCACTCCATCATCTTCGGCATGGGGATGCTGCAAGCGTTGGCTGGATGGAGGCTGGAGGGGGGCGATTTTGTTGCTCGCGCAGTGTAGCTTCCCTCGAGCGGTTTCACTGCCTGCCCATCACACACGACTGCCCGTTCATTCTCGGTGGGCAGCTGGTAATGCTGCAAGCGGTGACCCGGTTGTGGTTTAAAGGAGGCCACTGAAGGTGAACGGGGCAACGAGGGGTAGCATTGTAGCGTGCCTCGGATGGCTGCATGTTGAATGGGGGCGGTAGTGTAGTGGACGCTGCAGGCAGCATACTGTAGTGGAGGTGACTGTGAGATGGGCTGGTGATGAATTGCCCCTTGCTGCCCCCATTCATTCTCAATAGCAAGCCTGCTTGTACTCTTACGCACAAAGCATGAAGTTGTCTCTTGTCAGTACAGGGTGGTCCACATCTAATTATGCAGGTCCAGATCGTCTGGATGACTTTGATTTATGCAGGGATGATTCCAGTTTGGCATAAAGACGATTCTTCGTGTCGTCAGTTCGCACACTTCTCGATGGTCCGAGATTTTTCAGGTGATTTTATAGTGTATATATAGCTCCCCTATACATCAGACATGTTGACGACTGGTGCCTTTCTGCTGTGATAGCATGTACCTGTATAGTGCTGTAAAGAAGAGCTCATCTTAACCTTTTGTCTTCACCTTTCAAGAATGTCTTTGAAACACAATTCTGATGCAAGTGCTGGTGATATAGTAAAGAAGAGAAAAACCATGACCATTGAAAATAAAGTACAAATAATAAAAAGATCAGAAAGAGGTGAAACTCCATTATTCATTGGAAGAGCACTTGGTTATAGTCGGTCAACAATAGCATTTATTAAAATAATGCACCTGTTCCGACTTACATACAAATTCAACTTAAGTGCAAACCTACAAACCCTATGTCGTACGTAACCCGGGGACTGCCTGTACATACTTTATTGGGTTTTTTTTTATTACAGGGGTTGTTGAAATTGTTTGTTAATAAAAGTTTTTATTTCTTCAGATAACAATACGACTGAACCAAAAAAGAAATGCAGACTATTTGTACTTATTTTGAATTTACATATTTATTTCATAAATGTCAAAAATGTAAAAAAACTCTGCTCGTATTTTTTTGCTTTAATTTTCGTTAGTGCAGGTTTCAATATTAAATGTTGCACAAGATAATGCCATATTCCGTAGTCCTTTTATCTTTTTCAATCATTATTTACAAGTGATTAAAATGAAAAGTTTGATATCTAGTGAAATATTTAATATCAAGTACTGTAGAAATTTATTAATTTGAGTAATTAAATGACTAGGGGGTTGACAATTTTAAAAGTTTTTGGTAAAGGGGTCTGTGGCCGAAAAAAGTTTGGGAACTCTTGATCTGTTATTTCTGTTTGGGCTAAAGACCTTTCTCATTATTAAAGAGGAATATGCGTGTACACTTTGTTTAAGAATGACTACTTGTCTTCCAAAAACCCAAACTGTAAGTTTTCACAGCTGCACATTATTCAATGAAAATTCCTTACTCCTACAAGGTGACACAAAATGGGCTTGGTATCTGATTCTCTGTGTAATTTCTATTCACTAGATGTTCTTAGTACTTTTCTTCATATGAACTGGGTGCTTCTGGGTATTTTGACCTTTCGGTAAACACTTGTAAAATTACCCTATTTTTCTTCAGTCTTTCTCCTTGCTTACAATTATTTTTTTTAATTATTATCAAAAGAGAGTCTTCTTAACTGTGTACTGTAGCTGCTAAAATTATTGTTGCTTCTAGATGGAAATCCCCAGAAACGATGACTGTTTAACATTGACTTGTTTCATTTTTTAATTTGACACTTTTAGAAACATCTACTGCTAGAGTTAATAATGGTTCTTTTAAAATTATTCAATCTAAATTACTCAAATCCTATATATCCTAATTGTTATTCTATTAGTCTCTTTTTCCCCTTTTTAAGAATTTTTCCTTTGTTCTCTGTCTCTTTCTTGGTCTTAGTTCTCTTTAGCTGAAACCTCAGAGAGCAGGTTAAGGTAGGAAGAAGATATGTTTTTGTACTGTACATAATATTTTATGGCTTGGATTTTATGTTTGGGTTGGGGGATGACATATTTAGTATTTATAATGGGATTTTACCACAGTAGTATTACTTTTGTTATTTTAAACTTTTTGACTGTGTAATTTATACTGATCAAAAATTAAAAAATATATACAAATTTTATCACAAAAAAACAAGAACTTTGCATCAGAGGTTGTATAAAGACACATTTGGTCCTTATTTTTACTTTCTGCTATTTCTTTTACCTTTTCCACCAGCCTCTCAGCTTGAGTGTCATGATTTAAATCCCAGTTCCAGTATGGCCTACAGTGCATCCGGAAAGTATAGCGCATCACTTTTTCCACATTTTGTTCTTATTCCAAGATGCATTAAATTCATTTTTAACTCAGAATTCTACACACAACACCCCATTATGACAACATGAAAAAAGTTTACTTGAGGTTTTTGCAAATTTATTAAAAATAAAAAAATTGAGAAATCACATGTACATAAGTATTAACAGCCTTTGCTCAATACTTTGTCGATGCACCTTTGGCAGCAATTACAGCCTCAAGTTTTTTTTTTTAATATGATGCCACAAGCTTGGCACACCTATCCTTGGCCAGTTTCACCCATTCCTCTTTGCAGCACCTCTCAAGCTCCATCAGGTTGGATGGGAAGCGTTGGTGCACAGCCATTTTAAGATCTCTCCAGAGATGTTTAATCTGATTTAAATCTGGGCTCTGGCTGGGCCACTCAAGGACATTCACAGAGTTGTCCTGAAGCCACTCCTTTGATACCTTGGCTGTGTGCTTAGGGTCGTTGTCCTGCTGAAAGATGAACCGTCACCCCAGTCTGAGGTCAAGAGCAGTCTGGAGCAGGTTTTCATCCAGGATGTCTCTGTACATTGCTGCAGTCATCTTTCCCTTTATCCTGACTAGTCTCCCAGTTCCTGCTGCTGAAAAACATCCCCAGAGCATGATACTGCCACCACCAGTCTTCACTGTAGGGGTGGTATTGGCCTGGTGATGAGCGGTGCCTGGTTTCCTCCAAACGTGACACCTGGCATTCACACCAAAGAGTTCAATCTTTGTCTCATCAGACCAGATAATTTTGTTTCTCATGGTCTGAGAGTCCTTCAGGTGCCTTTTGGCAAACTCCAGGCAGGCTGCCATGTGCCTTTTACTAAGGAGTGGTTTCCGTCTGGCCACTCTACCATACAGGCCTGATTGGTGGATTGCAGCAGAGATGGTTGTCCTTCTGGAAGGTTCTCCTCTATTCACAGAGGACCTCTGGAGATCTGACAGAGTGACCATCGGGTTCTTGGTCACCTCCCTGACTAAGGCCCTTCTCCCCTGATCGCTCAGTTTAGATGGCTGGCCAGCTCTAGGAAGAGTCCTGGTGGATTTGAACTTCTTCCACTTATGGATGATGGAGGCCACTGTGCTCATTGGGACCTTCAAAGCAGCAGAAATGTTTCTGTAACCTTCTCCAGATTTGTACCTTGAGACAATCCTGTCTCGGAGGTCTACAGACAATTCCTTTGACTTCATGCTTGGTTTGTGCTCTGACATGAACTGTCAACTGTGGGACCTTATATAGACAGCTGTGTGCCTTTTCAAATTATGTCCAATCAACTGAATTTACCACAGGTGGACTCCAATTAAGCTGCAAAAACATCTCAAGGATGATCAGGGGAAACAGGATGCACCTGAGCTGAAGTTTGAGCTTCATGGCAAAGGCTGTGAATACTTATGTACATGTGCTTTCTAAATTTTTTTATTTTTGATAAGTTTGCAAAAATCTCAAGTACACATTTTTCACGTTGTCATTATGGGGTGTTGTGTGTAGAATTCTGAGGAAAAAAATGGATTTAATTCATTTTGGAATAAGGCTGTAACATAACAAAATGTGGAAAAAGTGATGCGCTGTGAATACTTTCAGGATGCACTGTATATGCGGTTGACATGTTCTGTCAATACAGTGCTAATGTTTACTTTCAAGTCAAGTCAAGTTGGGGAGCATGCACTGGTACAGTATGTTGCCACACCCACTGCACAGCAAAACTACTCGGGATCTCGGTTGGCAATCCGTCAGGTAGACACGCAGTCCAGTCCTACCTTTCGGAAATGACCCTCCATCTGCCGCAGCCAGGGGCAACCCCTTGGCCTGGTCCAGCCACTCGGGTCCCCAATAATGAGGATCTTACGAGCCGGATCACCCTCAGGGAAATGCGCCACATGGCCATGGCCATGGCGTAACTGATGCTCCCTCACAATACAGGTAATGTGCCTCATTTTGGACTCCATAAGCAACCGCTCATTCGACAGGAAATCAAACCAACGGTATCCAAGGATTTTCTGGAGAGACGCAGTACCAAAGGAGTCCAGTCTTCGTCTCAGGTCACTGGATAGCGTCCATGTCTCGCAACCATATAACAAGACAGGAAGCACCAGGACTCTAAAGACTTTGACCTTCGTCCTTTTGCATAGATATCAGGAGCGCCACACACCCCTGTCCAGCGACCTCATGACCCCCCATGCTCTCCTAATCCGTCTACTGACTTCACAGGAAGAGTCACCAGAGACATGAATGTCACTGCCAAGGTAAGTAAACCTCTCAACAAGGTCAACACTCTCTCCGCAAACAGACACATTGCTCATGGCTGTGCCCAAGAGGTCATTAAAGGCCTGGATCTTGGTTTTTATCCAGGACACTCGCAAGCCCAGATGCTCAGACTCCTCACTCAATCGCCCCAATCAGAGCCTCCATTGACTCTGCAAACATCACAGCATCGTCGGCAAAGTCAAGATCCGTGAATCTTTCTTCACCAACAGATGCCCCACAGCCGCTGGACCCCATGACCTTGCCCAACACCCAGTCCATACAAGCATTGAACAGAGTAGGAGCAAGAACACACCCCTGACGAACCCCAGAATCAACTGGGAAAAACGCAGAGGTCCTGCCTCCACACTGCACAGCACTCACAGTACCAGTGTACAGGCCACCATGATATCCAGCAACCTCGAGGGGATCCCGCGAACCCTAAGGATGTCCCACAGGGCAGCTCGATCAACTGAGTCGAAAACTTTGCGAAAATCGACAAAGGCTGCAAAGAAACTTTGCCAATATTCGCGTTTGCGCACTATGAGAACCGTCAGTGCCAGGATGTCGTCGATGGTAGACTTCTTAGCCGTAAAACCAGACTGTTCCGGTCGCTGCTAGGTGAGCAAGTGATCACGGATCCTACTGAGGACGACCCTAGCAAGGACCTTACCCGGCACTGAGAGCAGTGTTATCCCCCTGTAGTTGCTGCAATCCAAGCAATCACCCTTCCTTTTCCAGATAGGGATGACAAGTCATGTTTTCCAGTCAGTTGGGATGATGCCAGTCTCCCAAATGGAAGCAAAGATTGCTTGCAATACCAGGACAACAGCCTTATCACCAGCCTGGAGAAGTTCACCCTGGATACCACAGATCCCTGCAGCCTCCCACGACACCAAAGCTGGTTCACCACCTGTGCAATCTCAGTGAGAATTGGGTGGTTCACAGCTAATTGGAGGATCAGCCTCAAGAACCGTGGACCCAGAGATATCCAATGTCCTAGCATGAGGATCAGCTTTGAACAACTACTCAAAGTAGCCAGCCCAGCGGGTCACAACTGCAGTGTCATCCGTAAGGACCGTTCCATCAGCTGCCCTGACTGCGACTCTCCAAGGAACAGATTCAGATGTGCGTAATGCTTTAATTACAATAAAAGTAACTTACAACATAAATGCTTTCAATTTAAGAACCAAGCTTATTCATTTTTAAAGTTGAAGTTTTCATCACATAAAATCAAAATTAGCATTTATGATTAATTTAAATTAATATGCATATATTTTGGCATTGTTCAAACAAGCATTCAGGGCTGCCAGGGTTGGCTCTTATATCCTATGACCCTAAAATGGATTAAGCAAGTTTGACAATGGTTGTATACTTTTTATTTTTTGTTTTAATAACTCATGCTCAGCCAATGACATACTGTACTATACATCATACCATTTCCTAACCTGTTTAATCCAGACCAGTTCACAAGGGGGAGGTTATAGCCTATCCCAGCAAGAATAGGGTGCAAGGCAGGAACACACTCTGGACCAGGGACAAGGCACCAGTCCGTTGCAGGGTGAACACACCCACATTCTCACACACTAGAGTCAATTTAGTCGCCAATTCACCCAACTTACATGTCTTTGGACAATAGAAGGAAACCAGAGCACCTGCAGGAAATGCACACAGACACAGTGAGAAGATACAAATTCCACAAAGTGAGGACCCTGAATGTGAACCCTGGTCTCTGTGCTGCGAAGCAGAAGCATTACCACTGCACTATCCTATGATGTATGTACTTTCTCAAAAAACAAACAAAAAAAAGAGAAAAACAATTATCAAGAAATAAAGCTTTAAAATTGAATTTCATTATTCAAAATACCATACAAGTTTAAAGAGGAAATATCAGAGGTTTATAGGATCACCACTGTCACATATACAGAGTAGAATGAAATTCCAACATCCTTATGCTAATCAACATGCACTATTTCTCTACAACTGGTGAGCATAACAAGTTTACCTCTAAACTGCTGTTTCCTTTACCTCTCATAACAAATTTATTATAACCTAGGAACAGCCAATTATATACTAAATATGGTAATGTATTCTAGTACTTGGATAAGACTTCAAATGTACTGTATAATAAAAAAACTAAGGTCTGTGTGCGTCTGGTCCCTCAGAACAATCTGACTGGTCAGTTTGACTTTGGTAACATGATTGAAAGATGAAGTGCGAGTGTGAGAATCACGAGGAGGAGTAAACACAGGAAACACTCTATGAGAGTTGCTTTTAAAGACTTACAGTTTAAAAGTGGACAAAAGGGAAGAAAGGTGTCTTGAAATGACAGAGTCTGAGAAGAAGGCTTTCTATGAATGCACTTCAGAGGGGTAGCACCAGTCAAGAGAGATTCATACACACAAGGACACCAAGGAAAGATGCTGAAGACAAGAGATTTCAAATCATTTTAAATGTATTCTGTTACCTCTCTTCAACAGGTAATGTGGCTAGTACATTACAAATACTAACCTAATAGTAATTAGAGCCAAAGTGCAGCAACCAAAGCAAATGAAAAATAAATCCTTCCTAGGTTTTTATGAAAAACTTTTCTCAGTCTGTGTATACAACTTGGATCAATAGATAAGCAATTTGTAAAGTGTAAAACCTGAAAAAAAACAAGAGCACACTGTATACAGGATGGGTATAGTCAGTTTCACATCACTATTAGCTAACTCTGTAAGGAAATTTTACAATTTTTTATAAAAGTAAAGGTTCCTCATTCCTATAAATTGCTGACCTCATTGAATATCTGTCAAACATGGTTATTGACAATAACTTCTCTGGATTTTACTGTAACATATTCATTGCTGAAAATCATACAGAAATATCCTTGACTATCATCTCACTTAGGCCTGGAGTTACATCTTAAGCTAAGTTCTTTATGAGCTCAGTGAGCCAGTAGAAGAAGAAGCTCAGCCTCACAGTCAATGAGAAACTCTTTACCATTGCAGCAGTTACATTACTATTAACGTCAGCCAGCACCCTTAAGGTTTTATCACATTCTGCTTAAAAGTGGATTTAACATATAAGTCACTATTCATTTCTAAGTTACTTCATGTGTTGACACAATGTTTATCTCATATTCTGTCAAAGTATGCTTTAGCACATTACTGACATTACCAAAGAACAAGGGGCACTTAAGCATATTTCCTTCCAAATGAAACATTTTGTTTAACGTGACTCATCATCTAACCTATTTGAAAGCTGCATTTCATCTAAACATGAAAATACTTCTAGCCAGTAAAAGAAAAAGGGTTATTCACCTATCTATACATTTTCTGTATCAGTTTATTCAGTTGAGGATCACATCAGCTAATCTTGAAATCATCCAACACATGACAGAATAAATTTCAAAAATTGTAGGCATTTTATGAAAAGAAATCTGCTATGTTATTGACTGTCCGGATCTTCAAATTCCTTCTTCATAGAGATTCTGGAAATCCAAACTGTTATAAAGAACTCTTTGAATTCCAAGCAAAGCTCCTTTATTTCTTATAACTCAAAAAACAGTGTATATCATCCATCCAGTTTATCAATATTGTCAATAGAATTATGGTTCACAGTGAAAAAAGACATATCTTATGTCTTTTTGGTGAGAACATCTGCACTGGTTTAGATGTTTTTTCTGACTGTATTTGAGGAATGTGAAAAAAATAATAGTCATATACATTGTATTTAAAAAAATGGAGTCAGCTGTTAATTTCAAGTTAAGTTTTAAAACTCTAGCAACTAATTCACATTGGAATATATTATTAGAATTAGCATTACTTATTATCTGGCTGAAACATTCATCCAAGGGACTTACAACATTTGAGAGATACACTTGGTTACATTTCTCTCTTTTTTTTTGTTTTTTGAGTTGGAGTACAGGCAGGTGTAGTGACTTGCTGATGGTCACACAGTGTGTCAGTAGCAAGATCTGAACCCACACTCTCAGGGTTTGAAGTCTAAAATCTTAACCATTATTCTACTCTGTAAAAGCAATAGTTTACTAGAAGAAGGGGATGAGTTGGCTGGTCATGACTTAGCCATAATAAAACTGGCAGTAAGCAAGGAATAAAGATATAAGGAAGGAAAGTAAAAGGCAATTAAGCAAACAGACAAACTAATAAATCTGTTAACAGAACACCTAGTGAATATAAGTAATTGGAGCACACTCACATAAAAGGTACTGATGACAAATTCTGGAGCTTTTATTATCATTGTGGTTCACCAGATCATTTTAAGGAATATTTTGTATTGAAGGGAAAAGACAACACTGCATAATTTATGAGACCATGTTAGTTACTAGAACATTAAGGGTCTAAAAATGTGTTACATTATACAAAAGTCCTGGGGCCTCATGTATAAACGGTGCATACGCACAAAAATGTTGCGTACGAATATTTCCACATTCAAATCGCAATGTGTAAAACCTAAACTTGGCATAAAGCCACGCACATTTTCACGGTAGCTCCAACCCTGGCATACGCAAATTCTCCGCTCGGTTTTGTAAACTGGCAGCACCTAGTGTCAAAGCAGTGCTACTGTTCCAGTGTGGTTTCCCTTTCATTTTTAGATCCACATCCCTGACGCAGCTTTAAAAATACACTGAAATTAACCGCATACTGTTTATTAGTTTAATGCATCTGTTTGTAATTAACCTGTAACAATATAATGGTACACAGAATGGTCAAACTATTCTAAATACCATAGCTGCTTTAGTGTTGTTACTCTCACTGCAACTTTTTCTTTTTCTTCTTCTTTCAGCTGCTCCCGTTAGGGGTTGCCACAGCGAATCATCTTTTTCCATATTACTCTCATTGCACCACTTGGTGAATTTATATCACTGTATCTGAGTGGGGAATCACAGCTCTAGAGCAGCCGACTGGAAAGAGAATTATCGGTATACAGCATCTAGCACACGCTGACTCAGCCATTCTGTCTATTGAACTGCTCTCATACGGCAAACGCTACAGAGCCTTTCCTCGCAGTTCAGAAACAGTTTCATCCCAAGAACTATAAACACACTCAATCACAGCCACTTTATAAAGCGCGTATTTACATATGATGACGATATCATTTTTAAGATGAAATGCCGCAAAATATGTTTAATATATTATACATATAAAACTTTAACTTCATTTAAATAATCTACAGTATATTGTTAATAATTAAACATGTGAGGACACGGTGCAGCAGTGCTAGCGAGGAGCTGGCGTTCCGTTCATGGATTGTTCCTGCCTCGCGCTGTATTCTTGCTGGGGCTGTCGTGACAAGGGAAGGACAGATGGATGGAATAATTAAACATGTACTACGAAGATATTTCAATGTTCCTTAAAAGTTTTGAAGAATCGGCGTTCTAAGCTTAAAGATGGCTTAACGACTATTACAGAGCATGAACAATCACTGCGTCACCGTGTTCCCATGTTTAATAACATGCTTTAACTCCTATCATCATGAAAATTATATCAAGTATACATGTCAGTATTTTAATTATTCAGACAACTTCTTTTTTATTTTGGGCACTGTGCGACTTTATGAACTTGAGCTTTCGAGTTTGAGTGACACAGAGTGTCGGAGAATCAACTTCCTTTTGTTGTTTATACCACTGTTTATGTTTTTCCTTGCCTCCACTTGGTATTTGCTGAAATTCTTCTATTTCCCCCCGTGCTTTTCCCATTGCCTTTTCACAGAATGCTTAGCTTAAGGGCTATTTATATTGATATGCGTAATTCTGGGAGAAGACGGGGCAGGACAACAGGCGCGTGCACGTGTGTTACTTTTCACGCTGACCAGGATTTATATAGTGGAAGAACGTGGAAGTTGCCGTTCGCACAGATTTATGCATCTGGATTCTTTTGTATGCACACACATTTCTGCTTTTGTCCGTACACCATGTCATAGTGTGAATTCTTTGCACGGCATTATGCATGAGGCCCCTGATGATTTAAACATTGAAATAGACACAAATCAAATTAATAGTTTTCATTGATTTCGATGCTGTGAGAAATGGTATGCATTTTAAACAAGCCAATTAAAATGGAGATTATGAAATACGATATACTAGCTGCATGTGGTCTTTGGGACAAAAAAACAACCCAAAGACTCCCTAGCAGATTTATTGTATTGTGGTGAACTTGCAGAGGCATCAGCTAGGTGTGCTCAGACAGGTCATATATTGTCCGAGACAGACATGTAGTCGAGTACAGCTGTGGCACAAATTGAGCGGGACAGGCTGGAACCTGCCTCGGGCAAACATATGGTAGCTCATTATGTGAATGTACAACATGCATTGTACCATAAAGCTGAGTTTGTCTGCTTAGGTTGACTGAAAAGTGAGGTGAATGCAAGCAAAATAATTTAAAAGTACATGCATATGCCATCTCACCAAGTGCTAGTTACACTTGTATAAGCTTCTACATTTCCATAGAATTCACACCAACGCCCATGGCTGTGGTTGAATGTGAGCAGAGTGGCCTGCTCCATACACACACACATGTCTTTCCTAGTGAGAACTGAGGTGCATGCAAGTGGTGAAAAAATTTCAAATTGCACACCGTGCCATCTAATGGTGTGGTTGAGTGTGAGCACAGCGGACTGCTCCACACACACACACAGGTCTTTTGTTTATAATTGTCTAATCTATCTATCTATCTAATATCATATAGCCTATATTTAAATACTAGCAAAATACCCGCGCTTCGCAGCGGAGAAGTAGTGTGTTAAAGAAGCAATGAAAAAGAAAAGGAAACATTTTGAAAATAACGTAACATGATTTTCAATGGTATTGTTTTGTCACTGTTGTGAGTGATGAGTGTTGTTGTCATATATATATATATATATATATATATATATATATATATATATATTTACACACACACACAAACATATATATACATATCTATACATATACACATACATATACATACACACATACATACACACACATATATACACACAAATACATATATATATATATATATATACATACACACACACATATATAAACATATATATACATATCTACATATATACACACACAGCTATTTCGTATCAGTGCAATACGCTGTTTGTTAAAACGGATGACACCCGCTCTTACGTGCAAGTCTGCGTGGATATTATGAACTATCGTATTTGTTCAAGTTCTATTTAAATTTTAAATAGAAGGAATTTTTATTTAGTCGACAGAAATATCTTTGGTAGGAATGGTAAAACAGACAGGAATATTATTCCTGAATAAATCAACTCAAACCTTAAACAACTTATAATATTTTGCTCTCCATAAAAATATATCCTGTCTAAATTATACAAGTTAGAAATAAAGTAAACATTAAAAGAACAAACATTCAAATTTCTTTACTCTTATGTAATTTTATATTTTATAAAAAATAAACTTAGATTTTAAATATCCCAAAAGATTTTGCTCTCCATAAAAATATATCCTGTCAAAATTATACAAATTCAAATATGAACATGCTGCATAACAAAACCTAGAAATATAAATAAAATGTGTTCCTTTCAGCAATAACAAATCAAATCATTCAGTTGTCTTTGCTCATATGTCATTTTAGAGCTGGACGCCTGGCATCTTTTTGGCACAGGTTCGTTTCTGTTTGGTGTGAGGTTCTGTGTTGTGGAGATTCTCAGGATGGATTGCAGGTGCTCATCAGTGAGGCGACTCCTGTGTGCTGTTTTGTTAGTCTTTATCACTGAGAAGAGCTTCTCACACAGATATGTGCTACCAAACATGCACAAGGTTCGAGCCGCATGTAGACGGACTTTTTGTTCTTCAAAGTCACCAAAGCGCCGTGCAAACTCAGTGCGCTCAGTTTATCAGCAAAGTGCGATTTGGGAACACCGTAGTGACGACTTGGTTTAACATTACTTGGTAATAGGGAAAGTGGGGCAAGTGGTTGTGTCTCCCATAAAAGCAGCTCAATTGAAATCACTTTGTGATTGTGCACGGGTAAAACGTCCGCTGAAGTGTCAGATTCTTATTTAATTCTTCTGCTTTCTGTATCTTCTGCATTGCATTCAGGTCTTTCAGGTTACCCTGATGTTTTGTTTTATAGTGCCGTCTTAGATTAAATTCTGTAATTACAGCCACATTAGCTCCACAAATGAGACACACGGGTTCAGTAAACATATACTCAGCCTCCCATCGGTTTTAAAGGCTCTATTTTCAGAATCAACTTTTCTCTTCAGCATCGTGTGAGCTAGCTTCGCAATAACTTGCAGCATCTTAAGGTAGACTTGATTAACGCGGTAACTGTTCGGCAAGGCAGCTGAAGCGCTGCATTATGGGATCTGTAGTTTATTGTGTTACCAGCGCTTCATATACCGGGCTTTAATAACAATAATACAGTATATAAAATGATCTCGGGCGGATATAATTACGCCGGGCGGATGTGGCCCTGCCCTTGAGTTTGACACATATGGACTAAATAGAACTTGAAAAGATATATTTTTTCAAATGTGATCGCAATTCAGATAGAGTTGACGCACTACAGCCTGCATGCCTCAATAAGTCATCCTCCCTTGCCCTTACTTTTTACCGTTCATCTAATGAATACACTGAGTATGGCTTTACCAAAACAATCATTGATGGCGAATAAAGTATCCATTATTCGAGTATGTAGATCGGGTATATATATATATACATATATATATACCCGCGTATCAGCGAGAAGTAGTGTGTTAAAAAGCTAGAAAAGAAAAGGGAACATTTTAAAAATAACGTAACATGACTGTCAATATACAGTATTTGTTTTGTGAGTGTTACTGAGTGTTGCTGTCATCAAGGATTTGATTATCATTATTTCTTTCAATCAGGTTCGTATTTGTAGGATGTGTTGTGTTCAAGTTACATTCCGTGTTTGTCAATCGTTGTAAAGATGACAGGTTTCATTCATCGATTCGTTTCTTACTGCATCAATAAACAGCTCGTCTTCTTCTTTATCTGAGACCTGACACACTGCATGCACGGGTTTTTTACACTGTCTTCCTTTAGCGGGACATTGACTTTTTCCAACGTGTGCTTTGTTTCCGCAGTAGTTGGATTTATGAATATGCTTGTATGTATGAGACGCTTCATATTTTTGCTGCCTTTTCAATTGTGTAATTCGGTTTTGTTCAGCTCTTTGGAACTGTTGCCTTTTATCTGTGCACTGCGTCAGTTCACGTGAGCCACTCGGTGTACATGCATCGAAGGTTCCCAGCTGTGCTGGTGCCATCTCGTGCTATGTCCATGGCTGTATTTAATGTTACCTTAGTCCTGGCACTTAAAACTTTCTCTCGCAGTTTCGCTGAGTTTGTGTCAAACACCACCCTGACCATCTCATCTTCCTCTCCATAAGCACAGTCCTTCACCCGTGAATATTTACCCGTGGCAGTTTGCTATTGGATTGCCGCTGACGGACGGCCTTATATGGGCAGGCACTAAATTACAAACGCCAGCGGCAGCCTGTCTATGAACTTAATTTAAAGTGTAGGTTTACATCGTGCTTTGTTTCCGAAGTAGCAGAACTCATGAATATGGTTGTATATGTCACTCGCTCGCTTCTTATTGTTTCGCTGCCTTCTCAATTATATAATGCATGTTTTCTTCAGCGCTTTTGAGGTCTTCCTGGTTTTCTATGTACTGCATGATTACGTGGGAGGCGTGATGATGTCACACGAAACTCCGCCCCCACGGCGTTGAAGCTAATCTCCATTACAGTAAATGGAGAAAAACTGCTTCCAGTTATGACCATTACGCGTAGAATTTCGATATAAAACCTGCCCAACTTTTGTAAGGAAGCTGTAAGGAATGAACCTGCCAAATTTCAGCCTTCCACCCACACGGGAAGTTGGAGAATTAGTGATGAGTCAGTGAGTGAGTGAGTGAGTGAGTGAGGGCTTTGCCTTTTATTAGTATAGATTTGGGACTTGAAGTCAAGAGAAACAATGTGGATTCTGTACCAGTCATGGAACAGTATATCAAACCTTTATCCACAGAACAATACTTAATGTGTTGATAAAAGTTTTGAAATTCTTATCTACATGTTTTATGGCCTTTTCAATGGTATATGACCATGTAACATGGAACGTCTTGTGAAAAATACAGCTAGGTTACATATTTCTGAGACCAAAGTTGCCTTCTATTATGTTTTAGCTAGGGACTTTTCTGTAACTTAAGGAAGTTTTTTGTTTATTCTTTGTGTTGTTTTACAATAATATTTCTTTTTTTTTTGGTTTGGTTTGTATCTGTATTTTAGAAAAGCAGTAATTGGGGAAGCACCCAAACACGTGTATTTATTCTAAAAGCATAAAACACCTCAACTATAGAAAGGCGGTCCCCTATCAAGCAGCTATGTGACTTGAAAAGAGTTGGTTATTTCAGAAGTAATTAACGTGTGTCAAATCAAGACAGTGATGAATTTCTAATGAATTTAGAAAAATTTCTGAATTTTGTTTACTTTTTAGAGTACTTTGTGTTGATGAGTGGAAAAAAACTCAAATACATGGAGGTTCCGTGCTTCAGTGCAATAGAATGTAAAACAGCTCAAGAGGGGCAAGGATAACTACTGTAACCAGTTTATATAAACAACTGAAAATACCTTGGGACCTTGCTCAAAAGTTAGCACTGAAGAGGCAGACCAACAAATTATTTCAGTAGTAGATGAGCTGTAGGTATTCTGAAGATAATACAGGCAATTGGGGTAAAGAGGAAGATAAATCACTGTCATGTTCTTGCTTGGGCCTTGATCCCGGACTCCACCCTTTTACCCTCTTTCTTGGGTTCCTGTTGTCATGATTATTTTTTGTAAGCTCGTTCTTGCGTATTTTCATTTGAAAGAGTTTCTTTTGAATTCTTTCCAGGCTTTTTTCAGGCTATAAAAAATATTCTTTAGGTATTCTGTTTAAGGTTTTGTGGTGTGTTTTGGATCATTGGCTTGTTGTAGGACCTATCCTCTTTTAAACTTCGACTTTTTTACAGATGGTGTGATGTTTGATTTCTGTATATGCTGGTATTTATTTGAATCCATTCTTCCCTCTACCAACTGACATGTTCCCTTTGCCACTGGCTGCAACTCAAGCCCAGAGCTTGATCAATGCACTCCCATGCCTAATAGTTGGAGAGGTGTTCTTTTCCTGGAATTCAGCACCCATTTTTCTCCAAACATACCTTTGCACATTGTGTCCAAAAGATTCTATTTTGATTTCATCAGTCCACAGAACTTGTTTAAAAAATGCATCAGACTTATTTAGATGTTCATTTGCAAATTTCAGGAAATGAATTTTGAAGCTAGGATGTAGCAAAGGTTTTCTTGTACTGACTCTACCATGAAGGTCAGATTTGTTCAGGTGTCACAGCAAAGCAGAGCAGTGCACCACCACTCCAGAGTCTGCTAAATCTTTCTGAAGGTCTTCCACAGTCAAACAGGGGTTTTTATTTGTCATTCTAACAATCCAATGAGCAGTTCTTTCAGAAAGTTTTCTTGGACTTCCTGACCTCAACTTGACCTCCACCATTCCTGTTATTTCTTACTATCATTATGAACTGAGGAAACAGCTAACTGAAAATGCTTTGCTATCTTCTTTTAGCTTTCTCCTGTTTTGTGAGCATCAATTATTTTTTTTCATAGTGCTAGGCTGCTACTTAGAGGAGCCCATGGCTGTTGATTTCTGGAAAAAGTTTTGGGGAGTCACAGAATTTATACAACTTTGTAATTTGCATCACCTGGGGTTTTCTAACAATGACTGTGAATAAGCCACAGCTCTAAAGAGCTAAAGAAGGTTTGAGAAAGACTCATCTTTCTGATATATTGTGTTTTAAAAGTTAAAACTGAGTGGAAAAAAGAAAAAAAAAGGCAGAGATGTTTGCTCAACTTGTCATACCTTTTTAACTCTTTACAAAGTTCTTACTCTGTTGTGCAGCTTGTCACAAAAAGAGCTAAATACAGCTGTCCTGGAAAGTCAGCACTCAGTTAACTCCTTCAGGACTTTTGTCAAAATTCAGGGGTACAGAATGGTAATCAGCTGTAAACTGCGACAAAACTCGCCTTTACATTTTAGTTCGACTCTCTTTGGTAGAAGGAAAGTTACATGGCTTTGCTGATTTAACCTCGTTTCCCTACACGTGCAGGAGGAGCGAAGAGCAAACAACCTCTAAAATGGCACTGACATCAGGCGAGAGTCCAAAGAGAATGTGCAAAGCAAAATACTCCATGGACGTTTTACGTAATTTCGCTGAATAGGACTCTTACTTGTCGGACTCCGAGTTTGATGCAAGTGATATTGAGATGGATATTGAAAGTGAGGTACTGGTGTCATCTGATCGGTCCCCTACAGCAGCATTCGCATTATGATAAGAGGTACAAACCAGATTGTCACACTGAGACCACTACTGCCACCCTCCTGCTGTGAAGCCGAACAGGTAACAACATCAGCCACAGGTTTTTGGAAAAATAATTCAGCCCTCAAAGAGTTAAAAAAGTAGGCATGGGCAATGATTATCAGTTGTTTAAACTGACATAGACAAATCTGTTATACCCCACAATTGTAAGTCACATAATAGGACATTGGCTTAATTTGCTATGGTGTGAGAGCTGGCAGGGACAATGCATTACATCACCTTAGTGATGGTATCAAGGCCAGCATTGTGTCAATTTAGGGAAATATGGAGCTTTCTCATTATTTACTGGCTTTTTAACATTTTGTCTATGGTGAAGGATTACTTAATGTCTTTTTTTGGTATGCTTTTTGTTTGTGTCTCTCTGATAAATCTCACCTTGACATTACACTTGCTCCTTTTACCTATTTTTGTTCATTATTGCCCATTTAGTTGGGATCCTAAAAGGTTGCTAGGTTAGTCTATTTCCATCAGGCACTACTGCAATTAATATCATAGTCACATGAGGGAGATTTATGAACCAGTCAGTTCTTTTCAGTTGCATTACCTTTGGGTCCCCTTTTCCCATTAAGTGGGTTCTTTAGTATTTTAAAAAAATATTACTGTTTTGATAGCTTTCTGGTTTTATGTTTGGCTTGTCTTTTGGTAGTGTGATTTTTTGCTCCATTAGGTTTTATATTGCTGAGTTTTGATATTTAAAGACTAGATTTAGATCCTCATATTGACATTTAGGCATTATGCTACAGAAAGTTAGTATTGGCTTTGTTACTTTAGGTTTTGTCATTGCAGTGTTTAATTGCTATTCCTATTTACATATTTTGCATTTTCATTAGTTTTGTTTATTAATTTCTTCTTTTTTCTTGTTGTAATTAATCATAATATTCGCCATTGAAATCTCTCAATTCACCATCCAATCTACTGTCCCCATTCTCATTACTAATCACAAGCTCTAATGTTGGCAGGTTTTTCTCTATGATAGGTAAAGGAGCTCAACAGTCCTAGGATGTCATGGCAGTAAATCTGATCCTGCTATACCAGGCTAGAAACAGCCAGTTGAAATTGTTAGAGCATCTAGTGCTAATACCAATATAATAGTTTGGTTTTCAATGTGTTTCATACCTCTCTTCACTCTGCATATCTGGTAATGTATTTTAATCACTTTAACCTTTTAAAGCATCTTGTAATATGTAAAAGTGCATGCTGTTTTAAGGGTACTATATAATATATTCACTGACTAAATGACTTGTAATATGGGCACTTGTATGGACAGCAGGCAGATGCGCCGCCTTTCAGAAATTCCCCAGGGGTAAAGACTGTTGGTGGCGAAAAAGGAAGTCTGGTCGAATTTGCTCAGCTTCAACCCTCCATCATGACAAGCACTAATAAACAGAAGAGATGAAAAAAGTCTCATGATTATTAACATAGAATGTTGCCTAGTTTATTTCTAAATAAATAAGTAACATTTGACTTTGTCAGCCATTGACTTTCTTGAATAAGCACATCTTGATTAACTAAAACAGTTGTGTCTCTAATTTCTAAATATGTAATTCTATAAACTGTTGAGCAACACTTAAAAAAAAAAAAAATCATCACACTTCCTATTTCTAAAAGCTTTATTCCTACAGGCCCCTTAGAAACCTAACCAGACGTGGTGGGAGTGGAATTTCCCACTGTAAAACCAAGTCCACATACAGTACATGAAAATCACCTTCAAAGTCTGTTCTGCAAACTGTGCAAGCTGAACGGTGTTTTAGTCTATTTTTTTTATAAACCATTTGCCCCTTTTGTTCCATATGTCATTTTACAAAGAGGAAACTGAGAAGCTGCACAGAAGCCACAGCTTGTGAAAACATGAATCAGAGACCCAATCACATCACTCGTCTGTGCACATGCATTTCTGCTGCTCTGGCTTTGCTATTTTTGTACCAACAGAACTAACAACTTCAGAATGATAAAGATTATATTTGTTTTATTGTTTAAAAACTGAAGATAGCAAACAGTAGGTGCCCTAGCTTTGCTATTTTATAGCAAGCGAGCTAATGACTTTGGAATACTATAGAAAGTGTATGCAATAAAACAAACTGAAGACAGCAAAAGGTAAGTGAACAATAGTATTACCGCTGTGGTTTAACTATTAGAAAAGATATAAAGACCCAAGGTTGTTTTTAATCTGAGGTTAAGATAATTATCTTTTACAAATCAAAGAATATAGGCCTCACCAGAACAATTGCAGATGCTTTAAAATACAAAACCTATGTCTTATCCAAACATATTCCTAAAGAAGAATAATTCTCCACTATTTCAGAATATAGGTTCTTATAGTCTTGCACAGCATATGAGAAGCATTTGATTAAAGAGATGCAAACTACAGCACTGTTGGACTTGGGCAATTATATATATCCTATGAAAGTATACAAGGAAATTCATTTGGAATTATATACACTGTATTAGATCTATCAGACAATTCTTAAGCTGTGTTAAAATACATATTGCTCTAGTGTTACTGTGTGTTTAGTTGTGTCTTGTTGCGAATTTTGTGCTTGTGTCTGCCAAGATAATAAAGTATGAGAAATTGATGGCTATAACAAAACACTGAGTATTGTGTATAAATATTAAATGCCTTTATTTAAAATAAAACTTATTGCTATTTTTATTTAAAAAAAAATGGAATCGGGATTAAAAATGCTTCTAAAGCATAAACAAAAGAAAAAAGCTGACGAACTTGCTGTAAATGTAAGAATTAGCTTAAGAAAACAATATATAATATTTTGTACACATTTTCACTAAATATTTACATATTAAGCAGAGGAATTTAAAATAAAAGTAGTAACTCATAAAATGAGAATGTGACTTTAAGGATTGTAGCTCACACAATGCTCAGTGAATTCTATTCTAACACCTTTTCATCCATGTCTGAAGCTGATTCATCATGAAACTGTACTTTTAAATTCTGTTAGTTCTAGCTGAGTTAAGGGGCTAAGGAGATTAAGTAAAATGTATTCACTGAAACTTAATTATCTACTGTATATGGTAGATTTAAACCCAGACATATTTTTACATATCAATATAAAATTAATAAAAAGGGAATAGTATTTCTAATCAAGATAAGTCACAAAATCTTAGAAAGTAAATTATTACAGATGTAAATCACCCATCCCACTTACAGCATGCCTTGTGCCCCACTGCAACCAAGTGCAGAATGTAGCAACCCTGGCAGTGTAAAAAGTCAGGTTTAAAAAAAGTCAAGGGGTAAAAAGATCTCCTTAAGAATGTTCGCTTTTGTAATATTTGTCAAAAGAACAGAATAAATGACAAAATAACGCATCCAAAAAATGTAAATGAAAAATTATAAATAGTGAATTTTGCAATGATATAATGAAACCCCTTGGCAATCAAAGACAATCAGCTTTCTTTTCTTACTTTAGACATGCGCCATAAAAGGTTTAAAATAAGAAAAGGGCACAAGTGTTGTGTTATAAATAAACAATTAAAACCAACATGAAATTTAATGATTTACTTTTCTACAATTGTAAGCATTTGGATGTTTCTCTTTTTATTTTATTCATTTTATTAAAATCAAATAACATTCCATGCAAATAAATCAAGTTTTGCAGAAATAGGTTCAAAACAAATCAACTACCACCCTTGAGAAAGAGAGCTAGGCCAGCAGAGTAAAACATTAAGCTAGTTTTAAAAAAAAAAAAAAAAAGCAGCAAATAGATAAATTAATAAATTAATAAAGATAAATGGAGTAAAAGAGGGGAGAGAACCTGCTTCCCCAATTTAAATGCTTATTCTAAAATGTTATTGATTAGATCCTGTCAGGTTTTAAAAAAGTTCTGCACAAATCCTCTAAGTGCGAATTAGATTTTTTCCAGTTTCAAATTGTATATAACATCAGTTACCCACTGACAGAATAGGAGAGTTAGGATTCTTCCAATTGAGAAAGATACGTCTACGTGCCAGTAGTGTAGTAAAGGCAATTACAGCTTGCTTGTCCTTCTCCACTTTAAGCCCATCATGAAGTACACCAAACACAGCTGTTAGTGGGTTAGGAGAGATTGCAACTCCGAGGCTGTCTGAAAGGCATTTAAAGATTTTGGTTCAGAATGATGTTAATTTGGTGCAGGCCCAAAACATGTGGCATGGTGAGGCTGGAACTTGATTGCAGCATTCGCAGGTTGGGTTTTGCCCTGGAAACATTTTGGACAGTTTTAAGCGAGATATATGTGCTCGATATACAATTTTGAGTTGAATAATTCTATGCTTTGCGCAAATGGAGCTCAAGTGAATTCTGTGCATTGTCACCT
Source organism: Polypterus senegalus (assembly GCF_016835505.1). NCBI lineage: Eukaryota > Metazoa > Chordata > Cladistia > Polypteriformes > Polypteridae > Polypterus > Polypterus senegalus. The sequence goes on from NC_053155.1 coordinate 151,141,793, forward strand.
TACGCTCCTTTTCTGAGAAGTTAAGTGAGAGATCCTTTTCCCACTGTACTCTAGCATCTTTGAAACGGAGGAGCATTTGGATGTTTCAAATGCTCAAAACAGTACATTTTTGGTTAGTAGGATGCAAAGACAAAATTCTGTGATTATTCTATTGTTATGTTTCTTTTGCATACTTTATTAATATGATGTTGATGTAGGTATATGTACATCAAACCAGGAGATACAAAATCACATGACTGCCTAATCCTGATACCTTCAGCTACCGATAAACCTAGAGAAGTAGGAACAGTTATAGAAAATGAATCCATCCTCTGCTGGGTTACTACGATCATTAATGCATGCAATATATTGTCAGTGCAATGCATCAGTTACTTCCATCAAAACAAGTGCATGTTTAAAACAGGGGAGGAAAAATATGATTCACACTGACCTGATTAGGTCTGATGTGGTACAAATAGTAAATTTTAAAAAGTAAAAAAATAATTTTAAAGAATTCCACCAATTACTTTTGATCTCAGAGGTTAACTACACTAGACGCTGCAAGCTAAGGGCTCCTAGTATTGAAGCATCTCCAACTGCCATATACACTGAAAACAGCATACACTTAACACATTGTCCATATTGCTGGAACTAACAGCATCAACTCCAGGATTTTAATTACAACCAGTGATGCTACTGTCTAATAGCTGTTGTCTGCTGACTTGTATAGCCTACTACAAATATTTGAGTCTCTTTCTTTAATATATTGTTCTTCCAAAGTACTTAATCTGAAATGTAATATCATTAAGCATCCCCAAACATCTTCCTGCACAAATATATACTTATAATATATAAATAAATAAATTTGATTTCTATTTATAAGTGAGAACAAAAAACTACATCAATGTTTTTGAGTGTACTGTATTAAAATGAATGTACTTAAAATGTAATTCATACCTTTGTGTTGACCAGCTCATTATCTGAGAATGAAAACAAAATGAGTTTTTTTTCTTTTACTAACCCGCAATCCTAATTCTTTATGATTTATGTAAGTTGGATTGACAACTCTAAATTAGTTCCCTGTAGATATTTGCATCAGGCCCTCAGGTGGACAAATGCCCAAGCCCAGGGCTATCCCTTTCCTATACCCCAATGCTACTGGGACAGTCTTCAGCTCCTGTGATCCTGAACTAGATTAAGGAGACTGGATTACGAATGGATGGGTTTGACATGGACTATACCTAAAATGTAAAAGCCTGTAAAACCCACAAACAAAGACATTTCAAAACCCTAACCACCCTCTTTAACAATGATAATACTGCAGAGCAAAATGACACAATAGAAAAAAACAGTAATGTAGACCTTGCAGGCATATTCTATCTAATTTATAGTTTGTAAGAAGAACTTCATATTTGTCTTTTAATTACAGGGTCATGACTTGAAGAAAAATATGTTCACAATGGTGGATAATGCCTCTTTCAGCAGGCTCTATGAAGAGACTCAGCCTGAGGAATACAGAGTACTGGCACTTGTTTTCTACAGTATAATATTTATAGTTGGCATTATAGTGAACAGCACTGCACTATGGGTCTTCAGTCTTACAACAAAAAGGAGAAACTCTGTAACTGTATATATGATGAATGTGGCACTGGTGGACCTTATTTTTATATTATTATTACCTTTTCGTATAGTTTACTATGCAAAGAATTACTGGCCCTTTGGAAACATTTTCTGTCGGATAACAGCTGCTCTAACAATCTTTTATCCCTGCATTGCTCTCTGGCTTTTTGCTTTAATAAGTACTGACCGGTACATGGCCATTGTGCAGCCCAAGCACTCCAAGGAGCTAAAAAATGTAAGTAAATCTGTAATGGCATGCATTGGCATTTGGGTTATGACACTGGCCAGTACAGCACCAGTACTTTTGTCCTCTAATGATCCAGATGCAGCCTCAAACTATACAACATGCCTAAAAATACGGGACATCATCCACTTACAACTGACAGGTGCCACAGACTTTACTCGCCTGATTTTTTTTTTCCTTGTACCTACTTTCATTATGATCATATGCTATTCTGTCATTGTCAACAACCTTATTCATGGTCGGACTTCAAAACTGAAGCCAAAAGTCAAGGAGAAGTCCATTAAAATTATCATCACTCTGATTATTCAGCTGCTTGTTTGCTTTGTTCCTTTCCATATCTGTTTTGTCTACCTTTTGCTGGAAAATAAATCAGATAAGTTCAGTGTCTGGGGAGCATTCACAACTTTCATAATGAATCTTAGTACTTGTCTTGACATTATCTTGTATTATATCGTGTCCAAACAGTTCCAGGACCGTGTGATCAGTGTTATTCTCTATAGAAATTACCTGCGAAGTGTAAGGAGGAAAAGTTTCCGCTCTGCCAGCATGCGTTCACTCAGCAACATCAACAGTGGCATGCTTTAATGTCATGTAAATTTCAGCATGAAACTCTTCTTAAACAATTACTTTATTTGGATGTATTTGCTCTGTACTGCAGTGGTTAAGTTTAATACTAAAATGTTTACTTTGTTATTTGCAAAAAAATAATAAACATGATTGTTAATTTTAATAATATTGTAAGCCTTATCTTTCTCAACATAACTTTTTTTTTCAAGGGTATAATAATCTGACATTCTTATTCTTTATTAATTAGTTTCTACTGTGGCAATTAATACATTTTAAAAATTACCATCTATTATTTGGCTTATGTTTTATATATATTTGGTAGTTATGTTACCATGTTAATGAGAGCTCCATTTATGCCAAAAAGGAGGTCCAGAGATGTTGCATGATCATTAGTTCTTCTGATTCTCCATTAAAAAGCAGGGCTTTTTGAGCTTTTATTAATCTGGCACTTATATGCTATTTATTTTTGTTTGCACTTTTAATTATGATTTTGAAAATTTGAGCATATTTTGTGTTGTTTTCATGCCTTTTGTATCAAATGTAGTAGATTTCCTGTGCTGTTTAGGAGTCACATTATGTAGGCTGGCCATTCACACCAATCACATAGGATCAGGTAAGTGAAGCTTTACTATAGAGACTTTGTTTTAAAATTGTAATTATTTTGTAATAAAATATTCATTTTTTAAATTTAATTTTTGGTTGATAATATGGTGTTAATAAATGTGGAAAATAGGTCCAACATGGTTCATCTGATTTCGGCCATTATGAATGAAGCAAAATGACACCTTTTATTGACTAACTATAAGAGATTAAAATAAGCTTTTGAGGCAAATCAGGCCCCTTCTTGAAGCAAGTTGTAGCACAGAATCTAGAGATCCCAGTGTTTATATATGCACTAGGAAAGAAATAGCATTTGAAAACCTTTGGTTAAATTAATAAATGGTTAGTTAATAAAATAGCCACAACATCACAAGGGTGGTGTGGTGACATTGAGCCATGTATTTATTCTGGAATTGTTTACATTTTTAAGTGGTTTTCTTGGGTCTCTTCACAAATGTTTGCTCTTAAGTGCCAGGCTTCTGCTCACAAACCAAAGATATACTGTCACTTCAATCTGCAACTCTAAATTGACATGGTGTGACTGTATGGATGTGCATGTGTGATGGTCCGGGTCAATTCCACACTCCCTGGTTGCTTCCAGGAGCATCTTCAACCCATAACCGTCGATATTCATAGACCAAGTTGAGCCAGGCAAATAAGGACACATACATTCAGAAAAGTGTCAGTTCTTTTATTAAAACCAGAAAAACAAGGAATGTTCAAAAATGTGCAGTGCAACAAACGACCTTATAAAAATAAATAATCCATAAAGTCAGGTGTATATATAGGGTTAAAATGCCCCACAAATATTTCATACAAAATGAGATTAAAAATCCTGGAAATAAAAACGACCCAAAAAACATAATCCAAGCCACAGTGCTTTCTCTCTAAAAACAGACATCTCCTTTGCTTACTCTTTTCAGATTCCCGAGCATGAGAAAACATCCACCTGCATGCACAGAAAATGCTTCAATCTAGCTCGGGCTGCTGTTGCCACTAGGTCAACGTTCAAAGGACGCTGCCCTGAATTTTATTCCTTTGCCTCCTGCTATCACACCGTGGCCTTACATGGCAGTCCTCCTGGAGTGGTTGGTTGCTACTGCTCCCAGGCTGCTCAGCAGGAGCAAACCTCAGCCCCCTCTTGAGTGTCTGGTCATACGCTCCACACCTGGAGCTCATTTTTCCATCCACCTGCTTCCACAATACATTGCACGGGATCCATCTCGTTCCTACCCTTTTCTCTGTTATCATCAACCTCCATTCTTTCCTTTTTCCTTTTCTTTCTCCTTCTCCATTCAGGTTCCTTTTATACGGTGCAGGTGTGGTACTCTGCCTACTCCAAGCTGTGAATAAGCCACCAGACTGATCCGCTCACATTTTCACATAAGTGCGTGACCAGCCAAGCACCACAATCAACCCTGTGCACTCCCACAACCGAATGGAGCCTGCACGCTCTGGGACAAGATTATTTATTTGAAAAAAAGGGTCACCACAAACCTCTTATCACAGAATTATCACACATAATGAGCTATATGCAGTATTGAACCTGTCCATGAAAAGATAGACTCCAGCCTATTACCTTTTACTAATTCTTAAAAAAGATTTTTTTTTGTGTAAATCATTCACATACCAACAAACATAAATGTTATACCTTCACATTGACTTCTTTCATTATTATTTTGTTACTTATACATTTACATTTTCCTTTCCAAATTTTGTGTTTCTCGAATATAACAGAGTTTGTTTAATAAAAAAAAAAAAATTATATACTATATATATATATATATATATATATATATATATATATATATGTATATATATATATATGTATATATATACATATTTAACAATTTAACCACTCATGGCATTCCTCACAAAATATCATAACATAGTGTTTATGTGATAAAACTATCAAGAAGAATAATGATTATATTTGAAATGTTTTCGCCAGCACTTTTTCCCTGGCTGGGATTCAAAGTTGTGCGTCTGTTTTGTGCAGTTTTTTGACATTTATTTAATGTTACTTTTGTTTATTATGTACATTATTCTCCATGTTTGTAAACGGAAAATTCCTTGATTAAATCTTCAATCACCACCAGGAACTGCTCTCCACTCTATATATTAGAGGGCCTTCCAAAGTTCCTGACATATATGATTCTACCACTTGTAAAACAGTCATGTTATAAATTATGTTCAGAAGAAACTGTAGGTAGGTCTAGGAAATATTCTACCTACTTTTTAATATAATGTACATCTTATTGTTGATGCTAATATTTTTATTTAAGACCAAATGTATGATACTCTAAAGTCAAAAGAAAAAAATGTCAGAAGAGAAATAATAAAGTTTCATAATCCATCCATCCATCATCCAACCTGCTACATCCTAACTACAGGGTAATGGGGGTCTGCTGGGGTCCAATCCCGGCCAACACAGGGCACAAGGCAGGAAATAAACCCAGGGCATAGCGCCAGCCCACCGCAGTGAAGTTTCATAATTTAATATTTAATTGAACTGATGAAGGGCAGCAAAGTGGCACAGTGGGTAGCACTGCTGCCACGCAGTTATCATACCTGGGTTCGCTTCCCGGGTAATCCCTGCGTAGAGTTTGCATGTTCTCCCCGTGTCTGCGTGGGTTTCCTTCAGGTACTCCTGTTTCCTCCCACAGTCCAAAGACATGTAAGTTAGGTGCATTGGCGATCCTAAATTGTCCCGTGTGTGTGTGTCCTGCGGTGGGCTGGTGCCCTGCCTGGTGTTTGTTTCCTGCCTTGTGCCCTGTGTTGGCTGGGATTGGCTCCAGCAGACCCCCCGTGACCCTGTAGTTAAGATAAAGCGGGTTGGATAATGGATGGATGGATGAACTGATTAAAATATAATATAGTACTATTTACAGCACATACAATCAAGGCATATTATTGAGCTAAACAAATTCCATTTGATTACCATAAACAATATCTTAACAATAAGCCCACTTTCCTATAGACACTACAAGCAATTTTTAACCAATTAAGATAGAGAGACACAACAATACTCTGTGAACACCTGCACCCACAACAGATTTTAAAGGCAAAAGAATATTTAATTCACAGAATTTCAAATATTCACAAAGGTGTTCCAAGTAACTATATACTATAATTATGGGAAGTATGCATTTTTTTTCTAATTAGTGCTCCAGTTATAAAAAGTGATATTGTAGTCTGGTCAGACTCACAAGGAAAGGATTTCATCACACAGGTTAGTAGTCTCAATTGTAAAATGGTATAAATGCAAGCTTTCTCAGAATCAAAAACATAAAACTCATTTAAAAAATATCACAGCAAAAATGTACTTACAAACCAGCAGGTAAGAAATCCATATTGATGTGAAACACATAGAACATTGCTTCAGTTAGCAGTAACTCGAACACAGCAGATAGAATCCACATGCCAAATAAAAATGACTGCAAAAATGCAAAGAAAAAAATTGCAGCTTTCAAGAAATGTGTATTGATTACATTAATGTTTATATATATTAAATATCTAGATAAAGTCTCAATGGAAACAAGTATGCGGGTAAGCCAATATCTTAGGCTAGATCAAGTATGTTAGCTATAATAAGCATCTAACAAACATTACTGAATTTATGGTTATATCTCTCTTCATATTAACAGAGTTACGTAAGAATTCAGGCGTATGCAGAACTGGTAGAAACCAAGGTATCCATTTATTAATACTCTTTAATTTAATGTTATAAATTCTAATTTTACTGAAACCTAAAACTAAAAATAAAAGATATTAATGCACCACTGATCTTGGCTAATAGGAGACTACACTCGCATTTAGCATGAGAGTAGCTACGAAAAAGGTTGAAGGATTTCACAAAATTAAATTATTTAATTCCTTTCATTTTTTTTTTAATTTTGTTAAAAACTGTACTTTTTCATATATGCTGTTACATAGGTATTAAACAAAAAGGACATGCTAGAGAATCAGATATATGCATGTCACATCATCTCTTTAGCTACAAAAGCAAGAAATATGCTAATCAAAAAACCATTACAGTAACTGCTACTCATAGTTCTCAATAACTTAGATCACATTAAAGAGCTGCCAGTGTTATCAATTAACTTGACATGCAAATGAAGAAAAAAAAATACAACTTATTCAAAAAAAAAAAAAAAGAATATCATGTAACAAACACTACAAAAAGTACATAAAGAGCAATGTGCTTTTACAGCATTTTTTTTTTTTAAATAAATGAACAGATGAACAATGTGCTACTAAATATACCAACCGCATATTTTTTGCTGCCATATCTTCTTTCAAATACTCGGAAGTTGTAGATTAGTAGACTACCACAGAATGCATCTTTTACATCCAAATAAATTAGCCGACTGGATATTAGCCTCCATATCTGAAATAAAACAGAGAAAGACAAATTAAGCACAGAGAGATTTTTTGGGTATTATTGCAGCTAAACAATCATACCTCACTTCTTTCTACAATACAAAGAGTTTCTTTCCTTACAGTTTGCAAAGTACTTAAATAATAATTTGTCAATAAAATCATATTGTAAGAGATAATGTTCAGTAGCTGCAATAAAACAAGAAAACTGCTCAGATCTAACTTGACATTTTACATTCTGTGTAAAAAGATAATCTATTATTTTTTATTACTCAAACAGTACTTATTCAAAAGTTACATTACTTTTGCCCAACTCCACTATATCCTAAAATATTGCATATCCATGACAATGATATTTTATTTTTACAACTGCCCATTGTATCCTATTGACAAATATGTGACCAAATATCACATGATAGCTCTATGCCAGAATACGCAAACTCTTGGTATATCACCTCCAGGAATTGAAATGTTGTAAATGATCACCAAGTACTGAACTTTTTGGTACAACTCGAGATGATATTTCTTTACCCAACCCCCAAATGCTGCAGTCGGGAATTTTAACAAGAAATTCATGATAGTTTTTATTTTGGGTCTGTGCTTTTTAAATTTTCTATGTGTATGCCAAATGTGCTTTTAATTCAGTTTTAATGTAAAAACAGTAATGTGATTTGATATGGAATAACATCATTTGTATTTACAAAAACTATACAGTTACATTTGAATTCAGATCAACAGTAGGAGAAAAGTTACTCACAGGTTACATACAGCACACATACCGCAGCACTGTGAACTATAGCATCAGTCTGTAACTACACTAATACAGAACTACATCCAGGCGACAATTGCAGAACATTTTCAGTTATGTTAATTTGAAAATACAGTAATCTTAAAAACTTTTTTTCTGTTTAAACCTTGTCAGAAGTACCACTGCTTCCTAAGAACAGCTTGGAAGACACCCAGAGGGCCACAGCCCCCAGCTTAAAAACCTGGTCATGTACTACCCAGTGTTCTATGGAAGATTTGAAATCCCTGTAGATGGTGGAATGTATAGACACTAATACAAGAAAACCTGTTGTGCAGTTAGGTAGTCTTCTTTACATGACTTGTTCTCCTGGGTGTTCATCTTACCATAGGTAAACAATTCACAGAGCTGGATCTCCTTTCATGTCATCTATTACAAATTCTGCGTTTAAATAAGCGCCGGCATTGACTGAATCTGGACTAGTGTCAAGCACAAACAGCCTGGTCTAGCATGCTCTGCTTTTCTCATTATACTGATGACGGTAACAAGATTAGTACATAATGAGAATGCAGACAATTAAGTAATCTCATCAACCTCTCAAAAAAGTATAATGTATAAATAGAAACTTGCATTTACATATTTGGCTGACACCTTATTCCAAGGCAACTTACAACAATTATGATACAATTGGTTAATTTTTTTTTTTAGTTTTCCATTGGAGCACAGGCAGGTCAAGTGACTTGCTCATGGTCTCACAGCATCAGTAGTGGGATTTGAACTAACAACGTCAAAGTTTGAAGTCCAAAGCCTTAACCATTACACCACTGCCTGTCAAAAGCCTATTGAACACAAGGTCTACCATCCTATGCTGCTTGTTAATAAGTCTGCTGTAGATCCCACCTAACAAGTCTGGCATATGAAGGTAGTTAAGCTTGAGTCACTTTTTTATTAATATTTGACCTCTACCTGATGAAACCAACTACTTTAAGATTAAACATCTCCCATTATGCTAAAATTTAAATAATCCCTAATGTCAATATTCATGTCTGACAGAGCTATGCAGGTATGTTTTTAAAGTCTTCTGTGTTAGTTGTTATTGCCTGTTCTTTGCAAACTGTATTAGGGATTTAAAGTCTTGTTCATTAATTAATTTTTTAGTTTGCGTGTTTGTTAATTTTACCAATTTAAAAATTTTCATTACAATAAATAAATAATTAATAGTAAACCCAAAAGTATTACTTTTTATTTAAGTCAGATCAGATACCACTGTTGCACCCCATCAAGCAAGTAGATATATATGAAACAATCAGTGATGGGATGATTGCCTTTTAGATTCTTAGAACTTCATAACTGTTTCTGGCAAAGTAAATTTAAAGTTTACATATGTTACTTATTTCTCTATATTCAATAACTCTGGTTAAGATGGCACTGTTGATTTCTGTGATAATGTTCCTAACTTTTTTTTATGCATTTTATGGTCTTGCATTATTTGGCAATTTGTCAATACTCATAATAAGAAATATGTGATTTATGAAATATATGTTATGCCATCTAATTCTAATAAAGAATTATGGGTAACTGGAACCTATCTTGGCAGCATAAGTCTCAAGGCAAGTACTGTGTCTAGACAGAATCCCACACCATCACAGGACACATTTGCTCTCACTGGACCAATCAAGAGTCTCCAAACAACCTAATCTCTATATCTTTGGGATGTGTAATAAAGCAGATAAAACTCTCAAAGACAGGAATGATGAATAAAAACATTTTATGATATTATAGCTTATTCAAGTTAATCACTTACCCGTAGATCATGGATGACCAGCTGAAGATCATATACAAAAAAGTTCTGATACTGAGGAAGTAACACAACTAATAGAAAGGCAAGAATTGTAGGCACAAGCAGCAAGCTTTTAGTCAAAGGAGCCTTATCTGAAACAAAAAAGAAAATAAGAGGTAAAATAACTGATTACATTTGAATACACTCTCAAAAAGATTGATCTTCATTGTCCAATCAACAGAATAATTAAAAGAAAATGCAAAGTATATGATAAACAAAAAGAGGAATACTGTATATCAAAAGAATATATTGTATACAGTGCATAAAACAATATTCATTTCCATGTTGGAACATGAATATGGTGGCATGACAGCTGTTTCAAAAACTAGATTACAGTGTGCTTGATTGTTAACTTTGAGAGTGTCATGATTTTAAGGTTTTTTATGTGCAGAATTGATTCTTGGTGCATTTCGTTTTACAATACAATTTATTTTTGTATAGCCAAAATCACACAAGGAGTGCCACAATGGGCTATGGGCAATGGGTTTTACTTTATTAATGTTATTATTTTGTCTACCCTCAACATTATTTTGTTACGTGTAGGCACACATTTTTAGACTCATTTTTGTTAGCAAAGCTGCCAGTTGGTACTATGTAACAACTGCAAGTCACAATGCATGACATCACATTTTCAACTGTACAAAACTCAGCATTGCAGATTTCCTGATTGTACAAGGTTTTGAACATTATAGTTAATCCAATGCAGTTTAGCTAGCAAGTCTTTCACTCAGATAGGGCTTTTTGCAAGTTTGATTTGACTACAGGCTTTGATTACCGCCTTGGGTTTTGACAATAGGTTGTTTTTGACTTTCGCACTGTTTTTTGAATATATTTTCCTAGACTCTCGCCTTTTTCAAATTCACATCATTTTCTAACTTTGGATGAACAAGGAGGAGTGATAGGAAGACATCATGGGATACTGTCAGGAGGCCACAAAACCACAAGATATGGAAATAGCATGGTGTTCTCTATTCTAGTATTCTAGATGAAATTTCTCAGAATCTTCCCAACTATTAATCTACCTATTTTGTTTTAATACCCTCTAAGGCACTCTTTCTGGTGTCAGGGCATAATGTTCTCTTGCAGACCTGCTTTCACATACTGCCATATCATGGACCTACTTTTTACAAGACTGAATCTATTTAACACTCAGAGGCTGGAGCTAGAATTCTCATTTAATAAGATCAGAAAAGACTGGGAAATTGCCCACTAGAAGTTCTCCCTTTTGGGTTTATGGAATAAACACTGTTTTTAATATATGTACCTTCTTTGGCATTATCCTGAGTGCAAAAAGCATCCCCTGTTACACTAAGATATCTAAAGATTAATTTTAATAAAAAAAGTGTTAAAAAATGTTATAATTTGGATATTACACCTCTAGCTTAAATCAATATATTATTTATTATTAAGACACATAAAAAAACATGCTTTACATCACGGCATGTTGAAGGATGGAAATTTTTTTAAATACAGTAAAAACCACCCAACAACTAGCAGCAGCACACAGGAAAAACATATGACTAACTGTAACCTCAGACTGTTAGAATAAAGCATTGACACCTACAACGTTCGTCACATCACTTATTCCCATAATATACCTTGCGAAGTGCGAATTTGAAGTCATCAGTCTAAATAACTTGCATGGCATTGTCAGGAAATCAGATGTAAAGTGAAACTGCACTTGGATTTTGGATTATGAATGTTTTCTGGCTTTATACAAGGCTAAAAGTACTTGTTCTGGTGTGGATACCGAGTAGTCACTCCTCAGCATCAGCTGTTCCTGATCAGTTTGGTTAATCGTGGCTTTTTGAATCACCCAAGAACAAAACATAGTCTTTTCATATGTAAAATGATTTCTGAATTTCACTTTCTAATGTAGATGAGGGTCTATTTTTAAAATGCTACTCAATTCTAATTGTTCTTTTTGTAGCCTTTCTACAGTATGACATTTACACTTAAATATTACATTTTTCATGAATTAATTTTAATTTTCTACCACTGTGTTCATAAATTGACAGATAAAGATTTTTATGAAGTTATCTTATTATGATTTTTTTTTCATTAAATAATGAACAGTTTGGTAATCAAAAACCACAATTTTGACATCAGCAGGCTTAGGCCATTCAGCTATTAATTACTACTAAGAAGACAAATAAAACTACAACTAAATCAATATCAGTATTTTACAATTTTGTTCTATTTTCAGCCTATGATAGAATCTCCATCCATCCTTTAATCCATTTTCAAAAGGCTATTTATCAAGTACAGGGTCAGGAGGAGCAATAGCCAGTCATAATAGCACAAGGAGCAAGACATGAAACTCATGTACACACTCTCACTCTTAATTTACTTAATTTAATGTTGTCAATGAACTTAATGTAAAGGCATCTGTACAAAAGACTTTTGCCCAGAATCAATAATGTTGGCCTGACTTGTGGTACACTACTGAAGTAACCAGGATGTGGCTGACAACAGGCAGATGAAACCTGCATTTATCTGGAACTTTATTTTTGTCTCTTTCATTATCAATTAATCTTAACTTTACTTTATTAAATCATCAATCAGTTTAGGGTAATATCTTTGACATGGGCTTTTATTTTAAATAAAATGATTAATGAAATGTCAGTGCCTGCTTCAACCTTTAAACATAAAACTGAAAATCTGTTTGCACATATTGGTTGTTCATTCACAGCCCAAATGAACAATGTTTTTCTAGTTTTAAGATATTTTTCAATTATACTTTTTATTTTGTTTTTTATTTTACTTTTTAGTTTTTATTTAGTTTCATTTTTTTTACTTTTTGTAAATCAAATTTTTATTTTAGTTTTTTGCTCTTTATTGTTAGTTAGTTTTAGTTTTTCTGCAATTAACTTTTAGCTTTGTCACATTTTATTAATTTTGCATTACTCAAGGTAGCACGGTGGTGTAGTGGTAACGCTGCTGCCTCGTAGTTAGGACACCCGGGTTTGCTTCCCAGGTCCTCCCTGCATGGAGTATGCATGTTCTCCCCGTGTCTGTGTGTGTTTCTCCGAGTACTCCGGTTTCCTCCCACAGTCCAAAGACATGCAGGTTAGGTGCATTGGCGATCCAAAATTGTCCCTAGTGTGTGCTTGGTGTACGTGTGTGCCCTGCGGTGGGCTGGTGCCCTTCCCGGGATTTGTTCCTGCCTTGCACCCTGTATTGGCTGGGATTGGCTCCAGCAGACCCACATGACCCTGTAGTTAGGATGCAGCGGGTTGGATGATGGATGGATGGATGGATGGATGGATGCATAACTCAACAAAAATGTCCACATTTGGAAACTGTGTTACAAGTGTAAAAACATAGTATTTTTCATAGTGGTCAAACTAAATATTATTATTTATGGCATACCTGTAAACATAATACATAAAATTGAATTACCTGTGACAGAACTGAATTTCCTCATGATAAAGTGATTTTTTTCCAGTATTGCTTTCTTTGCATTAATGGATTTGGATTGGAATTACTATGACAAAACTATTAATTATATTATGTTTTCAACGTTTATTTTGCATTGTGGAATTTTACTACTCAACTGTACATCAATCCTTCACTATCTGTAATGACGGCATACAAAAGTATTCTGCTATACTTGAATCCAAATTTCACTATTCACCTCACAATACAGTATGCCACAGGCACACATGTCTCAAGGCATTATTTGGTGTTCTCCCTGTTGAAAAGTGCTGTGATTTTGTTTTTTGGCTTTTTTTGCCATATTATTAATTGAAAAATGCTTACAAAGAAAGTGTGGAAAAAGACTGCAACTGCCCTTTCGCCATCCTCTCCTCTTGCCACCCAAATGCAGTTCAGTTTTTCACTCAGTAAGTAACTTTTTTGTTTTTATTTTAATTTGGAAAGCATTACATCCATTCGTGAAGTTGTTTAAAAATGTTCATTTATATCATATATATACCCCTTTGAGTGTAGAAGGAAACATAATTGGTTTCTGAAAATTATTAAAATCGTGTTTATATTTCTACTGCAACTAAACATTGTGGCATATGGCCGGTCGTTTATCCTGGCCAATACCCCCAAGCCGCCAGATGGAGCCCTCCCTGCAACATGGAGGAGCCCGGAAGACCAGCAGGGAATCCTGGACAATGGAGTTTTTATCCACAGCCCTGCTGGATGCCATGGGGGCCGCTAGAGGACGCTGCAGGAAGGGACAAAGACTATTAGCCCTACGCCCCGGAAGTACATCCGAGTCACATGGACAAGAGGACTGACGTGCTTCCGGGGTGAAGAAGAAGACTTTTTATCTGACCCGGAAGTGATAGGCGATCACATGGACTGGGGGATTGGAAACTCTTCCGGGTCAGGGACTATAAAGGACTCTGGGAAATTCCAGATGAGTGAGCTGAGCTGGGTGGAAGGGTGGCAACGTGTTTGGGAGTGGAGGATTGGTTTATTGTGTTTAATTTAATGAGTATTATTTAGAGGAGGGTGCTTTGTGAACTGTTTTTGAAGAATAAAGTCAACATTTGGACTTTTACCTCGTGTCTGGCGTCTTGAACAAGGGTTCAAGGGAGCGATAGTGCCCCCTATCTGTCACAACAATTATTGTACTATTGAGTTTATGAAGTGTTAAACAAATAGGCAATTTGTGGCTTAGGTTCTTCATATTATGCAGAAATTCTTAGTGGACTGTTTTCAATTTGTGTTGATATTTGATTAATCTGGTCAATAATTAACTTCCAAGAGCACTAAACTTTCTTGAAGTTAATACATGAAAAAATGAATTGGTTTTGTCCCCTTTTTGCCATATACATTTCAGGTTTTGGATTTGCTGAAGTACACCAATTTTTCTTGGTATTTGGCAAGCTATTCTTATACCTATAAAATCACATGTAACAGTTTGTGGAAAAGAAAAGTCATGAAAAATGTAAAAACTTATCTGAGGAGAAGTATGTTATAAGTATGTTTATTCAGCATGCATGATGTGTTCACCTAATTAATCTTGAGCATAAGAATGAGCTGTTAAAGTTATTAGCTGATTATATCTGTTCAAGCAGCAATGATCAAACCAGTATTAAGACACCCACTAAACACAAACATATACTCACAAATTATGTAAGTATTAACATCCCATTGGCAAATAATAAATCGGGTACAGGAATTAAAGTAGAAAAAAAGTCCATAATGTTATATTGGTTTAACCTTCCTTTTTGTTCATTTGTGTATTGCAATGAATGTAACAAACTGATAAATGTAACATCACTTCTGCTAGAATTCAACTTTTGTTTTGTTATCATAGTCAAAGGTAGGACCTCTTTGCTTGGAGGAATGTTAGACTCATTGACTCGGCATCTAATCTTTGCATGTGCGTGAGTTACAAAACGTAAACAAAGGCAAGATGGCATCGACATATCTTGAGGGAGCAAAGGAAGTGCAGAAAGCAAAATAAATACTCATCAGACGTATTTTCAGACTCTTAATTTGGTGAGAGTACTCAAGAGATCGAGTAGGAGAGTGAGGAACCGGCATCACCTGATGGAACCCCAGCCAATGAGCTGCCAGCTGAGTGCATTTGTGCAGCCAACACACTTATGGCAAGGTTCGCTTGGGAAGAATACCCAGACATCGATTCGTGGGAG
Organism: Polypterus senegalus; assembly: GCF_016835505.1. Classification (NCBI taxonomy): domain Eukaryota; kingdom Metazoa; phylum Chordata; class Cladistia; order Polypteriformes; family Polypteridae; genus Polypterus; species Polypterus senegalus. The sequence continues at coordinate 151,157,386 of NC_053155.1, forward strand.
CCAGCCTGGCTACCAGGCTTCACAAGATGGCATGGCTTGTTGTTGGACATGACAGATTACCAGCCGCTCGACTACTTCAGGCTGTTCTTTCCTGAGGCTGCCTTTCAGCTACTGTCAGACGAGACAAACAGGAATACCAAGCAATTTTTTGAATTGTGGGCTGTGCTTGCACCACATTCTCGTTTTTCAAAGTGGAAACACACAACGAAAGATGAGATAAAGGGGTTTGTGGCATTCAAAACAGAGATGGAACTATACTGGCTATATAACTTCAGGGAGCACTGGTCCAAATGTGTTTTTGTACCCTGGTGGCTTTGGACTGGTTATGCCGCATGATAGGTACGTGCTCCTGTCGTATCGAACATATCAAAGCAAGTGCGGACATGAAAAACCGTTGCATGTCCGCACTTTCTCGCGATGGAACGAGACAATGGATATTTAATATTAGCAGAATCCATCAGTCTTGTACGGTCATGCTTTCATAAAACACTATAAATTGGTTCGTTTGATGTGACATGTACTTATTTGTGATTTGAACTTTGAATATAATTATTTATTGAGGAGCAGTACTACGAAAAATAAAATCAGAGGACACAGTTTATTTATTCGAGTTTGAACAAAAAATCTTGTTTCAAGTAAGTACAGGTAGTCCCCAGGTTACGGACATCCAACCTACGACATACAAATGAGGCCGCAGCTGCGACTCATGCACCTCAGTAACTGCCGCTCCGTCATCTTCGGCCTGGGGACGCTGCAAGCGTTGGCTGGACAGAGGCTGGAGGGGGCAATTTTGCTGCTCGTGCAGTGTAGCATCCCTTGGGCAGCTCCCGGCGGCAAGTGGTTTCACTGCCCGCCCACCACACACGGCTGCCCGTTCGTTCTCGGTGGGCGGCTGGTAATGCTGCAAGTGGTGACCCGGTTGTGGCTGAACGGAGGCCATTAAGGGTGAACGGGGCAACGGTGTGTAGCATTGTAGTGTGCCTCGGATGGCTGCGTGTTCAATGGGGGCGGTGGTGCGGTAGACACTGCAGGCAGCATACTGTAGTGGAGGTGACTGTGAGGTCGGCTGGTGATGAATTGCCCCTCGCTGCCCCCATTCATTCTTAATAGCAAGCCTGCTTGTGCTGTTACGCACATAGCAGGAAGATGTCTCTTGTCAGTACAGGGTGGTCCACATCTAATTATGCAGATCCAGATCGTCTGGATGACTTTGATTTATGCAGGGACGATTTCAGTTCGGCATGAAGACGATTCTTCGTGTCGTCAGTTTGCACACTTCTTGATGGTCCGGGATTTTTCAGGTGATTTTCTATGTAATAAACTGAATAAGTTTTAGCGTAATGAAAATTGCATAATTAGATCTGGCCCACCCTATACATCAGACATGCTGACGACTGGCGCCTTCATGCTGTGATAGTGTGTACAGTGCTGTACAGAAGAGCTCATCAAGAATGTCTCTGAAACACAATTCTGATGCAAGTGCTGGTGATATAGTAAAGAAGAGAAAAACCATCACCATTGAAAATAAAGTAGAAATAATAAAAAGGTCAGAAAGAGGTGAAACGCCATCATTCATTGGCAGAGCACTTGGTTACAGTCGGTCAACAATAGCATTTATTAAAATAATGTACCTGTTCCGACTTACAGACAAATTTAACTTAAGTACAAACCTACAATCCCTATCTCTTACGTAATAATATGACTGAACCAAAAAAGAAATGCAGACAGTACAGCTAGGACTGTTTGTACTTATTTTGAATTTACATATTTATTTCATAAATGTCAGAAATGTAAAAGAACTACTCGTATTTTTTTGGTTTAATTTTCGTTAGTGCAGATTTCGATATTAAATGTTGCACAAGATAATGCCATATTCTGTAGTTCTTTTATCTTTTTCAATCATTATTTACAAGTGAATAAAATAAAAAGTTTGATATCTAGTGAAATTTTTAATATCGAGTACTGTACAAATGTATTAATTTGAGTAAGTAAAGTAAATGACTAGGAGGTCGACAGTTTTAAAAGTTTTTGGTAAAGGGGTCTGTGGCCGAAAAAAGTTTGGGAACTCTTGTGTTAAACCATTGCTTTGTGTTCTTTTTTTAAAAAGTGAGATTTTGGAAAAATAGTCAGCCCTGGGAGAAAAGAAACAAAAAAATAAATAACTCAACCATAAAAGAGTTAAAAATGTGTTTGCAAAAAATCTTATTGATCTAGCTTGATCTTGTTATTAGGATATTAATTGTAGCTTAATAATTGTAATTACCTGTGGTAATTATTTGTACTAATGAGACTAATGAAAAAAACAATTAAGGAAAACAGGTCTTATTTATTTACTTAAAATTGAAGTAAAATAACACAAAAACATTTAAAATCAAAGTAATACTGAGATCAAACAGTGCAAGTATGAGTAAACCATTTCAAAGTGGCCTACAGGATTTACACAAAAAAACTGCACTAAGACCAACAAAACTATTATAATGAGAGCATTTTAAACAGACACTTACCCTCAAGGTAAACAAGATATGAATCCACAGGGAATAAAACACTAATCATAACTGAACTATTGAGCATGAACATTACAGTCTGTACATAACATAAAATGCTCTGCTGGCACTTGTATTGTGCAACATAAAAGCAAGAACAAAATCTAATATACTGGACTATAGTGTAAAAAGTCAAAGTTATGTCAAATACTGCACAGAAAAAACAATAGTATTTGTAAACAAGTTCTGTCATATATTGCAGAAAACAATTTTATCCTCAGGCCATTTTTAAACAAATTACTAACTTCAAGCTCTCTCCAATATTGCAAAAAGATATCAGAAAAAAAAAAACTTTGACTTGAAATAACTTTCTAACCTGTTGCCACTATCTGAACTCCACAAGGACATCATATGGAATTTCTAATTCATAGGGTAAGATCTTCAGCATCTCCTGCAGGTGTCAGTGTCTCTCGCTTATTACCATATAAATTACATATAGGCACTCACTACATGTGCACACCCTCCAATATATCATATGGGATTCTGGTGCTACTGCTAATCCTTTTAAACCCTTACTTGTTGGTAAATGCTTCAAAATATATAGAGCACTGGTAGTCATACTCAATCCTGGGGAAACATGTGTCTGCAGATTTAGGTCAATCTGTGGAGAGGCAGTCTATTAATCTTTTCCTTCAGTAATTACCTCAGAAATTATGCTATTTATTATTTAATTCTATGTGGCAATGGTAAACATGCTCTATACAGAGCAGAAGTAACCTTGTTAGACATGCCTTGGCAATACACAGATGCATCCATTACCAAAACCAAAAGGAAAAACACAAGGTCAGAATTTGAAATTGTAAGCCAAAATTACCTTTAAATCTAGTCAAAGTTGTCAGTAATGTTTTGCTTAACTGTTGGCTAATGTCATGCTTTTTCTATATGGAACTGCAGAGTTTATGTATAGCATTTCCAAACAATTAAATGACAGAGAACAACCGGTAATGATGACATTTTAAAGATCGCATACCAATACTAATGGAAACACATGTCATGTCAAAGTAGCACCATCACAATGTTCATTAATAAGTTATCTCTGCAATTTATTACTCGAATAAACATTCCTAATTTAAACTGAGCTTCTAAGCTTGCTTTTTTCCACATTCTAACTGAATTATCCAACACAATTTTCTTGTTTTTCAAAGGCATTTATTAATTACTTGCGTGAAATATAAATGATGATTCTGGCACTTATTTATTTTGAAATATTTTGTTTATGTGTCTGGTTGTCTGAAAATAAGCCCATAGCTAGAAATAAGGGAGAAGGATGAGGCTAGGCTGGTAGAAAACAATTTTCAGTACTGTCTATCTTAGCATTTATTCGTAAGCTGCCATTATGTATTATTCTTTCTTTTCATCGTGTCAAAAAAAAAAAAATAGTAAAGCTAAAAAATACCTACAATGACTTCATGTTCAACACATATGTTCTTGTGGCTCTGCTGGTACTAGCCCCATTTGCAGGATATTCCTCCCTGCTTATTGTAGGTATGCACAATTAAATTATTTGTGGTACAACTCTCATAAGGGTATGGGTGTGCTAGGATAGTGGAAGGAAGGCCCGTAGGGGAAAAATGTGCCTTACTTTGTGATCTCTTCTGTGGATAGTGAATAGAAGTACTGTAGTTTCTAGGAAAAAAATTATGAGAAGACTGAATGTTTACTCATAAATTAAAGAACAGAAACCTTAATTCATTGCAAAGCACTGGCTACAGGTGATACATCAAATCTTAATCTCATAAAGCAAGTGTTTGTTTTTTCAACACTAGCATTATGAGAGCAGAGAATGAGAAAATATGTGAACTAAATCTATCCTTCTCTCCTTCTTATCTGAATTCTTCAGTCCAAATGAACAATTGTTTCCTGTGGGTCAACATAATTTATTTTTATTTGTTATCAACTTTAGTCTGTAAGTCACAATGGTGCCGACATGGACCATCTAAAGACAGTTTTGGATGGGAACTTAATTTGCATTTACTTGCATAAATATTTTTTGCATATATTTACATTAACCTGCCTTTTCCAAGTGCTTGCCTGGTTTATAATAATGTCCTGGTGTCTCTGTTGCTGCATCCCCTACATTTCTAACATCATTTTATGTTGTCTACAAATGTCAGGCTGTCAAGAGGGTATTGGTGCAACAGCATCATCAAGACAAAACAGTGCAGAAAGTTGTCCCAAGCAGAAAGAGAGTACAGTAATCCCTCCTCGATCGCGGGGGTTGCGTTCCAGACCCCCCCGCGATAGGTGAAAATCCGCGAAGTAGAAACCATATGTTTGTATGATTATTTTTTATATATTTTAAGCCCTTAGAAACTCTCCCACACTGTTTATAAATATTCTCCGCACAGTTATACAGTAAACCCTTGTTTATCGCGGTTAATCCGCTACAGATAAATGAATTTCCACGAAGTAGGATTCTTTATTTATAAATCTAATATTTTTGCAGTTAGAGCATAGAAAACCTGTTTACGACCTTCTAAATACGTTTTTTTAACATTATTAGAGCCCTCTTGACATGAAATAACACCCTTTAATCAAACGTTTAAACTGTGCTCCATGACAAGACAGAGATGACAGTATCTTCCTCTTCAAAGTGCGCGTAAGGAGCGGAGAATGTCAGAGAGAGAGTAAAGTAAACAATGAAAAATCAATAGGGCTGTTGCGCTTTTAAGTATGCAAGCACCGCGATAAAGCAGCGGCAATGAAGGGATCAATGAGAAGGTAGCCTTTCAGCATTTTTTACAGGAGCGTCCCTATCTTCTAAGCAAACAGCCTCTGTGCAAAAAGCCCCTCTGCTCACATCTCCTCCGTCAAGCGCAGAGAACGTCAGAGAGAGAGAGAGCGCGAGATTAAAGCAAACAATCAAAAAATCAATAAGTGTGCTTTTGGACGCACCTCGATAAAGCAGCATTTCTTAGAGGAGCATCTGTATCCACTAGGCAAACAGCTTCTGTGCAAACAGCACCTCTGCTCACAATCCCTCCGTCAGGCGCAGAGAATGTCAGAGAGGGTGAGATAGAGGCAGAGACAAGCAAACAATCGAGCAACGCGCAGGAGGCATATCTTATAGCAGTGAGGAGTTTTAGTTAATATGTAATACGTGCTCTGATTGGGTAGCTTTTAAGCCATCCGCCAATAGCGTCCCTTGTATGAAATCAACTGGGCAAACAAACTGAGGAAGCATGTACCATAAATTAAAAGACCCATTGTCCGCAGAAATCTGCGAATCAGCGAAAAATCCGCAATATACATTTACATATGCTTACATATAAAATCCGCGATAGAGCAAAACCGCGAAAGTCAAAGCGCGATACAGCAAGGGATCACTGTACTTACCACACTGGTGGTAACATGGACGGTTCTGCATATGCTACTGTAGTGTCTGATTGGGGATAGAAGAACCTGATGTGTGCTGCATGCCACAAAAGGGCATTTGGCAGGGGAACAAGAATAAGTGAAAGAAAGAAAGGTTCAGTGGAAAGAAAAAAGTTTCTGAACGACCCTTGAGAGCAACTGTTTCTGATGTTGACAGGGATACATGACCCTTCATCCAAAAATGTAAAGAACCCAGTGGGAGAATGCTAGAAGATGCATACCTTCAGGTCCCACACATAAATTTACTAGGCTGGTCTATCTCTTTTAACAGAACAGTCTCGCTGGAGACCTGAGACAAGTAAAGAGTTAGAGGTGCCGAAACATCAGGTCAAACTGCCACCACAGAGAAATTATACCTGTTTTCCCTTGAGTCCGTACTGGCCACCTACAAATTGTTAGAACTGGCCCCCACAGCTTCTCCACCCACACACTTAGTACCAGCTCCCCTCAGGGCTGTGTACTGAGCCCAGTTCTCTATGCCCTGTACACTTATGACTGTACATATAATTACTCTAGCAACACTATCATCAAGTTCGCTGATGATTCCACCATGGTACGTCTCATAACTGGCCAGAGGTTGATTCGGCTGTCAGACGGAAAGGACTCAGCTGGAAAACAGAAGTCAGGGTTGAAAGAGATACAGATGGAAGTTAAGATGTGTAATATTACAGCCTAACAAGCTGCAGAATTGTTGTTTTTATGTTTATTTGTTATTTGTAATCTCTATCAGGTTATATCTCTGTGTAGTTATTTCAGGTTAATAAATGTATAATTTTTGATACTTTTCAATCTCTCAAATAATTTAGAGCCATGTTCTTCAACTGGTGGTGAAATTTTCTGCTGGTCCGCGAAAAAATTTCATGTTGAGGGGTGAGCGGGACACTACACGCAAAAACGAGTATAGGCAAAGTGTGCAGCCACCAAATGCCAGTATTGTGTAAGCTCACCTGTCGACAACACGTTGCAAAAATTCTTATTTTTTTGATGTTATATATTATTTGAAATTGGGAAAAAATTAATTCTCACTTAGAGGATCTGTGCAGAAATTTTTCAAAACCTGGCAGGATCTAATCAATAACATTTTAGAATAAGCTTTTAAAGCACTGAGGAAGCAGATTCGCTCACCATTTTCTTTTATTTCTTTTTCTTCTCCATTAATCTATATTCACTTATTAATTTATCTATTTACTTATTTTTAATAGGTTTAACTTTTATTCTGCTGCCCATGCTCTCTTTCTCAGGGGTGGGGGTTGATTTGTTGCCAATCCTATTCTTGTCAAATTGATCTATTTGTATGGAATGTTGTGTGATTTCAATAAAATAAAATAAAAAATTCTTATTTTATCGCTCTTGTGCGTATTGTTTTCTAACATTGTGTTGTGGTATATCGGAAAACAAGTCATTTTTTTTGTAAAATTTGAAACCCTACAAAATGGAGACAAAAAAAGTCAAACAGCAAAACCTTTTAACCTCCTTTAGTAGAGGCAAGGACAATATTCAGGAGAAAAGTAGTGATGGTACCGAAAGTATACCAAGTACTAGTGTTGATACTTCGGAATGTGCAATACAAACCAAAAAGAGAAAAGGAAATTTTGTTAGGCATTACAATAAGAAGGAGTATTTAAAGCTTGGTTTCATTGTAGCCCCTGGCAGTGAACTATCGCCATGGCCTTTGTGTATAGTATGTTCCTAAGTTCTGTCAAATTACGCTATGAAATCTTCCAAACTTGCTTGTCATTTGCATTCAAAGGATAGAGATTTTACTGATAAGCCAGTGGACTTTTTTTGAAAGATTATGTGACCAGATGAAAATTTAGAAAAGTCAGATGAAAATGATGATGACTACCGATAAGTCGCTGCTTCAAGCATCTTATTTAGTTGCTCTTTGAATGGTTAAAATGAAAAAAAACATATAAGATTGGTGAGGAGTTAGTAAAGCCTTGCATTTCTCATACAAGAAATTTTGAGTCCTCAAGCCTCCAAAAAACTAGAGGCTACACCGCTTTCTGGCACCATCATTCAGAAAATTGTTGATATGGCCACCGATATTGAAAAGCAAGTTGTAGAGGGGATAAAGAAATCCAAGATGTTTCATGATTCACCTTGATGAATCAACTGACGTGAGTGACCATGCTAACCTACTTTGCTTCGTGAGGTATGGATCACTAGTTCAGAGATATTTAATGCTCTTGATGAGCATTTTCAAGCTGGAGCAAATGCGTCGGAGTGTGTATGGATAGTGCATTGCTCAGGAGTAGTTGCGAAAATGAAGTCACACACCCAGAAGTTTTGTCCACTCACTGTATGATCCACCAGGAGCACTTAGCTGCAAAGAAGCTTTCTACTGAACTAAACACTGTGATTAATGACACGGTGAAGATCATTAATGAAATTCATAGTCAAGCTCTGAACTCCAGGCTCTTCACAACACTGTGTGAGAGCATGGACTCACACTACCAACATCTCCTTCTCCATGCAGAAGTGAGGTGGTTATCAAGAGGAAGGGTTCTTGCACGCCTTTTCAAACTGAGGGAAGAAGTTAAGCGGTTTCTGCAAGAGCAAAAATCAGACTTAGTAGAGCCTTTGTTAAATGAGGAATGGATGGCTAAGCTTGCATACTGTATATATTCGTGTATACGTCAGGCCTTGAAACCCGAAAAATTGATTCTAAAATCAGACTCCAAGGTATAGGTCCATTCAAAAATGCGACACTTAATTTTTTTTACATCTTATTGCTTCCTCCAGCCTCGCACCAGTTTCTCAGACACATTGAATTCTGTTGCAGCAGCGCAGTTACCAATTTCTTTCATCACTTCAACGACTTTTAATTTAAAACCAGCTTCTTATTTTCTTCTGATCGAAAGCACCATCATAGATATGGGATGCTCTTACAATGAAGGAGTATGAGGGCGTGAGATACAAAAAAACCACAAAACAGTGCAAATGTCGCTTTGGAATAGAAAAAAGGGCAGTGAGCTCTGTGTTTACTCTCTCAGGTGGGCGTTAGCATATCATAATCTCTTGGACAAATGGCGTGAGTTTTCCGCATTCAACTTATACAACCGACATTATAAAATACAGGAAATTATACTGTAACATCAAGCACTGACTTATCCGCAGGAGAACATAAATGTAAGTATATACAGTATATGGCAGACATATTTAGCCTTCTTAACGAACTTAATATTTCTCTTCAGGTATCTTGTACAAATATTTTTACACTGAGAAATAGAACAGATGCGTCCAAAAAGAAGCTGGCTCTTTAGGATAGTCGCGCACAAGAGGAAGATATAGAAATGTTTCCACTTTTGGAAGAATTTTTGATTGCTGCTGATGTCAACCAGAAAGTCATATTCAACATAATAATCAACATTTAAGGGCATTAGATGAAAACTTTAAGAATTATTTCCCTGAAAATGAGGATCCTCATAAAGGTAACCTCTGGATTAATAATCCCTTCTTGGAAGATATAAAATCATGCGCACTTGATCATCGTGAAAAAGAAAAGCTGATCGAGTTGTCTTCTGATGTCACTCTAGTGTCTAGACATAAAATGCAATCACTATCTCAATTTTGAATATCACTTGAAAAAGAATATCCATCTCTGAGTTATAAAGCTATCAAATTGTTGGTCATTTTTCCAACATCCCATTTGTTTCAAAAGACTTTTTCAGTCTTGTCAGTAATAAAAAACAGAGAAATCGAATGGATGTTCATCTTTTAGAAACAACACTGCAGCCATGTACATCAAATTTTCTAATAAAGCAGCAGCAGCAGATGTTGCACTAAAAATTGTAATTTTATAAGATTAGCTTTAATAAATAAAATACTATCTATATTGGTTTTTATTTCTGCCTTAGCCATCAACCAGTCCGTGAAATATTTCTCCTATATTCGCCAGTCCACAGGTGTAAAATGGCTGAAGAACACTGATTTAGAGTATAGAAGACAGCTAAGAGTGTTCCCTGTATAACAATATCTAACTCTATTTTAAGGATAGCATTAATGAATCAATCCAGTGTGCATCTAAAGTCTTTTGCCTATTAAATATATAATCTAAATTTAAAAGATTGCGCTGAAGCCAATAACTGCTAGCTTCACAGACAATCTTCTTTGTAGAACAATTTCAAAGATATCCTATGAGTTAAAGAAAGCGAACTCGAAGGGCATCAGCTCCCTCTCCCTGCAGATCTAAAATTATTTTAAGCAGGTTCAGTGATCCCATAACTAAGAAAGTTTGAAAACTGATGGAGAGAAGGTTGGATGGTAAATGAGTATTTGTTTTTCTGACATTAAGACATTACTGAAGGCAGCCTGGTGGCTCACATGGAAAGGGCGTTTGACCGTGTCCCTCGGGGAATCCTGTGGGGGGTGCTCCGGGAGTATGGGGTCTTGGACCCCCTGATAAGGGCTGTTCAGTCCCTGTACAACCGGTGTCAGAGCTTGGTCCGCATTGCCGGCAGTAAGTCGAACCTGTTTCCAGTGAGAGTTGGACTCCGCCAGGGCTGCCCTTTGTCACCAATTCAGTTCATAACTTTTATGGACAGAATTTCTAGGTGCAGCCAGGGTGTTGAGGGGGTCCCGTTTGGTGGACTCAGGATTGGGTCACTGCTTTTTGCAGATGATGTTGCCCTATTTGCTTCATCAGGCCGTGATCTTCAGCTCTCTCTGAATCGGTTCGCAGCTGAGTGTGAAGCGGCTGGGATGGGAATCAGCACCACCAAATCCAAGACCATGGTCCTCAGCCGGAAAAGGATGCTTTCTCAGGGTTGGAAGCGAGATCCTGCCCCAAGTGGAGGAGTTCAAGTATCTCGGGGTCTTGTTCACGAGTGAGGGAAGAATGGAGTGTGAGACCGACAGGCATATCGGTGCGGCATCCGCAGTGATGCGGACTCTGCATCAGTCTGTCGTGGTGAAAAAGGAGCTGAGCCATAAGGCAAAGCTTTCAATTTACCAGTCGATCTATGTTCCTACCCTCACCTATGGTCATGAGCCATGGGTAGTGACCGAAACAACGAGATCGCGAATACAAGTGGCTGAAATGAGTTTCCTCCGCAGGGTATCTGGGCTTTCCCTTAAAGATAGGGTGAGAAGCTCAGTCATCCGGGAGGGACTCAGAGTAGAGCCACTGCTCCTCCGCATTGACAGGAGTCAGATGAGGTGGCTTGGGCATCTGATCAGGATGCCCCCTGGATGCCTCCTGGTGAGGTGTTCCGGGCACATCCACTGGGAGGAGGCCCCGGGGAAGACCTAGGACACGCTGGAGGAACTATGTCTCCTGGCTGGCCTGGGAACGCCTTCGGATTCTCCCAGAAGAGCTAGAAGAAATGGCTGGGGAGAGGGAAGTCTGGGCCTCTCTACTCAAGCTGCTGCACCCTGCGACCCGACTTCAGATAAGCGGAAGAAGATGGATGGATGGATGGATATCCAAAACACAATCATAAAGTTAGATCAAGAAAATGACTGCATTAATATTGTAGCCAGTCAGATTCAGTATGCATTTTATTTTTCTGAAAATGGAAAAAAAAATCAAATGCTAACTACTTCCCCAGCAATGCTACAAGATCTAGTATGTACAAAACTATTTTTGGTAAGGAAAATTTATGTTCTTTTTGAGATTAAAACTTTCTTAACAAGTGCATAAACAATACAATCTGTAGAATCAGAATGGATAGTTACAGTGTATCACCAAGTACAAGAAGAAAGCAGTAAATGTTTAAAATCTAAATTAAAATCACATCAAAAGCAATATGTTAAAAAAAAAAAAAAATCACACTGAAGTTGTTAGGTTAGCTTTTTCAAGCACCATATACAATGCAAATTCCCTGGCAAAGCACTTTGGAAAAGATCCGTTGTCTTATTCTTCAAAGCTGGCGTTTGCTAAAAACATAGCATTGGATAAACTATATAATGGAGTAAAGGCTAGTTAGTGAGAACATCATAAAAAACTGACAACTCCAAGTGGCAGAAATCAGTAAGGAAAAAAAAAAAGAGTAGAAAGGTAACAAATTTTTGTTACTTTGGGTTTTACACCTGTTGTTTTTTTCAATTTGTTACTGCTGCAAGAAACAAAGCGATTGCAGTATCTGTGATAAATATCTTGCTTTGTATGTATGTGGCCTCCACAAGAAATCTCAATAAATACAGTACATTAAAGATTTCAAACAGATTTGACTAGGGGCCATGCAACTTCAGTAAATATGAGCAACTGATAATGATTACAGAGCAGCTCAAATACTTACAAGATGTACGACAGACATTATATTTTTTTAGCCTTAAAACACTGCTTCTATATACAGTATAAGATCTGCCCTATAGTCATTTGATCAACTATGCACACATTACAGAATGCTCTTTGAAATATTTTGAGTAAAATCTTTGTAGACACACAGTGAGGACAGCATGTGTTCGCAGGGGTGGGCTCATTGAATTAAGTACAACATTCTTGGGTTCTCTGTAATTTGATCATTAAATATTTCTCTTACTAAACACTATTATGCATGCTGACTTTCGTCAAATATTAGGCTGAAACATAAAAAAAATTCCACTATCTTACTATATTGAAGACATCAACTATGTTTCCTTCTAATTATTTTAAAGTTCTGTTCTAAAATGCCACTTTCATAAAGTCATATGTCATAAAAAAAATATAGATCTCAAAATTCACTGATTATTTTATAAAGACAGTATGAATATTCCCAGAGCAGTGACAATGAGCACTTCTGGACCATACTGTCAAGGGTTTTTCTACTTTTATATCAAGATGGTAGCAGAACTTTCATGATCATGAACTATTCCAATGTACCTGATTAGCAGTACCTGGCCGCAATTACCAAGGTAACTGAAATGGAAACAGCAAGGGTGCTCTGACTTTTTCTAAACATTGATTTTGCATAGTGGTCAATAAATATTAACAGATACAAGTCTGTTATGTGTTTTTTGTCAAAAAAGGTTAGATTTTCACATCTACTTTAAGGATTTTGTGATAATAAAATAGTCCTGATGCATAAATCCATAGAACTGATCAGGGAGCATGAACATCACTAGATTGTACCCAGAAGCTTTCTTTAGAATCATAATCTTTCCAGTAAATTAAGTTTTCCCACATAGTACATCGATGACATGAATCAAGTACAGACTACATTTCAAATTCCTCAGAACCATGTGCCAAAACACCAGGGGCCTCATGCATAACGCCGTGCATAGAACTCACACTATAACATGACGTAAGCAAAAAAGCTGAAATGTGCTTACGCACAGAAAAATCAAGATGCATAAATCTGTGCGTTCGCTAACTTCTGCATTCTTCCGCTACATAAATCCTGGTCGGCGTGCGGTGTAACGCTCGTGCACGCGTCTGCTGTCCTGCCCCAACTCCTCCCAGAATTACGCCTCTTTGAATATGCAAATCAATATAAATAGCCCTTAAGCTCAGCATTCTGTGAAAAGACAATGGGAAAAGCAAGAGGGGAAAATGGAAGAATTTCAGCGAATACCAAGTGGAGGCAAGGAAAAACGTACTATTTGGAGGTTTAAACAGTGGTATAAACAACAAAAGGAAGTTGACTGAGTGACATAGCATGTCGGAGAAACTCAAAAGCTTGTTCACAAAGTCACACAGTGCCCGAAATAAAAAAGAAGTTGTCAGATATCAAAGCCGCCGTGAAAAGGCGAGTTGTAGCCCACCATCCGAGTGTCATATGAAAGCTTATTAGGGTACAGAGAAAAAAAAAAGGCACACAGTGGGGAAAAAGCACAAAATGTCAACTTCAATCTCGAAATTTCCACTTTAATCACGTAGTTTATTTTGTCATTAAAGTAGAACATCATAAACTTCACCTTAAAATAGTTTAATTAACCAGTTTCTCAAATCACATCATAATTAAAGTAGCACGTTAAATTCTTTGTTTTATATGTGTTCTTCTACATGCTCTATGTGTGTGAATCACTATGTGTTTCTTAAACCGGCTTTCTCTTCCTCCGACAGGACACAGAATCCACTATATTCATGATATTACAGCTCTCTGAATAACTAAAATACTGAGATGTATATGTGATATCATTTTCATGATGATAGGAGTTAAAGCACATTATTAAACATGGGAACACGGTGGCACAGTGATTGTGCATGACCTTCGATGAAATAATTTATTGCAGCAGTACTCAGGGGCGGCTCTAGGCTAGGGGCGGCCCTGGGCATAGAAAGAATCAGTGGCTCCTTCGCCGCCAATGTTAATATGGTATCTTATGCATGGCGGCTGGCCACGTCCGTTGCGGACACTGCATAGCCGCCTCGCACTCATGACACAAGCGTTTAACTTTTGCCGAAATTTGCCGCTGCGTTTTTAGCTGTGTCGTTATTTTCTCTTTCTGTTTTATATTCAATATATATTGGTGTGGTGGCCCCTGGGATTTGGTGGCGCTGTGCATGTGCACAGTTTGCACATGCCTAGGGCCACCCCTGCAGTATTGTCTCTTTCAAACACACTAACCTCCAATTCCTGTCCTTCCTTTTCTTTCTCCAAGTAACCGATCACCACACAGTCAGCTCTGTAATAGACATTAAGCCACCTGTACGCTTATAACGCCGATTCTTCAAAACTTTAAAGGAACATTGAAATATCTTCGTAGTACATGTTTAATTATTCTATCTTTCACGCCAGTCCCAGTGAAGCATATAGTACGAGGCAGGAACAATCCATGAACAGAGCACCAAATCCTTGCTAGCGTAGCAACACCGTGTCCTTTAATTATTAACAATATAGATTATTTAAATGAAGTTAAAGTTTTATCTGTATAATATTATAAAACATATTTTGCTGCATTTCATCTTAAAAATAATATTGTCATCATATGTAAATACGCGCTTTATAAAGTGGCTCAGGTTGTGCAAGATTATAACTGTGTGCAAGTTTACAGTGAGGTGATTGTACAAATAAGTACAAACAGTTCTACAAAGAGCAGTTGGTGGATTAATTGAGTGCATTTACAGCTCTTAGGATGAAACTCTTTCTGAACCGCGAGGTCCGTACAGGAAAGGTTTGAAGCATTTGCAATGTGATAAGCAGTTCAAATAGGAAGCATGGCTGAGGCAGCGTATGCTTGATGCTGTATACCAATAATTCTCTTTCCGATCAACTGCTCCGAGTGGTGCAGTGAGAGTAATATGGAAAAAGATGGTCCGATGTGGCAAGCCCTAACCGGAGCAGCTGAGAGAAGAACAAGATGATGCAGTGAGAGTAACAACGTTAAAGCAGTTATGGTATTTGGAATAGTTTGACCATTCCGTGGACCATTATATTGTTACCGGTTAATTACAATCTGATGCATTAAACAAATAAACAATATGCGGTTAATTTCAGTGTATTTATAAAGCCGAGGCAGGGACGTGGATCTGAAAAAGAAAGATAAACCACACAGGAACAGTAGTACTGTTTTGACGCTGGGTGCTGCTAGTCTGCAAAACCGAGCAGAGAACTAGCGTACAACAGGGTATGAGGTACCGTGGAAATGTGCGTGGCTTTGCACCAAGTTTAGGTTTTATATATTGCGATTTGAACGTGGAAACATTCTTACGCAACATTTCTGTGCGTACGCACCGTTTATACATGAGGCCTCAGGAGGTGAGGCCATAGGGTATAATAAGGAGTATAACTAACTGGCTTCAGACTAGACACTTGGAAAGTTAAATGTATCTTGAAGTGAACGGACAAAGTCAAACCATAAGACACAGATCCAAACTGTTTCCTAAGTACATAGAGGCCAATACAATGTAGTGCCAGTTTGTGAGACAGAACCCTAATGTTGTTATTGTGTGCAGCAAGCCACACTCTCTGCCCAACTCAAAAGACAGGAGTATACCTTCTCTTATGATGTGTAAACTTTTTTGGCAGAGTCACCCAACGTCCTTAAGTTCTCCCACATCAGCTACCATTTATCTCTTAAGTCTGCACGGTACTCAACCACATTGGGAATAGTTGAGTGAAGTCCAGTAAATGGGGCTTAAACCTACACAAACATTCAAATGGTGACATTTTTAATGCTGAGTGATGCAACATATTTCTAGTGAATTCAGCCAGCGGTAATAAATCATTGCAACCCGAGAAAGTAGAATTAAGGGTGAATTGAAGGTATTATTCTAAATCCCTGTTCACTCATTAAGTTTGACCATTAGAATCAGGATGGTATCCTGAAGTGAGATTAACTGTACACCCCAGAAAAATCTCCAGAACTGACAGACAATTTGGAGACCACTGTTAAAATAATAATAGAAGGAAAGCAGTGTAGACAGATAATAAGTTCAAGAAAAATGTCAAAAGTCTAAGCTAATGGTAGCTTTTTTGTGGAATAAACTGTGCACATTTTGAAAACCTTTTTTCTACTACTACTTATGAACCCATTTGAAGGAGGGAGGTACATGATAAAATTCATGGAAATAGCTTCTCATGGGTAATTTAGAACAAGAATAAGCTTTCAGTAGGCAAATTAGACACTGCCGAGACAACGTTTTTACAACAAATTTCACAAGCAACAATATAATCATGCATGTCTTTGTATATGTTTTTTCCACCAAAAATACTTTTTTAAGATTTATCAAAGATTGACTAACACCAGTATTCCAAACATAGTAGATGCATGAGCCCACATAAACTTATTCTTACTCAACTCTGTGAGATCATGCAGAAACATAATTCTGCAGGAACATAACTTTTTTCTTAAGGAATCTTCTCTGGATTAGGGGCTCTATTCTGCGGCAACTTAATCAACTCATCTAAATCATCTAAAGCCATGGTCAGAGTAATCCATAATATTTTCTCAGGAGGTAATATGGGTTCAGGGGTTTGTTGATACCTCATTTTGCTTGCAATATCTGGAAAAAACATCTGCCTTGCCTTGACAAGAAACTGTAAGATTGAAATTACTATAAAACTAAGCCCATCTAGTCTGACTGGCATTTTATAAATCATAAATGGAAAAGTGGCTCCCTCGCACCAAAGCCTTCACTCCTCCAAAGCCAGTTTTATTGTTAAAGGTTCTTGGTCGCCCATATAGTAATTGAGACACTATAAGTTTCTTTGAAAACAATGCTCAGGGATCATTATATCTCTGAGACTGATTAGCACTAATTTCTATACTAAAATTATCAAGACCTACTAAGAACTTTAAGTTAGGATCCAAATTTTGTATTATCAGTACACTAGTAAACGAAGACTAAAGATTCTCAAAGGCCTCTCAAGTACACTGGGTACAAATGAACCTCCAATGATTCTTCCTTTTTATTGATGTAACAGGGCATTAAAATGGCTAAAGTTTTTAATGAAGAGGCAATAATAATTAGTAAATCCTGCAAATCTTTGCTACCCGTTTCCAATTCAAAATAGTTGTCATCTCAGATTGATCTATTGCCTACCCTTTTTGATTAATCTAGTATCCAAATAAACTAAACTTTATCCTAATTGAATTCACACTTGTCAAATCTGACCAACCAGTGATTTTCTCTTGTCATAAAATCTCTTTGACATGTTGGACATATGTATCCAGAACTCTAAAAAAGTTAACTATGCCGTCAATATAATCATTCACCAATGACTGAAAAATCATCAATGGTGCATTGGTTAACCCATAGGGCATAACCCGGTATTTAAAACAGCCATTGGAGGTGTTACACATTGTATTTCATTAATCACTTTCCCTGATCCTGATTAAATATAATTTGGAAAGAATAGTGAACCCTGTGACTTGATTTAATAATAAATCTTTAAGAGGGATAGGGTACTAATTTTTCACTGTTATTTTATTTAATCCACAATGATTGATACATGGTCTTAACCCTTCATTAATTTTTTCCGCACAAAGAAAAAAACAGCTCCTATAGGACTGTTAGAAGGTGTAATAATAACTATACTCTAGATTCTCTTGAATATACTTTATCTCTCTCCAAAGCTTCACTCTGAGAAAATATTCTGGAGACACAATAATCACCTCACAAAACAAGGACGCCTCACAACCTACAAAACAGAAATGTCAATCATATTTTCCCTGCAAAATGCTTCTTTGAAAACAATAGAAAAAATGTTTGAAAAATGCTTAAAAAACGCCTGAAGAAAATGCCCAAAAAACCTTGATATAAAAATGTCAAAAGCATTCTCTCGTTTTCAGTTAAGGTTAGCTCACAATACAATACCTGGTCATATTTTCAATCACAAAAAATCAACTGTAGCATTTCACCTCCCCATTGCTGCAACTGAATCATTAAAGGATGATCATACCTTATAAACATACCTTATAAACCAATATATGATCTATACTAATAAAAGGCAAAGCCCTCACTCACTCACTCACTGACTCATCACTAATTCTCCAACTTCCCGTGTGGGTGGAAGGCTGAAATTTGGCAGGTTCATTCCTTACAGCTTCCTTACAAAAGTTGGGCAGGTTTTATATCGAAATTCTACGCGTAATGGTCATAACTGGAAGCAGTTTTTCTCCATTTACTGTAATGGAGATGAGCTTCAACGCCGTGGGGGCGGAGTTTCGTGTGACATCATCACGCCTCCCACGTAATCACGCAGTACATAGAAAACCAGGAAGACCTCAAAAAAGCGCTGAAGAAAACATGCATTATATAATTGAGAAGGCAGCGAAACAATAAGAAGCGAGTGAGTGACATATACAACCATATTCATGAGTTCTGCTACTTCGGAAACAAAGCACGATGTAAACCTACACTTTAAATTAATAAGTTCATAGACAGGCTGCCGCTGGCGTTTGTAATTTAGTGCCTGCCCATATAAGGCCGTCCGTCAGCGGCAATCCAATAGCAAACTGCCACGGGTAAATATTCACGGGTGAAGGACTGTGCTTATGGAGAGGAAGATGAGATGGTCAGGGTGGTGTTTGACACAAACTCAGCGAAACTGCGAGAGAAAGTTTTAAGTGCCAGGACTAAGGTAACATTAAATACAGCCATGGACATAGCACGAGATGGCACCAGCACAGCTGGGAACCTTCGATGCATGTACACCGAGTGGCTCACGTGAACTGACGCAGTGCACAGATAAAAAGCAACAGTTCCAAAAGCTGAACAAAACCGAATTATACAATTGAAAAGGCAGCAAAAATATGAAGGCGTCTAATACATACAAGCATATTCATAAATCCAACTACCGCGGAAACAAAGCACACGTTGGAAAAAGTCAATGTCCCGCTAAAGGAAGACAGTGTAAAAAAACCCGTGCATGCAGTGTGTCAGGTCTCAGATAAAGAAGAAGACGAGCTGTTTATTGATGCAGTAAGAAACGAATCGATGAATGAAACCTGTCATCTTTACAACGATTGACAAACACGGAATGTAACTTGAACACAACACATCCTACAAATACGAACCTGATTGAAAGAAATAATGATAATCAAATCCTTGATGACAGCAACACTCAGTAACACTCACAAAACAAATACTGTATATTGACAGTCATGTTACGTTATTTTTAAAATGTTCCCTTTTCTTTTCTAGCTTTTTAACACACTACTTCTCGCTGCGATATATGGTATATATATATATGTATATATATATATATCCCGATCTACATACTCGAATAATGGATACTTTATTCGCCATCAATGATTGTTTTGGTAAAGCCATACTCAGTGTATTCATTAGATGAGCGGTAAAAAGTAAGAGCGAGGGAGGATGACTTATTGAGGCATGCAGGCTGTAGTCTTGCGTCAACTCTATCTGAATTGCGATCACATTTGAAAAAATATATCTTTTCAAGTTCTATTTAGTCCATATGTGTCAAACTCAAGGGCGGGCCACATCCGCCCGGCATGTAATTATATCCGCCCCGAGATCATTTTATATACTGTATTATTGTTATTAATGGCCGGGTATATGAAGCGCTGGTAACACAATAAACTACAGATCCCATAATGCAGCGCTTCAGCTGCCTTGCGAACACTTACGCGTTAATCAAGTCTACCTTATGATGCTGCAAGTTATTGCGAAGCTAGCTCACACGATGCTGAAGAGAAAAGTTGATTCTGAAAATAGAGCCTTTAAAAACCGATGGGAGGCTGAGTATATGTTTACTGAACCCGTGTGTCTCATTTGTGGAGCTAATGTGGCTGTAATTACAGAATTTAATCTAAGACGGCACTATGAGACAAAACATCAGGGTAACCTGAATGCAATGCAGAAGATACAGAAAGCAGCATAATTAAATAAGAATCTGACACTTCAGCGGACGTTTTAACCCGTGCACAATCACAAAGTGATTTCAAGTGAAGCTGCTTTTATGGGAGACACAAATGCACCAGTGCACCTTGCCAAGTAATGTTGAACCAAGTCGTCACTACGGTGTTCCCAAATACGCACTTTGCTGATAAACTGAGCGCACTGCGCACTGAGTTTGCACGGCACTTTGGTGACTTTGAAGAACAAAAAAAGTCCGTCTACATGCGGCTCGAACCTTGTGCATGTTTGGTAGCACATATCTGTGTGAGAAGCTCTTCTCAGTGATGAAGACTAACAAAACAGCACACAGGAGTCGCCTCACTGATGAGCACCTGCAATCCATCCTGAGAATCTCCACAACACAGAACCTCACACCAAACATAAACAAACTTATTGCCAAAAAAAGATGCCAGGCGTCCAGCTCTAAAATGACATATGAGCAAAGACAACTGAATGATTTGATTTGTTATTGCTGAAAAGAACACATTTTATTTATATTTCCAGGTTTTGTTATGCAGCATGTTCATATTTGAATTTGTATAATTTTGACAGGATATATTTTTATGGAGAGCAAAATCTTTTGGGATATTTAAAATCTAAGTTTATTTTTATATTAAATTACATAAGAGTAAAGAAATTTGAATGTTTGTTCTTTTAACGTTTACTTTATTTCTAACTTGTATAATTTAGACAGGATATATTTTTATGGAGAGCAAAATATTATAAGTTGTTTAAGGTTTGAGTTGATTTATTCACGAATAATATTCCTGTCTGTTTTACCATTCCTACCAAAGATATTTCTGTCGACTAAATAAAACTTCCTTCTGTTTAAAATTTAAATAGAACTTGAACAAATACGATAGTTCATAATATCCACGCAGACTTGCACGTAAGAGCGGGAGTCATCCATTTTAACAAGCAGCGTATTGCACTGATACTGAAATAGCTGTGTGTGTATATATGTAGATATGTATGTATATGTATATATATGTTTATATATGTGTGTGTGTATGTATGTATATATATATATGTATTTGTGTGTATATATGTGTGTGTATGTATGTATGTGTGTGTATGTATTTATGTGTGTGTATATGTATGTGTATATATGTAGATATATATATGTATGTATATATGTGTATATGTATAGATATGTATATATATATATATATGTTTATGTGTGTGTGTGTAAATATATATATATGACAACAACACTCATCACTCACAACAGTGACAAAACAATTACATTGACAATCATGTTACGTTATTTTCAAAATGTTTCCTTTTCTTTTTCATTGCTTCTTTAACACACTACTTCTCCGCTGCGAAGCGCGGGTATTTTGCTAGTGTAAGATAAAAAAGAAATCTAGGACTGAGTCTGTACCTTTAAAACTCAGTATTGTACTGAGATACACAGAACTCACTCATACATCTTTAGCCATTCCCAAATCAGTATCACAATATAAAAAGGATTTTGCACATTTTTCACAATTTAAAATACAATAAAATTAAACCTAAGGGTGCATTTCATCATTATGGTGATAATACCAGAGTAGCAGTAAAAACATAAGGGGTATCATTTATAAACCTACTGTACACACAAAATAAGGCATGAAATGTGTATACATAATTTCTCTTTCAAATGCCAGGATTCATAAAAGAAAATTTGATTAGGAATGTTAGTTTATTTATGGCAACTCTGACCCACATGTACACAACAATTCGGAGAAACTAGGAAATGACAAGAAGTCATTGATCAAGTAGGGAAATGCAGGCAAACCAGCAGAATGACAACTCACATGTGTACCACTCCTAGAGCCGGCATGATTATATGTGCTGCCTTCCTAGTGCAGCAGCAAAGAAAGAAAAAAAAAAATAATAATAATCCGGGACGCAAGCAACTAACACTACTTTTCTACTACACCACCCCAAGTACAGAAACACACCAGTGAATGCAGAGTTCAGTTAAAAATGATTATTGGAAGAAATTACACACAGTTACTGAAAAAACCCCTATATACATATTATGTGTTCCCACCCAACACAAATCACAGCACAAAGCACTTAACCACATACGCCACTAGTACATAAATTTGAGAAAAAGAAAATGAAAATAATGTATTTGTATTCATTTAAATATTCTCTGTAAGAGATAACTATCTCAGTCTGCGGTGGGGAATGATTCGCCGAACCATACCTTCTGTTCTGGGAAACGTACAGACAGATCAACTGTCCCTAGTGCTGGCCCATCAGGTCCTCTCCCGAATACCTTCGCCAGAAAGGAAAAATAATTTGTCCTGAAATTAACCAAGGTTTACCTGACGTTTTCCATGTGGAAATCTCTTTCATCTCTTTCCCCCTTGCCTTTTCTTTTTATGGCGTCCACTTCTCTCTTGGCTCGGCACTTCTTCTCTCCTTTTTTCCGCCACCCATTTACATACTGTTGGCTCCTCCCCGTACAGTTTGTTGGGCCCTCCAAGCTAGCTCCCCTCCCCATGTACCATTGACCGGCCTTACAAATTAAGTCATTCCACCAATAACAGGAATGGGGAAAGGAGCAAACTCACAGTGACACACACACATATTCCAGACGGCCATTACAACCATAAACCAGTACAATCAATTAACATACATGTCGTCTGTGATGCCAAGATGAGACTCATCAGAAATGCTGTGGCATAATGCCGCATACAAAGACATCTCAAATTACAGATGCCATTCGCAAAATCGAATCAGCAAACATAGTTGTTTTTTCTCCTATGGTTGCATAACCACTCTGCTGGTGACTAGTGATCCACTTTAGCATTTTATTTTTATTTCAGGCATGGTGCAGCTGGAGCTCATGGCATTTACAGCAACAGTAACATGTTGCCATTCAACATATTTGCACATGCTGCTGACACCCGTGCTTAGGCCACCAAATTACGGTTCCTTCCCTGCCTCTAATTTAGACACAAGAAATTCTATCAGGCACTACTGGATGCATCACGTAGGAGGCCGCTCTACCAGCCAATGAACGTACAGCATCATGACTGCATACGTTTGAGGAGTTTTGAGGCACATTCACGAAAGCATATTTACATGATGATTGTGATTTATAAATGGTAAATTGCATAGAAATGTACATACGCCAGGTTTTATAAAACTGATTATTTTTCCATACGGATTTTTCTATTTTTTGCCGTATTAGTATTTTCACGCTTGAAACCACTCAAAGTTTTATAAATGAGGCCTAAGTTATGTAGGAGCTAAATTTAAAATCTCTACTCAAACGTTAAAGCATACAGTCTGGACAATTGCATGACGAGAGTGGTAGAGCCATCAACTGATCACCACTTGGTAATGAGTTACGACTACATAAAAGGGGTACAGGTCATATGAACCAGGGCATATCTGGCTGAGGATTCTGTTTGTGAGGAGTTGAACTCCTACCACTAAAAGATCATCTCCAAAATACAGAGTGAGGATAAGGACAATGAGTCCGAATGGGCCCTGTTCAAAACCTCAGTTACTGAAGTGACTGATAAAAGTTGTGGTCTTAAGGCAGTCAGGGCATCACATGGTGGCAATCCTAGAATCCAGGTGTGAGGGAAGCTATCAGACTGAAGGAGGTGACCTTCAGAGAAATATTGTCTGTGGGATCTCCCGACTCAGTTGTCAGGCACCGAAAGGCTAACAGGACAGTTGCAAAAGTGATTATGTAAGCAAAAGCTCCAGCGGTGGAGGAGTTTGAAGTGGTCTTGAAGAAAGACTACAGGCTGGCCTAGTGACTGTTCTGGCAAACTACTTGGCTCCTCAGCAGGGGAAATAGTGACCCTGTCCAGACTGTGTTAAGCAGGGATGGAAAGATTCTCTCCGCTTAGGGGGAAATTGTTAAGATGTGGAACAAACACTATGAGGAACACCTCAACCTGGGATACATGCCCTGCTACAAGGAGATAGCATTGGATAAATATACAGTAGTACTTTTCTCACTACTCAAAGTGCTTTATGTAGTGAGTGAGAAGCCACCAATAATGTGCAGCATCCACCTCAGTGATGCAACAGCAGCCATTTTGTGCCAGTATCCTCATCACACATTACCTATTAGGTGGTGTAGGGGTGAGAGATAGTTAGCCAGTTAGAGACAATGCATAACAATGGATGACTGGCATGTCAGAATAACTAGGTCGTTGTGGGCAATTTAGCCAGGACATCATATACACCCCACCCTTTATGAAGAACACAGCACGCTGTCAACATTACTGCACTGGGGCATTGGAATCCACATTCAGACCACAGGGTAAGTGCCCCCTGCTGCGTTCACTAACACTTCTTCCAGGAGAAACCCTACCTTTTCCTGGTTGGTCCCCTACCCAAGTACTGGCTGGGCCCAAACATGCTTAGCTATAGGTGGATGACCTGTTCTGAAGTGCATGTGATACGGCTGCTGGCCAATAAATAAGTACAAACGTGATTAAAATAAAATGAGCAAAAATATTAGCTTTATTGCATTTATAGCTCCCAAAGTATACATTAGTAATGCTTGCTTTGGCTGCTCTAACCTCTCTCTCTCTCTCTCTCTCATTCCTCCTAGGGCACGAAGCAGAAGCAGAAAATGGCCGACGGTGGGGTAACTCGCGTTGAAATCGTAGTTGAAGAACTCCAGGCACTCGACGAACAGATTCAGAAACTCCTGTCCCGACGGAGATACCTTAGAGATCTGAAGGCCCGGCTGTTGGATAAACCGTCCTTGCCATCTGGAACCGGCGAAACATCAACCCCGCGTTGTGCCGACCTCACCCCCGCGTCTCGTAGGAGCGACGCCGCTGATGACCTCGGTGGATTTCAGCTATGCAGGCGGGGGTTCAAGGCCAGAGCACCTCCATCGGCGAGCATCCTATCTCAGAACCGGTTTGACCCTCTCCGCGTCCCCAGTTCGCCTTCAGCCCCTGGTGATGTAATAGTGGTAGGTGATTCTATCGTTAGAAACCTTAATGTCGTATGCCCTAATGCAAAATCGTTTGTTTCTTGTTTTCCTGTTGCTCGTGTCCGAGATGTAATGAGACGTGCGCCACCAGTCTACGAGAAACACAAGGAGAGGGCAGTTGGAGCAATCGTTTTGCATGCGGCGTAAACAATATAAGGCACCGACAATCAGAAATCCTGAAGGCTGACTTTGCAACTTTGATTAAAGACATGAAGGAGAGGACCCCATCGGCAAAGATCTTTGTTTCGGGTCCACTACCTCTCGTCAGGCGATCCAACGAGTACTACAGTCGTCTGCTAGGGTTGAACAACTGGCTACAGGGTTTCTGCAAGAAGAAGGATGTCGGTTTCATCAACAATTGGAATCTCTTTTGGAAAGGCGCGTCTCTTCAAGCGTGATGGCCTGCATCCGAACAGTTTCGCCCGGGTCCTCTCCAAAACATATCGAAGGTAATTCGTTTTCTTGACTATCTATCTCTGCTCTTAACCCCTTTCCGAAATAATACTGTTGTGCTAGGACATGATGAATGTTTAATAGAGTCTTCCGTTAAAGTGCACACATTAATACTGTAATAAGCAATCTCAATGCACGTAGAAAACCTAGGAAATACGGCATAAACTCCAATAATCTAATTAAAATCACTATTTTAGAGGAACAATGTATTAAAACTATAAAACAGATCACAGATTAAACAAAAATACACACAGAGCGCTAATAAAATAATTTAGTTCCTATTCCAAATATCAATAACGCACATAGTATTCATCTCTGCACCTCGAAACATTAAATATGGCACTATTAAATGTTAGAGCTTTAACTAACAAAACGTTTTTATCAACGATCTTATTAGTGATAAAAAATAGATCTTATTGCACTAACATGAAACATGGCTTAATTCAGATGCGCGTGCTGTTTTAATCGAATCTGCCTCCGGATTACAGTTTTACTCATGCAGACCGCCAGGAAAAAAGGGGGGGCGGATTGGCTAACATTTACTCGAGCCGATTAAAATGTAAAGATGTCAGTTTTGGTAAGTTCAAGTCCTTTGAGTATCTCGCCGTTGTTATTCATGGAGATTCTCAAGTTCTAGTACTATCCGTGTATAGACCTCCTAAATATAAGCGTCTTTTTGAGGAATTCTCTGACTTAATGTCAATTTTAATTACTAACTATGACACACTCCTAATAGTTGGCGACTTTAATTTTCATATAGATAATCAGTGTGATCTAAAAGTAAAAGAATTTATGAACCTCCTGGATTCTTTTGATTTGAGACAACTCATAAATCAGCCTACACATAAAGCAGGTCATACATTAGACTTAGTGATTACTAAAGGACTGAAAGTTGATATAAAACAGATCATTGATATTGGTCTATCAGACCATTTTCTTCTACTTTTAATATAGAAATAATGATAAGAAACACCCATGAGAAGCATATTGTTAAAAACGCTTCTTTGACTCGCAGCAGCTTTAAAACTTACAAACATTTTAAGCAATCAGTCCGTTTATAGTGCCAGCTATAATAGCGAGGATAATGTAAATAGTAAGGTGGAAAGATTTAATACTAAAGTGAGAGCTGCTGTTGACATAGTTGCACCTGAAAAGACAGTGAAAAAATCTTCTAGCATTGTTATACCATGGAAGACCCAAAGAGTGTCTGATTTAAAGAGAACATGCCGAGAGCTGAGCGTCAATGGAGGAAGACTAAACTTACTATCCACCATGAAATATTAAAAGTCAAAATAACAGAATACAATAACACTGTCCGTCTTGAGAGCGCTGCTATTTCTCAAGATTATAAATAACAATGCTAGTAATCCCAGAGTCTTATTTTCTACAATTGATCGCCTACTAAACCCAGGTAGCTCAAAGGAATGCCTCCTAAGTGCTTCCAGTGAAACCTGTGAGGCTATCGCTGTATTTTTCAATCAAAAAATTAATGATATTAGAAATAACATAGTATATCTCCCCAACACTAAGGATCCTCCTAAACCCCAGCATCCTGTTATAAACAAATTAAACTCTTTCACTAGGATAGATTTACCTGATTTACAAAAAATAATATCTCAATTAAAACCCTCCACCTGTCCTTGACCCGATACCAACAAGGTTTTTCAAAGAAGTATCAGGCGTGCTAATTGATAATGTTCTGACATAGTAAATTCGTCACTAGATACTGGGGTCTTCCCAGACTGTCTTAAGACTGCTGTAGTTAAACCCCTACTTAAGAAACATAATCTTGACCCCTCGCTCTTGAAAATTTTAGACCCATCTCTAACCTGCCTTCTTAAGTAAAGTTCTGAGAAGGCAGTCATTATGCAGTTAAATGACCACCTAAATAAACATGCTATTCTTGATAAATTTCAGTCAGGTTTTAGAACAAATCACAGCACAGAAACTGCACTCGTTAAAGTAGTAAATGACTTGCGGGTAAATGCAGACAGAGGCCATTTATCTGTTCTCATCCTCTTAGATCTGAGTGCTGCATTTGACACCATTGATCACAACATTCTTAGAAATCGCCTTAGTCAATGGGTGGGCCTCTCTGGCAGTGTCTTAAATTGGTTTGAATCCTACCTGACAGGGAGAAAATTTTTGTTAGTTGTGGAATTACAACTCAAGACACATGATATCCATATGGTGTTCCACAAGGCTCTATCCTGGGTCCGCTGTTATTCTCAATCTACATGCTTCCGTTAGGTCAGATTATCTCAGGGCACAACGTGAGCTACCACAGCTATGCTGATGACACACAGCTGTACTTATCAATAGCACCTGATGACCCGATTCTATTGATTCACTAACACAATGTCTGACTTGTATCTCAGAATGGATGAATAGTAATTTTCTCAAGTTAAATAAAGAGAAAACTGAAATCTTAGTGATCAGCAATAATGGATACAATGAGGCTATTAGAAATAAACTGGATACATTAGGATTAAAAGCAAGTTTAGGGGTGATTGTTGACTGTAATCTGAATTTTAAATCACATATTAATCAGATCATTAGGACAGCATTTTTCACTTAAGAAACATAAGTAAAGTTAGACCTCTTATATCACTGAAAGATGCTGAGAAATTAGTTCACGTTTGTTTTCAGTCGACTAGATTACTGTAACGCACTCCTCTCAGGACTACCCAAAAAGATATAAATCGTTTGCAACTAGTGCAGAATGCAGCTGCTAGAATCCTAACTAGGAAAAGAAAATCAAACATTTCTCCAGTTTTGATGTCACTACACTGGTTACCTGTGTCATTCAGGATTGACTTTAAAATTCTGCTTATGGTTTATAAAGCCTTAAATAATCTCGCCCCATCTTATATATCGGAATGTCTGACACCTTATATTCCAAATCGTAACCTCAGATCCTCAAATGAGTGTCTCCTTAGAATTCCAAGAACAAAACTTAAAAGAAGTGGTGAGGCGGCCTTCTGCTGCTATGCACCTAAAATCTGGAATAGCCTGCCAATAGGAATTCGCCAGGCTGATACAGTAGAGCACTTTAAAACACTGCTGAAAACACATTACTTTAACATGGCCTTTTATAACTTCATTTTAACTTAATTTAACTTAATCCTGATACTCTGTATGTTCAATTCATCATAATAACTATTCATGGTGGCTCTAAAATCTACTGACCCTACTCTCTTTTCTGTTTCTTTTTCCGGTTTCTTTGGGGTGGTGGCCTGCGCCACCTCCACCTACTCAAAGCTTCATGATGCTCCAACAATGATGGATGGATTAAAAGGCAGAAGTCTACGTGACCATCATCATCATCAAGCCCTTCCGTGAGAACCCTAAATCCAAAGAGGACTGTTTCATTTATGTTAGGTAGAATGCCCAGAGGGACTGGGCGGTCTCATGGTCTGGAATCCCTACAGATTTTATTTTTCTCCAGCCGTCTGGAGTTTTTTTGTTTTTCTGTCCCCTGGCCATTGAACCTTACTCTTATTCGATGTTAATTAATGTTGATTTATTTTTTTTTATTGTGTCTTTTATTTTTCTATTCTTTATTATGTAAAGCACTTTGAGCTACTGCTTGTATAAAAATGTGCTATATAAATAAATGTTGTTATTGTTGTTGTTAACTTGTGTAGAAAAGCTAGAACATTTTTCCAATGTAAAAGAAGCCAGTTTCAGATCAGATGCACAGTCATACAGTCAATCTAACAGCTTATTTTTATTGACTGTACAAGGAAACTGGAGACATCAAATTAGATATTTGGTTCAACAGAAAAAGCAACCCTTTGGGAAATAAACTGCTCATTTAATAACATTTGGCAGCTAAAATTAAAGGTGCTTTATATAAATCAAGTAATTGGGACAAGCCACTTAAAAAATGTATGTTAACTTTGTCTAGTCAGTATTTTGTCTTGCCTAGTTAATTCAGAATTATTATACAAAATTCAAAGTTCAATACTTAATAGTATGCTTTTAACTTCAGTCTCATTTCCGCCTCGGGTTTTGGATAATAATAAAGGATATTCTTTAAGAGTAACAAACTTTCCATAATGATAATACAGGAAGGACCACTCGTCCATGTAGGACAAACTCACTCACAAACTTACATAACCTACACATAATCTGGTATGTTACAGATGACAAAAACAAAGACATAAGGAGAACCTGAACACTTGAAGTAAAGAGTGTCCATGCCAGGATTTAAATCTTGAGCTCTGAGGAATCAGAATCATCAGCTGTAACCATTTTAAAACCATGCCACCTAGCCTTTCCAAGCTATAGGAGAGAAGCACAGAGGAAGTGGCTGGGAAAAAAAAAAATCCTCACACATTGATACCAGAATTACATCTGTCTTATTAGTATGCACTACAGCAACACCACCTTGGATGTTTGCCAACACAGTTTTATCTGTGCACTGAACATCCACGGAGTAGCTACTAGTCAACTTGGACAAGATTTTTGAGCAATGTTAAATAATCCAAGCACCTATGATCCTGAATTTTAGCGTACTGCAATTTCTTCATCTATTTTATGTTACCTTCAAGCCTATGAAAATGCATGCCATGCTGCTTTGGGTTTCACTTACTAATAAATTTTCCATTTGATGATCAAAGTATTGCATAACTATGGAACAGCAGTTAGTACTGTTGCCTCATACCTCTAAAAGACTTTTTAAATAAGGATCAATCACTGTCTGTATGTAGTACTATCACAGATTTTGTGGGTTTAACTCCAAGTACTC
The DNA here is from genome assembly GCF_016835505.1 of Polypterus senegalus. Classification (NCBI taxonomy): domain Eukaryota; kingdom Metazoa; phylum Chordata; class Cladistia; order Polypteriformes; family Polypteridae; genus Polypterus; species Polypterus senegalus. The sequence goes on from NC_053155.1 coordinate 151,187,712, forward strand.
CAGAATTCTTTACAGATGTGTAAATACATGGATTTTAGGTTGAATATCAACTAAGCTGGATCAGTGCGAGTATGACCTGGAATGGGACAGTCCCAAGTCCAGGTTTGATTCCTACATAGTACATGATGCTCCTGGATACACTTCAGCTCCTATCAATTATAAATTTGGATTAAACAGATTTAAGCAATGGATGAACAGAAGGTCCAATAAGTGCTTTACATTCTGTCAAACAAATTGTGGTATTCTGAGGAACTACTGTCTTCTACTGATTTTAGCAATTTAAAATGTTTCTCTCTGTTTTCAAAAATACTTAATCTAATCATAGGTTATGAAGGCTAGAACCTACCCCATTAGCATTCAGAGGAAAATTAGGAACAGTTTCTAAAGGGGCACCAGATTCATACTTAGTCTCAGTTAAAACTCTGAGTTACAGAATATGTTAAGTATTTTCAAGTTAAAGTTATTTCCTCACAAAAAAGATATATAAAAGTCAAATCCCATTATAGCAAATACCAAAGTAATACAGATTTCAAAATAAGAAATGCTTTTTGCAGGACCAGACAAACATTCGTATCACATGATGTTTAATGGATTTCATTAAAATGAAATGTACAATTCATTATAACAAATGTTTTTTCAACCAAAAATGGCCACAAATACTTAAATACTTAATACTTGCCAAAAACACTTAATGCCACATCCATACTTTTGCCAAATCTCAGGGACCCCACAACAGGTTGTCTCTTCCTAGTTAGACCAACAGGAAATGAGTCGGTTGTGAAATTTCTGGTCTCAGCAAGGCTCAGTTATAGTGTATGTGTGACATTATACAGCAGCATGGGTAATTGTGTTATGCGCAGATACTGTACTGTTTAAGTGTCTTAGCACTTCTCAAAATTTTCTTTGCAATGAAAAAAAAAACTGAGAAACTGTGTTAGTTTACTCTGAAAAAAGTTGCACCTAAACTCTCATTTTCAAATAAATACTTTTTGCAGTTTAAGAAGCATTGTTTTTTTATACAAGTATTGTCAAGCTTGGGTTACAGAGTTTCACAAGAGACAGGAAGTTGAGTCCAGGTTTCCAAGGAATATACAGGTACTTTATTACTGTATAGAGAAGGTAGGTACAATCTCAAGACTTCATTCAGAATAGGAGCTGTTACTTCAGTATCCAGGCACACAAAATAGGAGCCGCGACACAGGGGCCATCGTCCTGCTTTAGCTCTCAATTTCAGATTAGAAGGACACCAGCAGCTTGGAATCACTGCTGTGGCAAACTAGGAGACTGTGAGTAAGAGCAGGTGAAAGCCTTGTGTTAAATGTTCTGAACATTGTGCTACAAGCATGTTACACGGTAAGCCTGATCCTGCAGAGGACATCCAATTGTTTTGCTCTTGGTTTACTGCTTACCAGACTCAGCAGAACAGCTACACAGCTGTTCTTGTGTCATTGTCATCAGAGATGGTGAATCATCAGCGCCCAAGTCACAATAGTATACGTATTTTCCCAATATTAAATATGATGAAATTCCCATTATGACAAAATATTTTTATGGACCCATGAATTTCATTACAATGGGATTCCACCTGTATTAATTTGACACAAAAAATTGTGTTCTAAAGTAAAGTGTTTTTTTAATATAAATTTCAAAAATACATTGTCTGTTCTTGCAGCTTGCAATGGAGCTGAAGGGTACTGAGATCCATAGGTAAATAAAATAGTCTTAAAATTTACCAGACAAGTCCATATTTCAAGTCAAGAATGTTATCAATTATTGATCAGTGTCTTGAAACAATAGCATATCCATATTGTTTAAAGTAAAACACTGAATTAGTATAAGCTACCCTAATTCAGGTATTTACAAGATGTGCAATTATTTACTTCATGAAGTAGTTGTACATAGCAAACAAGAATAGCTGCATAACATATTTGAAATATTAAAATACATGCTTCAATGTAAATGTTTAATTCTAAATATTCTCAATTGTAATTGAAATTTGTCATGTTCCAATCTCTGACAGAGGTCCAAAGACTGCTAGATCCCCAGTAAAGGATCAGAAATTAAAAATAACATTATTCATAATCACTGATCATGAAGCAGTGTAAAATGTTCTCCCTCATGCTAATGTTTGAAATCTATCAATTTCAATCTTTTGAGAGTGGTCGTTAGAGGATTAGGACGATTGGCGTGGGGATTTATGTAGCAGAAGAATGTAGGAGCTGGTGAACTCATAGACTCATGCATCTTGATATTTTTGTGCGTACGCACATTTCCACTTTTCTCCATACGTCATGTTTTAGTGTGAATTCTATGGGCGGCGTTATGCATGAGGCCCCTGGACCTCCTTGTGTTAAAAATCCTCCTGATACTTGAGGCAGAGAAAACATTGCCGTCCACTACAGGGTTCACCCTCTGACGGCACAGCTTTTGTGTACTCTATGAAGAAATGCAGAAGTTCTTTAAAAACTGTAAGATTTCAGTTTCAAGTTTTGATTGCATGCTGCATCCTCCATTATTATCATTTTTATTTTGTTGATAATGTGTGTAAAGACACTCACAATCATGGGACACATCCAGTCCTCCAGAACATTAAATGAATTTAAGTAAATTCAACAAAATCGTTTTCTTCATACTCATATGGATTGTGGCAGAAATTGAAAAAGCTGCCATCTGAACGTGCATCCGACTGAACGCAAGTGGTAAAAGCCCATGTGGACAGTCTGATATGCTGCAATAGGCAGAAAAATGCTCAGTTCAGACGTGTGTGTGTGTGAACAGTGCCTAAACTATACTGCTAGTTTGCATGAATCTCACTCTGTAGAACATGTAAAATAACACACAGCTTAGGAAAAAATAAACACATGATTTGAGGGTGCATCTGTCTGTTATTACAAGACATGGCAGACAGAATTGCAAAAGCAGACTTATAAGCACTCCACCCATAACAGCAGCAGTGAGCAGGAAAGCAAACAAGAGATGTATTCTGACCCAAAGAAAATAAACTCAAAGAATCTATGATAAAAATAATTATTTCTGTTTTCCGTTAATTATTACAAAGATGCCTCATAAATATGGAGGACATATTTTGTTAAATTAAAAACTTTGCTGCTTCAAAGTGTCTGTATTTTTTTCAAGTTTCATTCACCTATGAACCCTGGTACTCTTTAGCACCATTGTAACCTGTAAGAACAGACAAGTTTTGTTTTTTTTTTAAATAATTTACTTTTTTACAATTTTATGTGGCGAGCTAATACAATGATTGTGAAGATAGATCTTCGATTTGAAAAATACAGAAACTATCCTTTAATCTTGATACTGTTAAAAACTCAAGGAGACACAGCTGATCATGCATACCACGCAGGATGGTAGTGGTACTCAAAGCCCGTCCCCGGCTATAACTACTGTCCGTCCAACTTAAAAATTAAATTTAAAAACTTACACATTTGAAAACTGGCCGGACCGAAAATAATTATTTTCACGTTCTCCTTCTGAGTGACTAATCTCTCACATTTGTCCGGCATTTGAAAAAGATAGAGAAAAGCTCACTCTTTTCCAGTCTTGTGCTTACCTGTATGTAATTGTTTTACTTTCTGTGAAACTAGTTAAGCCACTATTATTACATTTTATCCCCCTGTTCAAATTCGTGTCACATAATTCGTCGCAACTCTGAGTGTTAAGTCTGGGATTTTTTATCAGCGTGCCGTGCTGCAGCTCCGCCATCCAAAAGTGATCCCCAAACCCGGCGACTAACACAGAGCTTGACAGATCCGCGGAGAACGAGCCCAAGCTTCACTTACAAAGGCCGCTGGAGCCGGAAGTGGCGGTGAACATGGCGAGGACCTTCTGGGAAGCCAGTTAGTGCTGGAGCAAAGGCATCAGGTGAGAGGCAGCATACATTTAACATAAAAGTTCAATTAGCATTATGTGTTTTAAAAACCTATAACAAAGGGGAAAGGTTATAAAATAACGGCAGCCGAGGAGGTCCAAACTTCCTGCCGTATTAAGAAATCTCAACCTATCGGTCGGGGCGAAGAATGACAGAGGAATAGACAGAGGCTCTGTTTGTCGCAGTACGTTACACCTGTCTTGATGGATCGTGCTACACATGATCGTCATATTGTTCATTTTCGGAATCTTTATCTATTTATCACTTCGTCACAATGTGGTCAGGAGATGCGTCTCGGTTTCATTTTGCCACCCGCCTTTTCTTAACCTTTTTATCCAGTGCATTCTCACCCATTTAACACTAAATTTGTTATTTGACGCTTTCATTAACTTCATTTATGTCTACTCGGAAATTTCGTACAATTTTGGGGACGGCTAGTTTATCCTAACCCAAACAGTGTTGACACTTACATCATGGCATTGTGTTTTAATTATCACAGCTGTGTATTGAAAAAATAGTTTTCATTACTTCATGTGATTTTTATATTTTTGGTGCTGAATTAAAAAATGAAAAATGTCCTCCATCGCGTAATGTTTATTTTTACAAAATATATTTTTAAGCTGTCAATTATAGGTTTTTTTGTTTTCGTACTATAATTATATGTATGATTAATGATTAATTAAATAGCAATACTGTATTAATAAGAGTTATTTACGAACCAAGGTTATTATAGTTTTGCATTTTTATATTAGTGTTTATTTCTGTATTATCTCTGATCTTACATGGAAATTCAGTTTAGTTTTAGCTTTCCTTCATGATGTATTTTTAATCTAGCTTTTATTTCACAAAGACTTTTCTATTCAATTTTTATATACAGTATATTAGTTTCAGGTTTAGGTTTAGTATTGTGGTATGGTTAAAGAGCTACTATGGAGTTTAGTTTTGTGTCACAATCAGGGATTGGATACAATAAATGTTAGTGGTACTACACAGACTACTATCTGGTTTTGTTTTTGTCTGATTTCAACAAGCATAATCAAAACCAGATACTGAATATGAACAATTCTATCATTTTTAAAAACATGTTCTATGTCATTTGTGCTGAAAAAATGTGTGCTGACTGTTGGCACTTTTCATGTTTTCCTGTTTTTGCCCAGAATTGACCAATTTGTGATGAAATGTATGTGAATTTTAAGGTACTCTAAATGTCTGCAGCACAGAACATACTGTATCTTGCTCCAAAACAATGTGCTTACAATTGATGTCTTCAATATTGTATTAAAAACTCTCCCATACTGGGCTTTATTTTCTACCAACCATAATGATCTCTGATGCCTGGAAAGATGTAAAAAAAAATCAGAAAATATGTACTACTGTATTCTAACAGGTGTGGTCATGAAAATCAGAGGGGCTTAGGAAGAATAGGGCTCTTAGGGTTAAAGCAGTGTGCAGACCCCACCTAGCTCTATAGAGGGAAACAAAGAAAAACAAGCATGTAGTGTCAAGGTTAAGGGTAGTGAGACTTGAATAGCTCATGCACAAAAACAGTAAACCCATAATGAGCAGAATAAGAGCAGGTCATAGGAGTATGGACTGCCACAAAATGACAAAAATGGCATCTCAGATTAGGAACAACACTTTCTAAACCCGCTTAATCCAGAGCAGGATCGCAGCCTATCCCAGCAGATTTGGATGCAAGGCAGGAGAAATCCCTGGACAGGGTGCCAGCCTATTGCAACACTACTATATATATTCAATATGTATGACATGGCTGATATTAAAAACAAAAAGAATCTGATATTTCAACAATCTATTTTGAGAGAGAGGAATACTGAAAAGAGGGGGGCAAATTTGTTAAAACATAATTCTGTCAAAGATTATTTTCACATGGTCAGATATTTTGAGCTATGAATGTAAAACTAAAAAAGATAAATTAATAAATACAAAAACACATCAGTAGGTTTAGTTTTTCACCAGTTGGCAGACTCTCTTCATTGTTAAGTGGCCTTTTCAAAGCAAAGGGGGATTGGTCAGTAATAACATGCTGATCTTGTGATGACCTAGTCAGTCTCTCGATCAGTGCCTTTTTATTTTCAAAAACGATTTCTCCTATGTGAAGTGGCAGATGAGTTATTGTCAACAAAATGCAGACACCTGAGAAATAAACTGAAATGTTACTCTCTCGTGATTTTTCTGTCCATTAGTGCTTGCCAGAATGACCAAAATTCTATATCACGGTATTTTTCAAAATTGTACCGGTTTTACTGTATTCAACGGTATTTTTTTTCCACTGCAATTACTGTAGTAGACTGGCTAGGAATAACCCATTCCACTGTCATGAGAATTGTACTTGTACAAAAAAACATTTTAATGTGCACACAAGTATACAGGTTTGCATGGCCCCATAAAGTGATAGTTTTCAAGGAGGGGGGCACTAATGAAGAGAAAGAATCACATTGCATGACAATTGCAGTCAAAATATAGAACCTTTTTATTGAACAAATTTTGTAAACAACTTAAACTAAAATTTTGACAACATATTGTCAACCATCCAAAGAGGCATTTAGACTTAGTAAAATATCCAGAGGTGCTTGTCAAAATTGTATTACGCTGAACATGTCTTAGAAAAGGAATCAATAGTAAATATGCTTTGTAAACCAACTACATTTTCTGTTAATGTTAACAATCTCTGTCCACTGACACGGTAAAGTGACTTTTTAAACAACTTTGCCGGCATTAAAATGCATAATATTTAAACTAATACATAATAACAATAAAATAAATAATAGGGCAACTTCCAGTAATAATACCATTACTTCAAAACGCAATTGCACGACCGCGGGGAGTTGAGGTGATTAGGGCAAGTTGCACCCGATCGTTCTCTATTGCTTCATCAGCTTACTGCAGCGTGTGAATAAGGCACTGCGCCCACGGAGATGTATATTTATGGGCCGGCAGGATACGGGGAAGCAAAAAAGAACAGATAGAACACAAGGAGGTTAAAGAAGGGAAAAGGCAGTCATGGGAGACGATACAGACACCAGGAAGGTGAAGGCAGCGCAGGCTGAGAAGATCTTGGGGATGGTTCACCCCACTGACTAAGCGTGTAGAGTGGGGCAAGCGAAATGTAAGACCTCCCAATGGATCGGAGGAGCGACTGAGTGAGCGCGAAGGAAGACGGGGGAGGTGTGCCGACCTCGGACGGTCTGGCTGCGCAGTGTGTCTGCAGCCAGAACAGGTGTTGGCAGAAAGCAGTTTGTGCTGCAAAGGCTCCGACAGCAACGTCCGTAAAGGGTGAGACATGGAGACAGAAGGTGGTGTGCTGCGATCGGGCGAGGGGATAGACTGTATTTTAACCTCTATTTTAACGGATTTATTTATTATGTATTTTATCCCCACGTTTCACTAGTTTTATTGATTTGCTATTTATTTGGTTACTGTATTTTTCTGAACAATGGACACTTTTGGTTTTACTTTTGACTGTTTTTAATAAAAGCACTTGCCACCATCCTCTGGCTTTAATGAGATTTCTCAGCTCATCTCGGTTATAACTATCGATGGTGTTGGTTCAACAGACTCCCATGTGGGAAGAGGGAGTCTATTGGGGACCGGCATCGTCACACTATTGCACAGTAACCAGGTACATTACACGATATTGAAAAAAAATAAAATAAAACAAGTACTACTTAGCTTGCAGCATTATCCAGTAGCATAGAAACAGTAACGATAGATAGATAGATACTTTATTAAGCCCAAGGGGAAATTCACATACTCCAGCATCAGCATACATAAATAACAATATTAAATTAAAGAGTGATAAAAATGCAGGTATAACAGACAATAACTTTGTATGTTAACGTTTACCCAAAGTGGAACTAAAGAGTCGCATAGTGTGGGAGAGGAACAATCTCTTCAGTCTGTCAGTGGAGCGGGAAGCTGCTCTTCTGTCTGGAAATGATACTGTTTAGTGGATGCAGTGGATTCGCAATGATTGACAGGAGCCTGCTCACATGGTCCACATCATAACTTTTAAAACCAAAGTATCTTCAGACACGACACCTTATTTTCTTCAAAAGTTCTTCTGTGTCATCGTGTTCAACTTTATCGTCTGCTGCAGCTTCCGTTTAGAAATGTTCTCTGTCCATTTTCACTGCTCAATACCTCCATTAACGCATGTACTCTGTCCAATGCCTGTTTAGCGGTGCAGCAGTGAAAAAGGTCCCCCTTTAAACAGTTTCCAGCTGCGCCACGTTCCGAACGTTGTTTTGGCTATTTAAACCGGTTTCCAGGAATAAGAAAAATCCATATCATAACAAAGATAAAAAATGTTTTTTGGTATAAACCGGTATACCTCCCAGCACTACTCTCCATACGGTAAAGGTTTTGTTGACCAGCACATTCCGACTTCAGGCATTTGAATTACATCTTGATATAAAAGACGCACAAAGAAATGCAGCAGCTCATCGTAGCAGGCACCAGACTCATATACAGGCTGGAATTTGGCTTAGTGTGTGCTGCTGTATTAATTGTTGTGCACATACTGTATCTTGGGCTCAGTCAGAATCACAGCTAACAGACTGAAATTTTGTAAGGGATTGTCTGTATCTAATACTTCTCTCTTGAGACCCTAAAGATCCAGTGAACAGCAGCTTTGAAAGCTACCCAACACATTCAAAGAAAAATCGTTATCTTGTTATACTTAACTAATACTTGCACCAGAATCTATCATGCTGTCACTATCAGGTCCTGAACTGTCATTATTCTCATACAGTAAATCACTTTCTTCTTCACACACTTTATGCGCCCCTATTCCGCTTGCTCTGTCACTCCAAATGCTGGGTCAACACCCACCCTCCATCACCAGCCACCATTAAGTGGATGAATATATGCGGGTGGCTCGTAGTGGATCACTTTATGTTTTAGAGTTAAAATTTACAAGGGTTAAAGACTAACAGCAGGAATATTTATTCAAAAACCAAATATGAAATTCTTATTAATATATTTTGATTAATGTTGAGACCCCTGCAGCCCAGGTTAGCCCTTTATATAAGTTCAGTTGTGACAAAAACTAAAAATATTTTTAGTAAATTATTATTTTATTTCAGTTGGTCTTTTCAGCCACTTTAATTGTTTCATTTAGTTTTAGTACTTCATTTTGGTTTTGTTATTTTATTTCAGTTTCCGCAAATGTTTTGTTATTAATAGTTTCAGTTAATTTTAGTTTTCATTAACTATAATAACTTTGTTACGAACGTTTTGAAATCACCAGTACAATAAAACACAATCTTCAGACGGGCCATTTTTGGACCATATTTAATGCAGGAAATTACACCCTTATGATAAACAGGAAACCAAGAAGTGTCTTCAGAAAAGTACGATCAGAAAAAATTTGAAGTTTTCCAGACTACATCAACCGACCCCAAGCATTCACCCCCTAATGCAGGGTTGCCAAGACTTTTTCGGCTTGCGAGCTACTTTTAAAATGACCAGGTCAAAATGATCTACCTACAGTAAAAATGCTATATATATATATATATATATATATATATTTTTTTTATTAGTTTTTTTCATGGCATTTGTAGTTTGAATCAGAATCTGATTGTATGGGTGGTTACCTACCAGGTAACACTTGTGGTTGGTCTGCAAGTTGGCAAGTAGGTAACCACCCAATCATATTGTGATTCAAACTACGAATGCCATGAATGTAATTACCCTGATCTACATGCTGTCAAATAAATGAACCACACACCATGGCGCAACGTAAAGAGGCTTCGCCTCTTTGTAGTGAATGCTGTCAAGTTGGACACACATCTTCTATTGTGTCTCCAGCTCCGACGCAAGGTTTTGGATGTTCCCCAAATCAAGGCGCTGCAGCTTTGAGGACAGATGTTGCATTTTTCGTTTGAAAGCATTAACTGAGCAATCATATTGACCATGGTTTTCTCTTTTCCTTGCAGCTGTAAATTAAGCTCATTCAACAAGTTGGTCAGATCGGGAAAAAATGCCAAGTCTAGCAGCCATTGATCATTATTAAATTGCTTGTATTCTGCATGTTTAATGACAAGGAGAAACTCCTTTTTCTCCAGCCAGGGGTCTTGAAATCTCAGCAGGAATTTCTCTCTAGCCATTTGCGTCTTTTCATCTTTTATCATCTCTCCATCTTGGAAGGACTTCTTATGCTTAATGATCGAGTGACTCACCCGGAACAGTGCTTCGGTGTGTCTGCCTTTGCTTTTGAATTCAGCCGAGTGAAAAATAACGGCTGTCCGATTAGCTGCAATTTTAGTTCCCTCTCCTTTCTCTTTCTGAGATCGCTTTTCGGAAGGAAGTCAGTTTTGTGGTTTTTATGAACAGTTCAAAAGTGCCCTTCCACATTTTCCTTCTTTGGAATAGCAATGATAGATTGACAGATCAGACAAAGGCACTTTGATTGTGCCATTGTGAGAAAAAAAATCCTCTTTCAATTCCATATCCGGCCCATAAAAACAAAATTTTCTTTTAAATCCTTCTTTATTCGATATAAATTGGAAGGCTAACAAGATCACTTAGATAGCAGGAGTTTTGCAGTAGCTTGCGCATTTGATCGTGCGTGCGGGATGACCAGTGTGTTAGGAGATCTCAGACTGGCCGCCCTGTATGTCAATCAAGTGGAAGATGCCATAGGGAGGATATATGATAGACTAATGTTTAAAAAAAATTTTTTTTTGAATGCAACGCAATCTACCTGGACTACCTTTCCGATCTACCGGTCGATCGCCATCAACGTATTGGGCACCCTTGCCCTAATGGGATACGAGGAATCAAAGTTACTCTATTTCAAAAAATGTTGAAAAAATGGAAATCGGTAATATAAGCACGTGGAGTGACATTTTAAGCTATTTTGAGGTTGATGGTATTGGGTCATGAATAAGAACATATTTTTAATATTCAATTTTTACCAGTAGTCCTAGCCCTCTAAGAACAATTTCTAAAAGTTTAAAATTGAAAAGTTTCAAACAAAAGCGTGTGGGATATTATTTTAGACTATTTCAAGGTCTATGATTGCAAATATGTTATTTTAAATGTTTGATCCTTTACTAGGGATCTAGCCCCCTATGTTCTATCAGAGGAGGAAACATTACAGATTTGTATTAGAGAATATTTAGAGGTTTAAACATTTAAACTAAAGCACACATTCATAACTATTCAGATTTATTACTTGCTTCTAATCTTTACATTTCTTATGAAAAAATCCAAATTAGGGTGGCCTATGTTAATTCAGACATTTTTATTTTAATGATAATTTGTTTGAATTTAAGATTTTCTAGTATTAAATTTTATGTTTAAAGTAAAACAGTTATTTTATTTCAGCTATATTCTGACCTTATTTAAAAACACTGTATTGTGTTTAATATGGTTTCCTTTTGTATTATGCTAAATTTGTTTGGCAATCGGGAACAAGTAAGTGTTATGAATATGTAAAAATAGATGAAGTCAGGAATGGGCACATATTTTTTCACAGCACTGTATGTTTAAAAATATTAGATTGACAAAATATTTTCATGTAAAACTGATTTCAAACAATATTGTATACATGAATAAATTGTGTAGTTTAAGTTTTAATCAAATTTCTTTTTAATTTTGTACTTAAATGTGACTTGATAGAAATATTGTAATTATAGTTTTTAATTGTGTTCATGAATGCAAATAAAAATAACTATAATTAAAAAATTTTTGATGAGTTTAATTTTGCAGACCTGTGATTAGAAGAGACAACAAGAAAACATTTTCTATGGAGCATCCTTGCTGAAATGGTGATGCTACTTGTCATACATGTGTGATTAGGAGACAGTTTACTGGCTCAAATAAGTGCATTTGCCCGCTGGACCAGGGGTTGGTGCTGTCCTCAAACTCTTTCTCCTCTCATTTAAGTTAATAATTTCTAGCAAATTCTCATTTTGAAAGCTTTAGATATCTTTTGAATTCACAAAAATATCCACATGAAGAAATAAATACACAGAAGTGTGCCACAAAATTGTATGGCAGCAACTCAGACTTGGAGAAATTAGGTTAAAAAAAAAACCAAATAGATAAATGTTAACTTTTTTGTTACAGTCTACATGTATTCTTACCCATAGATCCTGACTGCTCTCTGCTGGAAATGAAGGGTATTGTAAAATATGTTTGTTTTCTTATGTAATTTACATACCACAGCCCCATTTACAAAATAATTACATTCCTCTGTATTATATTCCTATAAGCCTCTTGGACCCCCACAAACCCCAGACACAACCACACAGGCAACAGGAACAGTTCCTGATTCGAATAAGTATTTTTTATTATACAAAATACCTTTTCACTCCTCTCAGCTGAGCATTGTCCACCTCATCCCACCTCCAAGTCACCTGAAAGAGGAGGTGCAGCTTCCTTTAAGTAGGACCCTGGATTGCTTCCAGTTCCAGAACAGTGCACCCAGGAAGCACTTCCATATTGTATGATATTTCTGTGTGACACGGGAGTGTTCTTCTGGCAGTGCCCCCTTAGGAACTCAGCTGGGCTGCCTACCTGGACTATATGCCCAATGCAGCCCTGTGGGTGTCCAAACTGGAGCTAGACCAGAGGAGCACTGCCGACTATCATACTGTGGGAACAACAGCTCCTGACAGGCAGCTTCCCCCAGTCCATTCAATATCTTTTCTCCCTATCTGGGAAAGAGAACAGGACACATCCATTCTGGGATATGCATCCATCTGCGATGTCCTTTCCATAGTTGCCACCTGGCTGCGTAAGAGCTCTACCTCCATCCTAGTCAGGACTTCAGCCCATCTGTTATGGCTGTCACAATCTACATAATGTCAAGTTGACGTGACTAATTTTTTCACTCGCTCATCAACAAAAACACAATCTCCTGTTTAGTTTAAAACCAGCATGGCACATCTAGGCATTGGGTATCCACTTAGAAAGGACATACCAATATATCAATATTTATGGGTAAGTAAAACAGGAAAACTCTTTGACTGACTTGATTACAATTTGGTGATGTTATAGAGGAAACAGAATTAACTCTTTTTTTACTTGACAAATGTTTTATGTAATCAATATTTATGCTAACATGCATGCTCTGCACTGAAAAGGGGGTTTTATGTAAATGAAGCATGCAGCAGAAGCGATTGATATGCCATACAAATAGCATCACTTATCAACAGGGTAGATGGATGACTGAAGACAGAGTGGTGTCCTGGACAGGAAAGAAGAGACAAGATCATGTTATGAAATAGAAAGAGAAAGTTCTGCAAAACAGAAAAAAAAAATTTCAAATCTCAATGGTTAGCTAGCACTGTTTTTTTGCTGGTGCCTACCAGCTTTCAACTTAGTTATCCATTCCACTCCATTGACTTCCAGTCCCCAGTCTTGGCACTGAAAACTAAAAGAGGGACTATTTTGTCTTGGTAGAGCGATATATTACTCTACGTTCCCCTTTTGTATTATTAATATGTAGCCTTTGTCAGAATGCCTCAATCTCACAGACTTGCCACTGTTTATAAGGTACCATATAACATCTCCCAACCTCAGGCTATTAGGTGTAGTAAAAGACAAACAGGAATTAAGTTACAATTTAAATAATGTATTATTGATAATCATAAATAATAACAATAAACAAAGTACAAGTGAACACTGGCAACCATACAACCTGATAAATGCTGTTGTGTAGTTTCAGGCGGCACACATACTTGTAGTTACTTTAAATGTCTCTAGTTAAGGCAGGGGTCCTCAACCACAGTCCTGGAGGGCTACAGTGGCTGCAGGTTTTTATTCCACCTAGTTTCCAAATTAGAAAGTAGTCCATGCTGATAACTAAACTTGGTATTGAACTGTTTGGCTTTTTAATGCTTGCATTCATCCAAGAGCAATTTATATTGCATAGTAGTTTCCTTCTGTGAAAACATTATCAATGTGTTTTGTGGACCAAAACAAATTTAAACTTAATGGTTCTTCCAATTCCCCTCTCATTCATTTCTAAATATTTTTTTTTTTATCACAGATACTTCATGGTAAGCACGTTAGCTGGAGAGCTGCTGGTTTATTGGTTATCTGCATCTCATTATTCACTAAGTTCTAATTAAGAAAATAGGCAACAATTAAAACTTAAACGCAGCTACTAAAATCTAAAATATGCAATTAAAGGTTCTGAATGGTAACAGGCAAGAGAACTAAAATTAAGCCCAAAAATGTATTGCTTTAGTAGTAAATAAAAGGGGTCTAATTAAGAAATTGGTTAAAGTGAAAATGTGCAGCCATAGCAGACCTCCGGGACTGTAATTGAAGACCTCTGAGATACAAAGTAACTAAAATTTGTCTTTGATGAATAAAGGCACTAACAAGGCATAGAGTTAAACACCCACTATCATTATCAGCATGGACCGAGTTCTAATTAGGACACTGGCTGGAATGAAAACCCATAGCCACTGCAGACCTCCGGGACCGTAATTGAGGACCAGAGTTAAGGCATCATTTTTAGTCAGCTTTCTTCAGAACAGGCCTCATGCCTGTCTCAATATGGCTGCCAAGTTGTGCTCCTCATGACAATGGTGTGTGTGACAGAGAGAAGGTTCTTCATTGTGATATTTGTGAGAGAGGCAGGGGTGATGCAAGCAAATAATAGACTCTTTTTCTAAACCTTACTGACAATAGGGCATTGTGGTATTTAACAGCTTCAGGCAACTTTAGACTAGCAGAATTCTGGTGCAACACAATGGTTTCACACCTGCTCCCAATACCATTTGTTAAGATGGAGCTTGCCAGCTAGGTAGTTTGGCGTTCCTGTGGGGGTTGACTGAGAGAGTCCTGCAGAGGATCACTTGCCAAACTGGTTTAAGGCACTTCCCCCAACGCTGTCGTAAAATTACAAAGAGACTCAGTCCTAAAAGGAGGAGGGGTTCTTAACCATCAAACCATTGCTGTTCTTATCAATGATAGACATAAGTGTTAAAAGTTATGAATAAAAATATTTATCAACTTATATGCAAAATTTCATACAACAACAGGGGCAGACAATGGGTTTGGAGCATGGAAGCTCAAACATGCTGGGGGCCATGGCCACCGCCAAGGGGGCACCTGGATGTTTGCTGACTCCTGTTTGGCAGCATTTCCACCACACCAAAAAGCATTACCGGAAAGTGGTCGTTGGGGGCACACACACACACACACACACACACACACACACACAGCATGTACAGCAGACAGGTTTGTTGAATAGTTTTAGTTGTTGTTCAACTGGACATTAGCATAAACAAGACACATGATTTGAATGACTTTGAGTGTGGCAAGACTGTTAATATCAGACATGGCTTTGGCATCTCAAGCTGCTTTCATGCTGAGATTTTCACACATTAGTTTCAACAATTTGGAGTGAGAAGTCAAGCAAAATGACACCTTTTATTGGCTAATTAAAAAGATTACAATATGCAAGCTTTCGAGGCAACTCGGGCCCCTTCTTCAAGCAAGATGTAATACAGAGACTGGAATTCCGTGTTTATGTGGGCACTAGGGTAGTTACAGCATTGCAAAACCTTTAAGTGAGACATCTTCGATATAAAAAATAATAGACCTCTCTAGGCTAAGATTCATTTAGCAAGAGAAGAAAACAATATACAAGGGGGGACCCAAAAATAACCAGAATTTTGTTGTTGTTAGGTTAGTACTTGTAGTACGTGGTTGGGCCGATAGGGCGATCTAGTTACACTCCTCACAAGTCAGTCTACCAAGTGCCATCAGTCTGGAAGGCTGTGCTTGTGTTCAGTG
Source organism: Polypterus senegalus (assembly GCF_016835505.1). Classification (NCBI taxonomy): domain Eukaryota; kingdom Metazoa; phylum Chordata; class Cladistia; order Polypteriformes; family Polypteridae; genus Polypterus; species Polypterus senegalus. Next base: position 151,203,379 of record NC_053155.1, read on the forward strand.
AATTTTTTTGTAAAAGTAGTTTTGTGCAAGTGTCGTTTTTTTACGATGGTCGATTATCATGAGCAACGTGCGGCAGTGAAATTTTGTTTTCTTCTTGAAAAAAGTGTTGCAGAAACTATTGTTATTGAAACGGTATGATAACTCTGAACCACCCACCCTACTCACCGGATTTAGCTCGTGTGATTTCTTTTAGTTCCCTCGGATGAAAAAAGACTTGAAAGGAAGGCGTTTTGCTGACGTCGAAGAGGTAAAACAAGAAACGACCAGAGCATTAATGGGCATTACTTCAGATGAATTTAAAAAATGTTTCGAACAATGAAACAAACTGTTAGATAAGTGTATTTCCACCAATGGAGAGTACTTTAGGAGACTAATTGTAGTTTGTACAGAAAATTAAATTAAACATGTTTTAAAAATATTTCCGGGTTATTTTTGGGTCCCCCCTCGTATAGTAAATTTTTTTGATATGATAACTGTCCAACAGAGTCTTTTGAAGTTTTTAATTAGTTTTTCCATACAATGTGGATCTGTAGTGAGATTGTCTGGGTCAGTCCAAGAGATGCAAATAATCCTCATATCTGGCCATAAAACTCTTGTCTCTAATTAAACCATGTTGCTGAGTTGCCTTGAAAGCTTGCGTATTGTAATCTTTATAGTTAGCCAATAAAAGGTGTCATTTTGCTTGACTTCTCATTACATCCATAATGGCTAACACGGTACAACACCCTGGTACAGCAGTTTGCAGAGAATGGTGTGATAAACATCAAGTCACCAGCAATTTTGTGGATAAAAACACATTATTAATAAGATATGTTAAGATGAAAATGGCCATACTTATTCAAGCTAACACCATAAACATTAGAACACTCTAGACAAGAACAGACCTTTCAGCCCCAAAAAGCTCCCAAATCCTATCCAATTATTTGTAAATTATTTGTAAATTATAATAAATTATTTATAATGGATTCCAAATTATCTGCTAATCCACCTATCTTGGTATCATCTGCAAACTTAACCAGCTTGTGGCTCATATTCCTATCTAAATCATATATATTATATATATCGGGTTAGACGATGGATGGAGATATATATATAATCTCCATCCATCGTCTAACCCGATGAATCCGAATACAGGGTCACGGGGGTCCGCTGGAGTCAAACCCAGCCAACACAGGGCACAAGGCAGGGACCAATCCTGGGCAGGGTGCCAACCCACCACAGAGATATATATATATATATATATATATATATATATATATATATATATATATAGATATATATATATATATATATATATAGATATATATATATATAGATATATATATAGAGAGAGAGAGAGAGAGAGATATTATATATATGTTCCTCGCACCATCACCCTCTGCTTCCTGTGTCTGAGCCAATTCTGCACCCATCTAAAAACCATCACCCTGAATCCAGAATAACTCCTGTCCTTGCCATGTGTTGCTCAATTTTATCCATAATAATTCCTTCCATTAATTTTCCTGTGATGCATGTCAAGCTTACTGACCTATAGTTGCTTGGATCTGCCCGTCAACCTTTTTATATAATGGGATGATATTTGCCATTTTCCAGTCCTTTGGAATCTCTGCAGTGTGCAGTGACTTTCTAAAAATATGTGTCAAGGGTTTATATATGTACTCACTAGCCTCCTTAAGAACTCGAGGGTAAACATTATCTGGTCCTGGTGATTTGTTTGATTTCAGACTATTTAATCTGAGCAGTACTTCTCCCTCTACAATTTCTAAATTATTCAGAACCTCTTTAGTAGTCCCATTTATTGCTGGGAGGTTATGTACTTCCTCACCTAAGAAAAAGGGAAGTTTACGGCATCCGCTATTTCACTGTCTGTATCTTTTAATTCCCCTTTACTATTCCTGATGCACTTGACCTCCTCCTTAACTGTTCTTTTACTACTAAAATACTGAAAGAATCTCTTAGGGTCTTCTTTCGCCTTATCTGCTATATTCCTCTCCAACTGTCATTTAGCCTCCCTGATATCCTTCTTAATGGTTGCCCTCATGTTCTCATACGCTCTACGATTCACTTTGCAGTCATTAGTCTTATATGCAACTTCTTTTTTAAATCTTTATTAATCCACTGTGGAGTTTTTTTTATTTCCTATTAATTCCAAATTTAGGTATGTATCTGTCCTGCATTACATTTAAAACATTTTTAAACCTGTTCCACTGCTCCTCGACTGTCTCCACATTTAAAAGCTTATCCCAGTGTATCCTAAACACTCAAGTAATGGCTCTTTACAACAACGGTGTGCAGAAGGGAATCTGTGAAGGCATGAGTCAGACCTCAAAGCAAAAGAGGTACAGTAACAGATGACTATGCAAGGAATGAAGGAACAAAGCATAATCTCTGTTGTAAAATGCAGATGGCAGAGTTAGAATTGCCAAAAACAACAAAAGTTAAATCATCGTGCAGAATGTTAATCAAGACCTTTAAAGTTTATGGACCACAAGACACTAAAATAGAAAAAATAATTCTTTAATTAAAATATGATTTGAAAACAAAAATTACATATACTATAAATATTTATTGGTACACAGAGATATTTAATTTAGAAAATCCCAGTACTGGGTGACTACCTGCTAAAGGTTGTTAAAAAAAGCGAAGGTGATAAATATTATCATAAACTGCTGAAGACATCACATCATTGGAAATGTACAGAACCTTAGAAAATCTGAAATTCTTATTTGATTATTCTTTCTGTCAGTCTTGACCTTCACTGCAATGAAACTATTCTTAACATTCTGTACAATTTACCTATTTTTGAAGCTTTCAATGTATAATTTAACTAGAATATACAAGGTATTAAATTAATATTTAGGTGCTGTGTTAATAAAAAGTATTATTTATTCTTTCATAGGTAATTTCCCTATTACTCCAGAAAACAAAATTACAAGATTACAAAGAATGGTAGAATCACACTAAAGATACAACAGGATAACCAAGAAATTTCAAGGAAAATATTTTCTACAAGAAACTCATTAAAACATGCATTTTTGTATACTGACAGACATCTGGCCATAAAGAAGTCCTGACATAATGAGTTCAAATTGACTGATGGACAGATGTGACTATTCAACCGATATGGCCCAAGAGCACTAGCTACTGCATAGTGCACAGTAAAAATAAAGAAAGAAGTTAACACATCTAAATAAAACGTTACATTCTAAATACAAGTTTACTATCAATGAAGAAACATTATTTAGGTCAATTAATCAAATACATTAGGATAATGAAAGAAAGAATTTATGCAGAAGTGATACATTTAACATGTGGCCTTGTAATACCAAAAAAAAAAGTCTCCTTCCTCTGGTCACATTTTAAATGTGAATAAAATGTAAAATATTACTGTTATTACAATTTAGAGTTGTGCACTAACAAAATGAAGCAGAACTCCGTCTGTGACACTTTGCAAATTGTAGAGCCTCAGAATCCAGCTCTAGTTATATGCCATGCTTTCTGCTTTTCATGCAGCTCAGCAGTAGGGGTACTTTACTGTCAACAAAGGAAGTCATATATATATATATATATATATATATATATATATATATATATAACTGTACATTGAATAAAATTAAGTTCCACTTCAGCAAAATTGTGCTCTGTGTGAAGCGTCACGCTAACATACAATTGACAGCTGAAAGTACTACGTCTTTTTAAAGTATACATATATTTGAAGTTTTTGAGATGCACCAAGAATTTATCGGTTTTAAAAAAAGCAGATCATTAAAGTAGGAATTTCTTATGGCACTCATCCAATTCAATTCTTAGCCTGCTGTCCAACTTTGAACACTGATGTGTAGTAATGGAGTGGATAATGATAAGGCTCCATAAATCATCTTTGTATAAAAACTTAAAATGCCACCACATGGGCCTTCTTCCCTTGCATTAAGCTAAATTGCCGGGGTTTTTTTTAGGTCCTGATATTGGATTCATCAGGATCTGGTGTCAGACACTGACAGGCAGTTCAAAGTAGAGACCAAAATTAATTTGAGTTTTTTCTTTTTAATAATTGGTGGACATCATCGTATACGCTTTATGCACCCTTGACTGGTATAAACAAGATGTTCTACTAAAAAAAAAAACACTTGGTTGAATGAGATATCCTGCTTCAAAACAACTTAGTCAAATGCACCACGTCTGTATTTTATTAAAACGTATTTGTAATACAACATTTTAAAACATTCTATTATTTTTTAATTTATTCTATTATTAATTGGTAAATATGCTTAAACTCTTTATTTCTGTACACAATTTTTCAACATTTAGTTGCTCAGATCTTTACTCATGCTTAAATAGTGCAAGTCAGACTTGCCACAGAAATAACATGCAGCCACTATAACATTTCAATAACCATGGAGCAATAAGAAATATAAACACTATAATGTCAAAAAAGCCACAAACCATGACTGTCATATGAACATAAAACTTTCATTATATTAGCATCCAAATTGTAACCCATGTTTGAAAGGCTAAAAATTTCAGCTAGCACCAGATATTTTCTCTGGTGATATAAAAATATCAATGTTTTGACAAAGAAATTAAAATGGAAGAGCATCTCCATAGCAGATAAGGGAATTCTGATTCAGTTTAAATGATATGGTGCTCAGGCAATTCTCCCATTAAGAGAATATAATCGCTGCAGAATATTGGTGTAGTGCATGAAAATCAATCAGTTTTAGCTACACAGTTCTATTTTAATAATATATGCCACCAGAATTTCTAATATCTTGATATTCACAGTGTTTTAATAACAAATCAAAATCATTTTACAACAAATTAGTGCCTTAAGAAAACTTGAACAAAACATGTATTTTGATTATCATTGTCAATGTATATCTTGTTTATCAAAATGCACTTAACGAAACTGAAAAAATATAACACTGTATGTGTGAATTAAGGCTTTTACTTTTTGATGAATCCAGCTAGGCGGCACGGTGGCGCAGTGGTAGCGCTGCTGCCTCGCAGTTAGAGAGACGGGTCCTCCCGTGGAGTTTGCATGTTCTCCCCATGTCTGCGTGGGTTTTCTCCGGGCGCTCCGGTTTCCTCCCACAATCCAAAGACATGCAGGTTAGGTGGATTGGCGATTCTAAATTGGCCCTAGTGTGTGCTTGGTGGGTTTGTGTGTGTCCTGCGGTGGGTTGGCACCCTGCCCAGGATTGGTTCCTGCCTTGTGCCCTGTGTTGGCTGGGATTGGCTCCGGCAGACCCCCGTGACCCTGTATTCGGATTCAGCGGGTTAGAAAATGGATGGATGGATGAATCCAGCTACATTTCTGAAAAGGGTTTGAAGAGGGATGAACTCTTAGCATCACAAGCTTCAAAAAAAAAGTCTGAAAATCGTTCTATAAAAAAAATAGAAACTACAACCTTGCTTTTAATTAAAAAATTTGCAATTGAATTAAAAAATTGTTTAAAAATGTTTCAATCACTGCACAAAATTCTATAGACAAAATAATAAAAAAAACTTTCTAAATATTTCAAACAAAAAGAGTGTAATAGAGAGGTAGCATGCAAACAGTCTTGTTGTCCAAGTTAAGTTCATAAAAGCTGTATGCATATATAAATACTAAAACAATAGAGAAGGCATGCTTTTTCCAGGAGATACTGATTTCTTATTTTTTTTTTTATTTTATTTATATAAATCCACCAATTTAATTTAACATGTGCTTACTTACCAAGGAAGGGTCATTCCATTACCTGTACCTAAATTCATTTGTGCTCAATTAAGCTACCTGCTTGAGCTTTTATTAAAAAAAAAAAAAAAAAAGACTATTTGGAAGATAATGAAACTTCATGAAAAACGATGAACGCATTTATTGCCCAATGCAGTCAAAAGATTGGGATGGATAAAATGAGCAATGATTTTTGCTTTTTAGAAACAAAGAATTACCACAATAGATTTAAGGAAATGTTATACTTTTAAAAATGTTGTCAATATTCTTGCATAGTGTCATAGCATCCTTCAAGGGAGCTATAATGTTTGTTTTGTTTTGTATGAGGCTTAATGAAGCGCCAACATCTGAGAAACAGAAAGTGCAAGAAAAAAAAATTACAAATTACCATGATAAGAAATACAATGAAATAAGATGAATAGTACTGATTAGTCAGTTTTCAAAATGCAACAAGTACATTAATTAATTTTTACTGAACCATAATCAATTTAAGATTAAAAATATCTGTACTTCTCTGGTTATTATTAAAATATATCTTCAAGCAGTTCTGTTCTATGCCCTTTTACACACCACCTTCCAATTGCACTGATTGCAACACCGACTCTTCCATATGTTGTGGTTTTTCAGGAGTAGGAACAGTTTGCTGTTTATGGCAAGGAGTGTTTTCTCCCAATTCTGAAATGATCATTGAAGGATTGTCTGTTTTCTGATCAACCAGTTCTTCTGCCTCATCCAGCAATTGGACAGAGTTTAGGTACTGCTGAAGGAGGCTACTGTCTTGCTCACTGCGGGAACTTTCTCCACTGCTTTCCTCTCCACCCTCTGGGTTCTCTTTTTTATCAGTAATTTCTTCTATTAATGGTCTCACAGTTTCTACTGACGATCCAGTGTCTGAGCTTAAACTCTCCTCTGTAGTACAATCTCCAGAAAACAAAGTATCTTTAAGAATATTACGTTCATCTCCTCCAGAGCTAGAGTGAAAGCCAGAATCAGGGAAGGACTGTTCACAAAAATGGTGATCATCTTTGCTTATGCTAACCACAGGCTGCTTTGGATTGTTGTCACTAGATGGAGATAGTTCAGCTGAAGCCAATGTACTTGTTACAGGAAGTCCCTGATGAGAGAGTAATGGAAGCTGCTGGCACACAGACTGTTGCCACTGCTGAAGCGACTGAAGCTGTGTTTGGCAAGGGGAAAAGAAAAAAAAAAAAAAAAGTCAACAAATTTACATATTACAAGCATTACACCGCAGTTTATAATAACAGTACCAAAACAGCAGGGGCAAATAATAAAAATAATATACTGAAAAACAATACACTATATGCCTTCACGTTTTTTATTGTATATTAAATTGGCCTGGACACACCATTACTCTCAACCTCTGTATTTTTTTCCCCCAACTTTTACAAATAAGCGAGTCGTGTTTGATAAGATCATACACAATGGTATTTTCATAAGTGTAGGGTGCAGTGAGAGGCCTGATGGAAACACACTTCTAAACTGTCAGAAAGGTAATTTAAAAATATTAAGATGTACTTATTTTCTGTATAACAGTGAGAGTTAAAAATCTATTTATGTTTGTCATGAACCAAACTAGGAAAAAAAAGCTGCAAATAATGTAATAATGTTCTCTTAGTACACACCTTGACATGCAAATTAAACTAAAAATGCTAAAATAATTACTTTAACCAAAAGTAAATTAAAAGGTTAAACAAAAACTAAAAGTGGAAAAAGGCATGCAAAAATAAAGAATAAAATGTCTAATGTAACTATTACTATGATTTAGAAGATGGTTGGAAATATGATAATATTTTAACACCTGCTTAATTCATATTAAAGGATAAGAAGGAGGTGAAGCCTTGCAATTGTAAAAGAATGGCAGACAACCAGACAAAACTTAAATAAACTAAAGAAAAATCATTCAAACCTAGTTAAAAAAAACTCTGTTGATAAGAACTGCCTATGAACACTTTGAAAATCGGGTTAGTAAAACCCCCACATATGATATACTGTTTGACTCCTCTAGTTATGCAAGAACCAAGCTTTTTTGGGGACTTGCCCCTATTTTTGGCCCTTTAGAACCAAAACAAAACCCAATTTTTAGACCATTTTGGACTATATTTTTGCAGGAAGTTACACCCTTATGATTAAGAGTAAACCAATCGGTGCCTTCAACAAAAATGATAAGGACTTGAATTTCTTAATGCTTCATCAACCAACACCATGGCTTCACCCCCTAATGGGATACAAAGGGTCAAACTTCTCACAAAACATTGGAAAAAAGCAGTAATACTTTGGTAATACAGGCATGTGGAGTGTTGTCATACACCGTTTCAAGGTTGCTGGTCCTACCCCTCTAAGGGCCGCTCCAAGGAAGTTAAAAATAAAGTTCAAACAAAGGCATGTGGGGGATCATTTCAGACTATCTCAAGGTCAGTGATTAAGCATGTGTTAGTTTTGATTTTGCTAACACTTTAGTTTACATACTAAACAAAGTGCATCTATTACTCCTATACTGTCATGTAACAAGATCTAAACAAATTATTCTTTTGAACTTAATTACACTTACAAAGCATCAAAAAAAGTGGTTACGTTTCTCTATGCATGGTGGCCTTTGGATACGCTGCTAAACTTTTTAGTGAATATGAAAGATTCCCAAGTCCTAAACTGAAGTAGGCAATAACAAGAGAAACAACTCTTACTTATACTACCTCTGACCATTCCAAAGTTAAGATATTCTGGCACACCAAAATGAATAACCACTTTACTGATGATTTGTAAGTATTATTAACACCAAAAGAAACCAATGTTAATGTCTTGTTACATAACAGTATATAACTAATAGATGCATTTTTACAGTACCTGAACTAAAATTTTACCTTGATTTTTGATCCTTTACAAGGAACCGTTAAAATTGACAAACCTCAGACATATCACGGTGGTGCAGTTATACGGTGCCATATGTATCAGTTTCACTTTCCGTGTCAACATCTGGGGCCTCATGCATAAACGGTGCGTACGCACAGAAATATTGTATAAGAATGTTTCCACGTTCAAATCGCGATGTATAAAACCTACACTTGGCGTAAAGCCACACACTTTTCCACAGTACCTCATACCCTGTCGTACACAAATTTTTTGCTCGGTTTTGCAGACTGGCGGCACCCAGCGTCAAAGCAGTGCTACTGTTCCTATGTGGTTACCCTTTATTTCTTAGAACCTGTACAGTCACTTTAATACTTCTGCCAACCTGGCAAACTGTACACAACCATAAGAAAGCACATAAAAAACTGTCCCTTAATTAAATTATTTTTAAACAGGTTATAAGGTTACTCAACAGCCACTTTTACTAACAACTATATGATTATTTTATATTGCCCTCCATGGATGATGCTGTATTCATTGTCTATTGTTGTTAGCATCATTCTACTGTCTTTAACATAACTTTTATCTATGCTGTACCCAAGCTTTGGAATTCATCCTTTACATATCAGACCTTTAGTCCCAATTAAATAGTTTAAAAATCAACTTAAAACTTCTTTTGAAACTTGCATTTTCTATGTGTTGGACATTTTCCTGTTACTTTGATGATATGTTTAGGTTGTTTTATGTTAGGGCGGCACGGTGGCGCAGTGGTAGTGCTGCTGCCTCACAGTTAGGAGACCCGGGTTCGCTTCCCGGGTCCTCCCTGCGTGGAGTTTGCATGTTCTCCCCGTGTCTGCGTGGGTTTCCTCCCACAGTCCAAAGACATGCAGGTTAGGTGGATTGGTGCTTCTAAAAATTGGCCCTAGTGTGTGCTTGGTGCGTGGGTGTGTTTGTATGTGTCCTGCGGTGGGTTGGCACCCTGCCCAGGATTGGTTCCTGCCTTGTGCCCTGTGTTGGCTGGGATTGGCTCCGGCAGACCCGCGTGACCCTGTATTCGGATTCGGCGGGTTAGCAAATGGATGGATGGATGTTTTATGTTGTTTTATAATACACAATATAAATTTTATAACTTTAAACTTTTGTATTGTTATTACAAAGAATACAATTTAATAATATCATTTATGGGAAATAAAAAAGAACTAGATAATAATAAATTTAATATGCTAAAATAAATCATATTTTTGATCGTAAATGAAGGCCTGCAAGATTAACATCCCATGGCAGTTAAAACGTAGATATTCAATCTCATCGTTTTCAGAAGTATGTTATTTTGACTGTAGAATCTCACAGGAGAGGATGTCAGAAGAAACCCCTTAAGTCATGTGTCTGCCTATTTTTATTTTCTTCACAGCTCTGACATCACTGACCCAGAGAAAGATCAGTAACCCCAATCTGCTGCTTCCATCTCTTCCATAGTCACAGGAACTCCAGTTTACAAGGACTATAATCACACCCATACATTGTCCAAAGACTATTATGAACAAAACAGCATTACTCAATGTTGTAGTCATCACTTGTGGTATTCTATTGTGCACACCAATTCCTACTCCTGCAACCTTAGTTTGTTTATTTCACAGTGTATATACCTGAATAAAGCAAAATAACTAAATGTCTTAATGAAATATACATGTGACTATTTATATCAATTAGTATTACAGTATTTCATGTAGTTAATTTGATGATAAGCAATATCCCAGCTTATGTGTCATGGTTTCTGCAATTATCACATACATCTTACATAACAAGTTCAACACTGAGGAAAACATCATTAAAGTGCATACGTACCTGTTTCCACAAATATTTAAGGGCCTCTTCTTGTACCAATCTATTAATTCTTTCCTCTTCAAGTTCCTTTTTTGTCCTAAAATAGTACCATGTGGGTAAGCATTCATATATTCATATTAAACTAAAACGTTTAAATCATAAATACATTTACATGAAACACAGATCTTTTAAGCAAACAGTAAACTAGCACATAAGTAAAGAAAACTGATAAATGTCACCTCTGCATATCATAATTATTGCAATGCTATACTGTATATGGAAAAATTGTGTTTGGCTGTTAGACAAAAATAAACGAATAAACAACTGACAGCATAATATTAATATAAACTTTATGAATTAGAAGAAAGAAAATATTACTAGCCCTGAGAAATCTGTATACTCAGCTTTTCTATAAAATCCCTAGGCTGGGCAATATATTTGGGATTTTTGATTTGATTTAATAAAAATCAATATGCAAAAGCAAATACAGCAATGTTCCAAACTTTTATTTGATTTTATGGAACTTTTTGAACGTTAAATAAAATCTACATAGTCTACACTGCTCTTTCTAAGTGTGCTTATATTGACTCCACCCTTGTTGCCAGTACCAGCATACAAGGTATGCTTTTGGTTTGCCATCATCATACACAATCTGCACTTGCGCATGGGGCGTAGGTGTATAGTGTTCTAACATCACAACGTATGTGTTCATTTCACCACGTGAAAGTGGAAAGTACATTCTATACCTTTGTAAGAACCTTGCTACTGTATCTTACAAAAAAAAAAATAGTAATTGATATTTTTTTAATGGTACTCGATACCAAATAAGTATAGTTAAAGTATCGAAGTATTGAGTACTATGGTATCAATTTGCCCATCCTAGTTTGGGCCTTGGAGTGAGTACAATTAGAAATGGGCTAAAAAAAAAAAAAGATAATAATAATAATTTCACTGTAATGTTGATCCCTAGGCAGGAGGGATTATACTATAAATAAGCCCGCACATGCTTGCAACCCAGTCACTAAGACCCAAAAGTGGCAGAGAAACACTGATTTAGCTGTATGAGTGGGGTGTGTGTGTGTTGACTAGGGCTGCTTCCTGCCCTGCGCACAGGGCTGCCAGCACAGGCATTGTCCCCACCCCTTTAACCCAATACCAGATATGAAAATGTATGTACATTGTTTATTCCAGACACAACATGCAAAAAAAAAATATACATAAAATTACACTACAAGTTTGTGGGGCAATTGTACAGGAGATATGTAAATTACAGCACAAAAACTCTAATCTATTATACAAAATGTAATGTTTCTCTGTATCTAGTGGTTAACAGAAATAATTTCAAGAACTATCATGAAAACTAATTATGAATATAAATGTGTGGAAGAGTATATAATTATATGTACATAGTTATAAGTTGTTTACTTGTTGCTTAAGAGTAATATATGGTGTGTGTGTGTATATATTTTTTTTTTCTTTAAAAATGTAACTGCAGCTGCAATACTTGTTTTGAGAGATTATGTGCAATAGCGGTTTATTTTTGGTAATTTACACTCAATATAATTTACACACAATAATGTCAAAAAAAGCCTGTAGGGCAGTGTTTCAAAACCTTTGTGGTGTACTTGGTTTCTCACATACCAATGTGTCTGCAATGCACCCTACCTCCATGAATTTATTGCAATCATCAGAGCTGGTGGACTGGGGGTAGTCCCCCTTGGTGAATCGAGTGCAATGCCACCACAGTCTAACAGTGCGCCACAGCCCACAGATTGGGAAACACCGACTTATTCATAAGGGGTTAAACTTATGCCCAGAAAATTCTTGTACTTTTTCATTGGGCAAAAAACTACACTAACCACTACTTCACATCACACCAGAAGTTAGCCACCCATTCAGTTTGTAAGCCCTCATCCGTCCATTTTACATCATCTCCTCTAGTGAAACATTACAAGCAGGAATTAATATAGAAACCTTCAAAATTTTCTGTGAATTATTAAATGTTACATGAATCATTTATGGGGTAAACTGCATTACTGGCCATTTTATTTTCATTTTGAGCTTGTGTATTTGTTTAACAGGTGAATTGAGATGTGTAATTACAATAATACTATAGATAGTCAACATAGGGCACATTCATTGTGCACTAAACATTTAAAAATACGATGTGCCCTGTTGAACTTTGAATTTGTTAAAATTACTGGAGGAAACCAATTACACAGCCATATTACTTTAAGAATAATAATAGGATAATACAATATTAATTACTGAAACAAAAATCAGTGTGATTTTTTTATAATGCCAAATTGTATTATGGATGTTACTTCATGGTTCACAGGTATTAAAAGTGAAAGTAAAGCTTTGCTGGGTTTGTTAAAATGGTTCCTTTTCCACCAAAACAACACTGCCCTACTCAGAATTTCTAGCTCAACTTTACAGATTCGTCCCCAGCTCAAGCCATGTAAAGTACACATCTGTACCGTCCAGGAAGAATATTTCAACAAGAAGTCAAGAACACTGGATGCAAAGTTGCCATACCGCAAATACAGTATTTACTTTATAACATTCACAAGGCTAGTAAATACTCTACAGACTGTTAACAAAAAAGAAAAAGCATGTATATGCAGATGTATAATTTGGAACCATTACAAAACATGTCAATTGTAGCACATCTATAGTGATGTAATGATACCAGTATTTTAGCATTTAATACCAACACCAGTGAAATTTCACAATACTCCATACCTTTCGATGTCATGGCAAAAACAGAAATCCTATTCAACAATGTTTTTTATTAAAAGTACCTCTATCATTTACGTAAGTGAAAAATGTTATGCCTTTTTTGGCAATGGAATATAAAATACAGGGTGGTCCAGATCAAATTATGCAAATCCAGATCGTCTGGATGACTTTGATTTATGCAAGGACGATTCCAGTTCGGCACGAAGACGATTCTTCATGTCAGCTCGCACACTTCTCGATGGTCCGGGATTTTTTGGGTGATTTTCTATGTAATAAACTTAAGTTATAGCGTAATGAAAACTGCGTAATTAGATCTGAACCACCCTATATATAAATACTAATCTATTGTTTGACTGACACCTTTATCCAAGGTGACTTTCAACATTTGAGATATAACTGGTTCCATTTTTTTGTTTTTACAATTGGAGCACAGAAAGGTGAAGTGACATGCTCATGGTCACAAAGTGTCGTTAGCAGGATTTAAACCACAGGGATTGTTGTCTAAAGCCCTAAACATTAAACCACACTGCCTGCCAATCACTTGACTATGCCCCACTATCACAATAGTAAGTGCAAGTTTAAAATACTGGTATATTCATTAAGAAGAAGTTAAACAAATATCATTTAAGCAAACTAGCATTGGCATTTATAAATATCAAAGTACAATGCTGGGCTTGATTTTTAATGAAAGACATAGGGATTCAATCCACAGTGTAACAAAAAATGGGGGACATTTTATAATCTTGTGTAAATTCCAGCATAGGGTTTATAAAAGGATGACATCAACACGGACTACCCAAATTATCCTACCATGTTCACATTTCAAATTTATTCTGACATTTTCTCTCCAGTAACTTCAAACTACTGCTTACTAAATATAAAAGACAAACATTGTTATCTTTGTACTATTGAATTAGTGAATTCCAAAATAACTAGGATATTTTAACATAAAATGTATTGCTTGGTCAGAGTACTTGTCCTGAAGTAAAATACTAACTGGACCTGTAGTTCAACTGGTAGAAATTACACACTCACCAATGTACCTCTCAAAATTTATGATATGTGCTTTCACTACATTTGTCACATTTTGGGTAATATTTCAAATGTACATTAGTTTTCTTTCAAAAACCAAATTATACAACTTTAGTACAATATTTGCATTTAGTAATGAAGTCTGTTGTTCTGCCCGTCCTACTAGCTGGCATAATCGTTGTGATTTTTGCTTCGAATTAAATAGTTTTTATTTTGGTATTAACAAATAAAGCAGGTAATTTCATTGCCAGTGTAGGCAAGCCAAATAGCCACTTCATTTACAAGCTTGCCACAAAATTTTACTTGTTACAGCTGATCATACTTGCCAGCACACATTGTCCTACATGCATAACAGTGCATAGTGCCTACAACGTGTCCCTCACAACAGTGAACTGTATAAAGTGGTTATAAAATTGAGCAATGCTTAAATGCACACGTGTAAACATGTTCAATATAATCAGAGAAAGAATGCAAAGCCTCCATTCCTTTACAGGGTTTGTATAGAACAAGGTATTAAATATCAATTATTCTTGCCATCATTTCGTCTATTCTTACAACATCAACAATTAAAACTCACATCTAATCAATGACATCTTTGCTTTCACAAACCATGCCTGATGCTATTTATGAAATGACTCTATAAAGGAATAAAAGTTGTAATAAAGCAAGCAGGCTTTTAATTATTTATTTATTTATTTATTAATAATAAGCACAAAGCGGCTGGGATGGGAATCAGCACCTCCAAATCCAACACCATGGTCCTTAGCCGGAAAAAGGTGGAGTGCCCTCTTAAGGTTGGGAGCGAGATCCTGCCCCAAGTGGAGGAGTTCAAGTATCTCGGGGTCTTGTTCACGAGTGAGGGAAGAATGTTGCGTGAGATCGACAGGCGGATCGGTGTGGCGTCCACAGTGATGCGGGCTCTGCATCGGTCCTTCGTGGTGAAAAAGGACCTGAGCCGTAAGGCAAGGCTCTCAATTTACCAGTCGATCTACGTTCTTACCCTCACCTATGGTCATGAGCTATGGGTAATGACCGAAAGAACGAGATTGCGAATACATGCGGCTGAAATGAGTTTCCTCCGCAAGGTGTCTGGGCTTTCCCTTAAAGACAGGGTGAGAAGCTCGGTCATCTGGAAGGGGCTTAGAGTAGAGCCGCTGCTCCTCCGCATCGAGAGGAGTCAGATGAGGTGGCTCGGGCATCTGATCAGGATGCCTCCTGGACGCCTCCCTAGTGAGGTGTTCCGGGCATGTCCAACCGGGAGGAGGCCCCGGGGAAGACCCAGGACACGCTGGAGGGACTATGTCTCCCGGCTGGCCTGGGAACGCCTTGGGATTCTCCCGGAAGAGCTAGAAGAAGTGGCCGGGGAGAGGGAAGTCTGGGCCTCTCTGCTCAAGCTGCTGCCCCCACGACCCGACCTCAGATAAGTGGAAGAGGATGGATGAATGGATAAGCACGATTGAAGACAAAGAATTTCCAGCCACGGCTTTTCTTTTCAACATGTGGTTATGCAGTGCTATATGATCATCTCCAAGAGCCATTTTTATATGTAGTTCTTACTCCTGTTTTACTCACACAATACTTTGCTTTTTGGAGTAATTCATCTTTGTGCAGTTAAGCATAAGTGCAGTACCAACTGTCATTACATACTACCACAGTTATTTTTGAAACATTGGAATCAACTGATACTAAAAGCACAGGTTCTTTCAACATCCATATTTTATTATATATATATATATATATATATATATATATATATATATATATATATATATATATATATATATATATATAAACACACACACACATAAATATATACATATATACACACACACACACACACACACACACATATATATACACACATAGTTGTGATTCATTTTAATTTGCTTTACAAATATACAGTTATATATAGTGAAGCAGTATTTAGTTGTATGAAATTAAATCAAATATGAAAAACTGGCTGTGCAAAAATCTAGGTACATTTGTAATTTTGCTGATTTGAATGCATGTAACTGCTCAATACTTATTATTTGCAACACCAAATTGGTTGGATTAGCTCGTTTAGCCTTGAACATCATAGACAGATGTGTCCAATCATGAGAAAAGGTATTTAAGGTGGTCAATTGCAAGTTGTGCTTCCCTTTGACCAAGAAAAATACAGGAGCAGTATATGTGCAGGATTGTGAGAATGGTTACAGACAACCCACAGATCACCTCCAAAGACCTGCAAGAACATCTTGCTGCAGATGGTGTATCTGTACATTGTTCTACAATTCAGCGCAATTTGCACAAAGAACATCTGTATGGGAGGGTGATGAGAAAGAAGCCCTTTCTGCACTCACGCCACAAACAGAGTCGTTGTTGTATGCAAATGCTCATTTAGACAAGCCAGATTCATTTTGGAACAAAGTGCTTTGGACTGATGAGACAAAAATGGAGTTATTTAGTCATAACTAAAAGCACTTTGCATGGCGGAAGAACAACACCACATTCCAAGAAAAATACCTACTACCTACTGTCAAATTTGGTGGAGGTTCCATCATGCTGTAGGGCTGTATGGCTAGTTCAGGGACTGGGGCCCATGTTAAAGTTGAGGGTTGGATGAATTCAACCCAATATCAACAAATTCTTCAGGATAATGTTCAAGCATCAGTCACAAAGTTGAAGTTACGCAGGGTTTGGATATTCCAACAAGACAATGACCCAAAACACAGTTTGAAATCTACAAAGGCATTTATGCAGAGGGAGAAGTACAAATGTTCTGGTATGGCCGTCACAGTCCCCTGACTTGAATATCATCAAAAATCTATGGGATGATTTGAAGCAGGCTGTCCATGCTCGGCAGCCATCAAATTTAACTGAATTGAAGAGATTTTGTATGGAAGAATGGTCAAAAATACCTTCATCCAGAATCCACAAAACTCATCAAAGGCTATAGGAGGCGTCTAGAGGCTGTTATATTTGCAAAATGAGGCTCAACTAAGTATTTATGTAATATCTGTGGTGCCCAAATTTATGCATCTGTCCAATTTTGTTATGATGCATATTGCATATTTTCTGTTAATCCCATAAATTTAATGTCACTGCTGAAATACTACTGTTTCCATAAGGCATGTCATATACAGTGCATCCACAAAGTATTCACAGCGCAACACTTTTCCACAG
Source organism: Polypterus senegalus (assembly GCF_016835505.1). NCBI lineage: Eukaryota > Metazoa > Chordata > Cladistia > Polypteriformes > Polypteridae > Polypterus > Polypterus senegalus. The sequence goes on from NC_053155.1 coordinate 151,220,720, forward strand.
CCTTTGCTCAATACTTTGTCGATGCACCTTTGGCAGTAATTACAGCCTCAAGTCTTTTTGAATATGATGCCACAAGCTTGGCACACCTATCCTTGGCCAGTTTCGCTTATTCCTCTTTGCAGCACCTCTCAAGCTCCATCAGGTTGGATGGGAAGCATCGGTGCACAGCCATTTTAAGATCTCTCCAGAGCTGTTCAATCAGATTCAATTCTGGGCTGTGGCTGGGCCATTCAAGGACATTCACAGAGTTGTCCTGAAGCCACTCTTTTGATATCTTGGCTGTGTGCTTAGGGTTGTTGTCCTGCTGAAAGATGAACCGTCACCCCAGTCTGAGGTCAAGAGTGCTCTGGAACAGGTTTTCATCCAGGATGTCTCTGTATATTGCTACGGTCATCTTTCCCTTTATCCCGACTAGTCTCCCAGTTCCTGCCGCTGAAAAACATCCTCACAGCATGATGCTGCCACCACCATGCTTCACTGTAGGGATGGTATTGGCCTGGTGATGAACGGTGCCTGGTTTTCTCCAAACGTGATGCCTGGCATTCACACCAAAGAGTTCAATTTTTGTCTCATCAGATCAGAGAATAGTTTCTCATGGTCTGAAAGTCCTTGGTGCCTTTTGGCAAACTCCAGGCGGGCTGCCATGTGCCTTTTACTAAGTAGTGGCTTCCGTCTGGCCACTCTACCATACAGGCCTGATTGGTGGATTGCTGCAGAGATGGTTGTCCTTCTGGAAGGTTCTCCTCTCTCCACAGAGGACCTCCAGAGCTTTGACAGAGTGACCATCGGGTTCTTGGTCACCTCCCAGACTAAGGCCCTTCTCCCCCGATCGCTCAGTTTAGATGGCCGGCCAGCTCTAGAAAGGGTCCTGGTGCTTTCGAACTTTTTCCACTTATGGATGATGGAGGTCACTCTGCTCATTGGGACCTTCAAGGCAGCAGAAATTTTTCTGTAACCTTCCCCATAATTTGTGCCTCGAGACAATCCTGTCTCGGAGGTCTACAGACAATTCCTTTGACTTCATGCTTGGTTTGTGCTCTGACATGAACTCTCAACTGTGGGACCTTTCCAAATCATGCCCAATCAACTGAATTTACCACAGGTGGACTCCAATTAAGCTGCAGAAACATCTCAAGGATGATCAGGGGAAACAAGATGCACCTGAGTTCAATTTTGAGCTTCATGGCAAAGGCTGTGAATACTTATGTACATGTGCTTTCTTAGTTTATTTTTAATAAATTTGCAAAAACCTCAACCTCAAGTAAACCTTTTTCACGTTGTCATTATGGGGTGTTGCGTGTAGAATTCTGAGGGAAAAAAAATATTTAATCCATTTTGGAATAAGGCTGTAACATAACAAAATGTGGAAAAGGTGATGCACTGTGAATACAGCCCAGATGCACTGTATTAAAAATGAAGTTTCTACTTTGAAAGCTCAGCTAATGATAAACAAAAATCCAAAGAAGAGGGATTCCCAAACTTTTTCATATGACTGTATATTGAATATAAAACACTTAAGTCAGCTGACCCAATATTTTTTTTAAAACAACTCAAAACTCTGTTAACAAATTTCAAACAACTGCTAACTTGTCCAGGCAATGTTACCTCAGCAAGTTCAGCCTGACAGCAAAACAGAAGATGCTGAAAGAAGTCTCCAAGAAGTACAGAATTTCACCATAGGACCTACAGATATCTCTTGCCACATGATGTCAAAGTGCACAAGTCTACTATTAGAAAGAGGCTGCACAAATTACACCTGCATATGAGGTACGCCAGGAGGAAATTTTTGCTGTCCAGAAAGAACATCAGAGTAAGGGTGAAGTTAGACAAACACCTAGGTAAACATTAGGACTTCTGAAACAATGTGGTCTGGACAGACAAGGCAAAGATAATTATTTGGCTTCAATACCAGAAGATGCAGTACGTGTAGCAAAAACCAAAAGCAGCATTTGACCAGAAGAACCAGACACCAACTGTGCAAATGTTATAGTTGGAGGCTGCTTTGCTGAATCACTGCATTACGGTCTGTGTAGCCTGCCATCACAGAATCGAATATGAAATATTCATTGTACCAGACAGAGCCTAATGGTAATGTGATAACATCGTTTAGAAGACTGAAGCTCAACCAAAAGTGTAACTTGCAACATGATCCTACACATACCAATAAATATAACAAAGATTGACTGAAAAGAAAGAAATAAAGGGTCCAGGAATGGCAAAGTCAAAGTCAGAATTGGATTCCCATCAGGATGCAATGGGGGAATTCAAAACAGACTTAGCATGCAAGACACCCCTCAGACATTCCACAATTGAAAGAATTCTGCTTGGAGGAGTGGGAAAACTTTTCCCCCAGATGATGTCAGAGACTGCTAGACAGTTGGAAATTTACACTTAAGGTTGTTTCTACCAGTGGGAGCAATACAAAATATCATAGTTAAGGGTATACTTACTTTTCCCACAGATGTATCACCTTTATCTAAAGGTACTGTTTAAATGAAGATAAAATCTTAATATGTCCCCATATATGTTTATACAAAGAAAAAACATTTTATGGGCTGTACTTACTTTTTAACAATGCAATACAGTCTTGTAGAGATCTGCATCATGCCACAAGTATTACGAGCTGAGTTACACAAATGTTTAAAGAATATGGATAATTTCAAGCACAAACTACAGTAAATAAATTTAAATTTTGGAATAAGCATATGGAGCAGCTCATTTCTTTAATTTTGTAGGACACATGTGAGGGTGGCACACCACCCAAATGTCCATGCCTTGCGTCTTGAGCAGCCAGAATATACACCCAATCACAGCAATCCCAAACTGATTGTAAATTAACAATAAATTAAGCCTCCATTCATGTACTTTGCTGAATTAAAAGGCAATTAATCTCATGATTATTTCAATTGTCTCATTCAAATTCACACCATCAAATTAAAATGAGTCCAACTTAGAGACAATTAGTAACATCAGAGGGCTCTCAAAGCAAGCATGAATTGGGGATTTTTTTTTCTACCCTGAACCACTTTCATAAACAGAAAAAAGTGTCACTAATGAAAGATTGGTTTGCCTTGAAAATGCAGATTTTCCCACTTTATTAAGCTAAACTATATGCATTTTTAGTAATAGGTACAAACTACTGCCCCTAAAATTCAGGCTTTAAGAAGTATAAGGTATTTTTTATTGTTTTTAAACAAACACAACACTTAAAACACTAGTTCATAATTGGAAAATGAAAGGCTACTGTGGCTGCTTATAAAAATAATCTTAAGTACAATCAGACATTTAAAATCCCAAAGCACAGTGACACAACAGAGGGCAGGCATGGAGCAAACCACAGAGGTGATTGTCAATACTAGTGTTTTCCAGGCACACTTGTAAGACAATTTACCAATTGTCTTTTTAAACCCAAGCCACCAAACAAATTGTTGAAGTTTTCAGGCTCTCCTTTATCATTTGGTTTGAAACCCAAATTACTCCAAACTGGAGGCATAATGCTTGGCTTCAATATAATACTTATATTTAATGTTGCTTATTTTTATTATTTTTACTCAAGCTTACTAAATGGGGCAAGCATCTTTGTGTAGATAATTATTTTGTTTATGCTCTAATGACTTGTTTTTACTGAACTCCATAGTTACTTTTATTTCCATTTTGCCCTTTCCTTCTGTACCAAAAAAATATTTAAGGCATTTATATTGACTTCAACTGCATATTTTTTAAATAAACAAAATGTAAATTTTGCTGCAAGAGTAAATTAATAGTCAAGCCACAGAAAAACCACTAGTACAGGAGATTATATAGAAACAGGTCATTTAGAATGAGGAGCTGTAATGCAAAAACTGGAAACACTAAGTGTAAAAGCAAAATCGATAAGAGAGGCGTAAAGAAAAGAGCTGGGTACAGATCTGAAGTCATTATCCCTCGCCAACGCAAACGTTTATAGTTCACAGTTAATTATAAAGGAAATATTAAAATAGTTCAAATAAATAACAAATATGCTTATATAAGGAAAACACACAAAAAACTTACTCTTTTAATTCAGATGACAACATTACGATGTGCTCTTGCATTCGACGGAGGCGAATTTCAGAACGCACCTCCCTAGCTCTGGGATTGAAGTTTCTTGTAAAATATCCTCTCCAGCATGCTTGAAGTTTAACAGCTGCCCTACTGAAACCTTCCACTATCTGTTCTTCCTTTCTGACATCTGAAATGACAGGTTCTTTTTCAGGATCCTCAGTCTTTAATATTCCTTGAAATGGTATTGGTATTGTTTTGCCCTTAGATCCACAGCTACCATCATACAACAGTCCATTACTGGGCTGCAAATTAGAACTCAGACCTGAAGTTTTTGCATCACTACTTGCTGTTGTTTCCATTTCTTTCCCACATGCTTCATTATATTCAAGATCTTTAATTTCTGAGTATTTTTTAAATTGTAAAACAGTAGTATCAGTACAACCATCATCAGAGAGATCACAATCTACATTTTGAAGCCTTAAATCCTGTGAAGGAAAAAGTGGACATGATCCTGCTGTGACAGGCATAAAGGTAGATTCGGAAGATAGTAAACTGCAGTTAAGCTTGTCCTCATCTGTCTGAACATCTTCCAGAAATAAGGAATCTCTGTGGGCCGAAGAAATTCGTGACCGATGTTCAACTGCATAGGAATGATTTGTAGGGTCATTCAAGCCTAACCATGTGTTAATCTGGGGTGTAACAGCTGAAACGACAAAAATTTTTAAACATTTTTAAACATTAAAGCAGAAAATACCCAAAAAATGTTTTGTATAAAATAACTTAATTAGGAAGCATGTATAATAAAGATCAATTTTAATTGGTTAATGGATATTAGAGAGATCAAAGTGATTTTTTTTTCACATAATAAAAAGCAAACTCCATCAGTTTGTTGTTTTATTCTTTTTGGTACAAATTACTTCATAATTAATATGCACTAGGTGTCCTACTGGTGGGACACCACCATATTCCAAAGATGTTTGCAACAAACCCACAAGTCAATCAAAAGCAATAATGGTATTTTTACATACTCAAGGATGTTCAGATAAATCATAACCTTTAATGCTGTCTGCCCTCATTATTCTTTATTGAAATATGCGAGTTGCACACAGATACCCTGAGACAAGCATCATAGCCGAGTTACTCTGTTCTTATCAAATATACCACTTACATCAAGCCACATACAGTGAAATACCCATTACCACTGGAAAGCTGAGGTTCGGAGGATTCTAATGATGCATAGTTGTCTAGGATTGGTTATTTGTAAAGGGCTGAAGTCTACCCTTGATTTGAAAGTACTGTTTAGTATGTCTTTGAAGTGTTACAGCAAGCAGTTTTACAGTTCAAGAGTCATGGGTTCAATTGCCATACCCGGAACTGCTGCAAATTCTCCCTATGTCAGTTTTTCTGGCGACATCTCTGGAGAGATCTTAAAATGGCTGTGCACCGATGCTTCCCATCCAACCTGATGGAGCTTGAGAGGTGCTGCAAAGAGGAACAGGCAAAACTGGCCAAGGATAGGTGTGCCAAGTTTGTGGCATCATATTTAAAAAGACTTTAGGCTGTAATTGCTGCCAAAGGTGAATCAACAAAATATTGAGCATAGGCTGTGAATACTTATGTACATGTGATTTCTCAGTTTTTTTATTTTTAATAAATTTGCAAAAACCTCAAGTAAACTTTTTTCATGTTGTCATTATGGGGTGTTGTGTGTAGAATTCTGAGGAAAAAAAATGAATTTAATCCATTTTGGAATAAGGCTGTAACAGAACAAAATGTGGAAAAAGTGATGCGCTGTGAATACTTTCCGGATGCAATGTATTTGCAGCTCCTTTATTACATAAGCACAATAACAGTCATTTATTTTTGGGCATGTAATTTAGGCACAATAATGCCATCCCTTTGTGTATAAAGGATAATGTCTGGTGCCAATTACTATTTTAGTGATCTAAAATTTCATATTGAATAGTTAAGATTTCTTGGGGACTTCTATGGGTCTTTCAATAATATAATAATTTCAAATTATGTTCTGACTAATGAAAATTCAAAATTAGACCTCTCTCTTCTTCTTTCAGCTGCTCTCGTTAGGGTTGCCACACCGGATCATCTGCTTCCATATCTTTCTTTTTTCTGCATCTTGTTCTTTTACACCTATCACCTACATGTCCTCTCTCACCACATCCATAAACCTTCGCTTAGGCCTCCTCTTTTCCTCTTCCCTGGCAACTCTATCCTTAGCATCCTTCTCCCAATATACCCAGCATCTTTCCATTGCACTTGTCCAAACCAACACAATCTCACCTCTCTGACTTTGTCTCCCAACCCGTCCAACTTGAGCTGACCCTCTAATGTACTAATTTCTAATCCTATCCATCATCACACCATCTTTAACTCTGCCATCTCCAGCTCTGTCTCCTGCTTTCTGGTCAGTGCCACCGTCTCCAGCCCATATAACATAGCTGGTCTCATTACCATCCTGTAGACCATTCCTTTCACTCTTGCGGATACCCGTCTGTCACAAATTACTCCTGACACTCTTCTCCACCCATTCAACCCTAACTGCACTCTCTTCTTCACCTCTCTTCCACAATCTCCATTACTCTGTACTGTTGATCCCAAGTATTTAAACTCATCCACCTTCACCAACTCTACTCCCTGATGTGGTGTTAGGGGTCCACAGCAAAGGCCAGTTGTTTTAAATAAATAATCACCGCGCTCACGGCGGCTTAGTGAGGGGGCATGGTGGCCGTAGCATATCTCGGTGCTATCTGTGGTGTGGGCGTTTCTCACCTAGTGCACAGGTGAGGGACTGCCCACATCCGTGATTGTTCCTGAGGCTGCTAATGTGCTGCAGCTGCTATGCCCCCCTTCTCAATATAAAGAAGTGTGAGTCAGTTAGGAGAGGAGAGGAGAACAAAAAACAGAATAAGAGTACAAAACGGGAGAAGAGAGAAAGAAAGACGGAGGTGGCTGAAGAAAGCAGGAGAAAGAGACGGTGCGAGTGGGCGAGCGAGCGAAAGAGCGCTCGGAAGCAGCTGTGTGGAAGCCTGGGTGTTAAGCTGACACCAGGGAGTCGAAGTAGAAGTCGCTCCTGCTGAGCGATCATGTAGCGGGAGAGACCAATGAAAAAGACTGTCTGTGTAAGGCCAGAACGGCAGCGGGAGTCGGGAGGCTTGGAGGTGAAGTCCTTGGTGTGGGCATCCTGGATGCCAAGGTTTCCAAGTCTCGGGCCTGGGATGAGTGCCAGAACGAAGCCAGGAATGGGAGGACTCCAGACCTGTGTGTGTATGAGAGAAAGAATGGACAGCTGCTGAGAGAGCGTCTTGCCTGCTGTAAAGCCCAACCGGGAGAAGGAGGTAAGACGTTAGTTTAAAAGAGGCACCAGGCTTGTAGTTGATTTTAAAGACTGCTTCCAGCGTTGTTTCAACCTCGTTATTAAAGGATTGTTTTTGTAGTGTTTTTAACCTCCACGTTTTCTTTTATTGGATTATTTATTGAAATTTGAATGAACTGCACAGCACTATTTAATTGAACACTTTGTTTTTGTTTTGATATTTTAAATAAAAGCACTTTTGCACCTTTTTACATCATCCCCTTGCTCAAATGTTATTGCCTCACTGTCTACCTCACCTCAGTTATAATCGACGGTGTTGGGTTCAAGGGCTCCTGAACAGCGATGGGAGCTTGAAGCAAAACCTGCATCGTCACACCTGCATCCTCACCATTCCACTGACCTCCCTCTCATTTACACACATGTATTCTGTCTATTTCCTACTGACCTTCATTCCTCTACACTCTAGAGCATATCTCCACCTCTCCAGGGTCTCCTCAACCTGCTCCCTACTATCACTACAGATCAAAGCAAACATCATAGTCCACGGGGACTCCTGTCTAATCTCATCTATCAACCTCTCCATCACTATTGCAAATAAAAAAGGGCTCAGAGTTGATCCCTGATGTAATCCCACCTCCACACTGAAGGCATCTGTCGCTCCTACCGCAGACCTCACCACTGTCACACTTCCCTAGTACATATCCTATACAACTCTTACGTACTTCTCTGCCACTCCAACTTCCTCATACAATATCATAGCTCCTCTCGAGGCACCCTGTCATATGCTTTCTCCAGGTCCACAAAGACGCAATGCAACTCCTTCTGGTCTTCTCTAAACTTCTCCATCAACATCCTCAGAGCAAACATTGCATCTGTGGTGCTCATTCTTGGCATGAAACCATACTGCTGCTCACTAATCATCACCTCACTTCTTAACCTAGCTTCCACTACTCTTTCCCATAACTTCATGCTGTGGCTCATTAATTTTATTCTCCTGTAGTTACTACAGTCCTGCACATCCCCTTTTGTCTTAAATATCGGCACCAGTACACTTCTTCTCCACTCCTCAGACAACCTTTCACTTTCCAAGATTCCATTAAACAATCTGGTTAAAAACTCCACTGCCATCTCTCCTAAACACCTCCATGCTTCCATAGGTATGTCATTTGGACCAACAGCCTTTCCATTTTTCATCCTCTTCATAGCTGTCCTTACTTCCTCCTTGCTAATCCATTGCACTTCCTGATTCACTATCTCCACATCATCCAACCTCTTCTCTCACTCGTTCTCTTCGCTCATCAGCCTCTCAAAGTACTCTTTCCATCTGCTCAACACACTCTCCTCACATGTGTGTATGTTTCCATCTTTATCCTTTTATCACCCTAACCTGCTGCACATCTTTCCCAGCTTGGTCCCTCTATCTAGCCAATCGGTACAGGTCCTTTTCACCCTCCTTATTTTCCAACCTCTCATTCAACTCATCATATGCCTTTTCTTTAGTCTTTGCCACCTCTCTCTTCACCTTATCTCTTTGTACTCTTCTCTACTTTCTGCATCTCTTGGACTATCCCACTTCTTCTTTGCCATCCTCTTCCTCTGCATACTCTCCTGTATTTCCTACTGTATATATTGTAGATAAAATTGAAATTCCAGATGTCTGAATTTAAATTCTGACTAGTCAGAATTATAATTTTAGTTATCTTTATTATTTTGAGGGTATGGGAAGGTAATTTTAAATATTTAAAATTCACTTTTACTGGTCAAATTAAACTTGAAGAGTCTCTGTAATTTAATTTTAAACTAGTTAAAATGTAATATGCGGTGGTCTGGCACCCTGCCTGGGGTTTGTTTCCTGCCTTGCTCCCTGTGTTGGCTGGGATTGGCTCCAGCAGACCCCTGTGACCCTGTAGTTGGAATATAGCGGGTTGGATAATGGATGGATAGATGGATAAAATGTAATAATTCATGTAAAAATCTGCACTTTTTAGGTTAAATGGTTAAAAAGTACTAACTGATATCTTAAACTTAAAAATTAGGAAAAAAAAGTCTCCTACTTGCATTTATCTCTAATTTGATTTCTATTTTGACTAATAAATACTGAAATGGAGACATCATTTTGAATAGTCAAAAAACATATGGTAGGTTGGCACTGACAGATAATACTTCAGCATGGATATATTGGGGCGATATTTGGTCTCTACACATGCATTAGTACCTTTTGAATCTACACTGATATGCTGTTGAAACTCTACCAAACAAAACTGTTATGTTGTTGTTCTAGTATGAAAGGCCTCAGACTGAAAAGCACAATTATAGTAACAAACAGTTAATTCCATGTTCTTCAAAATTCGAACCCGTAATTATCACCCCTGGAACTGATAAAAAGGCAAAGACTTAATGAACATGCATAAAGTCATCCATTTACTTACATCTGTGAAAAATGTTGGAGGCAGTTTTATGGAGCAATAATGCATGGCTACGAACAGAGGTCAGTCACAAGTGTGTATTGATGATATGACTGTTGGCATAAGTAGCACAATAAATTCTGAAGTGTATAGGGCTATAATATCTGCTCAGATTCCGCCACATGCTATAAAGCTGATAGGATGACACTTCACAGTACAGATGGACAATGAGCCAAAACATACTGCAAAAGCAAATCAAGTGCTTTTCAAAGAAAATAAGTGGAACATTCTTCAAAAGGCCAAGTAAATCAACCGACCTCAACCCAACCGGATATGCATTTCACTTGCTGAAGACAAAACTAATAGCAGAAAGTCCAACAAACAAGCAGCAATTGAAGGCAGCTACAGTAAAGGCCTGGCAAAGTATCACCAGGGTGGAAACCCAGTACTTGGAGATGGGCATATTCAAATACTGAAAATGATCATTATATTTATAATTATGTTAATTTGTCCAAATACTTTTGAGCTCCTGAAAATAGTGTGACCATGTATAAAAATGTCTGTCTTTTCTAAGCAGCTCAATATTTTTGTTAGACTCCCTGAATTAATGCCGAAAGTCTATGCTTCAATCTTCATTGCTTTGTTTCAAATCTATTGTGGTCGCATACAGAGCCAAAATTATGAAAATTGTGTCACTGTCCAAATACTTATGAATCTGATTGTATTTGAAAAAATGTCTAAGTTAAAAGTGCTTTTAAAAAGTAAGCGAATTGTAACACAATATATTTTAGACTCAGCGTAGTGAATGTAATTTAAATTTATACACATGCCAATTCTGATTAATCTTTTACTCTCCGAATCCCATAACAAGGGCTGAACATATTAAACATATAATAATGTCCACCTCTTTCAGAAGGCTCCACTGGCATATGTGATGGACTATGTTGTTCCACTGGGAGACTAGCAGGTCTTTCTGGTGTTGAGGAGGAGGCTGGATACCCTCTTTGAATCTGTTGAAGCAGCTGTTCCTGATGAAGTCTAGTGACAAAAAAAAAACAAAAAAAAAGATTTTTTTTAACTTGACCTGGTTTAAAATTTCAATGCAATTCATTCACCTAATATATAGCATAATATTTTCAAACCCAGTTAAACCAATTCAGAATCTAAATGTATCATGACAGCATAAATGCACATGGAAGGAACAAAACCTGGACAGGGTAACCTCACACATTATTCTTTGCATAAACACATGTAGCACACCCTCTCTCTTTATGGGGTATTAAGTGTAGACAAAAACATGAGTATTAAAATGGTAATCTTGAACAGAAAAAGGTGTGCAAGATAAATTGCTACATTTCTTCCACAAGAACTATTTATACACAAACACATAAATCTTGTGACAGACTGGTTATACTAGTCTGTGATAGTCTGGCATCCCATTAAGTAAAGGATCCATAAGCTTTGCACCAGCTTTAATTACCATTAACTATACTGGTTTATTTTTGAAAAAGCTTTGCAGCTACTTATGTGAAGCCAACAAAAAGTAAAGTAAAAGTACTACATTTGAGCCTAAGAATAAACACTGTCTTCAAAAGTTAAACATTTCATACAATGTCCCTCATTTTACCGATATGTTTATTAGGTTACTGGTTTGACTTGGTAGGGCTGAATAACATACCACTCATTATAAAAATGTGACTTTTGGAAAATATCAGTAGGAACACACCTTTGTTTGTTTAGTATTTTTTCTAATTTGGCATCCTCTGCAGATTGCAAAGCCGGAGATGATGTCAAAGGGCAGACAGATGCCAAGTATTGTACCAGTGGAATATGCTGGCCTGGCCTAAAGGACCTTCCTTTCCCATGACTGTAAAGCCATTCTGCCTTCAAACTAATGTATAAAAAGAAAAAACATCACACATCATACAACACAAAAATGATAGAAACAGATTTGAAAAGTAAAAGCTGAATGAAAAATTCAACAATCACTATATGTCTTTTAAAATACATCTTAAAAATAAAATACTATATGAAGAATTAATGATTCCACTGAACTTAAAACAACACTTGTTTCATCCACATTACTGTGAGAATGATGGTGTTAAGTAGAAGAAATTTTTTTTAGAAGGCTATATGGATTCCACACATTCAGGATGTATAATGAGCATACATACCTGCACTAAAACACAAAACATGCCTTTTACAGTTACTTAAAACACCATTAACAGTAATTTCTGAAATTTCTGAAATAGGATTAACAAGCAGTTTGCTGTTAAACGTTTTTGTTCACAAAAGACAAAAACATTAACAAAAATCACTATGGTCATCAATGTATAAAAATCAAACAACACTTTGTTGATAACTAAAACAAACAAAATTAACAAGTACATGAAAATAATTTACACTGAAGCAAATCACAGTTCAACAAAAATGAAAAACTGCACAGTATAAAATAGAATTCAGGACATACCCTTCCTTTTGTGACACTATATAACCATCCAGAACTTTCAGGTTGAGACACCAACTAACAATATAGGGCCGATAGTCATATCCAGGCAAGGACGGCGTGCTCATCACACAGGGATTACTCATTATAGACAGTTGTTCGAGTTCAGGTAGGGAGCCAAGGTAAGTCACCTAAAAGGAAAACAACACTACCATAAAAAATAAATTCAGTACAACAGGATCATCAACTAAGATAACACTGTGAAGACTAATAGTTTTTAAGTTGAGTAAAACACTACCAGCCAAAGCTATACTTGAAATTGTGGATGTTGAGGTTTGTTTTGTTTCAAAAAAGAGCAGTAAAAATTCTGGATGTCTCAGATATCATCCTCCTCTCTTTGCAGAAGTGTGCAAATAAGGCAATCACAGGTGGAGTGACCAAATTATCACACACAAATGTCATGGAGGAAAGATGTTGACTAGCAGAAAGAAAGAAGTCATGTTTAGTTTGCTTATCTTCACCTCCAGAAAATTAAGTCTGCATAAGAACTTTCCCCACTTCAAAAGACACTCACCACTGTGTTGAAGGATAAATAATATCATAGGTTAAAAAAAATCTTTAAAATAGCATAAAAACTGCCAATATATCTGTTTTTAAAGAATGTCTGCAGAATCAAGTCTCATGGTTAGCCAAGCATCTCTTAGATATTACATTATATAACATAATAAAAACATTCCCAGATCTGTTTATTCCAGTCTAGAGTGTGCGTTTGTAGATCTTTGGTACATACACATTCCCGCCCCTACCCCCATCACACCTCATACACACATATACCTGTATAGTTTCTGCATGATATTTATAGTGTAACCTATAAATACATTATAGCTTTTGAAAGTATAACAAAGCAAACCGAAATATATTACCTCATTAAGATCTCTTATTTCATTTTCTGCAAGTGAAAGAATTGACAGTCCTGTAGGTAAGTGAGTAGGCACCTGGCGTAGCGTTGTGATGCTATTTCCATGTAGCAGAAGTGTCTGTAGTAGATGATAAACTGTTATTATACAATTTCACGAATATAAAAATAAAAATGTACAGGCAAAATTACGATCAGAAGAAAATACATACTTCATAAATGTGATCACATAACACAACCTACATTAAAATATTTTACCAATGTATTTATAAAATTAAAACACAAGAAAATACAAGGTAATATAGAATTACAGTAAGGTAACTGTTTACAATTTATTATGAAGCACTTATATTTCACTTACTACAGTTCCTCCACCATCCATTAGTGAAAACGCGAAGATTAAAAAAGTATAGTAAGTTGTCAAAAAAAAGCAGCATCTAATGTTAATTTCAATTTTATCTTTACAGTGATAGTTAAAATGTTTGTATGTCAATTACTGAATAGGTTTTCCACAATTTTAAAGAATTTTTTTCATCTTAACTCTAAATCTAATCCCTATGTATGGATTTCTTTAAAAAACAAAAATCTATTAATTCAATTTTTAAATGCACTATGTGAAGAAGCAGTTTTAATTTAGAACTTATGAAATTTAGAGTTAGAAAACATTGAACCACAATCATGATATCATCCTAATAACTACAGTCATATAAAAAAGTTTGGGAACCCCTCTTAATTCTTTGGATTTTTGTTTATCATTAGCTGATCTTTCAAAGTAGCGACTTCCTTTTTAATATATGACATAACCTATGGAAACAGTAGTATTTTGTCAGTGAAATTAAGTTTATTGGATTAACAGAAAATATGCATCATAACAAAATTAGACAGGTGCATAAATTTGAACCCCAACAGAGATATTACATCAATAGTTAGTTGAGCCTCCTTATGCAAATATAACAGCCTCTAGACACCTCCTATAGCCTTTGATGAGTGTCTGGATTCTGGATGGAAGTATTTTTGACCATTCTTCCATACAAAATATCTCCAGCTCAGTTAAATTTGATGACTGCCGAGCATGGACAGCCTGCTTCAAGTCATCCCATAGATTTTCAATGATCGGCCATTCCAGAACATTGTACTTCTCCCTCTGCGTGAATGCCTTTCACACTAGATTTCAAACTGTGTTTTGGATATTTGTCTCATTGGAATATCCAGCCCCTGCATAACTTCAACTTTGTGACTGATGCTTGAACATTATCCTAAAGAATTTGTTGATACTAGGTAGAATTTATCCGATCCTCAACTTTAACAAAGGCTCCAGTCCCTGAACTAGCCACACAGCCCCACAGCATGATGAAACTTACACCAAATTTAACAGTAGGTAGCAGGTGTTTTTCTTGGAATGCAGTGTTCTTCTTCCGCCATGCAAAGTGCTTTTTGTTATGACCAAATAACTCAATTTTGTCTCATCAGTCTAAAGCACTTTGTTCCAAAATGAATCTGGCTTGTTTAAATGAGCATCTGCATACAACAAGCGACTCTGTTTGTGGCATGAGTGCAGAAAGGGCTTCTTTCTCATCACCCTGCCATACAGATGTTCTTTGTGAAAACTGCGCTAAATTGTAGAACAATTTACAGATACACCATCTACAGCAAGATGTTCTTGGAGGTGATCTGTGGGTTGTCTGTAACCATTCTCATAATTCTGCGCATATGCCGCTCCTGTATTATTCTTGGCCTTCCAGCAGCAACTGTGCCTGTGGCCTTCCATTTCCTGATTACATTCCTTACAGTTGAAACTGACAGTTTAAACCTCTGAGATAGCTTTTTGTAGCCTTCCCCTAAACCATGATACTGAACAATCTTTGTTTTCATATCTTTTGAGAGTTGCTTTGAGGATCCCATGCTGTCACTCTTCAGAGGAGAGTTAAATACCTTTTCTCATGATTGGACACACCTGTCTATGAAGTTCAAGGATTAACGAGCTAATCCAACCAATTTGATGTTGCAAGTAATCAGTATTGAGCAGTGTCGCATGCGGCTGGGGGTGGAGCCCAGCCGGAACGTCCAGGAGGACCGCAGGAGGGCTTGTGCGCAGCCCTGAAAGGGCCCTTGGCCACCGCCAGGTGGCGCCCCGGTACCTGAAGAACCCTGGGGAGAAGAAGATTGGGGACACCCGGAGGGCTTCTGGGTGAACAGCCGGCACTTCCGCCACATGAGGGTGTATCCACGTGGGATTGCCGGGAAAGCATCTGGAGCCCATCCGGGTTTCTATTTAAGGGACCGCCTCCCTTCTGTCATCAGCAAGAGTCGGGTGGAAGTGGACGGAGCTCGAAAGTGGAGTGGAGGCGGCCAGAAGGAAAGGCATTTGGTGACTGTGAGGCCTGGACTTTGGGGGATCGGTGCTGGAGGCACTGGGACGTGCACTGAACTCATTAGTAAATATTTGTGTAAATAAACGTGTGTTGGGTGAACTAACGATGTCCGTCGGTCTGTGTCCGGGGCCAGTTCCACAGTGGCGTAGTCGGCAGGATGCCCCGTCTGCTTCAAGAGAGAGACCTGGAGAAAAAAAATTAGTCTGTGGACGGCCCGACGCAGCAGCGGACCCCACACACTCACCGCGGGAGCGGCGTTTGCACAACCCCGCGGGAGCGGTTCTCCGCACGAACCGCCGCCGGTCCGCAAAATGGCCACGTTCTCCATGTTTTGGTTGCAACCTCCAAGTCTTCTTGAAACACAAAGAAAGTGAACAGGCAATATTTGTATGGGTAATTCTCACTGTAACGAAGGGGAAGAAGGTAGAGGACTACTTTGTTGATGGTACTACCAGCAATTTATTTCGAATTTAAAGCACTCTCACACACGTGCACTTGTAAGACAATATCTGGGCTTGTCATATGGTGGCGAAAGTGTAGCGTGTAATGATTTTTCTCTTAATCTGTTCATAAATCTGACGGGTGAAGAATCTAAGATGTTGGATGTTACTACCAGGTTCCAGTCACCTGAGAGCACCCCCTTCCGCATTTGCCACCTCAACCTCCATCTTGGTTTAATCTAATCTTGGACTAACGCCTGAATAGACGGTCTCACTTCAAATTGTTATTTCTCCAACAATTATTTTTTTATGATCTTCTCTGTGGTTCATTTACAGACATATTTAACCATAATGGCTACCACAGCATTCTGCAGCAACAAGCCATCCCAACTGGTTTGTACCTAATTGGGCGGTCATTTGTATTTCAAGCAGGTCAATGACCCAAAACTCATCTCCAGACTGTGGAACAACAATTTAGAAGAGAGAACTGCAGTAGGTAACTGTTAAAAAACTACCCAAGGTGACAAACTCACACTGGTTAAGAAAATGCCAAGAGTATGTAATACTGTCAAACAAGGCAAAGGTGGTTACTTTGAAGAAGTAAAATATAATACACTTTTAACACTTTTCTGATCACTACATGTGCTGTGTAGGAGTGATGTATTCATGGCATGTGCATGTATGCTTTCTGTTTGTAGGTGTCTCCAAAATTTTGACCACTGTAATATGACGATGATGATTGACAGAAAAGGAATATATGACAATAACAAGGTGTCTTTGAAAAATATGTGCATGTATTAAATTAATTCTAAACACCTGCTTATTCTAATACAAGGTAGTTGAGGCTGAAGGAAACTGGCTTTCCATCTACATTTTAAAGACATAAAGGTCAGGCTAATTTGTGACCTTAAAATATACTGTAGTTATAAGAGTGACTGCATGAGTTCAATTTAAAGTTTATTGTTATGTCTACAGTGTATATCCTGCAATGGCACCTCGCTATCCAAACTAAAAAAAACATTTAAGCAGGTTAAAAAAGGTTAGTTAATTAGTTAGTTAGTTAGATAAGATAGATAAGATAAAAAAGACAAAATAATTGAGTCTTAAACAAAGACAGACAGCAGTAGAATCATATTTAAAAATTGAGCATTTCCTATCAATGTACTACCAAACTGTTGCACTTCTGCTAAAGGGTAATGTGTTCAAAATTTACCTGAATATTTTTACAATACATGTTTACAGCACATATCAAAAATTAAATGAGAACATTTTCACACTACATTGTTTAAAGCAGGTATGCCTCACCTTGAGAGATGAAAGCTTTGAAAGGTCTCCTATTTGTGAAATGTTATTGTCTGACAAGTCCAGATGCTTAAGAGCCACACAATGGTTCATTTGTTCAATAACCTAAAGATATGAATAATATATTTTATTACACAATTCAAAACAGAACTTGCTGATGAATAGATACAGTGACTCTAAACAGCCAGTAAATTCTTTTAAAAAGTTTCACATTTCTAGTCTAACAGTCTGAACCTTCAAAACATTTTTAACCTGTATACATGCACTTTAAAATTCTTAACCTTAACTAAAAATGAAAATGAATGCATTCATTCTTTAAAAGTACCAGTTGTAAACTGTCTATGGAAAACCTGTTAGCTTATCCAACCAATAAGCTGGCTAAGTTTGGTGGATAATTGATAACAAAAACTGCTGTTTTAAGGTGGTATACATAACAGTTTTCCAAAGATCAAGGATATGTATATTAAAACATTATAAAAACATTCAATATTTGTTTCAACACAGTCAAGGCTAATTAAGAAGCAGAAGGTAACAGCAGCAACAGGAAATCTCTCAGATCATTAGATCAAGTTCTCCTAAATCTAATCACCAGACAAAGAGTATATTGAGAGGGCAGAGAGAATCAGGTGGCAACTCTAAAGGACTTGCATGTCTCAATATTATTATTATCGTCTTGAATTGAGCAAGCTATGCTAAAGAATATAACCATTAGGGAGCACCAAGCTTATAAGCATTAAAAGTTAATACAAAGCAACCCTCAATATGTTAAATGATGTTAGCAAGATTGTTTTCATATAATAAAAGACCTAGGCATAATTAGAGGACAGAATGCTATCCTATTCAATTATACTTGGATGCTCTAATCTATTGCTAAGCACAGCCAATCTGTGCTTCATCTGTCCTTATATATTATATGGTGCTCAAACCATGGATGTGCAAGAGTACCATGAGCCACTAGAGGGAGTTATAAACTAACAGACTCAGTGCTTCTACACTGTACAGTATCTGGAATACTGCAGTAAGGTCCTTTCTGGCTATATGGCAAATTAGCTCATCATTAAGGTGCTAGTGACTGACAAAGACTCAACTGGCTGAAAGAAAAGAGTCCAGGGTATGAGTGTTGTTCTCATATATATATTATATATATATGAGAACAACACTCATATCAATGACAAAACAATTACATTAACAATCATGTTACGTTATTTTTAAAATTTTTCCTTTTCTTTTTCATAACTTCTTTAACACACTACTTCTCCGCTGCGAAGCGCGGGTATTCTGCTAGTTAGACATAAAGGACAGTGACCAGGGACCTCATGTATAAACGGAGCTTACGCACAGAAATGTTGCGCAAGTATGTTTCCACGTTCAAATCACGATGTATAAAACCTGAACTTGGCGTAAAGCCATGCACTTTTCCACGGTACCTCATACCCTGCCATACGCAAGTTCTCCACTCAGTTTTGCAGACTGGTGGCACCCAGCGTCAAAGCAGAGCTATCGTTCCTGTGTGGTTATCCTTTCTTTTCCTGACACGGATATATAAATACACTGAAATTAACCGCATATTGTTTATTAGTTTAATGCATCTGATTGTAATTAACCTGTAACAATATAATGGTCCACAGAATGGTCAAACTATTCCAAATACCACAGCTGCTTTAGCGTTGTTACTCTCACTGCACCTTCTTTTTCTTCTTTCAGATGCTCCCATTAGGGGTTGCCACAGTGGATCATCTATTTCCATATTACTCTCACTGCACCACTCAGAGAAGCTGATCGGAAAGAGAATTATTGGCATACAGCATCAAGCACACGCTGCCTCAGCCATGCTTCCTATTTGAACTACTTCTCACATGGCAAACGCTTCAAACTTTTCCTGTATGGACCTCGCGGTTCAGAAACAGTTTCATCCCAAGAGCTCTAAACGCACTCAATCAGTCCATCAAGTGCTCCTTGTAGAACTGTTTGTACTTATAAGTACAATTACCTCACTGTAAACTTGCACTACAGTTATAATATTGCACAACCTGAGCCACTTTGTAAAGCGCGTATTTACATATGATGACGATATTATTTTTTAAGATGAAATGCAGCAAAATATGTTTATTATATTATACAGATAAAACGTTTAACTTAATTTAAATAATCTATATTGTTAATAATTAAAGGATACGGTGTTGCTGCGCTAGCAAGGATCTGGCGCTCTGCTCACAGATTGTTCCTGCCATGCACTGTATGCTTCACTGGGACTGGCGTGAAGGATAGAATAATTAAACATGTACTAGGAAGATATTTCAATGTTTCTTAAAAGTTTTGAAGAATCGTTGTTATAAGCTTACAGATGGCTTAACATCCATTACAGAGCTGATCGTGTGGCGATCGGTTACTTGGAGAAAGAAAAGGAAGGACAGGAATTGGAGGTTAGTACGTTAGAAATAAACAGTACTGCTGGGGCGGCCTTAGGCATATGCAAACTGTGCACCTGCACTGGGCCACCACGCCAATATATATTGAATATAAAACAGAAAGAGAAAATATGCAGAGGCAAATTTAGGCAAAAGTTAAACGCTTGTGTCATGAGCACAAGGCGGCCCAGCAGAGTCCGCAACAGACGTGGCCATCTGCCGTGCATAAGATACCATATTGACATTGGCGGGCGAAGAAGCCACCGATTCTTTCTCTGCCCAGGGCCACCACGAGCCTAGAGCTGCCCTGGAGTACTGCTGCAATAAATTATTTCATCGAAGGTGGCGCACAATCACTACGCCACCGTGTTCCCATGTTTAATAATGTGTTTTAACTCCTATCATCATGAAAATGATATCACGTATACATCTCAGTATTTTAGTTATTCAGAGAGCTGTAATATCGCGAATGTAATGGATTCTGTGTCCTGTCGGAGGTAGAGAAAGCCGGTTTAAGAAGCACGTAGTGATTCACACACAGAGCACATAGAAGAACACATACAAAACAAAGCATTTAATGTGCTACTTTACTTACGATGTGATTTGAGAAACTAGTTAAACGATTTTAAGATGAAGTTTATGATGTTCTACTTTAATGACAAAATAAACTACGTGATTAAAGTGGAAATTTCGAGATTGAAGTTGACATTTTGTGCTTTTTTCCCCACTGTTTGCCTTTTTTTTTTTTCCTCTGTACCCTAATAAGCTTTCATATGACACTCAGACGGTGGGCTACGACTCGCCTTTTCACAGCGACTTTGATATTTAATTTCATTTTTATTTCAGGCACTGTGCGACTTTGTGAACTTGAGCTTTCGAGTTTCTCTGACACGCTATGTCACTCGATCAGCTTCCTTTTGTTGTTTATACCACTGTTTAAACCAACAAACAGTACGTTTTTCATTGCCTCCTCTTGGTATTCGCTGAAAATCTTCCATTTTCCCCTCTTTCTTTTCCCATTGTCTTTTCACAGAATGCTGAGATTAAGGGCTATTTATATTGAATTACATATTCAAAGAGGAGTAATTCTGGGAGGAGTTGGGGCGGGACAGCAGATGTGTGCACAAGCGTTACTTTTCATGCTGACCGGGATTTATGTAGCGGAAGAACGCGGAAGTTAGCGAATGCACAGATTCCTGTGTCTGCATTTTTCTGTGCGTAAGCACATTTCGGCTTTTGTGCTTATGTCATGTTATAGTGCGAATTCTACGCACGGCCTTATGCAAGAGGCCCCAGGAGAGTTGTGTAGGACCACATGGTAATAATAAAGCTATGTTTATAGAGAAGCCATTAAACATGAGGAAATATTTTCTCGTTTATGTTTGCTCACTGTGTTCCACCTGTCGTCCCCCCCAGAACCCTGATTAAGGGAGTTTGACAATATTATATTATTATTTCCATTATATTATCTTTCCAGTATAAAATCACTTCTATTTCTTGCATCCATAGCCAATATAGGATTGTCATGGCATATACTTTTACCACACCTAGAAAATTTTTTTTTTCCTGTCAAATATCAAATCCCAAAAATTAAATTCAATCAATCAAGATTTGTATTTTTGTTTTTCAACTTACTTTTTCATAATTGTGACATGCCTTCATTTGTTTATGCAATTTGCTTTGTTATGCAAAGGCATTTTTAGCAATTGTACAAAAAATCTCCAAAGAACTGTAGACAATAGAAAACTAAATGAAGTGAGAAACAAAGCCCAAATTTAACCATATATGTCCACTTTGAAGCAAAGGTTATTCCTGCAAGTAACAATGAAAGTGAATACATAATTGCCAGGGCTTTTCCAAATCCTTTTCACTGTGTTTTTTTTTTTTATTTGCGAGACATTCCATTTCTAAGGCTGGGTTTATACTTCACACAACATGACCCATGCTCCTGCGGATGTTACCGCTACACAAGTGTTCTACTATTTATACTTGTGTGCGTAATTTACATAAATCTGGGAGATTCCACCAAGTGGCAGTGTGAGATACCTTTACGGTGAGAAAATGTTCGGTTTCCTTGTGTTGTGAATGGCCTGAAACATCTATTAAATTCCAAGGACACCTTGCCACAATATCTCTGAAAAGGATGGATGTTTAATGATTACATCTGTCAATCCAGGAACACACCTATTCCAGCATGCATCGGGTGTGAGGCAGAAACAATCTATGGATGAGGCATCAATTCATCACAAAGTGAACACAAGCGCACACCCACACACTCAAGCATCATTTTAGCATCACCAAATCCCCAAATGTTCATGCCTTTGGAAGTAACGGGAGCACACTGTGGAAACCCAATAGGAAAACATGCAACTTCCAGGCAGTGAACACCAGGGACATGACTCCCTGAAAGGCAGCAGTGCTACAGCTCCGCCACCATGCTACCCTGATATGTGTAGTTGTTAAAAGTATTCCTTATTTAAATCAAGTTAAAAATTTATCTGTAAAAATGTAATATACATACTTTAATGTATTTCATCGAGATTAAAGCCGAATTCTCCACTTTAATCACGAATGCATTTGTATGTGTGCTTCACCACATTGAACCATTCCTCAAACACTGAAACATGCACATCAGTCCTGTAGAATCTGCAAAGCGCCTTTTTGTCACATGTTGATAGTAAAGAGAGACTCTGACATCACTTGATCACACTGCACCCCCCGATTTTTTGCTGATAACTGCAACTAGCACATGGATCATGTTAATTTCTGAGAACATTCTTGGAGGATGCGTCAAATGAATTTTGGGAATGCGTGACAGCCATAAAGCATCCAACATCACTTCATTCCATTACATATAGCATTGCAATAACATCTCATCTAAAAAAGTATGGTTATTAGTAGCTAGCCTCTTAAATGTCTAAATTGCTAATTCTGTGTATGCCCTTCTGTACCATTTTATCAAAAAATGCCATTTCCTACTAAACAGCTACAGACACAAGTTTTACTTCTGGACTGTTCTGCTCAACATACTCCCACAAGCACTACCAACTGGCTCCTTAACGTATACCATATAGCTTTTTGTTTACATCAAAACACAATATATGCTAGCCATCTTGACTGGAGTTCAGAAGAAGTATTGCTCCACTAGAAAAGCTGTGATAAAAGATTATTTAAACTGTAAATTGCATGTTTGGTCTGGTTCCATATTGTAAGCATCTCTGGGAGACACTGTTGTAGATCCTTCTTTTGTTTTTTTGTAAAATACATCTTCAATTAACCAAGTAAATGCCTATGGTTAATAAAAGCACACTTCAATTGAGAAAAATGCATTAATTGTAATAATAATCTTTTATAATAATATTTTATAATAATAATCTTTTATTTAGATCTTTATTTGTCTTAAGGAGTAAATTTTGCCTTTTACAGATGTTCAATAAATAAATACAACACAGCTCCCCTCAAACAAACACCAGAATTACTAAAAAGAAGAAAATTTCAAACTTGGCGAAAGTTAAAAAAAAAGAGAAATTTTGTTGTTAGTATATTGCCGATAACGTGCATTTATTGGGACACAAAGCAGGGAATATAAAGAAGTACTGCAGGATTTTACTTCTATTGCGGACCAGGCCTTTGTATGTTCATCTATTTGTGTCCAAGTTTTTATAGCTTGTATGTTTGCTGCCCAGTAATAAAACTGAAAAAGTTAGGTAGAGCCATGCCACCTTCTGCCTTTGGTCTTTGTAGGGTCGCTCTTTGGATACGTAGATGTTTTGAGTTCCAAATAAATGAGGTTATTGTTGAATCTAATTGCTTAAAAAATGATTTATTGATGTATATTGAAATGTTTTGAAATAAAAAAAGAAGCTTAGGAAGAATATTCATTTTAACAATGTTAATTCTTCCAGCTAGAGTGAGATGAAGGGTTGACCATCTATTCAAGTCTTGCTTAATTTTTTCCATGCAGACTGCAAAATTTTGTTGATAAAGAGTTTTGTGTTTACTTGTAATGTTTACCCCAAGGTATTTAAACTGTTCTGCAATGATAAAAGGTAGGGTGTCTAATCTAATATTATATGCTTAGAATTCACTGGAAAGAGTACATTTTTATTCAGATTAATTCTGAGACCAGAGATATTTTGAAATTCTGTAAGTGCTGTTAAGACTGCAGCCACAGAATTTTGTGGGTCTGATATATACAGTACCATATCATCTGCATATAGAGAGATTTTCTGTTCCAGTCCTTCTCTGATAATCCCTTTTATCTGATCAGCATTTTGACATTAAACCACCAGTGGTTCAATGGCAATTGCAAATAACATTGGTGACAATGGGCATCCCTGTCTGGTACCTCGTTCTAGTTTAAAGTAATCTGAACAAATGTTGTTGATACAAACTGAAGCTTCTGGATTGGTATACAGTAGTTTGATCCATGAACAAATGTTCGGGCCAAACCCAAATTTCTCTAATGTAGTGAAAAGGTATTTCCATTCAGTCATGTCAAATGCTTTTTCTGCATCCAATGATAATAGTATTTCTGGGGTTTTTGACTTTGTTGGGGAGTACATTACATTAAACAGGCGTCGAAGATTGGAAGATAAGTGTCAACTCTTGATAAGCAAATTGTATATTTTACTTATAAACCTGATAAACAGGTTAGTCTTGTGTCTTGATAAACTAGTTATGAACATTTGATACATTTGTACTTTGTTTTTTTTGTTGCTGTGTTTCATACAGCTCAAAATTTGGTAAGAAATAAATACTACATAATTAAAATGGTAATCCATATTTATAATTATACCTCAAGAATAATGAATGTCCAGCAACAAAGCTGTAGTGTATCAAACATTTCCCGGATCTGCCACTTGCGATGAATTGTGCTGTGCTTTTGGATAAACATGAATATCAACTCTGTCTTTGGTATCTCCACCTTTCAAAACTCATATCACTAACAACTCATCACATGTTGGTATTATTATATATGCAAGTGTGATCTTTCAGATTCATATAGAAATCCAAGAAAACTTCTTTTTACGTGTTTTGCAGATAAATTTCATGTAAAGTGCAATATTTTTGGATGTATGGATTTGTATCCATTATTGGCTGTAGAATTTCTAATACGTTTGATTGTTTAACTCTTTCGATTCTATGTTGCATCGCTTCTTCGTGATCATAAATATAAACCAGACCGAATTGTCATTTCTTTGAAATTAAACTTGTAGTACCTTTAATTGTTGTAGGACCACAGATTCTCATAGGGTATGGTCCTGACTCCTGTAAATCTACATTTTGAGCATTGAATGATGTGAACACGAAAAGATTATTGTGGATTCGGATATTTTGCCTGTAGTGTTTGTGGATTTCACTTTCATCCAAATAACATATCTTTTATTTCTTACAGATATGCCTCTTCATTTGGAAGAAACACTACTTTTCCCTGATGGAAACACGAATTAGACGAACTACAAGTCTCAGACTTAAACTTTTAGGGCCGAACAATATCTACAAACTTCAGCCATATTACCTACTGTATGTCCATATATTTGATCTCTTTTCGCTGTTCCGTTATTTTATGGAGTAATTTCCATTTGTTAGCGCTAATGCGATCTTTACTATTTGTTTTTTGAGACTATTGAATTTTAGTACTTTCATAATCATTAACCTGCTCTGCATGTGTATCACGCCAACATTTTTGAACCTCTTTACGATGTTCTACTTCTACTCTTTGTCTTTTCTTCTTCTACTGTTTGTCTTTTCTTTCCGCCCCCGCTTGGGCCTGTTAGGTTTCAATTCATCTCTTAACACAAAGTCTCATCTCACGGGACTTGAAATTATCTCTCTGAAAATGTCTCGTCTCATCTCTCTGAAAAAGTATTGTCCGAAGATTTTTTTTTTTTTATACAATACTAGGGGCTCCACCCCCAG
The DNA here is from genome assembly GCF_016835505.1 of Polypterus senegalus. Classification (NCBI taxonomy): domain Eukaryota; kingdom Metazoa; phylum Chordata; class Cladistia; order Polypteriformes; family Polypteridae; genus Polypterus; species Polypterus senegalus. The sequence goes on from NC_053155.1 coordinate 151,246,285, forward strand.
CTCGCTTCGCTCGCCCTCCCCTGTGTTTGGTTTATTGGATATACAATTTAAAGAGATTGCTATTTTCATGGGAATTGTTACATATGCATTATATTCACTTTTACTTTAAAAACTTTTGTAAAAACAATACTTGTCCTTTATTTCCGGCCCCGTGCGTGGTTATATCTCTTTCTCGCCAGACATATAATGTTGCTCACGTTGTGAAGGGGGGGTGGCTGAACACATGCTAAGGATATGCCGTTGAATCATCTGCTATCTTTTTGCTGCTTGCGAGCTGCCTATTCTGCTTGTCACATGTCGTTGTTTTAAGAGCTGGGAGCACATGATGCTTGTCTGCCAAATGCAATCCAACAACTGCTTGGTTAGATGTCTGTGGACTTATTTTAAATGATGGCTCACTGCCTTGTCTTGCATGACATTGTAAAAACAATAATTGTCCTTTATTTCCGGCCCCACGCGTGGTTAGTAGTAGCTGCTCCTATACTGCTCCTTTGATCATTTTAAAGCCTGTATAGCCTCTCTCCTTTTTGCCACTTCGTGTCTCTGCTGCTCGCGTTGTGCTCGATTCTCTGTGATCATAAATATACACCTCACTGAATTGTGTTTTCTTCGAAATTAAACTTATCATTGCTTTAACTGTTGCGGGACCACAGATTCTCATAGCAAATGTTCAATTATTGTGTAAATCTAGGTTTTGTGCATTGAATGATGCAAATGCGAAAAGACTTTGTTTTCGGCTCTTTGCCTTTTATTTCTAACCTCACTTTGTCCTGCTATTTTTTCAATTACACCTGGTCCTGATGATTAATTTCCTTTTGTTTGTGCCAACGCAATCTTTTAATTGTCGACGTTTCATTTATAACGTATTGTTCTTTATATGCTTTATATGCACTGAGACACCTGTATCTGTGTGTGCTGCTTCCCTTTACACTACTGATTTTTTTTGCCGGCCATGCTCTGATATTGCTTGTAAGTAGGGCGTGTCTTGGAAGAATCTCATGTTCTATATCCCTGCGATCTTTCGTCTCGCAGGTCTTTTATTTGTCTTCCATGATCTTAAAGTGAAGATCACGTATCGTCTCCTAGTCATTCTCTCCCACAGGATTTTTTTTTTATAATAGAGAGACAGTAATATAAATATAAGCTTAAGAAAGATCTTATATAAACTGGCTGATTGTCACATTTGCATTCATTCATTCATGAATTGGCTCACAAATTTCTTAAATTTAAAAAAATTCTCAAGTTTCACAAATGAGAAGTGACCTTTTTGTTCATCAAGTTCAATGGCTATCTTATCATCACATATTATCCAGATACTTCTGAAACGCTGTCAAGATTACACTTAAACAAAATTGCATGACTTAGTACCAATTTGTTCCATACGTCCAGGACCCTTTTGGGAAGAAATTAATTCTACAATCAACATAATTTAATGCATTTTCCCTTAACTTTGGCCAGTGTCCACAATCACACAATTATCTACTTAACTTGAAGAATTCAAATAAATCAACTTTATCAATCAATATTTTTGAGAATTTAGTAGCCTAAATTAGCTCTCCAAGTAATCGCTTTTGTTCAATGCTAAGAAAGTTCAATTTCCTTACAAGACAGGACAGGGTCTTTAGCTTTTAGACTAGAATTGCACAAAAAAATCTCCATATGCAGTTTCACTATTACAAAGTGCATGTCTGAGAATAACACATGTTTCATATACAACAGTTTAAGAATAATATCTAACTTTTTCTTTGCCTTACAATTGCTTCTGCTCATTTCACGAATCATAAGACTATTGCTTCAAAAAAAAAAACTCATACATACGTTTCCCATATCTTTCACTTATATCAAGAGTTAACTCTGCCTTCCTGTAACTCTGTCAAGTTGTCTACAATAAATTGCATAAATGGTGGAAAATATACCATGACTGATGAAATGCGACCTATTCTTTCAGACTCGTTTGTGTAATTAGTTTCTGGATCAACTAAGCCTTACTATTTAAAATTTAGAATATGCAGTAATTCAATAATCTGAAAATATACAAGTTAGGCTGAAAGCAAACTAGCACAAATCTGCTACAGTTTAGACTGCTCTAACCCAGCACCAATCCAAATGCAACTGGCCAAGGAACAGTTCAAAAATAAATGATATAAAGAGTGCCATGAACAGAGTCCTATCAAGTCAGTGGCTCTGATGCATTATCCTGCAATCCGTGGAGGTCACAAAATCTCTACATATGGTAAAAGTAATTGACATAGGAGCTAGGACAACCTGCCGTTGCATGACCCACCATCCCTTCCTTGGTGTTGTTCCTCTGGCTCCCCAGATCTTTCCTCCTGGGTGGAACAACCTTACTGCAACCAGCACATGATCTGTCTGTCATTCTGAACACAGTCTGAAAAAGTTATATCCAAGCAGCCAATATATTCTGTGCCAAACTGGGCTGAGCACCTGGCAATAATTCCTGTGCCTATAAAACATACTTAATTACACTATTTCTATAACTGAAAAAATCATGTAATTGAGGAATTTTTAGTATTCTACAGCAGCAGAATAAGCATCCAGAGGTCACAATGACTTGACTCTTTAACTATGTCTGGCCATTATTACCTTTTATTTTTAGCCTGATATTCTCAAGACTGCCACTAGAATGCTTCTATGAAACAAATATAGAAAATAATTATTATAAACCTGACAATGCTGGCTGGTTTTAGGCAAATCAGATTAATACATTGAAGTGTGATCTTTTTGGCATGGACTACATATGCCCGAGAAAACTTGTTATTATTAAATGTTTGGGAATGCACTCACCTTGATATTATTCCCACCCAAATTAAACCACTCCAAATGAACTAGATCCTTCAAACCTTCAATAAAGCCAATACTATTGTTAGGTAAATTCAGGACCCTGAGATTGGTTAATCTACATAATCCCATCAGTCGTACAATCCGATTGTTTGCCACAGACAACTATACAAAAAGATGGAAAAGAAAAAGAACATTAACATGAAAAATGACAATTTTATTTACTTCAAATTATTATCAATGAAATACACATCACAATTTTTAGATAATTAATTTCTTTACTTGAGATTTGCAGAGAATATCACAATGTATTTAACGCTGACACAAATTGTAATGCATTTAATTTTTAGTTATGTGTTAGAATATTCAACAGAAAATGCACAAAACCACAGAAGGACAGAAAAACTTGCTAATAACAGAAAGAATGTAAATATAGTAAATATTTTTTTGCATAATACCTGCATTAAATCTTTGCATTTTTCCAGATGTTCTAGTTTTATTATCTGGTTTTTGTCGAGGATTAATGTGTGACAGCCAGAAGGACATGGAAATGAATCATCCAGTTTCTGGATTCCCTGACCCGACAGATCCACCACAGCAGCTTAAAATAATAGACAATTGTTATACATCACCAAAACATATCATCAGCTATAAAATGAGTTTGTTTTGCTTACCTTTATTTCATTTTCTTCACTGATCAGACTTAATATGTTAAAGTTTACTGTACAGCTCAAAGCTGGTAAAATACCCATAATAAAATGCATTATTACAATTTTGAGCGAACAGAAATATTAAAAAGATGTCCCTTAAACTATATGAGAATGAACAACAGCTCTCATGGACAACTGTATTTTCAACTAACTGTTTTTCCAGCTATCACCAGTGTTATAGTGAATTTAAAAGTGAAAATTTTGAAATGCTCAAATTATTATGATTAGCTGTGAGAAATATATTGCTTTATTGTTTATATTTTAATAACTCTTTAAAAGTATACAAAACAAGTATACTTGTACTCATGTCCATTATTTCTCTGTTCTGATCTATGGTAAACTGTAAAACATTATTAACTTACAGCTGATTTTAAAAGATTATTTCAACCTATGCATCATCTTTGTTGGCTGAAGAGAATCTGTTCTTGAGGAGTACCTCTGTAGAAGTTTTTAAAAGTACCATTTCTAAGGTCTCCAGTTTCTACAAGACTTGTTAACAAGGCTAATGCCTGTACCATTCCCAAAAGAAAGAAACAAGTAATACCAAGCACCTAAAATCAAGCTATTTGTTCCTTTTACAAATTTCATAATTTGCTCTTCTGTTTCTTCAAAGTTGGTGATGTAATCATTTGAAATACGTATTCTTCTATAGTTTTTTTTTTTTTTTTAAGTGAACACGTATCTGCCTGCTGACTGTTTTCATTATATTGCTAAGTAGTTTCAGAAAATTGAGAATTGTGTTGTTCCTTGTTATTTGTTTAGCAGTAACAGCCTATAACACACTCGTTTCATTTGGCGTTATGACAACATCACCTAGCAGTAATGTCAAAAGTGGCGCAATTATGAAAAAAACTTAAGAATAACTAATAATTCAATAAAACTCAATCAACTTACTGGCATTGTCTGTTATATTACAACGAAAGATATGTGTTCAATTCCGGTCGGTGCGAAATAAAATGAGGTGCCGACTTTAAAGCAGGGATAGTTATCATGTTGGTATAAAAAAAAAACTAGTGATATTTAGCTATTCTACAACATGAAAAATATATGCGAAAAGATTACATTAAAATACCTACCGTTTTTGTCTTGTGTCAAGCCGGAGATTACCATCGTGGACGGTAAAAAAAACACCGAATTTACTCGCTAATTTTAAATAAGTCGTATCAAACTTTTAAAACTAAATGCACAGACAACTTTAATCAACGTCTACTTTAAAAAGGAGCCAGCATTCTTCGAACTTAAATGTTTGTCTATTTGCCTCTAGCAGCACTGCGATTGACCATTTGCTGTATTTTAGGGACAACTGCGGTGGACCGAAGAATTCAGTAAAATCGCGTAGGAAACTAAGAAATAGTACATATTTAATCTGAAATCTAAAATACAACTGATCCAGCCTCGATCCTTAACGTGGACAAGAAGAGTACTCCGCCGTGTACAACTGCATCCTTGCTACTGTCATGTTCCAATCTGCCCGATGGCAAAAAGATACGGAAAGTGGCGCAAAGCACAATGTGATTTGTAGTTCTCATCTGTTCAAAAGCAAATCTGTCCAAATACACACTCGTCCCCAATAAAACTACATTGACCGTGAGGCATTGCCTAGTTACCCTGTTTGCACTCAAAACAGAATTGGGTCAAGCTTTGTTTTATATTTTGGTCGTGGAATTCTGCAGTATAACAAAACTTAAACTAATAACACCGCACAGTTATACTCCGTATTAAGGTGATATATGCGAGTCATATATTGCAACGATAACTCTACGCACCTTTCCGGAATGCCATTTTCGCTTCTGTTGTGTCTTCAATAGCCGCCATACTTCCCGCTTGTCTAACGCCAGGCAACGGCTTTAGCTGCCGATTGGTCGTAATAATTCTACTTCAAAATAATATTACTAATAGTTTTCTGAATATTTAATGATGAGAAATAACATTTTATATAAGTTATTTATATTTCTAATAATTATTTGAGTAATTAATTATTTACCGGAAGGTAGATACGGAGATCCCATGATGCTCTCTTCCTCTTCGCCATTTAGCCGTAGACATGAAGTGAGTGATTCTTGTTATCAGCAACCATCCTCTTGTAAATCCAGTATACAGTCATTCATGAGATATATATATCATGTCTAATTCATTTTTATTTTTTCCTCCTTTATTCTTTTTTAAATGCAGGGTCGAACTCTGCAGCTTTAGCGGTTACAAAATCTACCCTGGCCATGGCAGGCGATACGCCAGGATTGACGGGAAGGTAAAACTAAAGTCGCTCCAGATTTGATTTCGGCTTGTTTAATAAATATATTTTTCATAAATGTATTGTTCTCTTTTTTGTTTTACTTAATGTGTTATGATTTAAGTTTGGTACAGTATATTAATGTGTCTTTAAAGTTCTATTCTTCTGGCTCCGGTGTTCGGAGTTTGCCCGAGCAAGTATGATGCTCTGTTGCTTATATTTTGTGTTAAAGCGTTAGCTGATGGGTGGTTTTGGTGAATCCATGTTACGAACGTCAAATGGCAATCAATAAGTAGCCTGTCCTCAAAAGTGTAGAACAGGCCTATGTTTGTAGTTGCTGGATGTCTTCTCCCTTAACTCCGATCGCGGGGTTAAATCGCCCGGGTTCGGTTAGTGAGCCACGTTTGTTTGACATTTTGGGGGTCCTCACATTTACTGTAAATCTTGTTATAAATAAAGGATTCCTCCTCCCCCAAGTGGCGTTGGAAAGTAAACTACTATTGTCTGCGAATATACTTAATAGTAAATAAGGTGAACCGGAAGTTAGGTTAAAATTTGTACGCATCAGTAATTGGAGAAGCTTGGAGTCGCCTGCTTGATGACTTCTCTTTCTAAACGTGCCTGAAGGGAAATAAAGACTGTTAGCACATTACAATTTCTTCTTTTTGCTATTTTCTACTTAATTAACCTTTGTTCTTTTAAAGGTTTTCCAGTTTTTGAATGCAAAATGCGAGTCGGCATTCCTTGCAAAGAGGAATCCTCGACAAATCAACTGGACTGTCTTGTATAGACGTAAACACAAGAAAGGCCAGTCTGTAAGTATATTTCTTGAGTCAACCAAGCATGGAAAATATGGTTGTACTTTAACACACATTTTTGGTGTGTGGAAATAATTTATTCATTTTTGTTCTTCATCTAAAAGTATTTCATTGTATAAGCTGGTGTACATGTCTTCTAAGACACTATAATGTGGTTTGGGAGATTTGATGTTTTCACACATAAGCAAAAAGACACAGCTTTAAATATACAAGTAGTGACATTATAAGCAATCAGACACAGCTTTAAATCTACAAGTAGTGAACTGTCACATTGACATGGTGGTGATTCATAGTAAAATGTGTGCAGATCAGAATCTGTTTTCAATTCTCATGTTACATGAAAATGTTTATAAACCCTTCTCACTCACACCAACCTACGTTTGATTTGTCATGTTTGGTAGGAAGAGGTGCAGAAGAAACGTGCCCGTCGTGTTGTGAAGTTACAAAGGGCTATTACTGGTGCCTCACTGGCAGAAATTCTAGCCAAGAGAAATCAGAAGCCTGAAGTGCGCAAAGCCCAAAGGGAACAGGCAATCCGGTGAGTCTTGTGTTTTTGTCCACAGAAGATTAATTGTTTAAGCACCTTGAAATTATTTAAGTAGTTATGCCTAACTAATAGCAATGTAGTCTTATTAGTGAATTTTCTGGCCATTCCAAAAATGTATCTTCAAATTACCAAATGTTATCCTGCTGAAAAAGTATATTTGCAGTTCAGCACATGGAAGATATGAAGGGATATGCCTGATCAGTAACTTTTTATTCAGATGTCATATTGTGTTTAAATGTTACGTATATCAAGGCTTTTGTTGCGTCATGTTAACTAGACTACCAGGTGTTCATAGCCTTGTTTGTGTTTAAATTTTTTCTCAAAGAAACGTACAAATGTTGCTTTTTTGCTTGAAAAATGACGTACTGTAAAATGTGCAAAATACTAAAAGTACAAAGTCGGAAGTGTATAAAGTGTAACTATACAAATCTCTCTATTATAATAATAAAAAAAATCCTGCTTTGTGGCGAGTTTTTCTGGAAGATTTTTTTCAAGTCACGTGAGTTGAGACCTTGGCCATGAGATTTATTCAGGTCACAGCCTCCTGTCAACCATTTTCAACCACGCACATGGTAATCTCACCTTCCATTCTTGTGAATGCTTTTGACAGACATGTTTTCTGCTTTCTCAGCTCTTATAAAGTTTATAATGTTTTCCTTGGTTTAAGTTCCCAATTAAAGAAGACGTATTATATCCATATGTTGTTGAAGAATTTCATCACAAAGGGTCATCAATAGAAAATATAGAAAGATATGAGGCTAGGACAAGATGTGTCTGCACCATTGCCTGCGTAACACTCAGGCCTGTTGCTTACACCTACATAGTTTCCCAAGCAATGCTCAGCACTAATGCTGTTGACACACTTTTATAGCCCAGGTAATTCTCGGGTGTAACGTTTACACAAGCCGTGTCTGTACGGTTGGCCCTGTTGACACTTAAGCACAGTTTTTACACCCCGAGTGATGCTGAGCTCTAACGCTTTAAGGAGGTGAGGACCCAAATTTGAAAATCAGCAGTGTACTGGGATCCAAGAAGATGATTATCGTTATGTCAGCAGAATAATATAGAGACATATAACAATGGCCATACAATAAAAAAAGTAAATGTTTTCTTTCAGTCATATTTTTTTGAAGTGAATATTAAGAGAGCAAATTTCTGTTTATTTATATACCAAATCTGTTTATTCAGAGCCGGGTGATGGGGCAGCTTACCCCTAACCCAGAAACCATGGTGTTCGAAGCAGAAACAACACCTGAACAGGATGTCATTCCCATCACTGCAGGAACACACACACGATATAGGGCCAGTTCACCTACGCTGCATGTGTTCAGACAGTTGGTGGAAAGCCACGTGCACACAGGAAGAATATGCAGACTCCATGCTGGGAGCACCTGTAGCTTGTGCTTAAAACAACTATCATTCAAAAGGAGAACAGAATTTAGGTGTGTCCCTGCTTGAGGAAGTGCTTAGCTTTTAGCTTGGTAGGAATACGTAGATTTTTGAAGGCATAGGTGACACAGTGACCTTTCATACTGACACCTGTTAAATTGTATAATTAAAATTTTTTTAATTTGGCTGCATTGATTAACAGCCTTTAAAATACATTTTTTAAATGAGCTCCACTATTAAGAATTGATTTTTTAATGAGTTCACAAATAGTTTCAAATAATACAGTTTCTATTTAACAGTTTAACCAAAAAGTTAAGTTATTCCTAAAATAAATATGCACAATTTCCGTACAACTTACAGGTGAAAGGATAAGTCTTGCTGAATAATTTAGTGAACAATCCAATTTAAAATGTTTTCTACTAACGTGCTGAATGATTACTGCATGTCTCACTTTGATATTTTGAAGTGTTCTTGCTGTTCTCAGTTGGTCTAACATACATTTCATATTACCAGTAGATTATTTGTAGAACTACTTTAAAATAGTGTGATAAGAAGGAATTTTTTCTCATTGAGGCATGTTTGACATAAAACAAAGTACCTCCTTTGCCAATTTAAGTTCAGTGCCTGTTATAAAGCAAACGCATAATGAGGAACCAATCAGTTGTCCATGACCACTGGAACATCATTTAGTATAAAACATGACACAATAAATACTCTCAAACATGACACAATAAATACTCTCACTCTGTTGACTCACCTCTCACAAAACACTGAAAATTGGCACATTCTTGAGTCGCACCTGCATTTTTCTTTTCAACATTTCAGACTACTGTGGCGGTCTCTCTTCCCCTTATAAGCTCGTCCGTCATTTCTTCCTCTCTCTCCCTTTTTTATTCAAGTGTTTGCAGCCAGTCCTGGCTCACTGGTGAAATGCAAGGTGGGAATGTTTTTTTTTTTTGGTTTTTTTGACACAAAAACAAAAGCGGTCTGTGGTGCGTCACCATTGTTTCACATACTACACTGACACGAATAGTATGATAAATAGGTGGTTTATCACTTGTTACAGAATTTGCACTTGGACAACTTGCTTAATTTTACCACACAATTAAATGGAGACCCACAGTTTAAGAAACACTGGCCTATACCATTATATAGTTACTTCAGCCTGTATTGTTTACCCTGGCAGAATAGATCTATAGTTAAGATTTTTTTTTTTTCTTGTACTTTTTCTTTGAGTCGGCATGAATTGGCAAGAACTAGTTGAAATTCTCTAGCCTTTTGCCTCTGTGCTTTGGTTTTTGCCTTTTTACAGTGCAGAGTTGAGTTGTCACCTGCAAAATGAGTTGCAAATTCAGATATCTCTTCCAGAACTGCTGCTGTGCACTGCTGATATTTTACTGATTTTTGCCCATTTGTTGGCACCTTTTTAATTAACCTTTTTTTTTTTTCCTAACAAAAGAATTACTGTTAGCTGGGAGATGTTGGTCTGTACATAGTAACCTTTGACACTGTAGTATGTGAAAATTCTACCAAAGTTGTTTTGAGTTATACCCATGGTGGTATAACTGGCAGCCAATGCTATGCCATACAAAAAGTAGTTATATTTTAATATTTTTGTGTGCTCATGAATGTTGATTTTAACAATCCACTGTTTACATTTTTGATCAAATTTTATTTACATAAATGATATATACCAATTAGAACTGTATAAAGGATAGATCTATTTAACCAATAGCATTTCTTTGCAGGTTTTCAACTGTTTACATTCAAAACAGATTTTTAGTCACCAGTAAAGAAAATTATCATGTAGGTTTTTTTTTCCCCTTCTGGGAACATACTGTTTGTATAGGTTAAATAGATTTTAAAATGTTTATTTACAATCCTACATTATTGCCAAATGCAATGGTATGTTTTAGTCCAGTATCAAAACAGTGTTTCTTGCATTTAGTTTGTAAATATTCACCTTCATGAATCGTTGCATAGTTCTTTGCCAAATGTTTTAAATTGGCATGCATCATTTCAAACTGGACACACTAAATTTTACGCATATGTAGTGCTCATAGAGGAAATAATTTAGGCAAGCAACCCACTCTTATCATTAGCATTTCCAGGACTTTGAATGCTGGCTAGTTTTCTAGAAGTTGCTATTCAAATAGACTAAAACAATTGTGTTTTGTAGTTATGCACATTTTGTGAGTCCTAGAAAGTTTTGGCTTTTGTAAAAAAAACTTGCGCATTCCTCCAGGCATATATGGTGCTTGATACTTGGTGAATCAGTAAGTTGTGGTTTTATTCATTTAGATGAAACCATTTAAAACGAACTTTGAGCAGATGCTTGACTTCTTTTTTAGACTAACTATTTTGTCAAGTAAGTGTTGATTGTGCCTGGTTGTTCGTTGTGGAAATCTTTGTACATGCCATTTTGGTATTCAGATGTGTATAATTACAGTCGCGTGGCACTGGTGCCTATCCTTACAACATTGATTAAAAGTCAGATACCAACTCTTGATGGAGAGCTCATAGTGCCTTCTGTCACACACACATCTTATCACTATGCCTAGTTAGAATTGATACCCTGATAGACACATCTTCATGGTGTGAGAGGAAAGCCAGTTGTGTGTAAACTAAGGAAAGATGTGAAGACTTCACATAAGCAGTGGCTATTGATGGGATTCCTTTCTTTCTCAACCTCAGAGTGGCGCATTTAATTTCAAGGCGCTAAAATAATAAAATGTTATTCTCACTGCCAATGTTGAGTTTAATCAGCTGCTTAACTTGCAGAAACCCAGCCAGTCCTAAGTCCCCTTCCCCTGCACCCTAAGCAGTGTGGCTCATCTCCAGAAGAAATATGTATAACAAGGATGCTCAAGCATAGTTCAACAAAATAGCATGTATTTTTTTATCCTTAGTCTGACTGATTTATTAAAATCTATATATTGATCAGGTGTAAAAGTAGTCAGAATGCCTCTTGAGTTGTTTATATTCTCTTGTAATAATGCTGCAGAAGAGAGAGAGATGAAATTTTGAAATTGTTTTTCATACACTTTTCAAACTATTTACGGTGGTTTCAGGGGTGGAACATTGTAGGAGCTAGTGTTTAATATGTCCTGCACAGATCTCTATTGGAACGTCACCTTTTGTAAAGCAGCACTTCAGCTCACTGCCACAGGCTAGAAGACCACTTCCAGCTACGTGTCGAACATCACATGCAAAACGAATGAAAAATGCTTATCTCTAGCAATTCAGTTCGGAAAACTTGTGATGTTTACTGGGCAGCGGGGGTTCTTTTCTCACATGATGGATGGATTAAAAGGCAGAATTCTACGTGACCATCTTCATCAAGCCCTTCCGTGAGAACCCTAAATCCAAAGAGGACCGTTTCATTTATGTTAAGTAGAATGCCCAGAGGGGACTGGCCGGTCTCATGGTCTGGAATCCCTACAGATATTTTTTTTTTTGTCCAGCTGTCTGGATTTTTTTTTTGTTTATGTTCCCCCCTGGCCATTGAACCTTACTTTTATTCGATGTTAATTAATGTTGATTTATTTTGTTTTCTTATTGTGTCTTTTATTTTTCTATTCTTATATAAAGCACTTTGAGCTACTGTTTGTATGAAAATGTGCTATATAAATAAATGTTTTTGCTCACATGGCACATTAAAATAACTTAGTATTGAAAAAAGTGTTAATGTGTTGAATTTGATTTTGATCTAGTAATCTGTATTTATAGGGCTGCTAAAGAGGCTAAGAAGGCTAAGCAAGTAACCAAGAAGGCTACGACCCAGAGTGCTAAGGTAAATAATTGGACATTTTATTGAAATATACTCAAAACACTTCAAAAGAATTTTTGAAAAATCCTACTATAGATACAATTCTACTTTCATATGGTATTAGTGATTTTTGCTTTTCTATCATTCTAAATGTCAACAGAATGTATACATTCTGAAGAGATTTAGACGTGCAGTCTTGACAATCAATCAATTTTGCATTGCTTGTCTACATATGGCATCAAGTGCTTCAAAATGTTTGTCAGTAGAGTTGTGTTGTGGAGTCCTATGCCATTTCTACATTATTTAATCTATGTAGGTTAGAGATGTCAAAAACCATGTCTTCAAAGACTTTGGTCCATTTCCATTCTTTGCTGTCTGTTTGAACAGGATTGTGGCAGTGCAAATTGATGACAGAGCTGGGTGACATAGCCAAAAATAACAATTTTCACTGTTCAATTTCTATCATGATAAATTCATATTACTGTAAGAGTGCATCTTAATACTGCAGACTGAGTAAGATGTTTTTATAGTTTGAAATATTTGTCAAAAAACACATGCAAAAATATATATACAAAATTTTCTAAACAAATGTTTTATTTGAAATACCACTTACGTAGCCCAACCTAACAAGCTGTGCAACAGTTCAAATATATTTAAATGTAAACATCACAGTAATATAAGCTTTATACATCAACTGTATTATAAAACACAATTCCGTGTGTCCAGTACCTCAACAGTTTGATTGGTCACAAAGTAAAAGGAAGTGTGCGTGGGAAATGCATGCGGAGGAATAAAGGTGCATGTTGAGAGAGTCACCTTCAAAGACTGAGTGTATAAAACTGGACAGGAAGTGAGAAAAGCACCTCAAAAATAATGAATCTTGGTGAATGTCAATGACTATATTCATAATGTCCTGTTGGCTTTTTGATCCTTTTTTATATGCAGTGATTTGCAAACATTGCCACAACAGACCGAGGTCTACATATTGCTCATCACATTAGTTGAGTGTTTCTTCTGACAAGCATCATATTCAATTGGTATCTTTTGAGATGGAGGAGTAGATTTTTTGAGAGTATTTGTTGGTGCCATATCTTGCATATTGGGTTTGTTGTTTGGTCTGATTTATGTTAACCAAAACATTATTACATAACATCTCTCCTCACATTATTTAAGACCATGTTAACTGTCGCATTTCTAGTTTATAGGAACATGCAATACTGCAAAGTGCCAGAACTGGTTGCTGTTCTGGTGTTTCACAAAGACTATATGTTTCGTGATAAGCCCCAAGCTTTGTCTATTTCTTTTAAAATAAGACAGATGAAAAATGTTCAAATTTTATACGTTAATCTTGTCTTCGTTTTTCATGATAAAAAATATTGATCAATTTATAGCCCATTACTAATTCATAATTAGTACTAATTCTGTTTTTGCTTCTTTAACAACTAACTGTGATTAGAATAATTAAGATCTCTGGTATGTGGAGATTTTAGTATTATAGGGGTATTTAACTGATAAAAACAGTAGATTTAGGTAGCCTCAGTCAATGGTCTGACTCCACTCTATCATCTATTACTATTTTTCTATTTATGCAGTTAGTATTTACACATTAATATTATCATACTTAATTTTTACCTTTCCTGCTTCTCTTTTCCTTTTTAGGCTACTTCTAAGGCTGCCCCTAAACAGAAGATTGCCAAGCCCATGAAAGCTCAGGCTCCTCGTGTTGGTGGAAAACGCTAATGTGGAACCACTGTTTAAAATAAATTTGATTTGTGTAAGAGTATTTGGTGGTGGTGTTTTTAAGAAAAACATCCAGCTGATGCTTCAACTTAAATACACAAGTTTACTACGGCAGAAGACTTATTGGGTACAAGCAAGCTTCAGAATCATCAGTTAGTCAGTTATACACTTCCACTTACCTGAAGTTGTTGTCAGTATTCAGTAATTATATTTGACATTGGTGTAAGAACAAATAGTGTAAACAAAACCCTAATCTCACTTGTTTCCTCCCAAAAGGTTTATGCTTATTTCATGGAAGTCAAAGAATACATGTGTAGTCTTTAAATATTAAATCAAAGCTTCTTTAAACCACAAAATGAATGTCTTTACAGTTGATAACCTGCTTGAAGATTTAATTTTGGATTAAGTAGATCATTGCACATGGCTGCAATGTGCTCACCCGTTGCCTGTTTTTATGCATTGTAAGTGCTACTTGCTATTTCATAACTATGGATTAGTATTGATGCAGGATATTCCAGGAGAAATGCAATTTTAATATTTACCATCATCAAGAAGATGTCCTGAAGAGATCAGTTTAAGGAGAGAAGGCTTTGGCACCCATAGTCTATTCTGCACCCAGGTATGAAGGGGGAAAAAGTTCTCTGGCATTTTTAGAAATTGCTGTGTGTTGGGTAGAGCTATTGTCAAGTCTTTATTTGTCAAGTCCAAGGCTGCAACTAGTCGAGATTGAGTTCCAGTAGAAGTGAGACATAGTCCAAAACCAAGTATTAACTATAATTTTAACTAATTACAGCCCAAATTTACTAATTCTGATGGTGCAATTAAGACTTGATTCTGCAGAACCCCTGCAGATTCATTTCAGATAATGGATTAAAGCAAGGAAAATGGATCTCGCTAGTCACTGAGTGGGCGTGTACACGACAAGACACAAAAATGTGGTAGGGAACATGTTGCTCCAATCCCAAACAAAATGCGATCCTTCTTCAAATTATAGAAATTAACAAAAACATTCTTGAGAGTTGATGCTTTTTGAATATGTTATAGCTTAGTGTATGAGAGTAAATGTATGTACAGGTGCTGGTCATAAAATTAGAATATCATGACAAAGTTGATTTATTTCAGTAATTCTGTCCAAAAAATGAAACTTGTATATTAGGTTCATTCATTACACACAGACTGATGTATTTCAGATGTTTGTTTCTTTAATTTTGATGATTATAACTGACAACTAATGAAAGTCCTAAATTCAGTATCTCGGAAAATTAGAATATGAGTTAAGACCAATGCAAAAAAAGGATTTTTAGAAATGTTGGCCAACTGAAGGGTATGAACATGAAAAGTATGGGCATGTACACCACTTAATATTTAGTTGGGGCTGCTTTGGCCTGGATTACTGCAGCAATGCGGCGTGGCATGGAGTCAATCAGTCTGTGGCACTGCTCAGATGTTATGAGAGCCCATGTTGCTCTGATAGTGGCCTTTAGCTCTTCTGAATTGTTGGGTCTGGCATATTGCATCTTCCTCTTCACAATAGCCCATAGATTTTTTGTGGGGTTAAGGTCAGGCGAGTTTGCTGGCCAATCAAGAACAGGGATACTATGGTCCTTAAACCAAATACAGGTAGCTTTGGCACGGTGTGTAGGTGCCAGGTCCTGTTGGAAAATGAAATCTGCATCTCCATAAAGGTTGTCAGCAACAGGAAGCATGAAGTGCTCTAAAACTTCCTGGTAGATGACTGTGTTGACCTTGGATCTCAGAAAACACAATGGATCAACACTAGCAGATGACATGGCACCCCAAACCATCACTGACTGTGGAAACTTTACACTGGACCTCAAGCAACGTGGATTTTGTGCCTCTCCTCTCTTCCTCCAGACTCTGGGACCTTGATTTCCAAAGGAAATGCAAAATTTACTTTCATCAGAGAACATACCTTTGGACCACTCGGCAGCAGTCCAGTCCTTTTTGTCTTCAGCCCAGGCGAGACGCTTCTGATGCCGTCTCTTGTTCAAGAGTGGCTTGACACAAGGAATGCGACAGCTGAAACCCATGTCTTGCATACGTCTGTGCGTGGTGGTTCTTGAAGCACTGACTCCAGCTGCAGTCCACTCTGTGAATTTTCCCCACAGTTTTGAATGGGTTTTGTTTCACAATCCTCTCCAGGGTGCGGTTATCCCTATTGCTTGTACACTTATTTTTCTACCACATCTTGTCCTTCCCTTCACCTCTCTATTAATGTGCTTGGACACAGAGCTCTGTGAACAGCCAGCCTCTTTAGCAATGACCTTTTGTGTCTTGCCCTCCTTGTGCAAGGTGTCAATGGTCGTCTTTTGGACAACTGTCAAGTCAGCAGTCTTCCCCATGGTTGTGTAGCCTATAGAACTACACTGTGAGAGACCATTTAAAGGCTTCTGCAGGTGTTTTGAGTTAATTAGCTGATTAGAGTGTGGCACCAGGTGTCTTCAATATTGAACCTTTTCACAATATTCTAATTTTCCGAGATACTGAATTTGGGACTTTCATTAGTTGTCAATTATCATCAAAATTAAAAGAAATAAACATTTGAAATACATCAGTCTGTGTGTAATGAATGAATCTAATATACAAGTTTCACTTTTGAATGGAATTACTGAAATCAACTTTGTCATGATATTCTAATTTTATGACCAGCACCTGTATATTTTAGGTGTTCATTTTACACTTATTTTATCAAAAGTGAAATAACAGTATAGGGTCAACTTAGACCACATTATTTCAAGTATGGTTTGTCACTTGGCATTACTCTTGACATTCTCTATGCATAATGTGTAACCTCCCAGTCTCATGAAGAATGTTGTGCTGCATTGAACTTGAAGTCACATTAAGTCAAATTCTCTCTGTTGGTAAATACCAAGTTAACAGGCTACAAAGGTAACAGCAAAATATGGAAAGCAATGTATTAAGCTACTTAAAATACGAAGACTGCATAAACTCAACTTTAGGAAAGAACTGCTTTTCAAAGAGGTACCTGCTTTAAACAGTTCATATAATTAACTTTCTAATGTGTTGTGAATTTTTCCCTTGTAGATAATGTGTGTGTGCACATCAGTCCTAAAATGCCAGTCAGTGCTCATTGGTCTCCCATACAGTTACTACAGCAGTCTATGGTTGTATGTGACATATAGGAATACATGATTTCATTTTATATTTTAAATATTGAAAAACAGTGAAATATATGACTTTTTTTATTATTCTGGACAAAAATCTGATTTTGGACAAACAGCTTGACTTTTAATCTGCAAAATTGTAAACAAGACGTTGACTTTACAAGCACATTTTTCAACAGTTTTATAACACACACAAACTTCCAGCTCCATTCTTAAAAACTGTTAAGTAATACTAACGGGACAGACAGGTTTTACATGACTAACTGAATAAAGCATTGTGTCTGCATAACCCTTTTGTTTTCTGGTTTAATATTGCAGTAAGGAATGGGTGTAGCCGCTGTAAATAAGGATATGAGGAAAATGTGTCATTTACGACTGAAAATGTAGTGAAATAAAAATGGAAGTTGACAGAGAATTTTAAAATCAACTAAAGCAGAAAAAGTCTTCCAATTTTTAAGCCATATTCAGATTGAATTGCTTTTACATGGGGGAGGGGGTCATGTAATTTTTAAGATCTATTCTGACAGGATTGTTTTTTACAGGTGTAAAGTGAGTACTTAAAATGGGGCAGTGACACAGTGCTAGTCCAAATCGGTATTTCACCATAGTTAATGTACAACCCCAATTCCAGAAAGCTGGGACGCTGTGTAAAATGTAAATAAAAAACAAATGCAAGGGTTTGAAAATCTCGTAAACCTATATTTTATTTATAATAGAATATAGGGAACATTAAATGATTAAACGTGAAAAGCTTACAGCGTTTAAAAAAAAAATAATGTAATTTTGAATTTGACAAAAGCAACTTTTCTCAGAAAAGTTGTGACAGGGCCATGTTTACCATTGTCTGTATACATCAGGGAAATGAGGAGACCAGTTGGTGGACTTTTGGGAGAGGAATGTTGTCCCATTCTCTCTGATATAGTATTCTAGTCCTAGGTCGTCTTTGTTGTATTTTTTTGTTTCATGATGCACCAAATTTCTTCAATTGGTGAAAGGTCTAGACTGCAGACAGGCCATTTCAGCACCCGGACTCTTCCACCACAAAACCGTGCTGTTGTAGTAAATGCAGCATGCGGTTTAGCCTTGTCTTGCTAAAATATGAAAGACCTACCCTGAAAAAGACATCTGGATGGGAGCATATATTGCTCTAACACCTGAATATACCTTTGAGCATTGATGGTGCATTTCCAGATTTGAAGAATTTCAAATTATGATTCGTAAGACCACAGAACAGTGTTCCACTTTGTCACAGTCCATTTTAAATGAGCTATGGCCCAAAGGAAATGGTGGCATTTCTGAATCATGTTCACGTATGGCTTCTTTGTATGATAAAACCTTAACCTGCATTGGCTAACTGTGTTCATAAACAATGAGTTGTGGAAGTGTTCCTGGACCCCGTTGATTGATTTCCATGACAGAATTATGCCTGTTTTTAGTGGAGTGTCACCTGAGGGCAAGAAGATCATGGGCATCCAATTTTGATTTTCGGCCTTGTCCCTTGCGCACCGAGATTTCTCCAGATTCACAGAATGTTTTGATGATATAATGTACTGTAATTTATGAACTGTTCAATGTTTTCACAAGTGTACTTTGAGGAACATTATTCTGAAGTTCTTCCACAATTTGTAGGCAGTTTTTTGCAGACTGGTGAACCTCTACCCATCTTCATTACTTCAGACAGACTCTTCCTCTGTAAGATGTTCTTTTTATACCGAGTCATATAGTATTACTGACCTGAATTAGTTGCAAAATGTTCTTCCAGTTTTTTCTTTTTAGTACCACTTACTTTTCCAGCCTTTTTTCGTCCCCATCCCAACTTTTTTTGACACGCATTGTTGCCCTCAAATTCTAAATGAGCTAATATTTTTCATGAAATAGTAGTCTCTTTCATCATCTGGGGCCTCATGTATAAACGGTGCTTACGCACAGAAATGTTGCTTAAGAACTTTTCCATGTTCAAATCGCGATGTATAAAGCCTACACTTGGCGTAAAGCCACGCACTTTTCCACGGTACCTCATACCTTGTCGTACGCAGGTTCTCCGCTCAGTTTTGCAGACTGGCGGCACCCAGCATCAAAGCAGTGCTATTGTTCCTGTGTGGTTACACCTTATTTTCCTGACGCGGCTTTATAAATACACTGAAACTAACCGCATATTGTTTACTAGCAGAATACCTGCGCTTCGCAGCGGAGAAGTAGTGTGTTAAAGAAGTTATGAAAAAGAAAAGCAAACATTTTAAATATAACGTAAGATGATTGTTAATGTAATTGTTTTGTCATTGATATGAGTGTTGTTGTCATATCTATCTATTTATATATATATATATATATATATATATATATATATATATATATATATAGCAAAATACAAAATACCTGCGATTGGCAGCGGAGAAGTAAAAAGAAAAGGAAACATTTTAATAATAACGTAACATGATTGACAATGTAATTGTTTTGTAATTGTCATGAGTGTTGCTGGTATATATATATATATATATATATATACATATATATATATATATATATATATATATACACATACTGTATATATACACACACACATATATACATACTGTATATACAATATATACAAATCTACATATATATATATATATATATATTAGGGGTGGGACTCGATTAAAAAATTAATCCAATTAATTAGAGGCTGTGTAAGAATTAATCTTGATTAATCGTATGTAATCGACACGTAAATTTGCCCCAAATCGCAAATTTTTTTTTTATTTAAAACGGTTTTAGTGGGCTTACAGAATCAAATAATAGACATGGACATGAATATTGTAAACTGAAGCTGTTTTAATTTCTGAAAAAAAGCTTTTAAACTGCATTTGAATTCAAAACAGAAACAAAAATATCATCCCTGGTTAAAATTGGGCAGACTTAAAAATAAAGTGGTAGTCTAAGTACTTTAAGTACATTTTCAGAATAGTATTGTCTTTAAATAATAATAACCAAAATTTCACCATAAAGTGCAGTTTTTCTTCTTAAAAAATAAGTCAGAAACATAAAAGGTAATTTGACCAGCTTACTCTTTAAACTCTGAGTAACATTAGCCAAAATTATTTTGTACATTAGGCTAAAACAGTGTGATCATTGAACATTTTGTAATTAGATGTATTTAGAATTACTAACGGTCACGGAAGTCCAATGATCCCCAGTAAGAGCCACAAAGTCCGCTTTCTGTAATGCATCTAATTTTGCTTGCTTTTCAGTGTGCACAAAACCATGCTTTTATCAAGGCTTCGCCGGGTAGTCGAAATGATCAGTCGTAGGAAGCGCTTTATTCCGACTCTAACATTTTTGTAGCTGTGATGTGTGCATCAGTGTAATGGATGTACCAGGAAATCATGCATTGACAAAAGTTCCCGCTTGCTTGGAATTGAAAGTGTGATTAAATGCGCTATTTTTAACGCGCTATGGAGTACATGCATCGAAGCTTCTCAGCTGTGCTTGTGCTAAGAAAGGGAAAATTTTAAAAATAACGTAACATGATTCTGCGTTAACCTAATATTTTTCATACGTCCCAAACCAAGGAGATGCGAAGGTAAAATGAATCAGGTAGCGCGTACATAGTCAGTACACCCTCTCGAATCGAACCTCAATGTCGGCGTTAGAGGCTTAAGACTCTACAATTAGCCACAGCGTGTGGCTTGTCTATGCTAAAGTATGTATTGTAGATCGGGTATATATACATATATATATATATATATATACCCGTGTACGCAGTGGAGAAGTAGAAGTTATGAAAAGAAAAGGGAACATTTTAAAAATAACGTAACATGATTGTCAATATACAGTAATTGTTTTGTGAGTGTTATTGAATGTTGCTGTCATCAAGGATTTGATTATCATTATTTCTTTCAATCAGGCTCGTATTTGTAGGATGTGTTCAAGTTACATTCCGTGTTTGTCAATCGCTGTAAAGATAAGAGGTTTCATTCATCGATTAGTTCCTTACTGCATCAATAAACAGCTCGTCTTCCTTTTATCTGTGATGTGACAAACTGCATGCACGGGTTTTTTTTTTTTTTACACTGTCTTCCTTTAGCAGGACATTCACTTTTTCCACCGTGTGCTTTGTTTCCGCAGTAGCTGCACTTATGAATATGATTGTATGTATAAGACGCTTCATATTTTTTTGCTGCCTTCTCAATTGTGTAATTCGGTTTTTGTTCAGCACTCTTTGGAACTGTTGCTTTTTGTCTGTGTATTGCGTCAGTTCACGTGAGCCGCTTGGTGTTCTTGCATCGAAGGTTCCCAGCTGTACTGGTGCCATCTCGTAATGTCAGCTAAGACCCGCACTTAAAAGTTTCTCTCGCAGTTTCAATGAGTTTGTGCCAAACACCACCCTGACCATCTCATCTTCCTCTGCATAAGCACAGTCCTTCACACGTGAATATTTAGCGGCAGTGTTTGTATTGGATTGCCGCTGATGGACGGCCTTATATGGGCAGGCACTAAATTACAAACGCTAGTGGCAGCCTGTCTATGAACTTAATTTAATATAAACTTACGGTTCACGCCGTGCTTTGTTTCCGCATATGCATCATTTGCTTCATAATGTTTTTCTGCCTTCTCAATTGTGAAATGGCGTTTTGTGCTCATCGCTGGAGTTCTTCCTTGTTCTGTACGTACTTACCTAGGAGGCGTGATGATGTCACACGAAGCTCCGCCCCCCGCGGCCATCTCCAACTCAAGACTCCATTACATTATATGGGAAAAAATAGCTTCCAGTTATGACCCTTATGCGTAGAATTTCGAAATGAAACCTGCCCAACTTTTGTAAGTAAGCTGTAAGGAATAAGCCTGCCAAATTTCAGCCTTCTACCTACACGGGAAGTTGGAGAATTAGTGATGAGTCAGTGAGTGAGTCAGTGAGTGAGGGCTTTGCCTTTTATTAGTATAGATTAGTGTAACACATCTGATTGTAATTAACTTGTAACAATATAATGGTCCAGGGAATAGCCATAGTATTCCAAATACCATAACTGCTTTAGCGTTGTTACTCTCACTGCACCACTCGGAGTATTTATATTACTGTATCTGAGTGTGAATCACAGCAGCAGCTGATCAGAAAGAGAATTATCGGTATACAGCTTCAAGCACACGCTGTCTCAGTCACGGCAAAACGTTTCAAAGCCTTTCCTGTATAGACCTCACGGTTCAGAAACACTTTCATCCCAAGAACTATAAACGCACTCAATCAAGTGCTCCTTGTAGAACTGTTTGTACTTATAAGTACAATCACCCCACTGTAAACTTGCACTACAGTTACAATATCGCACAACCTGAGGCACTTTATAAAGCGAGTACTTACATATGATGACGATATCATTTTTAAGGTGAAATGCAGCAAAATATGTTTATTATATTATAGAGATAAAACTTTAACTTCATTTAAATAATCTATATTCTTCACTGGGAGTGTCGTGAAAGATAAAATACTTAAACATGTACTACGAAGATATTTCAATGTTCCTTAAACGTTTTGAAGAATCGGCACTAAGCTTACAGATGGCTTAACGTCTATTACAGAGCTGATTGTGTGGTGATTGGGTATTTGGGGAAAGAAAAGCAAGGACTGCAGTGGCGGCTACGCCAATATATGTTGAATATAAAACAGAAAGAGAAAATAACAACACAGCTAAAAACGCAGCAACAAATTTCGGCAAAAGTTAAATGCTTGTGTCATGAGCACAAGGCAGCTATGCAATGTCCGCAGCGGGCATGGTCATCCACCGTGCATAAGCTACCATATTGACATTGGCGGGCTGAAGGAGCCACTGATTCTTCCTCTGCCCAGTGCCACCACAAGCCTAGAGCCGCACCTGAGTACTGCTGCAATAAATTATTTCATCGAAGGTTGCACACAATCACTGCACCGTTAAACTCATGTTTAATAACATGTTTTAATTCCTATCATCATGAAAATGATATCACGTATACATCTCAGTATTTAAATTATTCAGAGAGCTGTAATATCACGAATGTAATGGATTCTGTGTCCTGTCAGAGGAAGAGAGCCAGTTTAAGAAGCACGTAGTGATTCACACACACAGAGCACATAGAATGTCAAATACAAAACAAAGCATTTAACGTGCTACTTTAATTACGATGTGATTTGAGAAACTCGTTAAACGATTTTAAGATGAAGTTTATGATGTTCTACTTTAATGACAAAATAAACTACTGTACGTGATTAAAGTAGAAATGTTGAGATTAAAGTTGACATTTCGTGCTTTTTCCTCACTGTGTGCCTTTTTTCTCTGTACTCTAATAAGCTTTCATATGACACTCAGACAGTGGGCTACAACTCGCCTTTTCACGGCGACTTTGATATGTGACTTCTTTTTTATTTCCGGCACTGTGCGATTTTGTGAATGTGAGCTTTCAAGTTTCTCCAACACGCTATGTCACTCGATCAACTTCATTTTGTTGATTATACCACGGTTTATTTGAACAAATAGTATGTTTTTTCTTTGCCTCCACTTGGTATTCGCTGAAATTCTTATATTTTCCCCCGTGCTTTTCCCATTGTCTTTTCACAGAAGGCTGAGCTTAAGGGCGATTTATATTCATTTGCATATTCAAAGAGGCGTAATTCTGGGAGGAGTTGGGGCGTTACATAAAGCGCGTGCACAAGCGTTACTTTTCACTCTGATCGGGATTTATGTAGCGGAAGAACGTGGAAGTTGGAGTACGCACAGATTCCTGCATCTGGATTTTTCAGTGCGTAAGCACATTTGAGCTTTTGTGCTTACGCCATGTTATAGTGCGAGTTCTACGCATGGCGTTATGCATGAGGCCCCTGATATGTTTTCAATGTTCTATTGTGAATAAAATATGGGTTTATGAGATTTCCCAATAATTGCATTCTGTCTTTATTTACATTTTACACAGTACTGCAAATTGTTTGGAATTGGGGTTGTATACCGATGGTTCAGACCACATTAGCAACCCTTATTTTTAAGAACAATACATATGTTTGTACCTCCAAGGAGGAAAGGCCACACCCCACAGTGTATGACAGTGCACCTTTTCTGACCCCCAGGGGACATAACACCCCTGCAATGGAAAGCCTTTTTAGCATTTAATCACTTTGTTTCATGTTAAATTATAAAATTGCTCATATCGTACACTTTGAAATTTGATAACAGCAAGATATGTTTTAAATGTTACTTTAAAATTTTATATTGAAGTTTTGAAATTTGATATCAACCTTTTCAAATTTGATCTCGGTTTTTATTTTTGTTATCAACATATTGAAATTTGGTATCAAACAAACTTTACAATTTATGCAATATGCATAACAGTCACACATTTTAACCAGTTATGGGAAGGAATGACTTATGGGGTTCTCTAGTTCCTCCACTTGAGACACTAGGTAAAATGATTATTACCAGGGGACCTTTTTTAATGTTAGTCTTATTCGAAGGGGTCAAA
Source organism: Polypterus senegalus (assembly GCF_016835505.1). Classification (NCBI taxonomy): domain Eukaryota; kingdom Metazoa; phylum Chordata; class Cladistia; order Polypteriformes; family Polypteridae; genus Polypterus; species Polypterus senegalus. The sequence continues at coordinate 151,270,894 of NC_053155.1, forward strand.
TGACGGAATTTCACTGACAAGTCGATTTGCCTGGGACTCGCTTAATCCATGTTTATTCTTGATGGACTTTTTATAGAAGGTAAAAGTCACCATAATTTTTACAGAGACGTGAACGCACAGTCTGTGAAAAGTTGTTGACATGAGCGATTCAGACAGGACTGAAAAATAGAAAGGCCCTCCAGTAAAAAATAACTTTACCCCACCACCTCATATAAAGCTAATCCCGCCCAAATAGGTTTTTTAGTCAAGTAAAGTAACAAAGTAAATAAATACTGCTCCTGGCTAACATCTCCGATGAAAGACAGCGATAAGAATCTGTAACAAAGAAAATGAGAGTGCCAACAGGGATGTGTGGTCAGGGGAGGCAGGTGAGGCAGAGCATTAAATAAAATACATTTGTCCACTGGTTTATGCTATAAATTTGTTTCCTGTATGATTCCAATAATTTTGATAATTTTTATAGTCAAAATCGTTTAATTTCCGCATTGCCTGTTCAAATACAGGGGAGAAATGCAAGTTGTGGCAGTGACAAGCCTTGCCTCACTTCAAACTGCACCATCTCTCACACACTGGGTTTATGCATGCAGTTGTCACGTGCCTATTACTTTCTCCATATGTCACCAATATAATGTTTGCAGACATGTTTATTGTAATCCCTGACTTTCCACACTCTGGCTAATATCTTTAATGAATGTGTCTGACATATGTAGTCTTGCTGATCGGACATAAAACCACAGTGAAAAGGCATAAGGTGAGGCAGACAGTACCATGCCACACCGAAGGGGGCATATGTGAGCCCAGCAGGTGCTTGTTCTTTGCAGACGCTCTAGGCACCAATAAGTTAGTGATATCAGAAAGTCAAGGGCACAGTCCGTTTGTTTTTATTTTTTGTTCTGACTGACTGCCAAAATGGAGATTAAGACTTTTAAAAGTAATGGAAAATAAGGAGGACCGATGCAAGAAAGTGGTGGAGATTTTCATGGAGAAGGATAGGGGCATGGACTTCATTTACAAATAAAGGTAAGACAATAGACGGTTTTCAATTTTGTAAAAAATGAGAACAGACTAAGAAAGAAACAATCCAATATTTAAAAACTAAACTTTTACCATAAATAAAATAATCTTTTGTTTTTCTTGTTATCCTTTTGTTGAACAGTCTGTATTATGGGATTAATAAAGTATCTATCTATCTATCTATCTATCTATCTATCTATCTATCTATCTATCTGTCTGTCTGTCTGTCTGTCTGTCTGTCTGTCTGTCTGTCTGTCTAAAGTTGATTAAAGCATCAGAATTAAAAGCTTTTAAAAACAACTAAATATTTCAATTAAGGTTGAAATTGAAATCTGTTTTTTTGTATACCACTCTTTCATTTGTATTGAATGAGTATGAATTGTGAAGTTACAATGGCAAATTTAGAACACATGGAGGGTGCAGACTAAATGAGCTCTCTCCGCTCACTCTCTCTCATCGCTATAAATGTAGCATTCTTTCCTAGCCAAATATGTCCCTTACCTATGTGTGTGTAAAGAAGGTGTTTCATCTTTGTGTCTTGGTCTGCTACTAATAACATGGGGCCTCATACATAATGCCGTACATAGAATTCACAATAAAACATGGCGTAAGGGCAAAAGCGGAAATTTGCATACGCACAAAAAAATCCAAATGGATAAATCTATGCGAACACCAACTTCCACATTCTTCCGCTCCATAAATCCCAGTCAACGTGAAAAGTAGCACGCATGCACGCGCCTGCTGCCCCACCCCAACTACTCCCAGAATTACACCTCTTTGAATATGCAAATCAATATAAATAGCCCTTATGCTCATTGTTCTGTGAAAAGGCAATGGCAAAAGCATGGGGGGAAAATAGAAGAATTTCAGCGAATACCAAGGGGAGGCAAAGAAAAACATACTATTTGTTGGTTTAAACAGTGGTATAAACAACAAAAGGAAGTTGATCAAGTGACATAGGTGTCAGAGAAATTCGAAAGCTCAAGTTCACAAAGTCGCGCAGTGTCTGAAATAAAAAAGAAGTTGTCAGATATTAAAGTCACTGTGAAAAGGCGACTTGTAGCCCACTGTCTAAGTGTCATATGAAAGCTTATTAGGGTACAGAGAAAAGAAAAAAAAACAGGGACTCAGTGAGAAAAAACCTCGAAATGTCAACTTTAATCTTGAAATTTCTACTTTAATCACGTAGTTTATTTTGTCATTAAAGTAGAACATCATAAACTTCATCTTTAAATTGTTTAATTTACTAGCTTCTCAAATCCCATCGTAACTAAAGTAGTACATTAAATGCTTTGTTTTGTATGGTTTCTTTTATGTGCTCTATGTGTGTGAATCACTATGTGCTTCTTAAACCGGCTTTCTCTTCCTCCGACAGGACACAGAATCCATTACATTTGTGATATTACAGCTCTCTGAATAATTTCAATAGTGAGATGTATACGTGATATCATTTTCATGATAATAGTAGTTAAAGCATGTTATTAAACATGGGAACACGGTGGTGCAGTGATAGTGACGAGCTGGCGGCCTGTCCAGAGATTGTTCCTGCCTCCCGCAAGATGCTTGCTGTGCGTGTGTGACCTTTGATGAAATAATTTATTGCAGCGGTATTGTCTCTTTCAAATGTACTAACCTCCAATTCCTGTCCTTCTTTTTCTTTCTCCAAGTAACCAATTGCCACACAATCAGCTCTGTAATAGATGTTAAGCCATCTGTAAGCTTAGAGCGCCGATTCTTCAAAACGTTTAAGGAACATTTAAATATATTTATAGTACATTTAATTATTCTATCCATCTATCCTTCCAGTGTCACGCCAGCCCCAGCAAGAATACAGTATGAGGCAGGAACAATCCCTAAACTAGCCAGCGCTGTGACACCGTGTACTCACATGTTTAATTATTAACAATATAGATTATTTAAATGATGTTAACATTTTATCTGTATAAAATAAAATAAAATAAGTAGAAACAGTTCTACAAGGAGCACTTGATAGACTGATTGATTGCATTTATAGTTCTTGGGATGAAACTGTTTCTGAACTGCGATGTCCCTACAGGAAAGGCTCTGAAGTGTTTGTCTTATGAGAGCCGTTCAAATAGGCAGCACGGTTGAGGCAGCGTGTGCTTGATGCTGTATACCGATAATTCTCTTTCTGATTAGCTGCTGTAGAACTGTGATTCCACACTAAGATACAGTGGGATAAATAGTCTGAGTGGTGCATTGAGAGGAGCAACGCTAAAGCAGCTATGGTATTTGGAATAGTTTGGCCATTCCGTGGACCATTATATTGTTACAGGTTAAGTACAATCAGAAGCCTTAAATTAATAAACAATATGCGGTTAATTTCAGTGTATTTGATAAAGCCGCGTCAGGGATGTGGATCTAAAAAAGAAAGAGAAACCACACTGGAACCAAAGCACTGCTTTGACGCTGGTTGCCGCCAGTTTGCAAAACCAAGCAGAGAACTTGCGCACGCCAGGGGCCTCATGTATAAACGGTGCGTACGCACAGAAATGTTGCGTAAGAACTTTTCCACGTTCAAATCGCGATGTATAAAACCTACACTTGGCGTAAAGCCACGCACTTTTCCACAGTACCTCATACCTTGTCGTACGCAAGTTCTCCGCTCGGTTTTGCAGACTGGCGGCACCCAGCATCAAAGCAGTGTTACTGTTCCTGTGTGGTTACACCTTATTTTCCTGATGCGGCTTTATAAATACACTGAAACTAACCGCATATTGTTTATTAGTGTAATGCATCTGATTGTAATTAACCTGTAACAATATAATGGTCCAGGGAATAGCCATAGTATTCTAAATACCATAACTGCTTTAGCGTTGTTACTCTCACTGCACCTTCTTCTTTCAGCTGCTCCCGTTAGGAGTTGCCACAGCAGATCATCTTTTTCCATATTACTCTCACTGCACGACTCGGAGTATTTATATCATATATATATTTATATCTGAGTGTGAATCACAGCAGCAGCTGATCGGAAAGAGAATTATCGGTATACAGCTTCAAGTACACACTGTCTCAGCCACGGCAAAACGTTTCAAAGCCTTTCTTGTACGGACCTCGCGGTTCAGAAACAGTTTCATCCCAAGAACTATAAACGCACTCAATCAATTGCTCCTTGTAGAACTGTTTGTACTTATAAGTACAATCACTCCACTTTAAACTTGCACTACAGTTATAATATCGCACAACCTGAGCCACTTTATAAAGCGCGTATTTACATATGATGACGATATCATTTTTAAGGTGAAATGCAGCAAAATGTGTTTATTATATTATAGAGATAAAACTTTAACTTCATTTAAATAATCTATATTCTTCACTGGGAGTGTCGTGAAAGATAGAATAATTAAACATGTACAACGAAGATATTTCAATGTTCCCTAAACGTTTTGAAGAATCGGCGCTCCCCAATTCTGATTCGGTATTTGGGGAAAGAAAAGCAAGGACTGCAGTGGCGGCTACGCCAATATGTATTGAATATAAAACAGAAAGAGAAAATAACAACACAGCTAAAAACGCAGTGGCAAATTTCGGCAAAAGTTAAATGCTTGTGTCATGAGCACAAGGCGGCTATGCAGTGTCTGCAACGGACGTGGCCATCCACCGTGCATAAACTACATTACTTACATTGGCGGGCGAAGGAGCCACCGATTCTTCCTCTGCCCAGTGCCACCACAAGCCTAGAGCCACCCCTGAGTACTGCTGCAATAAATTATTTCATTGAAGGTCGTACACAATCACTACGGCGTGAAAGCCATGTTTAAAAACGTGATTTAACTCCTATTATCATAAAAATGATATCACATATACATCTCAGTATTTTAGTTATTCAGAGAGCTGTAATATCATGAATGTAATGGATTCTGTGTCCAGTTGGAGGAAGAGAGCCGGTTTAAGAAGCAAGTAGTGATTCACACACATAGAGCACATAGAAAATCAAATACAAAACAAAGCATTTAACGTGGATCCATCCATCCATCCATCCATCCATCCATCCATCCATCCACTTCCGCTTATCCGAGGTCGGGTCGCGGGGCAGCAGCTTAAGCAGAGAGGCCCAGACTTCCCTCTCCCGGCCACTTCTTCCAGCTCTTCGGGAGAATCCCAAAGGCGTTCCCAGGCCAGCCGGGAGACATAGTCCCTCCAGCGTGTCCTGGGTCTTCCCCGGGGCCTCCTCCCGGTTGGACGTGCCCGGAACACCTCACCAGGGAGGCGTCCAGGAGGCATCCTGATCAGATGCCGAGCCACCTCATCTGACTCCTCTCGATGCGGAGGAGCAGCGGCTCTACTCTGAGCTCCTCCCGGATGACTGAGCTTCTCACCCTATCTTTAAGGGAAAGCCCAGACACCCTGCGGAGGAAACTCATTTCAGCCGCTTGTATTTGCGATCTCGTTCTTTCGGTCACTACCCATAGCTCATGACCATAGGTGAGGGTAGGAGCGTAGATCGACTGGTAAATTGAGAGCTTTGCCTTACGACTCAGCTCCTTTTCACCACGACAGACCGATGCAGAGCCGCATCACTGCGCACGCGGCACCGATCCGCCTGTCGATCTCACGCTCCATTCTTCCCTCACTCGTGAACAAGACCCCGAGATACTTGAACTCCTCCACTTGGGGCAGGATCTCTCCCCCAACCCTGAGAGGGCACTCCACCCTTTTCCGGCTGAGGACCATGCTCTCGGATTTGGAGGTGCTGATTCTCATCCCAGCCGCTTCACACTCAGCTGCGAACCGATCCAGAGAGCTGAAGATCACGGCCTGATGAAGCAAACAGGACAACATCATCTGCAAAAACAGGACCCCTTCAACACCCTGGCTGCGCCTAGAAATTCTGTCCATAAAAGTTATGAACAGAATCGGTGACAAAGGGCAGCCCTGGCGGAGTCCAACTCTCACTGGAAGCGGGCTCGACTTACTGCGGCAATGCGGACCAAGCTCTGACACGGTTGTACAGAGACCGAACAGCTCTTATCAGGGGTCCGGTACCCCATACTCCCGAGCACCCCCACAGGATTCCCGAGGGACACGGTCGAATGCCTTTTCCAAGTCCACAAAACACATGTAGACCGGTCGGGCAAACTCCCATGCACCCTCAGGACTCTGCTAAGGGTGAAGAGCTGGTCCACTGTTCCGCGACCAGGACGAAACCACACTGTTCCTCCTGAATCCGAGGTTCACTATCCGACGGACCCTCCTCTCCAGAACCCCGAATAGACTTTTCCAGGGAGGCTGAGGAGTGTGATCCCTCTATAGTTGGAACACACCCTCCGGTCCCCTTTTAAAGAGGGGACCACCACCCCGGTCTGCCAATCCAGAGGCACTGTCCCGATGTCCATGCGATGTTGCAGAGGCGTGTCAACCAAGACAGTCCTACAACATCCAGAGCCTTAAGGAACTCGGTATCTCATCCACCCGGGGCCCTGCCACCAAGGAGTTTTTGACCACCTCGGTGACTTCAGTCCCAGAGATGGGAGAGCCCACCTCAGAGTCCCCAGGCTCTGCTTCCTCATTGGAAGGCATGTTAGTGGGATTGAGGAGGTCTTGAAGTACTCCTCCCACCGACCCAGCGTCAGTGAGGTCAGCAGCGCACCATCCCCACCATATACGGTGTTGACACTGCACTGCTTCCCCTCCTGAGACGCGGACGGTGGACCAGAATCTCCTCGAAGCCGTCCAAAGTCGTTCTCCATGGCCTCTCCAAACTCCTCCCATGCCCGAGTTTTGCCTCAGCAACAACCGAAGCCGCGTTCGCTTGGCCTGCCGGTACCTATCAGCTGCCTCCAGAGACCCACAGGACAAAAAAGTCCTATAGGACTCCTTCTTCAGCTTGACGGCATCCCTCACGCCGGTGTCCACCAACGGGTTCGGGATTGCCGCCACGACAGGCACCGACCACCTTGCGGCCACAGCTCCGTCAGCCGCCTCAACAATAGAGGCACGGAACATGGCCCATTCGACTCAATGTCCCCACCTCCCTCGGGGCGTGGTTGAAGTTCTGCGGAGGTGGGAGTTGAAGCTACTTCTGACAGGGGACTCTGCCAGCCGTTCCCAGCAGACCCTCACAACACGTTTGGGCCTACCAGGTCTGACCGCATCTTCCCCACCATCGGAAGCCAACTCACCACCAGGTGGTGATCAGTTGACAGCTCCGCCCCTCTCTTCACCCGAGTGTCCAAGACATATGGCGCAAGTCCGGCGACACGACCACAAAGTCGATCATCGACCTGAGGCCTAGGGTGTCCTGGTGCCAAGTGCACATATGAACACCCTTATGCTTGAACATGGTGTTCGTTATGGACAATCCATGACGAGCACAGAAGTCCAATAACAAAACACCGCCGGGTTCAGATCGGGGCCATTCCTCCCAATCACGCCCTTCCAGGTCTCACTGTCATTGCCCACGTGAGCATTGAAGTCTCCCAGCAAAACGAGGGAATCCCCAGAAGGTATGCCCTCTAGCAACCCCTCCAGAGACTCCAAAAAGGGTGGATACTCCAAACTGCTGTTTGGTGCATATGCACAAACAACAGTCAGGACCCTTCCCCCCACCCAAAGGCGGAGGGAGGCCACCCTCTCGTCCACCGGGTAAACCCATATGCAGAGGCTCCAAGTCGGGGCAATAAGTATGCCCACACCTGCTCGGCGCCTCACCGGGCAACTCCAGAGTGGTAGAGAGTCTAGCCCCTCTCAAGGAGATTGGTTCCAGAGTCCAAGCTGTGCGTCGAGGTGAGTCCGACTATATCTAGCCGGAACCTCTCGACCTCGCGCACTAGCTCAGGCTCCTTCCCCTTCAGAGAGGTGACATTCCACGTCCCAAGAGCCAGTTTCTGTAGCCGAGGATCAGACCGCCAAGGTCCCCGCCTTCGGCCACCACCCAACTCACACTGCACCCAACCTCCTTGGCCCCTCCCATAGGTGGTGAGCCCATGGGGAGGAGGACCCACGTTATCTCTTCGGGCTGTGCCCGGCCACCAGGCGCTCGCCATCGAGCCCCACCTCCAGGCCTGGCTCCAGAGGGGGCCCTGGTGACCAGCGTCCGGCAAGGGAAAAGCGTTGTCCAAAGTTTTTGCTCTTCATCGGAGGTTTGTTGAACCACTCTTTGTCTCATCCCTCACCTAGGACCAGTTTGCCTTGGGTGGCCCTACCAGGGGCATAAAGCCCCAGACAACATAGCTCCTGGGATCATTGGGACACGCAAACCCCTCCACCACGATAAGGTGACGGTTCAAGGAGGAGCTGCTGTTGTAACATATGCATTTCTAGTCAAATTTCTCTCTGGCTGTTAAGTATAATGCTTTAATTAAATCCATCACTGCAAACAAGGGATTCCTGTAGCTCCCAATGAGACCCCTACACCCATCATCAGGTAGTTTGGCCCCGTCTTCCTGAGCAAACAGTACCAGCTGTGTCAGGTATGAAGGGTGCCTTCTCCAGATTGCATATTTTGGTTCTTTCCATTGATGTTTGATAGGATTCAAATAAGGGCTCATAGAAGACCAGTTCAGAAAAGTCAGATGTTTTGTTTTTAGCCATTATTCAGTGCTTTTAGCTGTGTGTTTTAGGTATTTATCTTGTTGGGAGATCCATGGCTTATGACAGAGACAGAGCCTTCTGACACTGAACAGTACATTTTGCTTTTGAATGTTTTGATAGCCTTGAGATGTCATTGTTCCCTGCATAGACTCCTCGTGCCAGATGCAGCAAAGCAGCCCCAAAACATAACTGAGCCTCCTCCATGTTTCACAGTAGATATGGTGTTGTTTTCTTTGTACGTTTGATTTTTTTTTTCATCTGTGGACAAAGAAATTGTATCGTTTTTCAAAAAGCTCCAGTATTGTCTCATCTGTCCAAAGGATATTCTCCCAGGAGCATCAAGGCTTGTCAATATCCATTTTAGCAAATTCCAGTCTGCCTTTTCTATGTTTTTTTTAACAGTGGAGTCCTCCTGGAGCTTCTTCCATTGAGCCTACTGTCACTAAAAAAGCAAAGCATGGTCTGATCAGACACTGATGGACCATGACCTTGTAGCTCAGCATGTATCTCTTTGGAAGTTGTCCTGGGCTTTTTGTCTACCATTCTCACAATCCTTCTGCCTATTCTGAGGTATTTTTTTCTCCTTGCTAGCATGTCCAGAGAGGTTTGGCTACAGTCCCATAGATTTTAAATTTCTTAATAATATGTGTAACTTTTGTCACAACAACATCAAGCTGCTTGGAGATGATTGTATAGCCTTTGGTATTAATATACTTGTCAATCATTTTCTATTTGTTCTCCTAATACAACTATCTCCTTTGCTTTCTCTGTTCCTTCTTCAGTGTGGGACACACTTGGGACATGCCATACAGCAGTGTGATTACATTTCTCCATTTAAATAAGACTGGACGACTGATTGCATGATTGAAGATGAGTATACTAGCTAAGGTTTGAAAAAAAAACATTTGAATCCAGTTATTTATAATCTTTTTGATGGGCACCAACAAATATGTTCAGGCCATTTTAGAATATCTTTGTAGAATAAGCAATACACTTGCCTTGCTTTAATTGATGATATATCAAAGGCGTGCAGGTATACATGGGCCAACTCCTTTTCATGTAATCACTTTTCAGGAGGCATACTATGCCTTTTCAATGAACAGTAAGGGTGCCAACCAATCTGTCCACATCTGAAATCAAAATATCTTTTTTTTGCTTGTCAAATAGATGAGAGAGTAGACATTTCATGGTGGGCATAGTTGTCCATTATAATAAGTTATGTGGATATTGCTTGCTGAATTCAGGAGTGTTTTACTCAGGAGGGTGAGTTGCAAAAACCAATAAAAACTCTTTGTATGCTGACAAGATTATAAAAGTAGTTTTTAATATTAAGCAGTAAAGTACATACATTTTCCTTACATTTGGGATCTTATTAGATTTAGGAGAGACTAATTGGACACAGTTGAGAGGTAGTATAAGACTAGCAGATAGTGGTAAAGAGGCAGATTTTGATTATTGCCTGATCATTTGGTAAAGTGCAATTTTGATGGCTGGTATCTGGGAGATAGAACTAGAAGACATCTTAAAAGTTTTTTTTTTATTATTTTGTTATGCAGTTCACATTTAAGTTGTTTTTCTTCCTTTGGTTTGTCGACTGCTGCTTTTATGCTATTACTAAGCTGACCCGCCTTTTAAGGCGACCGACTTTTAAGTTGACCACTTCTTAAGGCAATTCAATATGTAGATCAATTTGATATTTTATACAAACTCATTAATTTGGTTATATTGCATTTGAGCAATATTACTTTAATACTCGTAGTTTCTCTTATTTTTTTGATGAAATGTAAACGTTTTTCTATATTGAGGTCGCCCTTTTGAACCCCCCTGACATTAACTACGCGGTGAGGCATTTGTACTCCATCAACATTAATTATTTCCAGAGACATAATTTTGTCTATTTTTCCAGTGCATCGCGCACAAAAGCAAGGGAACGATGAGAGCACCAGAACTCTGCTCACATCATGTCGCTTCGTACCGCAAGCTGCAAGTAGTAAGTCTGTAATAAGTGGAATACCGCTACGCTTTCCACTGACAGGACGGAAGGACAATCCCGACCGCATTTATATAGTAAGAAAGAAGAAGAAGATATCGCACAGGCTGGAGTAGAAAATCATCTTTTACCTGGAAAAAACGAAACTACAAATCCCATCGTGCATTGCAAAATGGACGGGGCGTGTGTGAAACTCCGCGCCTGCGTAGCACTCACGGGACGGAAGGACAATCCCGACCGCTTTTATATAGAAGGATTGTTATATTATTTGTCAGCTTTCAAATATTGTTTTGTGCTCATCATTTAGTATTGTTTTGCCATGATAATTATGGTATATTCTAATCCTGTATGATAAAAAAGAATGATTGTGCTAGGGGAACTGGTAATATTTTGTTAATTTTTCTATTTTATATATCTTTATATTTTACTTTATTTTGACATCACTTATTCATTTATATTCATTCTTATCACTAGCATATAACTTGACTGATATGGGTTTTTTGTTTTTTTTGTATTGTTTTCGTTCTATTAATGTTGTTTGTTTTCAGGTTCCCCCATAGCAATCATTGTGATTTAGGTTTATAGCCGGAAGTAATAAATAATTGTACAGTATTTTATCCTTTGGTGTTCCTTTTGTTCTTTCATTCTTTTGAAAGGGACCTGCTCTCGGTAGAGTAATTAGTTAATCCTGCACCCACCTTATTACACTATTACTTATGCATTTTCTTTCCATTAATGACAGCCACATAGTCAGTGTGTGATAATGGACAAAGTAGTTGATGTACTTGTTAAAGTTCATAGAAACAGAAGAATCATCTTAGCATAACTGTATAATTTTCTGAAATAAGGCTCTTCTGAAGTTTCATGAAGTACACAGCAAGTTTGGCAACATAAAATGTCGTTCCTTCTATTGAATCATAGAACAATGCTGTTCCATAACATTGCTTTCATTCTGTTTTTAAAGTAAAAATCCAGCAGCATAAAATGAACGTATTTAGGCAAAGCTTTTAAGTTATACAGTTAGGTCCATAAATATTTGGACAGAGACAACTTTTTTCTAATTTTGGTTCCGTATATTACCACAATGAATTTTAAATGAAACAACTCAGATGCAGTTGAAGAGCAGACGTTCAGCTTTAATTCAATGGGTTGAACAAAAAGATTGCATAAAAATGTGAGGCAACTAAAACATTTTTTTAACACAATCCCTTCATTTCAGGGGCTCAAAAGTAATTGGACAATTGACTCAAAGGCTATTTCATGGGCAGGTGTGGGCAATTCCGTCGTTATGTCATTATCAATTATACAGATGTGAGGTGTGGTTCTTGAATGTGGAAGATTTTGCAGTGAACAGACAACATGCGGTCAAAGGAGCTCTCCATGCAGGTGAAAGAAGCCATCCTTAAGCTGCGAAAACAGAAAAAACCCATCTGAGAAATTGCTACAATATTACGAGTGGCAAAATCTACAGTTTGGTACATCCTGAGAAAGAAAGCAAGCACTGGTGAACTCAGCAATGCAAAAAGACCTGGACGTCCACGGAAGACAACAGTGGTGGATGATCGCAGAATCATTTCCATGTTGAAGAGAAACCCCTTCACAACAGCCAACCAAGTGAACAACACTTTCCAGGGGGTAGGTGTATCGATATCCAAGTCTACCATAAAAAGAAGACTGCATGAAAGCAAATACAGAGGGTGCACTGCAAGGTGCAAGCCACTCATAAGCTTCAAGAATAGAAAGGCTAGATTGAACTTTGCTAAAGAACATCTAAAAAAGCCAGCACAGTTCTGGAAAAACATTCTTTGGACAGATGAAACCAAGATCAACCTCTACCAGAATGATGGCAAGAAAAAGTATGGAGAAGGCGTGGAACAGCTCATTATCCAAAGCATACCATCATCTGTAAAACACGGTGGAGGCAGTGTGATGGCTTGGGCGTGCATGGCTGCCAGTGGCACTGGGACACTAGTGTTTATTGATGGTGTGACACAGGACAGAAGCAGCCGAATGAATTCTGAGGTGCTCGGAGACATACTGTCTGCTCAAATCCAGCTAAATGCAGTCAAATTGATTGGGCGTTGTTTCATGATACAGATGGACAATGACCCAAAACATACAGACAAAGCAACCCAGGAGTTTATTAAAGCAAAGAAGTGGAAAATTCTTGAATGGCCAAGTCAGTCACCTGATCTTAACCCAATTGAGCATGCATTTCACTTGTTGAAGACTAAACTTCAGACAGAAAGGCCCACAAACAAACAGCCACTGAAAGCCGATGCAGTAAAGGCCTGGCAGAGCATTAAAAAGGAGTAAACCCAGCATCTGGTGATGTCCATGAGTTCAAGACTTCAGGCTGTCATTGTCAGCAAAGGGTTTTCAACTAAGTATTAGAAATGAACATTTTATTTCCAGTTATTTAATTTGTCCAATTACTTTTGAGCCCCTGAAATGAAGGGATTATGTTAAAAAAATGCTTTAGTTGCCTCACATTTTTATGCAATCTTTTTGTTCACCCCATTGAATTAAAGCTGAAAGTCTGCACTTAAACTGCATCTGAGTTGTTTCATTTAAAATTCATTGTGGTAATGTACAGAACCAAAATTAGAAAAAAGTTGTCCATGTCCAAATATTTATGGACCTAACTGTAGTGTTAGGCTATGATGTGAAGTCTTGCTCTTAAGGTGCATTTGGTATGTCGTGTAGCTAGATGGGAATTCCATTATTTGCTATTTTGTGTCTTTAAGACGTGTTATAGAAAATAAAAGGGGGTTGGACAAATGTTTTGCCAATGCATTGAAATTTCTAGTTAAATTAAAAATAGAAGTAAAGGAGGGCACTACTTGTGTACAAGATTAAAATGTAAAAAATCATGTCTTTTAATAATTCCCTTCTCCCCTTTGTAAGCCACTGCCTACCAAAAGGTCTGTGCATATCACCAAGCAGAACACAACTGTCAGTAAAAGAAAGCCAGAGTGCACACACAGACAAAACATGGTGCCTTAATTCTGAGGTTTACGCACATTTCAGATTAACACGGGATGGACAGCTTTTCTTTAGGCCCACTAGTTGTTTACACTTATATGAAAGTGTATCAAATGTTGGGGGGGAAATCTTTACTTACATACTGCAATAAGTTTCTAACACAAAAAATATATTGATAAAACGATCATTTAATCAAACAAGACGTACTGGAGTTCCTGAGCTTTGTGGTAGAGAAACAGTTGAGTACAAAATTTTGCAAGAGCACCTGGCTGCAGCCACTGTGGAGCTCCACAGTAAGCGGAAACACGTGACCTCCACAGTCGGCGGAGACCGCCTTCAAGCATTCACACATGCGTTAAACAGATTGGGCTGCACCGTAAAGTGTGATGACGTAGCCTTTCAATACGCACGCGCACGCAGATCGGGCAGGCAACGAGAGGGATCTGGCTGCAGCCACTGTGGAGTATGGAGGAATATTTCGGACAAAATGAAATAAATAAATAAATGCGTAAATAAATAAAAGTACTGTGAAATGTGAGCATAAATAAATAAATGTGTCATGAAATGAGAGCATAAATAAATAAGTCACGAAATATGTTTTCGTTGGTGAATCGATAGCACAACAATTAATTAGAAAAATACTTACTACTCCCGATGAAATGGATTCTGCCGAATATATTACGTATTTCAGAGAGAATTGAAGATTTATCGGAAGAAATGACAATGTTGGCGGCCCTTTTAGACTCCGGTATAGATGAAACTATTTTTGAAATTATCAAAGAACAGGTGGAACAGACTCTACTACACTCCAGGTCAGGTGATGCAGTTCGCTGCTCTGGACGTCCATCCTTTGACATTCCAGCTGAGTCAATAGACCACCTTCTGTTATGCGGTTTAAAAAGTACGACAGATTGCAGATCTATATGGTGTATCGGAGAAGACGATCACAAGGCGAATGAACCAGTTTGATATACGGTAAGCTGCACCGGCTGTATTAGTTTAGGTACTTTGACATGGAATACCCAAAGCAGCGTCAACTAATATTTTGAACTGAGTATTTGACCCTTGTTGTACGAGTATAAAGTCAGGTGCATATTCGCAGCTACTTTTTCAAACAACTCTACAGCTCTGATCAATGGTAAAGTTGTTCAGTTCAAAATATTAGTTGGAGCTGATTTGGACATTCCATGTCAAAGTACCTAAACTAATACAGCGGTTGCACCTTACCGTATATCAAACTGGTTCATTTGCCTTGTGATCATCTTCTCCGATACACCATATAGATCTGCAATCTGTCGTACTTTTAAACCGCATAACAGACGGTGTTCTATTGACTCAGCTGGAATGTCAAAGGTTGACGTCCAGAGCAGGAACTGCATCACCTGACCTGGAGTGTAGTAGAGTCCGTTCCACCTGTTCGATAATTTCAAAAAACAGTTTCATCTATATCGGAGTCTAAAAGGGCCGTCAACATTGTAATTTCCTCCGATAAATATTCAATCTCTCTGAAATACGTAATATCTTCGGCAGAATCCATTTCATCGGCAGTAGTAAGCATTTTTCTAATTCATTCTTGTGCTATCGATTCACCAATCAGTAACTAGAGGGCGTGTTAGAGCCCACCCTCTCAACTTTGACGAGTGAAAGTGACAGTTTTATTTCAAGCCGTATTTCATGACGGTTTGCAGGAATGTTACGGACAAAATGAAATAAATAAATAAGCAACGAAAAACATATTTCGTGACACATTTATTTATTTATGCTATCATTTCATGATACATTTATTTATTTATGCTCACATTTCACAGTACTTTTATTTATTCACGCATTTATTTATTTATTTCATTTTGTCCGAAATATTCCTCCATATTATCTCAGGGTGTTTTACAAAGATGCCTTGAAATAACATTAAAAACATCACTAAGAACAAATGTATTATAAATATGAACTATAGCAGCAAGCAACTTACTGTAAAAAAAATTGATCAAATAGATTGGTTTAAGTGATAATAGCTCATTTCCTTAATTTAAGTCTGTGGATATAAAGTTAAACTTCTTTGTAAGATTAATAGCCATTGGAATAAATGAGTATTTTGAACCAGTGGCTTTATGCTCTTCATTTCTTCGGCATCTGACCTGATTGCACAACTCAGAACGAATTAAAGAATTTTAACAAGTGGACAGTAACAGCACTAAGGACAGGGACAGTCAGCGACACAGTGTTCTTTTCTTTTTTTGAAAAAGGATCATACATTTCTTTAAAAACTGGTTGGATACGTTAGGTTTTATAAACCTGATGCCTTAAGACAAATGGCAGTTTTATTAATAATAACTGATGTCTAAAGATATCTTTAAACAAACACAATTTGCTCATAAGAGGGAAGTTGCAACAATAGATCAAAACGGAAAGGAAACTTTATATGATTTACGTGAGTGGGAAAATAAAAACACTACATACTTTATATAATATATATATATATATATATAGTACAGTACCTGCCAAATAATACAAAGAGTACACCGCATGTGTTTCGCCCTAATTGGGGCTTATCAGGTGTGCACACCTAAGCTTCCTCTTACGGCGGTTGAACATTGGACATCAACGTTACGCCACAAAGGCTGCTTCGTTTATTTTGCAGGATTAATATTTTCATTTTGGTCAACTAATGTGGAACTAAAATGAATAATATACTGTAATGTCAAATTGTACATCATGCACAGTTCCGATCGGGCCGTAAAGTGGATATTTTTGTTTTTAAATATTTTTTTCATTAAGCGCATGCGGTGTGTGTCACTACGTGATTCCCGTTGCCGGCCTGATCTGCGTGCACGTGCGTATTGAAAGGCTACGTCATCACACACTTAACGGTGCTGCCCAATCTGTTTAACGCATGCGTGAATGCTTGAAGGCGGTTTCCGCCGACTGTGGAGGTCACGTGTTTCCGCTTACTGTGGAGCTCCACAGTGGCTGCAGCCAGACCCCTCTCACAAGAGCAAATTTTGGCCGGCATTTAAAAATAAAACTACATATCCCGAAAACCGCGTATTATCTGATCACGTGATTCAAAGTGCCTCGCGGTAAATGAGTCCGTCCTAACTGAAGACGTATAATTCGTACAATAATTCTCTTTTGCCTTTCTGCTTGTGAATAGATCGAAATATCACAGATCTGCGGGAAAATCATTTAGTTTGGCAAAAACAGTTTGTGAGGAAAAGACTCTATCCAGTCCCACTAATTGACCCTTGTTTCCCATTCTTGAGTGGCGGCTTTAACGCCAATCAGAGTGCAGACAAAATTTGCGGTCCCACCCTAAACAGTTTCCAATCCCATCGATCCCGGGGTCACGCCCATGAAGCGCAACATCCGCTTGTGCAGCAGCCATTTTGTCTGTTCATGCAAGCTAGTCCCATTCGGTTAGAATTTGCAGTTCCCCTTTGACAAATTATCTTCAGATCTCGAACAGTTAGAACAGTTGGAAATATTCTATGGAAGCTGACAGGAAACTGACAGGGAAGATGTTGTAAGCAACGCCTTCTGGCTGTCTCAAATTTCTGTGTCTCCAACAGGCCAAGGTATCGGGCATGTCGTGTGAGGAGAGTTACCTCGCCATCCAGCGTTATCTCACAGATGAACGGGAGCCGTACGCCCCGGGAACAGAGGGTAACGCCAAACGTAAAATTCGCAAGGCAGCCGCTTGCTATGTGGTACGCAATGGAACGCTGTATTACCAGCGGCGACAGAAAGGCAGAGAGAAGTTCGCCGAATTGGAAGTTGTGCTGCAGGCCGAGAGGCGCCGGGAACTGATCGAGGCCGCACACATCATGGCCGGGGGCGAGCACCTGAATCAGCACCAGACCTGGCACCTCATTTCACAGAAGTACTGGTGGAGAGGTGAGCTGCATATGGCAATGCGTATCCTACTTTGCAAGCGCTTCGAAAGGGTGGCAGACGAAGCAAGATGTGCGTCGAATGTCTGCTCTAAATAGGGTTGGACTGTTTGTAAGACTCACGTAAAGTGTGAAGAGATCAATTGTGGTGGTCTGACTACAGCCTTGCAGTGGCCAATAGGTGTTGGACATCAGTGATTATAATTAAAATGTTGAAAGCGTATGCGGTTTTGCATTGTTTTCCGCATTCTCGCAGACAGCTCAGGATCCACATTTACATGCAGATATTTTCATGCGTGTATACATCCGATCGCCGATTTACGTATGATACGGTAGCCTGTTGAGAGCCTTTAACACCGTCCGGCATCTTCCATTCCAGCTGTCTCCCTACGGCTCGTTCCCATCGGGGCACACCGGAAGTTAGCTTGTAGCTTGTTGTAATTCGTGGTCCCTGTTATGTTTACGCGTAAGGTGGTGCAAAATATCATCAGTCTCAATTTTGTTCGAAATCCTAACATAGAGTCCTGTTGTCAAATTTAGAGCGGCCATGGCTAATAACATTGCATGGTCGAGTTGTTTCCGTCAAGGATCGCTTCTGATGAGTAGCCAGAGATGGATCGTTTATTTTGACATAGAGTGCATTTATTTTTTGTGAAGAATTGTCTTGAGTTTAAATGTTTTAAAATGCGTCACTAGAAAGTAATTATTTGCTTTTTTTAGTTGGCGATTGTTTTGAAATGGTGGGACACAAATAGTGAAACTTTTTTTTTTAAATAGCGCCATGTCCATGCTCGAACAGCTTAATGAAATTCAAAATGAACAACGGAACATGTACAATATTGGATACAAATAGTACCTACAGAAATCATTTACATAATGTTATATACTGATAACGCAAAGCTTAAAATTAGAATAAGACACAATAAGCCAGAATAAAAGTGCAAGAAATAAATAAGTAAAATATAACATGAAGACACTGAGCAAATAACATACTTTATGATGCTCAGGATGACTTGTGTTTGTATCTGGACAAAGAGGGTAAAGTGAAAGAATGGTCAGAATGTATGGATAAGTTAAATGCCATCCTGAACAAATTAATTTTAAGGTGTTATTTACAAGAATGAATCGAGTCACTTGATTTAATTTACATAAAGAGGTCGTTTCAAGATCTGGGTTCAATGGAAGAAGGTTCTGTCACCCACAGAGCACAGTTGTAGTTTTGGGGAACAATGAGGTTACCATAATCAGTTTACCTTAGTATGTGGACAGGAGCACAGTGATGCAGGACTGGGTACTGATGTAGTCTGATGCAAGACCATTTAAAGCTTTACACCAAGGGTGCCCAATTTCGATCTAAGAAGGCTACAGTAGCTGCATGATTTCCTTCTTGTCACTTTCTAAATCTGACCAATGTCTGCTGTTAATTGTTTGGTTTTTTAGCACTCAGAGCTCTGAATTGCTTTTATTCATTAAATGGCAGTCAGGTAAAAATGAGATGTGAAGTTAGCCAACAGATGACCAGCAACGTTGGTACCTTGAACTCCAAACTATTTTTAATTTAGAAGCTATTTTTTGTTATTAATTAATCCTGTTGATTTTTTTTCCAAAGCACTCCCAAAATACTCTCAATATTACTGAGACCTTCACATTTCTTTATTTTCAAACTCTATATGATGGACATAGGTTAGCTGGTCATTTGGTGGCTCATTTTGCATCTCATTATTGTTTGGCTACTAATTAAAAAAAAAAAAAAATTAGCAGCCAGAGTTTTAAATAGCAAGTCAATTAAAATTAAGGCAAAAGTTGATGCAAAAACTGGGCACTAGCAAAGAAAATGATTAGAATGAAATCCTGCAGCCCTTCTTGATCGAACTTGAACACCCCTGCTTTAATGGTTAGTAATAGAATTTTATATTTTCTCCTGTAAAATGCAGGGATCCAGTGAAGGCAGAGTAGGTTGGGTGTTGTATGCTCACTGTTACATGTCTGTGTAAGGACTCTTGCAGCAGAGATTTGAACCAACATCATCGGTGATAACAGATGGAATGGACTCCTGCCAGTAGGGAATTAGAGTATTTGATGTGGGATGTAATAAAAGCATGGACATGCAACTTCAGAAAAAAGGAGTAATGAGCAAGATGTTACGGAGGTGGAAATAAGAAAGTTTCTTTATTTGGTTTATGTGGGTAGAATAAGAGAGTGGAATCATCAGAAATGACACCAAGATTCCTATCCAAAGAAGAAAGTCTGACATAATCAACAAGAGTGAATTAAAATGAATTTATCAGTTTTGTTGCAGCTTAATTTTATTTGAAAGAAAACAGCATTTCATATGGTCAAGTCAAACTTAACAAAGCAGAATTCAACCTCTCATCCAGGAGAAAGACGAGAGCAAACAGCATAAGCAAATCTTTAAAAACAACAAATAAAAAATAAAAGAGAATGCTTATTCTAAGTTTTGAACAGATCTTTTAACTGAGAATTACATTTTTTAAAACACTGATCTAGATCTTGCGTATTATCCACATAAAATGATAACTTAGTACAAAGGTAATAATAATATGGCCAAATGAAGCATGTAGATACATAACAACAGAAATCCAAAGACAAAGCCTAGAGCATGGGTCTCCAACTCCAGTCCTGGGGCCTCATGTATAAATAGTGCGTATGCACAAAAATGTTGCATACTCCCGTTTACACACTCAAATTGCGATGTATAAAACCTAAACTTGGTGTAAAGCCACGCATATTTTCACGCATTCCCTGGCGTACGCAAGTTCTCTGCTCGGTTTTGCAAACTGGCTGTACCCAGCATCAAAGCAGTGCTTTTGTACAGATGTGGTTTCCCTTTCATTTTTAGATCCACATCCCTGACACTGCTTTATCAAATACACTGAAATTAACTGCATATTGTTTATTAGTTTAAGGCATCTGATTGTAATGAACCTGTAACAATATAATGGTCCACAGAATGGCCAAACTTTTCCAAATACCATAGCTCCTTTAGCGTTGTTACTCTCATTGCACCTTCTTCTTCTTTCAGGTGCTCCCATTAGGGATTGCCACAGCAGTTCATCTTTTTCCGTATTACTCTCACTGCACCACTCGGAGTATTTATATCGCTGTATCTGAGTGTGGAATCACAGCTCTGCAGTAGCTGATCGGAAAGAGAATTATCGGTATAGAGCATCTAGCACATGCTACCTCAGCTATTCTGCCTATTTGAACTGCTCTGATATGGCAAACGATTCAAAGCCTTTCCCATTCTGACCTCGCAGATCAGAAACAGTTTCATCCCAAGAACTATAAAAGCAATCCATCAGTCCATCAAGTACTCCTTGTAGAACTAAATTACTAGAATTACCTCACTGTAAACTTGTGATACAGTTATAATATTGCACAACCTGCGCCGCTTTATAAAGCACGTATTTACATATGATGACGATATCATTTTTAAGATGAAATGCAGCAAAATATGTTTATTACATTATACAGATAAAATGATAACATCATTTAAACAATCTCTTTTTAATAATTAAACATATGAGGACATAGTGTCGCAGCACTAGCAAGGAGCTGGCTCCCTGTTCCTGCCTCGCGCTGTATTCTTGCTGGGGCTGGTGCGACACTGGAAGGATAGATGGATAGAATAATTAAACATGTACTACGAAGATATTTCAATGTTCCTTAAAAGTTTTGAAGAATCAGAGTTCTAAGCTTACAAATGGCTTAACGTCTATTACAGAGCTGATTGTGTGAAGATTGGGTACTTGGAGAAAGAAAAGGAAGGACAGGAATTGGGGGTTAATATGTTTGAAAGGACAGTACTGCTGCAATAAATTGTCTTTGAAGGTCACACATGGCACAGCAAGCATCTTGCGTGAGGCAGGAACAATCTCTGGATGGGGGGCGAGTTCGTCACTATCACTGCGCCACTGTGTTCCCATTTATAATGCATGTTTTAGTTGATATGATATCAAATATCTCAGCATTTAAATTATTCAGAGATCTGTAATATCACAAATGTAATGGATTCTGTGTCCTGTCGGAGGAAGATAAAGCCCGTTTAAGAAGCATGTAGTGTTTCACACACACAGAGCACATAGAAGAACACATACAAAACAAAGCATTTAACGTGCTACTTTAGTTACTTGAGAAACTAGTAAATTAAATGATTTAGAGATTAAGTTTATGATGTTCTGCTTTAATGACAAAATAAACTACGTGATTAAAGTGGAAATTTCGAGCTTTTTCCCCCACTGTCTCCCTTTTTTTTTTTTCTTTTCTCTGTACCCCAATAAGCTTTCATATGACACTCAAACAGTGGGCTACGACTCGCCTTTTCACAGCGACTTTGATATCTTTTTTTTTTTTTTATTTTGGGCACTGTGCGACTTTGTGAACTTGAGCTTTCGAGTTTCTCTGTCACTCGATCAGCTTCCTTTTGTTGTTTATACCACTGTTTAAACCAACAGATAGTATGTTTTTCCTTGCCTCCATTGGGTATTCGCTGAAATTCTTCCGTTTTCCCCCGTGTTTTTGCCATTGCCTTTTCACACAACGCTGAGCTTAAGGACTGTTTATATTGATTTGCATATTCAAAGAGGCGTAATTCTGGGAGGAGTTAGGGAGTGTCAGCAAGCACGTGCACATGCGTTACTTTTAACGCAGACTGGGAGTTATGGAGTGGAAGAACGTGGAAGTTGGCATTCGCACAGATTTATGCATCTGGATTTTTTTGTACATATGAACATTTCCACTTTTGTCCGTACGCCATGTTTTAGTGTGAATTCTATGCACGGTGTTATGCATGAGGCCCCTGGAGAGCTATTGTGGCTGCATGTTTTCATTCTAACTCTTCTTTAGTGACAAATTTTTGCTCCTAATGAACTATTTCCCTTTATTTTAATTGACTTTTCTTGAGACTCTGACCGCTGAGTTGATTCTTTTTTCTTTAAACGGCACCTAAACATAAATTTGATGTGAAGTGAGCCAACAGATGACCAACTAAGTTGGGGCCTCGAACTCCAACCAACTTCACTTCATTCAGTTTCTTAATCTGAAGCCAATTCTCGTTATTATTTAAACCCATTATTTAATTCCATGGCGCTCATTCTGCCATGTCAGACATTTCCAAAACTGTTGATTTTTTTTTTTTAGGGCACTGTCAAAATGTTTTGTGGACCTGAGCAGATCAACATTATGGAGGCCTTCACCGTTCTTTATTTTCAGTTATTGTGTGATGGACGCAGGTTGTTGTTTATGTGTTGGTACATTTTGAGTCTTAATATTGTTGGTTGCTAATTAAGGAAAAAAGAAATAATTAAGGGACCTGAGTCTTAAGTTGTGCATCAATTAAAATTAAGGCAAACCGTTAATTAGCAGCAAAATCTTGTCACTAATTAAGAAAAGGGTTAGAATGAAAACCTTCAGCCACAGTAGTTCTTTAGAACTGGAGTTGGAGACCCCCGGCCTAGAGGAACTCCTTGTGGGACTGGTACAGAGCTGGGCTTACTGTTGTCAAGACCATCAAACTCTTGCCTACCAGTCAAATAGGACTTAATCACTGAAGGGCTGTGCCAGAGATATTTAGAATGTTCTCTCCACTGGACAGTGCTAGACAATATCAAGTGCTGCACTAAGGTCTAACAGAATTAATATAATGATTTGCCCAGTATCTGTAAGCAAATAGTTACTTGAAGTAGAACAGTTTCACAGATGTCCTATGTTCTGAAGTCAGACTTAGGGTTCTATCAGTTTATTACTGAAAGATCCATTGTATTTTGGAGGACAATAGAGAACAAAAAGTAGGATAGGACCATATTTTGTTACCCATTTTAGAGCCAAACACATGAAGGACAATGGATATTCAGTTGACATTCTTTAGACATTTAGCTCAGATCTAGGAATTAAAGCAAGTCGTTCTGCCTTAACCTGGGCACAAGCTGCTGCAAAGCAAACCTAACCAGATGCAACAGCATTCAACACTACCTAACTCACCCTTCTGTTTGATTAAATTTGTTTTTCATATGAGCTGTGGTACAGCCACCTGTAGCGTTTAGATCATATCCATTACTTCTAGAATCCTCTTTATTCAGCTTGGGCTTTCAGTCAGCCTTAGCCTATCCTGGCAGCATTGCAAGCAAGTGAGGAAGCAGTCATGGTCAATACACGAAACAATCACAAAGCACACACATGCTAATACTTCCACCCAGCCACCTACAAATTTACCCAAGAAACTTTTATTGGAATGAGGTAGGCGATCTTGAACTCACTTGCGGCTGAAATTGCATAGACACAGGGAGAATATGCAAGGTGCACAAACCTGAATTTGAATCTTCGAGCCTGGAGCAGTGAAGCAGTAGTATTAATGACGCGCTGACCTAGATTGCCATTGGCAAAGCCCAACGGTGAAACTCAAGTTTTAAGGGGAATTTTGCTAGGGATCCATCTTGTGTTTGAACTGGAATAAACGTAAACTCAAGCTAAGGGTGGTACTGAGGCATGGTGGGTTTGCAATCCAAGCCTCGTCCTCCTTTTGTGCCTGTGTGATTTCCTCCAGGTACTCAAATTTAAATGATACATTCACAAAAATTTGGTTAACTGATGATTCCAAATTGACACTGTGTGAGTGGAGCCTTAGATGATCTGGTCTGACACTCCATCCAGTGTTGGTTCCTGCTTTATGCCCAGTGCTTCAAAAACAGGCCCTTGTACTTCCAAGAACGTGGGATCAATTTCTGGATTGATCACTGCTAGTTTGCAGTTCACACAGTCTCCCTTTATTGTTTTTCTCCAAGCATTCCCATATTTTCCGAAAGCCCAAAATTATGTGTTTATTCACAGTAAATTATAAACTACCATGTTTTTTTTCTGGCCTGAATGATTGTGACCTTTGATGTAATGGTGTCCTTTCCAAAATGATTCCTGTCTTGCGTGACATGTTGCTGGGTCAGATTCAGTTTGCCAGTACCCCGTAATGAATTGAAGATGTTAAAAACATTAATGCAGAAACATGTCAACAAATGACTGCATTTTAAAGGTCCATCATATCTGAACTGATAACCTGTCATGACTGTAATTTCCAAAAGTTAAAATCTTGCTCCTTTATTTATTTATTTATTTTGTGAGGATGCCACTTGCTGTATCTACTGTATAATAAAACACTAAGGTCTATGAAATCTGATTTGTCTGTTTGGCTTTGGTAACACAACAGAAGAGGAAGTGTGAGTGTGATATGCACAAGGAGGAATAAAGGCCCTTGATGCTGAGAGAGTTGCCTTCAAAGATAACAAGAGTAAAACTGGACAGGAGGTGAGAAAGGTGCCTCAAAAATTATGGTAGACTCTATGAAGCAAGCTTTATTGAAATACATTCAAGAGAAGGAGCATCCATTATGTTCACACATGTAAATACAGAGGAAAGGCACTGAAGGTACATGTAGGGCAACAGATCACACATATTTATTCTATTACCTGTCTTTGACAGGTACGGTGGCTAGTATGCAATAATATCTGAAAAATTATCTTTGTTTCCCTCGATACACATTAAAGATGATCATGCCAATATTCAATATAACTCATTCAGTCCATAATCCAGGACCATCCAGGTAAAGTACAGTTTTCTTTGAATTTAGTAATCCAGAGATTTGGACCCTGCACTCCTTACTTGATTTATTTCTGCACAGTTTAATGCACAGTTACTGTTTCTGTACAGAAGACAGTATGAACATATTAAACGGTGAAGGTGGTATGTCAAATTTGAGACCTCTTGCTTGGCAGAAATAGTTTCCAAACCTTTCTTGTAAGGACATAAAAGTATTTATATTGGTGTTTAGGTAAAACTTTGCCACTAGTTGAATCCAAGATTTTTCTGGATCTTCTAACTCTTGCCTAAATTCAAGAGTTGCTCTTAACCCCAATTTCTTAATGATGTTTTTGAAAATGGAATTTTAAATGTGGAAATGTTTTGATTTGTTTTTGTAGTCTTCCCCAGCATTCTAAAAGGTAACTTGTTCAGTTAAACGGAATGGCAGGTAAAATTAACACATTTTTTTCTTTTTTTCCCAAAGGCCTTTAAGAATTTAAACCTTTATATCAGGTGGTCATATTGGGCTCACCCATTTTTAGACAACTTTTTTGGTTGTATATTATTTTTTTCACTGCAGGTTTCTGTTGAAATGCTTCTCTTTTTGACATTTTCAGGTATTTTAAAACAAGTAAAAGACTATATTAAGCAGTGTAGCTGCTGCCAAGAA
This sequence comes from Polypterus senegalus, assembly GCF_016835505.1. Taxonomy (NCBI): domain Eukaryota; kingdom Metazoa; phylum Chordata; class Cladistia; order Polypteriformes; family Polypteridae; genus Polypterus; species Polypterus senegalus. The sequence goes on from NC_053155.1 coordinate 151,296,581, forward strand.
AAACAGGACAGATCTTTGCTCTGGATTGATCCAGTCCATGCAGATGAGACTGGATCAGAAAGTAGGGCAACCCGGGAAAGTGAAGAGGAGGAAGAAGAAACAGAAAATGCTGATTCACAGGGCACCCCAGCTAAAGGACCCAAGTTATCTAGGACAGGAAAACCCATCACCAAACATGAGCTTGTGTTTGTAAGTAAAATCTCTTTATATGTACCGGAGGTGCACAAATACAAAAATTAGTATTATTGTTTCTCTTTTCAATATCTGTAGTTTCAGGGTTCATGCTGACAATAATTTTTTTAAATACTTGTGTACAATCATACAGTTACATTTTTGTTTATGGCATTGGTGGATTATATATGATTAAGACTTCAGTTTATAATTCAGTAAAATCTTCATCTCACAAAGGAAGTTATTTCCTACTGATATGTCACACGTTGTCTTGGCACTGGTTGGTTTACATGCTTATTGAAAATAAAATGCATTAACAATAAATTACTAAATTATATAAAGTTCATATACATAAAAACACAAAGTTAAATACACAATAAAACTTTCAACACATCATTTTTGTTTGTGTGTAAGTAGATAATGCTGTGTTTTGATATTTTACATGATAGAAGCATTTGGTGTTTTTTTTTTTTTTTTTAATTCTATATGTTTGTGATATTTGATACTTAATTATCATTTGTAAGTACCCAGGGGCCTCATGTATAAACGGTGCGTACACACAGAAATGTTGCGTAAGAACTTTTCCATGTTCAAATCGCGATGTATAAAACCTACACTTGGCGTAAAGCCACGCACTTTTCCACGGTACCTCATGCCTTGTCGTACGCAAGTTCTCCGCTCGGTTTTGCAAACTGGCGGCACCCAGCGTCAAAGCAATGGTACTGTTCTTGTGTGATTACTCATTATTTTCATGACGCGGCTTTATAAATACACAGAAACTAACCGCATATTGTTTATTAGTGTAATGCATCTGATTGTAATTAACTCGTAACAATATAATGGTCCAGGGAACAGCCATAGTATTCCAAATACCATAACTGCTCTCACTTCTCCTTCTTCTACTTCTTCTTGTTCTTTCAGCTCCTCCCGTTAGGAGTTGCCACAGCGGATCATCTTTTTCCATATTACTCTCCCTGCACGACTCGGAGTATTTATATCACTGTATTTGAGTGTGAATCACAGCAGCAGCTGATCGGAAAGAGAATTATCGGTATACGGCATTAAGCACACGCTGTCTCAGCCACTGCAAAACGTTTTAAAGCCTTTCCTGTACAGACCTCGCGGTTTAGAAACGGTTTAATCCCAAGAACTTTAAATGCACTCAATCAATTGCTCCTTGTAGAACGGTTTGTACTTATAAGTACAATCACCACACTGTAAACTTGCACTATAGTTATAATATCTCACAACCTGAGCCACTTTATAAAGCGCGTATTTACATATGATGACGATATCATTTTTAAGGTGAAATGCAGCAAAATATGTTTGTTAAATTATACACATAAAACTTTAACTTCATTTAAATAATCTATATTCTTCACTGGGAGTGTCGTGAAGGATAGAATAATTAAACATGTAATACGAAGATATTTCAATGTTCTTTAAACGTTTTGAAGAATCGGCGCTAAGCTTACAGATGGCTTAACGTCTATTACAGAGCTGATTGTATGGCGATCGGTTACTTGGGGAAAGAAGAGCAAGGACTCTTGGGGCGGCCACGCCAAAATATATTGAATATAAAACAGAAAGAGAAAATAACAACACAGCTAAAAACGCAGCGACAAATTTCGACAAAAGATAAATGCTTGTCATGAGCACGAGGCTCATGAAACACATGTTTAATAATGTGCTTTAGCTCCTATCATCATGAAAATGACATCACGATACATCTCAGTATTTTAGTTATTCAGAGAGCTGTAATATCACAAATGTAATGGACTCTGTGTCCAGTTGGAGGAAGAGAGCCAGTTTAAGAAGCAAGTAGTGATTCACACACACAGATCACATACGAGTAGAAGATCAAATACAAAACAAAGCATTTAACGTGCTACTTTAATTACAATGGGATTTGAGAAACTGGTTAATTAAACGATTTTAAGATGAAGTTTATGATGATCTACTTTAATGACAAAATAAACTACGTGATTAAAGTGGAAATGTCGAGAGTGAAGTGGACATTTCGTGCTTTTTCCCCACCGTGTGCCATTTTTCTCTGTACCCTAATAAACTTTCATATGACACTCAGACGGTGGGCTACAACTCTTCTTTTCACGGCAACTTTGATATGTGACTTCTTTTTTATTTCCGGCACTGTGCGATTTTGTGAATGTGAGCTTTCAAGTTTCTCCAACATGCTATGTCACTCGATCAAGTTCCTTTTGTTGATTATACCACGGTTTATTTGAATAAATAGTATGTTTTTCCTTTGCCTCCACTTGGTATTCGCTGAAATTCTTATATTTTCCCCGTGCTTTTCCCATTGTCTTTTCACAGAAGGCTGCGCTTAAGGGCGATTTATATTGATTTGCATATCAAATAGGCGTAATTCTGGGAGGATTTGGGGCGTTACATAATGCGCGTGCGCGAGCATTAGTTTTCACGCTGATCGGGATTTATGTAACGGAAGAATGTGGAAGTTGGAGTACGCACAGATTCCTGCATCTGGATTTTTCTGTGCGTAAACACATTTCGGCTTTTGTGCTTACGCCATGTTATAGTGCGAGTTCTACGCACGGCGTTATACATGAGGTCCCAGGTTGTTTGGTGTTTATGAAATCAAGTTAGTATTTTGTTTATTCATTTGCCCATTTATCATTCAACCTGCTTATCTAGTTCAGGGACTTGATGCAATGGGCACAAGCTGGAAACCAACCCAGAAGATGAAATAATTTCTTTAAAAGGCCATGTTTGAATTTCAAGTGAGGCTAATCTGTATATGATTTTGTAATTGGTTAACAAAACCTTGTTCTAAATTAGGAACATGGTCATCAAAAATAAAATATTTATTTCAAGCAAACTGACATTACAGACCCTTGGCCTTTGCCCTACAGTGAGTAAAAGTTTTAAATGTGGGTAAATGTTTACGAAAAACAGTTTCCATTTGCCTCAGTTAACTGTGATGCTCATTCAGTTATATTTCAAGTATGCTGTATATTAGTATCATAAGCTACTACTATTGCTACCAATTCTACTAGTAACTTGTGCAGAATATTTATAGCCTAAAAAAAGTTGGTATATGTGTTGACCTGTGCTGACTGTACTATGAAATGTTGCATAAATACTGAAGCCTTGGTCAGACTGGTGTCAAGAATTTTTCTTAGTTGTAGTATTAGCAAAGCTTTTTTGCTGTTTTCTCTTTACTTTTTTATGCAGGTTGTCATACATTTCCTCCTTTCTTTTAGGTGGATAGCAAAGGTGTCGTCAAACAACATTCCCCCACACATGGAGATGCAATGCTGGAGAAGCTTAACATGCAGAGGCTTAATAACCAGTTCTGTGACATCACATTGCTTATTGAGGGAGAGGAGTACAGAGCCCACAAATCTGTGCTAGCTGCTTGCAGTACTTACTTCTATGAGCTGTTTATAGAGAAGGGGGCGGTTTCAAGCCATGAGGCTGTGGTAGATCTGTCAGGTATGCTATATACTTCGTTTCTATTGAATATTGTTTTGATTTTTTTTGGAAAATAAAGCACATTGAGAGAAAATTTTTAACTTCTTCTAGATCTAGTCTTCTTTAAAGCAGTTATAGTTTGCATCTTAGCTTGAAATGTACAGTTGCAGAATTTGGGTGTACTGAGTAATTCATCAAGCTAGAATTTTCTCCTGTTAAGGGAAATGAGTCTGGAGCTTATTCCATAAGTGTTAGTAACAACAAACCAGTCCATAGCCTGATCATAGCCACAGAGGGTCAATTTGGAATCTCTAATACCACAATGCCACAAACTCGCACATCTTTAGGTTTTGGTGGGTATAGTTGAAAGTGCAAATTGCAAGAAGAAATGGGCAGGACATTCAAACACAGACAACAACCGAGTTTGAGATTGAGAATGCTGGATCCGTGAGAAAAGGCAAATGTCCTGTTTTTGGTTTAATTAGTACAGTGGATACATCAATCAGAACTACCGTCGTCACAATAAAAAAAAAAAATTGTATATTTCTAAACAACTATGTTTTGAAATGCGCTGTATTTGGACTTCATTATTTTATTAAAAGCATGCATTTTGTAGAATCTGACCAAGACTGTAAATAATTGAAAAACACACATTCTGTGAAATTTTCATTTATAATAAAGGCTGACTGAATAAAACTAAAAAGTTCCTTAACAAAAAAATATAAATAGTTTAAAGTTGAATGGGTGGGATTTCCATAAAATATATTGTTGCACTAATCCTGTATGTTTTATGAAATATTATTATCCCTTATATTCTTCCTCTTTATTTTTTTAGGCTTTAGTAAATCTAGCTTCCTTCCACTTTTGGAATTTGCCTATACCTCCAGTTTGTCTTTCAATTTTTGCAGTATGGCTGAAATAGCTACTTTAGCTCGGCATCTGGTAATGCTAGAGGTACTGGAAATATGTGAGTATGTACATAAACAAGTAGAGGAGAAGAAGCTCACAGTGTACAAAAAGAAAGATGTTCATACTGTTGTGGCTTCTGAAATGCTGTCAGATGAGCAGAACATGCAACCTGGCACAGAAGAAACCACCATGGAGGTTCAACAAGAAATGGTTCAGCAGCAAGAGGAAAGGTCTATAGAAGTAGCCATGAGCACTGAAGAGACGTCTTTGCTTGGAGCAGCTTTACACCCCCCAGACAATCTTGTTGTAAATGGTGAGGCTTCAGTACCCTTTGTGCATGAGAGTTTGATTCAGGCTGCAGTCCTTTCAACTTCTGAAACTGAAAACAATGAGGCTACAGTGCAACTTATAGGAATCCAAGTTGATAATTCAGTAGAAAAAAGCCAGGAACCAGATGCTGTGGTGATCAGCATTGAGACAGATGGAAGTAATCCTAAGAATGTTGTGCATTTGGAGGCAACAGCACCCCCAGCTATAGTCAATGAAGAAGTTACAGAAGCAGAGATTCAGCAGCCTACCTTAATACCTAAGCGTCGACGTGGTCGACCTGCAAAAGTAAAACAAGAGGTTGTCATTGTGAAAGATGAGCATTATGAAGAAAATCCTCCAGCTGTAGAGATACTTGAAGATGATTTTGCCAGTGCAGCCGCAGAAAATTCTGCTGATGATACATATAAGAGCAAGCTAAGGCAACGCTCCCTGGAGGAGGGTGGCTATATCCGGCTCCACATGGGCATGGAGAAGAAGCTCCAGAACAAGAAAATTAATCCTCGCTCTGCTATTCAGAAGGCATGTAATTTCTTGTTTAGTTGCTTATTTTTTTTCAAACTGTTCACTTACATTGATTACATATTGTAAAACAAGATTAGGAAATATTCAAGAAGTTGAATACTTTGTATACATATTATATATTTGTGGGCTTCATGATCCTCTGCTTTCATGTTTTGGAATTTAACTGTGTTTTCATTTACTTGTAAGAAAGCAAAAGGTCAAGCATGCAGATAGATTTTATTTCCTTTGGTCAGCAATAAGTTCATTTATAATAAAAAAACTTAAATACACTAAATATTTATTTAATTCAAGAAGTGAAAAACATTTACTGATTGATTTTTATCATAGCCCATTTTTACATTACTGCTTTGTAATTCTTTTAATGATACATCTTGATATGTTCTCACCACTGAGTAAAGAAAAATAAAATTAAATTGATGAAAAGACAGCTAGGATTTCCTTAACGTAAATCACACACTAAATTATAAAGATAATAAATTCATAAGATATGTTTAAATTGAAGTTCACTAATTTCTAATTAACACTTTTCTCAAAGAATAATCAAGAAGTAGTAATAAAAACACCTTGGTATAATGCACTTCTTACATCAAAGTAATGTTTTTATATACATTATATTGCAGTTTTAAGTATTTTAAATATTGTTTAGTTATGCAGACATTGCTATATAACCATGTAAATGAACTTAAGCCTTGTTTGTCTTAGTACTGTAAAACACAGAATTTTTTTCTTGTATTTAATACCATCTAAGAGCACTTCATATTTTCTGCATATGTTCTAGATGTGTGGTATTTACGTTTTATGGTGGTATTGCACAAAAGGCTTGAACAGTTTTGCTACTTCAGATGTTAACATTTTATTCATGTAATTAACTTTTATTATGACCTCAGGTGGCCCAGCGACTTGTGAAAAGGGGTCGTTTGATGCCACCTCCCAAAAAACAAGCTGGTGATGCACAAGAATCCTCTGAATGTGAACATGTCTGTTCAGAGTGTGGCATGGTTTTCCAGCGCCGCTATGCCCTTATTATGCACACACTGAAGCATGAAAAGTCTAGAGGTTATAAATGCACAGTAAGTATGAGCTTGAGATTCAGTCATGTTTGTATCAAATGTTATCGGGAACATTTTACCTGAATCAGAATTTATTCTGTAAATGTGACTGTTTTCAATTGTTTAATGAATTTTTCTTTTTCTGTACTTGTGGTGACTTTTGGACAATTTGAATTCATACATTCTGCTTTATCTATCAAGTATGAAACAGATGGATTGATAGGGGACACACAAGTTTAACCTGCAATGAATAGTCTTAATTCCTACTTCTTATGTTTGGTATTAAATTTACAAGCAGATTTTATAATGTGTTATTTTGGGGGGAAAAAAAAAAACAAATTCAGTATGTCATTCAGTGATAGCAAACATCCATCCATCCATTTTCTAACCCGCTGAATCCGAATACAGGGTCACGGGGGTCTGCTGGAGCCAATCCCAGCCAACACAGGGCACAAGGCAGGAACCAATCCTGGGCAGGGTGCCAACCCACCGCAGGATAGCAAACATATACAGTAATAATATAATATTTAAGTTTCTTTCCAGTCTGAGGAATGTAACTATATCCTGTCTTGTTGCTGGAAGAAATTAAGACATGATGTGTATTTCCAAGTTTTATGAGCATTATGAATTATTTTATTGCACAGATCAAGAGGTTATCCCAGCAATGGTTTTAAGTTCTTCAAAATTAACAAGCTATTTGTGCCGTTTGCTTGTCTGCACTAAGTAAATTGCATGGTGTGCAGTATTTTACTAGATTACATAATGTTGGGACTTTCCCCCCACCACCCCTCACGCAATGGTGTGTGTGTGTCCGCATACTCGGCACCATTTACTACAAGCAAAAAACATTTAAAAAGGTAAAACCTGAGAGACATTTTTTGATCAATCTTAGGTTTTAAAGAATTTTGGGATAATGGCTAGACTGTGTGACTACTAGAGGGTATCTCACAGCCCAAACCCCTTACACAACTTCATAGACATAGTCCCATGTGCAAATAAATGGTTTTATTTTAAACAGTCCCTTGTATGGATCTTTTTCCTCCTTCACTTCTCCCAGGTGAGCTTTGCCCATCTCCTCCAAAGGCGTAGGTGAAGCAGTTCCTTTTCATCCTAAACTTGGGGGTATTTCCAGTACAACAAGATCACCACCTGGCAGAACTTCTAGGCCAGCCAGAACCTCTCTATGAGAGGGGAGCCTGCCCCCAATGCCCTTGTAACCACAACAGAGCTACCCACATTAGCTACAACTCCCATGCAGCCTTGTGGTTGTCTAAAAAAGACCCATACCAAAGGGATGCTACTACAGAGTGTACTGGAACACGTGGTATCCCACTGCCCTTCCGCAGTGATGGCTTCCCAGCCAGGATGCTGTCCGTCCGCATCCTCCTTTACAACTGTCTTTCAGCTTTTAAGTTTGTTTGCCATTTTGGGTTAAAAGGAAAAGTGTTTAAATCTAGTTTACTGTTCCCTGCTCACTGTTATGCTTTGCATGTTTCCTATTTCAGTGACTTTAACAAAGAACCTTGTTTAAATACTTTGTGTTAAAAGATATGCAGTCTGTCATGAGACCTAGCTAGTAAAAAAAAAAAAAAAATATGACAAAGATCAACGGGTCAACCAAACTACTTGGTTTTGCAGCTACAAGTGCTTCTTCAGACAGGGCATTCAGAACTGGTGAAAGTATTTTTCATATGGCAAAGATCACTCTTTAAGTCGGACATTGTGAATCAACTGATCCTTGCTGACTAAAAGACAGATGGAGATTACCAGATTATAGAGATTAGTTTGCCTCAATACTGTTTCATTTACATATAGATAAAGAGATGTAGTTTTAATTCAACATATATATTTTTGTAATCCATAGTCACTTTGTAAGCCTTTTTGGAAGTCGTTTACTAAAGGACCATTTCTGCTTTTTGTTAAAAACACAATTTAAAATATCAAGACAAATAATGTGTATTGTGGTAATAATGCTATGAAATGTTATTTTTGCCTTATCTTACACCCTATAGCATTTTAATATTTATTTTACACTTGGAGCTAGAATTTATTAGTATAGGTGTTTAGCAGGAGTTCATGTAGCTAAATATGTTCATGACAAATTTATATTTTAGGCACCAATTACTAGTCTTCAGTCTAAAAAGGAAATATTTCTTTAAAACCTATTAAAATGTAGAACTTGGCCAGTACACAGTTTTCTGTTTGCTTAGAAGAAATGTTAAATGTAGAAATAGTGAATATAGTAGTATGTAGTTATTAAATGCCTATTTTTTTTTAATTTGTTTCAGCTATGTAACAAAGACTTCCAGTATGCAGCCTCGTTGCGTGCACACTTGGCAAGGCACAAACGAAAAAGTATATCTGCTGTATCCAGCAGCAAGAGTCACTCTGCTGAGGATGTGGAGGGAACAACAACCACTGATGGAAAATCTAAGGGCAGAACTAAGAGGGAGTTTGTTTGTGATATTTGTGGGAAGACTCTTCCTAAGTTGTATTCTCTTCGATTACATATGTTGAATCATACAGGAGTCCGGCCTCATACCTGTAAGGTATGAGTGCTTCATTTTCCTTATTGTTTCTTGCTTTCATATTGCCATTTTTATGTATATAAAATTACATATTTTTGTTCATCTGTCCCAAGAATTTGAATTCTTCTTGTAAGTGCTGGTGTGTCATTGTGCTGCAGTGGTAGCATTGCTACCTACAGTAATAGCCTGTAGCTCCAGCCCCAGGTATTACTTGTGTGGAGTTTGCATGGACTTACCAAATTAGCCCGTGATCATTCCAGCAAACATCTTTGTTTATATGGTTAACAAGTATGTACCTTTTTAAAAAATTTTAAATTCAGGACAGATCAAGATCTTGGCTTTTAGCTGAACTTTAATCTCTCTTTAAGACAAGAAATAAAGGTGGGACTGTTGCTAAACGGGCTAGGGATCAAGCTCATTGGCTTGCTTGTAGTAGTTCAGTGTGAAAAGCTACATTTGATTATTATTATTATTAACATTTAATTTCTAGCTCTTACTAAAATCTACTTATTAAAGGTTTATACAGGGCCTTCTTTTTCTCCTTGTGTTGTTCCTGAGGCATGAAAGATTTTTAATTCTAAAAAATCGGCCAGTGTGGAGTAAGTAGATCCTTTTCATTTATGATTTGCAGGTCCAATTAATTATTTAATACATAACACATTTTTAATCTTTTTTTTTTTTGTTTGTTTCATCTGGTATATTTCCCAATGTTTGAAAGTTTGATCACGTAACTTTTGTACATTGAGGAGGAGAAAATTTGAATCTCAATTTTAGATTGGTTACCAAATTATGTCTAGTGTAAATTCTGTAATATTTAATAAATTCTCACCATAAATTTCCTTCCTTGTGCTGTTCTGAGCACTTGTCATTCTGGTTTTCAGGGAAAATGTTTTACTGCTGCAGTTTCAGTAGTTTTACCTATTAGCCTAGATGGATCACTTACTAAATGGATAATACTGTTTTTATTGATGAGTGAGTGATTTCAATCAGCTTCCCATTTTTTTTAATATAGATTTTACTTGCGTGATTTAGATTTCCTGCATTAAACTGTTAACAAACTGCCATATTCCTTTTTGTACCTTTAAAAGAAACAATAAAACCATTTTTTAGCCAGTTCCACATTATGCAATTGCAATATCTCAAGCAAAACACATATTAGCATCAAAATTGTACATTAAAAAAAAATGGCAGTTTTGCTCAACCTTAATGTCAGTTATCTTGATTGATTTTGATCAAATAGTAGTGCTCTGTACACTGTAATATAGTGCAATACAACCACAACAGTAGGTTGCTTTTTGCATCTAGCAATGTGTTTTGAAGTCCAAGCTGTTAAGATGACAGTCGCACTTTCACTATACTTGATTTTGGAACATTTTATGTATAACTTTGGGTAGGGGAAATACTGGTTTAAAACTTTTTCCAAGCTGTTTAAAGGCACAGTTAACAAACTTCATGTAAACTTGTGGCCCACTAGAATTGTGATATAGTCAACACAAAGTTAAAAACTCTGTCTGTAAACATTGTTTGGGGGGGTGTTGTTGGGTTAGGGGCTTGATTGGGAATCCCTTTTGCCCTGCACTAAGTAGATGTGGCAGGGTTGTAAAGAATTCATCCTGAATGTATGTAAAAGTCTGACTTCAACTGAATAATCAAATAGGTGACTGGTGCTGTTTTGTTTTCAGGTGTGTGGCAAGTCATTTGCACATAAACATAGCCTGAAGATGCACAAGACCCTCCATGACTCTATGAAGCAGTTTCAGTGCACTTTGTGTGAAAAGTCGTTTGCTACTAAACGTAGCCTTCAGGAGCACATGAGTATCCACACAGGTTAGTAGACAAATAAAAAAAATTACAAAGTTGTCTTTTAGAAAAGGCACATAGATGCTGGTGTGACTATATTTGTTCCTAATTTCAGGTACTGGTTATTCTGGAAGCACAACTTTTTTTTATATGTGACATGTACATTTAGTCAGTGTACAGAATGGAATACTTAGTTTTAACTTGTATGTTAATTAGTTTCTCATATTTGTTAATTTACATTAAATATATTTTGTACAAACATATTTGATGACTGTTTACTGTTTGTTTTGTGATAGTGTATGACACTGAAGGATAGGCATCTTCTTGGTATTACACATTTTAACAGCAGCTGTTTATTGACCAAAAAATGAGTAACTAATAGCATGATTTGGAATAGAGTGCTGTTATAATGATGTGGTATGTTGTTTTATGCAGTAGCCTCAAGGCTCCAAGAGATGGGAGAGTCACTGTTTCACTGGAGTTTGTATGATCTCCTTATATCAGTTTAATTATTTCCTTATTTCAGAAGCATTAGGCTGTATAGACCAATTCCAGACTACATGCCAGCCTTTCATAGGGTATACTAATACATACACTAGAGTTTTGCAATCTAATATTGATCTTGCCACTGTTTGTATTGAATTGTCATATTCTTGGGGTACTCCAGTTTCCTCCCACAATGCAAGTATGGAATTGGTGATTCCAAGTTGGCTTGATGCTGTTGAGAGTAGGTGTGTGTAAGTGTGTCATCTAACAGACTGGTGTCACATCCAGGATTGTTTTCTGTCTTCCACCCAGTGCTTGGCAGGCAAGTAAAATGGGACTTGGCACAAGGCAGTGCTTCCGTTCAACAGTGCAGTACCTCAGTCTCATGTCTGTACTTTGTCTGGATGAGACACTATAAACATTTATCACCCCATCACAGATGATCAGCATTAATGTTTCATTTTCCAGATACAGGCAGTCCCCGGGTTACGTACGAGATAGGGACTATAGGTTTGTTGTTAAGTTGAATTTATATGTAAGTCGGAACAGGTACATTATTTTAATAAATGCTATTGTTGACCGACTGTAACCAAGTGCTCTGCCAATGAATGATGGAGTTTCAACTCCATCCATCCATCCATCCATCCATTTTCTAACCCGCTGAATCCGAACACAGGGTCACGGGGATCTGCTGGAGCCAATCCCAGCCAACACAGGGCACAAGGCAAGAACCAATCCTGGGCAGGGTGCCAACCCACTGCAGGAGTTTCAACTCTCTCTGACCTTTTTATTATTTGTACTTTATTTTCAATGGTGATGGTTTTTCTCTTCTTTACTGTATCACCAGCATTTGCATCAGAATTATGTTTCAGAGACATTGTTGAAGGGTGAAGACACAAGGTTAAGAGGAGCTCTTCTGCACAGCACTGTACACGCTATCACAGCAGGAAGGCACCCCTCGTCAGCACGTCCAGTGTACTGACGAGAGACAACTTCCTTCTATGTATGTAACAGTACAAGCAAGCTTGCTATTGAGAATGAATCTGAGTAGTGAGGGGCAGTTCACCACCCGCCCACCACACAGTCACCTCCACTTGCATACAGTATGCTGCCTCCAGCATCAGCCCACCGAGAATGAACAGGGTGCGGCCAAAGGCGGGTAGTGAATCACCCACCATATCCCCCATTCAACAGGCAGCCACCCGAGGCACACAACAATGCTGCCCCCCACCATCCATTTACCCTCAATGGCCTCCGTTCAGCCATAACTGGGTCACCGCTTGCAGCATCACCAGCTACCCACCGAGAACGAATAGGGCAGCCATTCTAGGAACACTGCAAGGATGTGTGGTGGGCGGGCAGTGAAACGCCCCCCTCTGCCCCATCCAGCCTCCGTCCAGTCAGGAGCAGTAGCTGCGGCGGAGTGGTGGGCGGGTAGCAAACCACCCCCCTCCACCCCATCAAGCCTCTGTCCTGCCCACGAGCGCTTGCCGCTCACCCAGCCGCCCACTGAGATTGAATGGAGTGTGGCCCCCACCAGGGACACTACACTACACTGTGCGAGCAGCAAAATCGCCCCCCTCCAGCCACTGCTTGTAGCGTCCCTAGGCCGGAGATGATGAAGCGGCAGTTACTGAGGAGCCCGCGTCGCATCCCCCAGACAGATGAAGGAGCAGCTTTGGCCCCGTTCAAAAGTCTGTAACTCTGAGACTACTTGTATGATTTAAAAATGGGCAGCAAGTACAGATTCCATCAGCAGGTGCTCCTGTGCATTTCGTAGGAATTATTACAACAATATTTTTAAATATTAAGTTGTAACATTTAAGGCATCTGGCAAGTGAGAGGAAATTGTCTAAACATTCAAAGAAAGGGGTTTAAAGGAGTCGTAATTCAACATGTTCTCACTTTATAGGAATTCTTTGTTAGGTGAAGAATTACAAGACTTCTGTAAAATGGGACAAAATGAATGTGATTCACTATGTCAAGCAGACATTTCATTGTGGATACTATCCAAAGCTTGCAATCTTACCTTACAATTCAGAATTTTACTATGCCAAAATTTGTTAGGAAGGTCTTGACTGATAATTGTCAAGAAAATTCAGATCTGCCAGGTTGGCTTTAATACCTCCCATCCTTATATAGGCCATGAAAATCCCAGTTGGTTTAATCTTTAATCATATACTGTTATACTATAGCTGTAAAATAAATAAACTCATACCACCTTTAAGAATCATGTCTTAAGAGCTGTGTGTTCTTCCCACTTTGTTTGATATGAAGATGGTCAGTGATAGTCATTTAGTTAACTTTGTGCTTGTTATTTGGCACAGGTGAATCAAAGTATCTCTGTGCAGCATGTGGCAAGTCATTTCATCGAGCTTCGGGACTTAGTAAGCACTTAAAAAGACACCAGCCAAAACCTGAAGTACGTGGTTTCCCCTGCAGTGAGTAAGTATCTTGTGTAAAATGTATAACTCCAAGTTGAAATCCTGCTTGTATGTTTTGTTGCTATGTCTAATTTAATTCATTGTTTTTTGTGTTTAAGTGCTAACTAGTGGCTGAATAAACAAATGGTAATATTTCATCTTTAAAAGATACAAAACATATGAGTTTCCAAATTGGGCGAATTTGAGCATCTAAGCATAGCTCTTTTACAAACACTGCAACTAGTCAAGGACTAGTTGCATAAGGTTTGCCATTCTAGAGTCATATATTGTACAAGAAGCTGTTTATACCAACAAATTACCCAGGGAAGGGGACATGGACATAAAGTAGTGGGGGTGTTATTTTGGAAAAACTGTTACATTTTGTTTTGGTATGATTACTGCTGACTTACGGCAGGTTTATACTTCATGCTCATAATGCGTACGTGCCAAGTTGACTAAATGCAAATGCATTTTTCTGCGCTGAAGTTCACTTAAGTGCACACACGTGTATAATGTATTTGTTCAGAGGAATATATGAGGAATGAAGCAAGATGCATCATGAATAATGCGCACCAAGCAGTAGTAAGCTGGAATGTAGAACATACAGTACATAGTATGTGATTGATACAGAAATGCCAAACGTACATACTTGTTGACCCAGAGAAACTCCTGTAAAGGAGTGGATTTTCCTTTTTAAGTAGAACTCTGGTTATCCTGAGTTTCTGCATTATGTGAGGCAAACCTGTAAGTGTAAATACACTAATCTTCTTATAATATATAAAAGCTTTGCCATGAATACCATTTTTAGCTTGTAAGTACTATATTTTTGACCTTGACACACAGAGTGAGCTGTTAAGGAGCTGTTGACTGTGGAAATATGGATGTGACTCACTCACTTCTCTCTTGATAGATAGATAAATTCTTTATTAATCCCCAAGGTGATATTCACATACTCCAGCAGCAGCATACTAATGAGAACAATATTAATTAAATAGTGATAAAAATGCAGTGCAAGTTAAAAAAAAAATGCAGGGTGGAGAGTGCAAGGCAGGTATAACAGACAATATCATTGTATAATGTTAACGTTTACCCCCCCCTAGGGTGGAATTGAAAAGTCACATAGTGTGGGGAAGGAACAATCTCCTCAATTTGTCAGTGGAGCAGGACAGTGACAGTAGTCTGTTGCTGAAGCTGCTCCTCTGTCTGGAGATGATACTGTTCCGTGGATGCAGTGGAGTCTCCATGATTGAGAGGAGCCTGCTCAGTGCCCATCGCTCTGCCACAGATGTCAAACTGTCCAGCTCCGTGCCTATAATAGAGTCCACCTTCCTCACCAGTTTGTCCAGGCGTGAGGTGTCCCTCTTCTTTGTGCTGCCTCCCCAGCACACCACCGCATAGAAGAGGACGCTCGGCACAACTGTCTGATAGAAAGATTGTCAGTGTGTCACCATCATTTTCTGTTAACACATGCTGTACTGTTTCGTTCACTTGGATTTTTAGTGTTTGTATATTTCAAAGCACAGTGGTGAATTGCAAGCCCACACTCTCCAGCTCAGTGGCAAGCCCTATGGAGCATATACTAAATACAGAGGTCCATCTGTTAGCTCTGGCCTAGGGATGGTTGCTTTGTGATGAGAGCTGAAAGAAGCACTCCATCAATCAGGGGAGCAGAGCCCGATTCTGACCACTGTGAGTGGTATGCTTCCCTTGTGACATGCGCTGATTTCTCACTGAGTCAGCCTCCACCTTCACTTTGTAGTGTCGCCACTGCAGGAGCCTTCTGTTTTCTCCACGTTTTCTGCTGTCCGAGGTATCATCAGTCTGCATTAATTTGGATAATCAGGGTTTTACAGTACTTATTTTTGCTTCACCAGCAACATTTGAGTTTGAATCATTAGCACCATCTAGAGACCACAACTGAAATATGTAGTATCTGAATGATCCTGAGATGCCAGACATAGATACTTACTTAACCCAGTACAACTGTCACATAAAAGAATAGCTAATATATATACTGTATCATCTATGATCCTGTGAATTCCTTAAATATCAACTATCAGCTCTGAATTCCTTGATTAAACTTTATTGGCATTCAACTTTTTCATTAACCTCTCAACAAAAAAAATAGATAAAAATAGATAATCTCTTTTTTTTTTTTACTACTTTTGTTGGTTTGCACCTCAACACATACAGACAGTTATAACTAAAGCAGGCCTCACACTACACGATTCAACTTCTAGTTGGAGAACAAGTCATAATGACTGAAGTTGAAGAATCTTGATGCTCCTTAAAATATAAAACAATACACCTATGAATTGCAGGAGGTAACTGATTATGAGTCCCTTATAACTTTTTCTCACAGTTTCAAGTCTCCTTTTACCATACAAAAGTATATTAAGATCCCCTTACTTTGGAATACAATAATTGGGAACATCTGAAGATAACCAAGTGACTGAGTAAGTGTTTACCGGGCATGTTTAATCAGGTCAATGAACACATTAGTTACTATACATATTGTCTGTTTTGTTGTTAGTAGCTCATCAATATCTACTGTGTTTCTCATATTTGGCTTTTGTTGTCTCATTGGTGCATATCGCTAATGTTAGTATAGCAGTCACCTATGTGAACTCCTTATATAAACTGGCATATTTTTCTTGAACTCCTTCAGCAAACAAAATTAAGTCACTCCTTGCTTGGATTATGTTGACAAGTGTTTTGTGCTTGCTTCAGTTTCATATTCCATTTCATTTGCTAGTAGAAAAAAAACATGTTACAACTTAAAACACAATTATGTACATAATTTTATTTATACATCTTTTGAAATATATGTATCTGTAGTTGTAGACATTGTATTTGAACCTTCCATGTTAAAATTGTCTCTGGCCTAATGTCCAAGCTCATCAATTCATAAATTAATCAGGTAATTGGTCAGAGTGCTCCTCTAGAGCTTGTATAGAAACGCCCAGTATATTGTGTAGTGCTGTCTGTCCATAGCCTGCATTTTTCCAAATGAAGGGTGATGTAGTATCAAACCAGACATCGGGTCATCCGAAGATAAAGACCTGGGATCATGTAGTACCGTAGCGGACACGGGGTCATCCAGAATAAAAGCAGACATGTCAACAAAGACCAGATGCTAAAATAATTTGGTACCATGCTAAACAATCCAAAAAACAATAGCATAAATTCAGAGACCCTTTGTTTTTAAATTAAGGCAATCTGGCTGGCTTTGTCTTGACCCCAGGTCAATTTAACACACCATGAGACAGCTTTTTTAAAACATAGCCTAGTCAATAATATTTTAGGATAAGCGTTTATATTGTGGGAAAAGATTTGTTTCTCTCTTTACTACTCTCAATTGTTGACCTTCTTCTCTTTCTCATGGATGGGGATTGATTTGAATTTAGTTTTGTTAAGTTTTGACTTGATTGTATGGAATGTTATGCGTTTTTAATAAATTCAATAAAAGGTAAAAAAAAAAAAATTACTTGAGGCAAAATAGATAATCAACTACTAGGTTGCATGTTGCTAATTGTTTATAATGGTAGTGGGTTGTGAAGTGTATCACTCCAACAATCATGCTCCCCCAACCCCCTGCTCTGACGATCATGCTCGATTCACCAAGGGTGGCACACAGACGCACACAAACCCCAACCACACACTAGGGCCAATTTAGCAAACACTGGTACACCTAACCAGCATGTCATTGGACTGTGGGAGGTAACCCACACAGACATTGGGAGAACATGCAGACTCCACACAGGAAAGACCCAGGATGCAAACCCCCGTTTCCTTACTGTGAGGCAGTAACATTACCACTGAGGCATCATGCTGGCCTACTGGTATTTGTTTTTGATATAATTTTTTATTTTTGAATTTATTAGATGTTTTAGTTAAAACCAACTGTTTTGTTGGTTATTTGCCAAATATACTGCTCAAAAGAATTAAAGGAACACTTTTTAATCAGAGTATAGCATAAAGTCAATGAAACATATGGGATATTAATCTGGTCAGTTAAGTAGCAGAGGGGGTTGTTAATCAGTTTCAGCTGCTTTGGTGCTAATGAAATTAACAACAGATGCACTAGAGGGGCAACAATGAGATGACCCCCAAAACAGGAATGGTTTAACAGGAGGAGGCCACTGACATTTTTCCCTTCTCATCTTTTCTGACTGTTTCTTCACTAGTTTTGCATTTGGCTACAGTCCGTGTCACTACTGGTAGCATGAGGCGATACCTGGACCCTACAGAGGTTGCACAGTTAGTCCAACTTCTCCAGGATGGCACATCAATACGTGTCATTGCCAGAAGGTTTGCTGTGTCTCCCTGCACAGTCTCAAGGGCATGGAGGAGATTCTAGGAGACAAGCAGTTACTCTAGGAGAGCTGGAGAGGGCCATAGAAGGTCCATAACCCATCAGCAGGACCAGTATCTGCTCCTTTGGGCAAGGAGGAACAGGATGAGCACTGCCAGAGCCCTATAAAATGACCTCCAGCAGGCCACTGGTGTGAATGTCTCTGACCAAACAACCAGAAAGACTTCATGAGGGTGACCCAAGGGCCCCATGTCCTCTAATGGGCCCTGAGCTCACTGCCCAGCAGCATGCAGCTCGATTGGCATTTGCCATAGAATACCAGAATTGGCAGATGCACCACTGGTGCCCTGTGCTTTTTACAGATGAGAGCAGGTTCACCCTGAGCACGTGACAGAAGTGAAAGGGTCTGGAGAAGCCATGGAGAACATTATGCTGCCTGTAACATCATTCAGCATGAGCAGTTTGGTGGTGGGTTAGTGATTCTCTGGGGAGGCATATCCATGGAGGGTCACACAGACCGCTACAGGCTTGACAAAGGCACCTTGGCTGCCATTAGGTATCAGGATGAAATCCTTGGACCCATTGTCAGACCCTATGCTGGTACAGTGGCTCCTGGTGCACGACAATTCCTGGCCTCATGTGGTGAGAGTATGCAGGCAGTTCCTGGAGGATGAAGGAATTGATACCATTGACTGGACACCACACGTTCCTGACCTAAATCCAATAGAACACCTCTGGGACATTATGTTTTGGTCCATCCAATGCCACAAGGTTGCACCTCAGACTGTTCAGGAGCTCAGTGATGCCCTGGTCCAGATCTGGGAGGAGATCCCCCACAACACCATCTGTCATCTCATTAGAAGCATGCACCGATGTTGTCAGGCATGTATACAAGAACACAGGGGCCATACAAAGTGCTGCGTACAATTTTGAGTTGATGCAATTAAATTTTGGCAAAATGGACTAGCCTGCCACATAATTTTTTCACTCTGATTTTTGGGGCGTCTTTGAATTCAGGGCTCTGTAGGTTGATCATTTTCATATCCATCAAACGATGTGGCATCCTTTCGTTCCTAACACATTACCCAGTCTATATCAGTATAGATATCCAGGAGGATTTCTTTTTCCCATTGAGATCTGATGTGTTTTCAAAGTGTTCCTTTAATTTTTTTGAGCAGTTTATATGAAAAATGAATGACTCCTATTTCATTCTGTACAATATGTGTATATGTCTTTTTAATAAAATAGTAGATAGTCTTGCAGATTATGTTAATACATTTTTCTTGTTCTACTGTATAAGGATCTAATCTTTTTGATAATTGTACTGTAACTGAATGTTTTCTAATTGTATTTTTAAATATTGGTGTGTGTTGACATGATTATGACCATAAAATACTGAACTATTTTTTTATTGCAGATGTGACAAAAGTTTCTATGAAGCAAGGGATCTCCAGCAGCATATGAACAAGCACTTGGGCCTGAAGCCATTTCAGTGTCAGATATGTGGCAAATGCTACAGCTGGAAAAAAGACTGGTACTCGCATGTGAAGTCGCATTCAGTCACCGAGCCTTACAAGTAGGTACAATTACATATCACTGTTTATTAATTCACAGTAATGTCTTTGTCACACTATCTGTATTATTTCAGACCTATCATTCCATACCTTATTCTCAATGGAGAGATTAAAAGTTAACCATTTTGCCTTACCTGCTGATTTAGTCTGTTTCTTTTCTTGTGTTTGAGTCTTCATGTTAAACCAAAAGATAAGTTTACTTTCACTCCTATTGGATGGCTACAGACCCACAGTACTTTGCTTGTGCTATTAAGCTCCCTTCTGTTATTTATAGGGCATGTTTTCTATGTTTTACAGGTTGTTCATTTCTAATCCAAAATCAAAATATCCAAGATGCTCCAAAATCTGAAACTTCTTGAGCACTGACATAAGGCCACATGTGGAAAGTTCCACACCTGACCTCACTTGCCCATGTGAGCCTCTGAGCAATGTTTGCTGATTTTTATTTATTTATTTTTATTTTTTAATGATGAGTGGATGTGAATAACACAGGAGTTGCTGCTTATTGCTTACAACTGATATCTTTTATCCCCATTTGAATTTTGAGTTGTATGCAAAGCACCACTACCGAACAATGATGTGGGCATAAGGTCCTTGGTGAATTTTTGGTGCATTACCAAACCATGAAGTGGGGAGTGAGTGTCATGATCACACCTGCACAGTATGTCAAAAGTGCTTTGAAGCGCACAGAAAAAAAGGTGTGCAGCGGTGAGCCCGTAAAATTTAGAGGGAACATAGGCTGTGATGCTCTTTTGCTGCTAGTTTATCAGCTATCATCACCACCAGATTTATGTGTGTTTAGTTATTGAGTTTTTTTTCTGTATACAATAACCTTTTAATCAAAGCACAGTATCATTGGTGGACACTGAACACCAAACTTTGTTTACTGTTGTTTAACAGCTAATACAGGTATTCTGCTGATGCTACTGGGCAAAAACTTTGTTTCATGCACACAATCATTAAAAACACTGTAGACAATTATCCCAAGGCAATGTGTTTAAGGTGCACATGAAGCAAATCTTGTGTTTAGATTTGGGTCTCATCCCCAAGATATCTCATTATGTATATGTAATTTTTCCAAAATACTGCATTTTGGATTAGGGATGCTCAACATGTATTCAGAGTGTGCTTAAGAATATGGTCTTAACAGATAAACTTGCTCTTGTAAAACAACAGTTTGTGGAGATTATAATGGACTGGAAAAGTGAACATTTACATCAACTCTTTTGGTATTTATTTGGTACTGTAGGTGCAAAGTATGCGGAAAAGAGTTTTTTGAGAAGGCCCTCTTCAGGAGACATGTAAAAAAGGCCACACATGGAAAGAAAGGACGAGTAAAACAGAACTTGGAGCGTGAATGTGAGCATTGTGGCAGAAAGTTTATGCAGCTCCGTGAATACAGGAGGCACATGAATAACCATGAAGGTGAGAAACTTGGCATGATTCACAGAAGGATCCTCTTATTTGTCCTAGGGATAAATCTTTATTATGTTTAAAACAACACCTACTTATTCTGGAAGTCGATTGTTCCTTATGTTTTCTTTTATTATTTTTATTTTAATTTAGTTTGTGCTTTTGCGGTTTTTTTTCTGCTGTCCATCACATGAATCTCTTTATTTCTGTTGGCACCATAATATTCAGTAATCTGGTATAATGGTGGGAATTGCCAGGGAGACTTCAATTCAATATAGTCATGATTCTTGGATCACTATACAATAAAGTAATTTTTATTTTTTTTTAAATGTTTTCAATATACTTCAGTAAGTATTGCAATTCAAGTTTTCTGTAATTTGCCATTTTTTGTACACTTTTATTTGGTTAAAGTTCAAATTGAAATCATGTACTTTCCTGCAAAAATCTATTAAATTATCAAGAAAAACCTTTAAGAAAGTTCTCACTTAAATCTTTTTTTGTATTGTAGAAATGAATTTCAGGTATTCTGACTCTCCACAGTAAGCCTGGGAGTATTTGCAGTACAAGTCTAATATTAGATCTTAGTGGTTCCTTGTGAAATATGCCCTTCTAATAAGTATAACTGTCAATCCATAATTGAGATTAGAATGTATTACTGTATATTAAACTACAGTTAAAATATGTGTTCACATTTTATTGTTGTACAGTGTTCAATCAAAGTGGATTTCCTTTGTCTTTTTTGACATTGATCAACAGAAAGATTATTTTTAATGTAAAAATGAAAACTGATTCCCACAGAGTGGTTTAAATGTATATATATTACAAGTATAAAAATAGAAAATAATCACATATGTATTTGCCCCCTTTAAGATGATACACCAAAGTAATCACTGGTGCAGCAAGTTGGTTTTAGAAGTTACATATTAGTTCAGTGGAGATCACCTGTCTGTAGTCCAAGAGTTTGAATTGTGTGTAGCCCAAATGAAATGAATGTGTGTCAATGAAAAGGTGGTTTAAAAGAACAAGTCATTGAGAAATGCAAAGAATATGGCAGGGCTGTAAATGTGCCACAAGAACTGAGTGATTGCCAGGGCTGTGGAGTCGGTACACAAAACCTTCAACTTTGACTCCTCCATTTATAATTGAAGCCAATATGTAGTACCCATCAAAAGGTTAGACTCATCCAACCTTTCATCCAGCTTTATGAAGAAACAATGCCTTGGTTATATTTTTAAATCAATTTAATGGAATCTAGATTAAAAAAGTTATGAACCTCTGTCAAAAATTTGGAAATCTCTGGATGACCACAAACTTTTGAACAGTAGTATACTTAGTATGTTGACTGAAATCATGCAAGATACAAAGCAATCATTGCCACGATGAATCATCAAGCTACTTTTTCGCACCCTAACCTGTTTGGGTTTAAAGACTCTACTGGTGCTGTTGAGGCTTTTTTGTGTTATTTATTAAAGAAGCTACAAGCACTGAGTGACATTAAACAAGAGACAAAACTTCCAAAGTTAGAGAGATTTTCATCATTTGCTCAATGAGAAAACAATTTATTTCAGTTAGTATATGTAAAATTGGAAACTTTAACACATTGTATTACAATTTACATTTAGTCAGACTTGGAACATTTTTACCAACTCTGACTCCACTTACCCAATAATTGCTTCCATCTCTGACTCCGGCACCACAGCCTTGGTGATCACTTCAAAAAGAAGACTACTGAGGAAGACCTCGGCGAATTCTGAATTATTACAAGCTACTGTGGCTAAGATTGAAGAGACTGGGTTGGACGACTGTTGCGCAGGTGCTTCACCTGTCACAGCTTTATGAGAGAGGGACAAAGACAAAGCCGTTATTAGGGAGAAGAAGAAAAAATGACCTCTCCGCTACTATTTTCCAGAAGGCAAATGGGAGTCAGTTGGAAGAAGGTTCTATGAAACCAAAATTTATCTTTTTGGCCAACCCACTAAACTACATGTTTGGCATAGGTCAAATCCTACACAATATTAAAAACACACCATCCACAATGTGAAACATGTTGGTGGCCTATGAGGGTAGAAGGCAAAATGAATGCAGCAAAATCCAGGAAAATCCAGGAGAAAAATCTGATGAAGTCTGCAGAAGACCTGCATCTTGTGAGAAGATTTCATTTTGTAGCAAAATAAGCAACCATAGCAAAAAAAACAAAAAAAAAAAAACAATAAAGTCTTGGGGTGATTGAGTCCAAGTCCAGTG
Source organism: Polypterus senegalus (assembly GCF_016835505.1). NCBI lineage: Eukaryota > Metazoa > Chordata > Cladistia > Polypteriformes > Polypteridae > Polypterus > Polypterus senegalus. The sequence continues at coordinate 151,319,798 of NC_053155.1, forward strand.
CCCACATTTATCAAGCCCCTCAGAGTAGGTAAACGGTCCTAACTGGCTCAAAAAAAATCTTGAGTTGCACAACTTTGGTCCTACTCTAAGAAGTAGGAGTAAAAGTATTTTATCCATTTTCTTAAGTTGGGAAACTACTCCTAACTTCACTGAGCTATAGGAGAGCTTGTGAGTTATACTAATTTGCTATGATCTGCCAGAAGATGGCGTTCAGGTAGAGATCAGCACCTACATCCCAGGAAAGATTGAATGTTTTAGAAACATTGGGTGGCAAAGAGCTCATAAGATATTGATCTGACAGAGATGGAATAACATTCTTACATAGTTTGTAAATCAATGTGGAGAAATCAGGTGCTGTCAGCTGAAAGTGTTGGTAGCATCACATGTTACATGCAACTTTGTAATAGTGATGATTTGTGCATGTCAAATCCAGATGTTTTTCAAATTTTTATATCCACTTTTAAACACCCTTAAAACACATGAGGTAATATACAGACTTTTACGTTTCCCCACAACTTCACGTGAGGTAATGTTAAAGCACTCTGCTTTCATGGAAATTGTCACGCTCATAAAGATCATCGCCCAGGTGCTTGGATGGGCACATATATGTGAATCAAAAGCGATGTGATATCAACGTCCAGGTGGTCATGGATGCAAACTGTATTGTACAGCCAGCAAATAACGGTGATTGACAGCTATATATACGGTCATATGAAAAACTTTGGGAACCCCTCTTAATTCTTTGGATTTTTGTTTATCATTGGCTAAGCTTTCAAAGTAGCAACTTCCTTTTAATATACAACATGCCTTATGGAAATAGTAGTATTTCAGCAGTGACATTAAGGTTATTGGATTAACAGGAAAATATGCAATACGCATCATAACAAAATTAGGTGCATAAACTTGGGCACCCCAACAGAGATATTACATCAATACTTAGTTGAGCCTCTTTTTGCAAATATAACAGCCTCTAGCCGCCTCTTATAGCCTTTGATGAGTGTCTGGATTCTGGATGGAGGTATTTTTGACCATTCTTGCATGCAAAATCTGCCGAGCATGGACAGCCTGCTTCAAAATATCCCATAGATTTTCGATGATATTCAAGTCAGGGGACTGTGACGGCCATTCCAGAACATTGTACTTCTCCCTCTGCATGAATGCCTTTGTAGATTTCAAACTGTGTTTTGGGTCATTGTCTTGTTGGAATATCCAAACCCTGCGTAACTTCAACTGTGTGACTGATGCTTGAACATTATCCTGAAGAATTTGTTGATATTGGGTTGAATTCATCCGACCCTCGACTTTAACATGGGCCCCAGTCCCTAAACTAGCCACATAACCCCACAGCATGATGGAAACTCCACCAAATTTGACAGTAGGTAGCAAGTGTTTTACTTGGAATGCGGTGTTGTTCTTCCACCATGCAAAGCGCTTTTTGTTATGACCAAATGACTCCATTTTTGTCTCATCGGTCCAAAGCACTTTGTTCAAAAATGAATCTGGTTTGTCTAAATGAGCATTTGCGTACAACAAGTGACTCTGTTTTTGGCGTGAGTGCAGAAAGGGATTCTTTGTCATCACCCTCCCATACAGATGTTCTTTGTGCAAATTGCGCTGAATTGTAGAACAATGTACAGATACACCATCTGCAGGAAGATGCTCTTGCAGGTCTTTGGAGGTGATCTGTGGGTTGTCTGTTACCATTATTGCAATCGTGCACATATGCCGCTCCTGTATTTTTCTTGGCCTACCAGCCTGGGTTTAACAGCAACTGTGCCTGTAGCCTTCCATTTCCTGATTACATTCCTTACAGTTGAAACTGACAGTTTAAACCTCTGAGATAGCTTTTTGTAGCCTTCCCCTAAACCATGATACTGAACAACCTTTGTTTTCAGATCCTTTGAGAGTTGCTTTGAAATTCCCATGCTGTCAGTCTTCAGAGGAGAGTCAAAGGGAAGTACAACTTGCAGTTGATACATTAAATACCATTTCTCATGTTTGGACACATCTGTCTATGAATTTCAAGGCTTATTGAGCTAATCCAACCAATCTGGTGTTGCAAGTAATCATCATTACTGAGCAGTTACATGCGTTCAAATCAGCAAAATTACAGGGTACCCACATTTTTGCACAGCCAGTTTTTCACATTTGATTTAATTTCATACAACTAAATACTGCTTCACTAAAAATCTTTGTTCAGAAAACACCCCAGTACTCAGATGTTCCTAGGAAATGAAAGACATACCATCTTTTTTGTTAAAAGTATAGTAAATTATTATGCAGGCTGAGAGGGGTTCCCAAAACTTTTTCATATGACTGTATATAACACAGCAACCTTGAGCTTTGTGAACTCCTGGAATATCCCTGTTACATTTTGCAAGCTTGTGAAGGCTCCAGAAGAAAGACAGAGACTCCCAAGACATTGGATAAACAGAGCATAGAGCCTTGCAGAAAATAAGAGAACATTACAGAGAGAGGCACGGATGAAGATGTTAGGGTTGCTGGAATAGTAAATGGGATTTCAGAAACAGTTAAAGAATCGTCCTGGCTTGTTTCAGTAAAACTGTTACTTAACGAGATGTTTACTGTTGGCATAACAGCAGGAAGGTTGATTCATGTGAAGGATGGTTGATTCACAGCAAAACCTATCCATCCATTTTTGAAACCTTATCTTGAGCAGGGTCATGGAGAAGGTGGAGCCTATTCAAGCAAGCATAGGGCACAAGGCTGGAAAAAATCCATGGAGCATTCGTTGTTTAATCCACATATTCAGTATCTGGCTTTATTTTCATTTGTTGTGTGTAGTTGTCGGTCTTTGCAACTTAGTGTTCTGTGCAATATTACTATGCAAAGTTTAGCTCCAGCTTAGCACAATATCCTGTCCATTTTTTGTTTTCCTCCTCCTCCTCTTTGAATACTATTGTTGTTATTAATTTTATTATGTTTGTGGTGAAGCCTTAGTGCAACTATCAGAAGAGTACAAAATGTTACCAGACAAAATTTGCAATTTAGGATGTCATTCACTGTCAGATGTGGGCTCCTACTCCTCCCTGGAACTAGGACTATGATGCTTTGTAAATACTTCTTATGTCCAACTTATTCTTATCTTAGTGTGACTTTTAATGCAATTCGTAGGAATAATCCTGAGACACTTGATAAATATTGGCCCAGATCTCAATGCAGTTTTACCCCTAATAGAGCCTGGGCAGTTTTGCAGTGATGATGGGGAAAACCTGCATGCAGTAAGGAGACTGTGGAAGATTGTGGTTTCGCTTCCCGGTTCCCCCCTTTTTTGGATAGCGCTTTGAGTACTGAGTAAAGCACTATATAAATGTAATGAATTATTATTATTATTAGATATGCTAAGTTGGCAGAGACCTGTCCATACAGACTCCAGGATGTCATGGCTGCCAAAGGTGCATCTCCTAAATACTGACTTGAATACATAGGTGATCAATACTTTTCGTGTTTTATGTTTGTAATTAACTTTGATCACTTTCCTGTATTCACTTTGACAGGAGTCTTTTTTTCCTTTGATCAGTGTCGGAAAGTCAACTTCACTGTAATTGAACTTTGTATACCAATAAAATGTGAAAACTTTCAAAGGGTGGTTACTTTTTATAGGTGCTGTTTATTGCTTGAATATACAAAATGTGTATTAAAAGTTCTCTGAGCTTTGTACCTAACATACACTGGTCTCAGTTATTGATGAGAGTTACATGAGGATAACTCATGAAAAAATAACCCTGTGATAATCAACAGCTTTCTTTTTTTAATGTAAAGAATTTAATACTTTAATACTAAACTTAATACTTTTGCATGAAAAGCTTTTCAGCTCTAACCAATTGAAAACAAGGCCCCAATGGAGATAAATATATCTCAATGTTTTAATTGCAGGAGTGAAGCCATTTGAGTGCCTAACCTGTGGTGTTGCCTGGGCCGATGCTCGTTCCCTAAAACGCCATGTCCGCACCCATACAGGCGAGAGACCATATGTTTGTCCTGTGTGTCAAGATGCCTACATAGATGCTCGCACGCTACGCAAGCACATGACAAAGTTCCATAATGACTACATCCCAGGAAAGATCATGTTGGAGAAAGACACTTTGCAGTTTCATAATCAGGGGACACAGGTGGAACATGCCATTAGCATCATTGCTTCCAACTTACCCAGCGATCAGGGAGAACCTAATGAAGAAATGATCAGTGAAGAGATAGAGACTGTTTTGGTTACTGAAGAGACTATCGAGGCTGTAGAGGCTGTGGCGGCCACAGAGGAGTGTGGAACTGTCTCCACCTTGTCTGATCAGAGCATCATGCAGGTGGTCAACTATGTTTTGTCACAGCAGCAGTCTGCCAAGTTGACAGACATTACCCCAGAAGCCATCGAGACAGTGGAGGTTGAGGTGGCCCATGTAACTGAAGCAGAATAAAGGTTTGCCTTCCACACCATCCCCCAGAATATGGAGAGTATCTTCTGTTAGTTTTCTGGCAAATGGCATCAACGATGTATGCTTTCCTTTATTTTTTTTTATTTTTTTCTTTTCCCTTCTTGCCTTATGGTTAAGAAAATGGAATTATTTTGAGAAAGCAACAAAAGCAGCTGGCTAAAATAGATGTGTTTTTGTTCTCCCATCAATATGCTTTATAAACTACAGTTGAGTGCTAAATGTGCTGCTGTGTTCTCATAAGGAAGCACATCAACCCTGCCCGTTTCTTAATTTTGTAAACCTGGCTGTACGTCTGCATATGGCTGTGTCAGCAATATTGTACATTCAATCTTTGTATTCATATTGTGAAATAAATGTATATGTATATAAGAGAACATGCACCTGTTAATACTTTTTTGTGATGAAGCTGTACATAAGTAGAACCAAGTGGAGTAACTGGTTGAGACATACAAGGAGGGGACCTAAAAATTCCCGGAATCCATCAGTATGATGCCTCTAGGTGTCGTATGCTTAGAGGTTTGTTAATTATTCTGCTGAGTGGCATTGTGTTGAATTAATATCAAATATCAAGACAAGAGTGATTGCTTTTTAACAAACTGAGTGACTTGTTAAATGTTTCCATGAATGGACTGAACTACTGAGTTATCTGGGGGGAAAACATCAGGAGCGATGACGCACGCCAGATTACCTGCACCTTGTCAGTCACCACCAAAAACAATGTGGTTGTTGCCTTACAAGTCCCCAAATTAGACAGATCTTGCTCCTTTGCCTTTTTCTCACCCCCCACTGAAGTTAAAATTGAGATTGAATGGAGGATTTCCTAACGTGTGAAAAAAATCCAGAGAAAAAAAAAAATACCCAGAGGCTCTAGACACTGTAAAAACATAAGTATCTTCAGGAATTGAAGTGCTGGGACAAGTGTGTGGCATCTCAAGAGAAGTATTTTGATGGTCACTAAAACAGAATTGTAAGTTGTATAGTATATATTTTTTTTTAAAGAATGTCACCCATCATGTTATAGGAAAGGTTTGTAATAAATAGCCATGATGCTGCTTAACTTAGTAAAGATAATTTAACATTTTTTTGTTTTGTCAGAAATGTAAATCCTTTTTGATAATTTGGAAAGTTTCTTTTCTGTTCATGAAATTACACTTTTCATATTGCAAAAAGCAACAACCTGAGTTTAATCTTGCATGACAACTAGAGCCTATCTTGACAGGCCTGTGGGGTTTTATTTTTAAGTGGTATAGAGCAGTGTTTCTCAACCACTGGGTTGCCACCCACTTTTGAGACATGGGCTGCTGCTCCTGATGGTGGGTCACGAAATACTATTTTTTGTATCAGTTGTGGGTCCAATGATCACACTCTGTTTCCTGCTCCCTATGTAACAATTGCACTTGTATCACCAAGTAAGACTCGGTGTGATGATTGCACCCAATTCATCAAGGAGGATCCAAATCCTCCTTTCCCCCATGCTAGTGACAGTCATGCTTGATGCATCAGGGGTTTGACACCTCAATCCTTCGTAGGTCACAAAGTCACTTGTATGGGGAGTCATAACACCAAAAAGCTTGAGAAAAAACAGGATAGAGTATACTGAATTACTAAATTCAAATGGCAATGTATGCATTGTGTGCCTGTGAACCAGTTTTTTCACAACTGTGGCACTGTCATTTGTCCCTTACACTTGTTATTTGAAGGTGTATAAGAAAAAAATGGCAAAGTATGTCTCCATAAATTGCTTACAGTAGCAGTCAGTAACACTCTGAATATGGAAATCTTGAAGAGTCCAACATTCTGGGTTACCTAAACATTTTTTTGTTTTGGAGTTATGTTCATGACTACAGAAGAAGTTACAGATAATTTTATGAAAGATTTTTGACACCGTGTTTTCCAAGGGAAGTTTGTTAACGGTGACTTGCTTCACCAGGCAGGGTAAGTTTCATACTGTATTTTTCAAGTTGTTGTTTATTCACAGTCATGGTTTGCATTAATTTTGCTACTTTAAAGAAGTGTTTTTTCTATACATTGTCACACGTGCGAGTAGGAGGCAGCTAAAGGGCCTGAGTAAGTGTAATGAAACATCTGACCAGGGGGTGGCGGAGTGCGCTGATTGTCTTTGTCAGTTCCCTACAGACCTTTCCTGGGAAATCCTGCAAGGTTCCGGCGCCTCAGATGACGTCACTTCTGAAGCCGGCCCCTTTGCTGACGTCACCTCCGAAGCCGGCCCCTTTGCTGACATCGCTTGATCGTCTGTTAAACCCAGGTAACATAAAGGAATGCCCCCAGAATACTTCCAGTGAAACCTGTGAGGCTATTGCTGTATTTTTCAATCAAAAATTAATGATATTAGAGATAACATAGTATATCTCCCCAACACTGCAGACCCTCCAAAGCCCTGGTACTCCATTATAAACAAATTAAATGCTTTTACCAGGATAGATTTACCTGAATTACATAGTATAATCTCTCAACTGAAACCCTCCACCTGCGTCCTTGACCCAATACCAACAAGGTTTTTCAAAGAAGTATCAGGCGTGCTAATTGACAATATTCTTGACATTAGATACGGGGGTCTTTCCAGACTGTCTTAAGACTGCTGTAGTTAAACCCCTGCTCAAGAAACATAATCTTGACCCCTCTGCCTTTGAAAATTTTAGACCCATTTCTAACCTACCCTTCTTAAGTAAAATTCTAGAGAAGGCAGTCATTATGCAGTTAAATGACCACCTCAATAAACATGCTATTCTTGATACTTTTCAGTCAGGCTTCAGAACAAATCACAGTACAGAAACTGCACTTGTTAAAGTAGTAAATGACTTTGGGTAAATGCAGACAGAGGCCATTTATCTGTTCTCATCCTCTGAGTGCTGCATTTGACACCATTGATCATAATATTCTTAGAAATCGCCTTAGTCAATGGGTGGGCCTCTCTGGCAGTGTCTTAAATTGGTTTGAATCCTACCTGGCAGGGAGAAAATTCTTTGTGAGTTGTGGTAATCACAACTCAAAGACACATGATATCCGATATGGTGTTCCACAAGGCTCTATCCTGGGTCCGCTGCTCTTCTCAATCTACATGCTTCCGTTAGGTCAGATTATCTCAGGGCACAACGTGAGCTACCACAGCTATGCTGATGACACACAGCTGTACTTATCAATAGCACCTGATGACTCTGACTCTTTCTATACACTAACACAATGTCTTACTGGTATTTCTGAATGGATGAATAGTAATTTTCTCAAACTAAATAAAGAGAAAACTGAAATTTTAGTAATTGGCAATAATGGATTCAATGAGGTTATCAGAAATAAACTTGATGCATTAGGATTAAAAGTTAAGACGGAAGTAAAAAAACTTAGGGGTAACTGTTGACTGTAATCTGAATTTTAAATAAAATATTTATCAGACCACTAGGATTGCATTTTTTCACTTAAGAAACATAGCAAAAGTTAGACCTCTTATATCATTGAAAGATGCTGAGAAATTAATTCATGGTTTTGTTTCAGTAGACTAGATTACTGTAACGCACTCCTCTCAGGACTACCCAAAAAAGACATAAATCACTTGCAACGAGTGCAGAATGCAGCTGCTAGAATCCTAACTAGGAAAAGAAAATCCGAACACATTTCTCCAGTTTTGATGTCACTACACTGGTTGCCTGTGTCATTCAGGATTGACTTTAAAATACTGCTTATGGTTTATAAAGCCTTAAATAATCTCTCTCCATCTTATATATCGGAATGCCTGACACGTTATATTCCATATTGTAACCTTCGTTCCTCAAACGAGTGTCTCCTTAGTATTCCAAAAGCTAAACTTAAAAGAAGTGGTGAGGCGGCCTTCTGCTGTTATGCACCTAAAATCTGGAATAGCCTGCCAATAGGAATTCGCCAGGCTAGTACAGTAGAGCACTTTAAAACACTGCTGAAAACACATTACTTTAACATGGCCTTTTTATAACTTCACTTTAACTTAATCCTGATACTCTGTATGTTCAATTCATCATAATAACTATTCATAGAGGCTCCAAAATCCGTACTGACCCCAACTCTCTCTTCTTTTTCTTTTTCTAGTTTCTTTGTGGTGGCGGTCTGTGCCACCACCACCTACTCAAAGCATCATGATGCTCCAACATTGATGGACTGAAAGCCAGAAATCTACATGACCATCATCATCAGGTCCTTCCATGAAAACCGTAAATACAAAGAGGACTGTTTGACTTATGTTAGGTAGATTGCCCAGAGGGGACTGGGCGGTCTCTTGGTCTGGAATCCCTACAGCCTCTGGAGTTTTTTTTTTTTGTTTGTTTTTTCTGTCCACCCTGGCCATCAGACCTATTCCATGTTAATTAATGTTGACTTATTTTTTATGATGTCTTCTATTTTTCTATTCTTCATTTTGTAAAGCACTTTGAGCTACATTTTTTTGTATGAAAATGTGCTATATAAATAAATGTTGTTGTTGTTGCTTCCAAAGCCGGCCCCTTGGCTGACGTCACTTTCGGTTCTGGTCATTTTAATGACATCAGTTCCTCTCCAGGCCTTTAAAGCATCCATCTTGGGCTACTATAGCCAGTTCTACTTCGAACTCTGTGAAATGCACTTGAGATTTATGATACAACAAACCCTTGTGCAGCTGGGAAAACAATATATGGGTGGCTGCCCCAAACCTTTATGATGTCTTTGGCGTATTATTATTACAGTGGCGTAGCTGGCAGGATGAAGTCCCAGAAGAAACCGGGACACGAACATGAAATCAACCAGGTAGGAAAGTACCGGGGCCAAGTTTCTGGGGGGAGTGCGTTTGGGGGTCAGAAAGGACTAAGTGCAGGCTCCGCTCCTCAAATACAGCACCGGGCATATAACTTACCAAAGGAAGAGTGTGAAGGGGACATACAGACGTAGGCTGGTTTCTGGGTATGAAACGAAAAGGGCTTATTATGCTATCTTGGAGGAGAGAGCTGAGCAGCCCATTGGGGCTGAGGCCCCAGATAAATATGGGCTATCCCCAGTCCAGCAGGCAAAAATAATATAAAACTGGGAATTTGATCCAGAGAGATCAATCCAGACACAGGCTATGACCCTCTGGGAGCAGGTGGCCTTATGGCTAAGGCCATTTGAACTATCCACCTGCCAAACAGTACAGCAGGTAGCCTGCTTTATTTTTTTTTAAAGAACCTCTCAAAAAACTTTGCTCAGCCGGACTGGGGAGACTTCCATTCTATGGAAGAGCTTATAAAGCTTGTAAAATCACCCATGTCAGTCTCGAAATCTGGGAGAGCAGAACTGTCCTCTAGTGGATTTCCTAGAAATTACGTCCTACAAAATAAGTCTCTTCCACATAAATCAGAGCCTGTTTCTGAGTTCCCAGGCCGCCGGGCGTGCAACCTACCCGGGAACAAGGCAGGATGTAGGTGGAAGGGGGGAGACAGTTTGTGTGCTCTTGCCAACCCTCTGACGGTATCGAATACGGGACCAGTAGCCATTAATGGTTACAAAGTCAATGCCTTGTTTGATTCCGGCAGCAACATTTCCATTGTTGATTGCCGTTATGTCTTACCGCAACAAAGAATTAAAGAAAAGACCAGTATTAAATGTATTCACGGAGACACCTGGATGTACAATACCTCCCTGTATATCGTAAGTCAAGGAGGATCGCTAAAAAGAATTCCCATGGTGATTCACCCCAATCCTCCCTTTCCAGCGATTCTAGGGTGGGACTGGTTAGAAAATAAAGCAGTAAACTATTGACTACTCCCGATAAAAACTTAGGCCTAGTTGCAGAGGAAGACAACTCGTCTCAAGCTGTCCACTCCCGATGAAAACTTAGGCCTAGTTGCAGAGGAAGACAACTCGTCTCAAGCTGTCTCCACGCCATGTACACAGCCGGCGGAGAGAGATACGGAAGCCCACAAGGGGAACAGGGAGATTCCTGGACCGTCGCAGGCAAATACGTCATCAACCCGCGCCTCGACGAGTCGGGAGGAATCTCCTCCCCTTGAGGTCAGACCGGATCCTCTCTCCGACATTCACTTTCAGTTTAGACAAACACCGGCTTTTTTTAAAAGGGAGCAGTGGACTGATGACTCCCTAAAATTTGCAAAAAATGCAGTAGTCCTTGTCAACGGCCAACACACACCAGCCCGTGCCACAAAAACCTCACTTTGTAATGGAAAATGATCTATTATATCGGGTCGCGGAACATGGGGCGGAGGTTCAGAAACTGTTGTTAATCCCACGAACCTACCCCTGGCAGGTTTGTGAATTAGCTCACGCCCACCTCCTTGGAGGCCATTTTGGCTCCGAAAAAACTTTAGAGCGGATTAAGCTCAGATTTTATTGGCTGGGAATTAAAGAGGAGGTTCGCCATTTTTGTATTTCTTGTCCAGAATGTCAATTATGGCAAATTCCTAGGAGGGACTGGGCTCCTCTCGTTCCCCTTCCCTTAGTTGATTTTTCCCTTTGAACGAATTGGGGTTGATATTGTAGGACCCTTAGAGCCCTCAGCCTGAGGACATAAATATATATTAGTCCTCGTGGATTATGCGACCCGATATCCGGAAGCTGTTCCCTTGCGCTCAGCTACATCTAAAGCAATCACACGGGAACTAGTGGGAGTATTTGCGCGTGTCGGTATTCCTAAAGAAGTCCTAACAGTCCAAGGAACACCTTTTACCTCGGAGACGTTCAGGGAAACAGCCAAGTTACTGAAAATAAAGCACTTAAAGACCGCAGTGTATCATCCTCAAACCGACGGTCTAGTGGAGAGGTTTAATCAGACTCTCAAGCAGATGCTTTGCAAAGTGGTCAGTGGGGATGGGAGGAATTGGGATCAACTCCTCCCCCTCGTTCTCTTTGCCTCTCAGGAAGTCCCACAAGCCTCTACGGGGTTCTCTCCTTTTGAATTATACGGACGACAACCCCGGGGTATATTGGATATTTTGAAAGACTGTTGGGAAGGAGAGGCTCTTCCCTCTACAAATATTTTGGAATATATTGCACAGTTACGCGATAGATTTGGGAAAATTCTACCTATTTTAAAAAGTCATATGGAAGAGGCACAAGCAGCACAGGCCCATTATTATGACCGTGGCACGACACTCCGAGAATTCCATCCTGGGGATCGTGTCATGGTATTAGTTCCCACCTCCCATTTTAAATTGCTCGCCCATTGGCATGGCCCTTATGAAATTAAGGAGAGAAAAGGATTGGTCGACTATTTGGTGAAACAACCCAATCGTAGACCAAGTGAGCGGGTTTATCATGTGAACTTGCTGAAGTCATGGAAGCAGAGGGAACCAGATCCCTCCTCCGCTCAGCCCCGCCCATTCTTTGCTCACATAGACACCCTTAATTTCGGCGAGGAATTAACTTATAGACAAAGACGGGAGCTAAATTTCCGCTATCCTGTCCGTCTCAGAGGTGATGAGTGAAAAACCCGGAAGGACCTCTCTGATTGCGCACGACATAGTGACTGAACCAGGGGTTATAGTCCGGGAGCGCCCTATAGACTTCCTGAGGCAAAGAAAGCAGAAGTGGAGCTGGAAATCAAGCGGATGCTGGAACTAGGAGTGATTGAGGAAAGTTATAGTCCCTGGTCCAGCCCAATTGTCTTGGTTAGTAAGCCTGACGGCAGTTGGAGGTTTTGCAATGACTTCCGTCGGCTTAACCAAGTCTCCCTGTTCGATGCTTATCCCATGCCTTGCGTGGATGACCTCCTCGAGAGACTTAGACAAGCTGAATTTTTGACCACGCTTGACATGACAAAGGGGTACTGGCAGATTCCTTTAACGGACTCCACGAAGGTCAAGACTGCGTTTAACACTCCTAGCGGACACTGGCAGTATCGTGTTCTTCCATTCGGGTTACACAGGGCTGCTGCGACTTTCCAGAGTCTGGTGGATAAAGTGCTCCAACCCCATAATGCGTATAGTGCTGCCTATCTGGATGACGTCGTCATCTATTCCAGCACATGGAAGGAACACGTACAGCAGGTCACTGCGGTATTGCGGACACTAGGAGAAGCCGGGCTTCGTATTAATCCCAAGAAATGTTTCTTTGGATTCAAAGAAGCTAAATATTTGGGCTATCTGGTGGGTCGGGGTACCGTGAAACCACAGTGTTCAAAAATAGATCCATTGTAAAATGGGCCCGTCCGCGAACCAAGAGGCAAGTCCAAACCTTTCTCGGGTTGGCCGGGTACTACTGTAGGTTTGTACCTCAGTTTTCAGAGAGAGCGGTGCCCTTGACTGATCTTACAAAGAAGAGGGCTCCTAATCATGTGGTATGGACTGATAAGGCAGACGTTGCATTTAGTGACTTAAAACAGGCTGTTACGTCAGCACCAATATTAAAAGCGCCTAATTTTTCTCTCCCTTTTATTCTCCAGATGGACGCTTCGGACACAGGCCTGGGTGCCGTGCTGAGCCAAAGCATCGATGGTGTTGAACACCCCATCATGTACCTGAGCCGGAAACTGTTGGATCGGGAGACCAGGTATGCAGCGGTGGAAAGGGAAGCCCTTGCGATCAAATGGGCGATTATGCAGTTGAGGTACTACCTCTTGGGCCGGGAGTTCACTCTGGTGACGGATCATGCACCCTTACAGTGGATGGCCCTTCACAAGGAGTCGAATCCACAGGTCACTAGGTGGTTTCTTGACCTTCAGCCTTACAAGTTTTCACTAATTCATCGTAAGGGTTCTCTCCATGCCAACGCTGATGCTCTCTCTCGGGCCCACGACCTCTCGGTGCAGGTCGCCCGACCTGATGGGTCTGGGCTGAGGGTGGGGGCCTTGTCACACACATGCGAGTAGGAGGCAGCTAAAGGGCCTGAGTAAGTGTAATGAAACATCTGACCAGGGGGTGGCGGAGTGTGCTGACTGTCTTTCTCAGTTCCCTACAGACCTTTCCTGAGAAATCCTGCAAGGTTTCGGCGCCTCAGAAGACGTAACCTTCAAAGCCGGCCCCTTTACTGATGTCACCTCCGAAGCCGGCCCCTTTGCTGACGTCACTTCCAAAGCCGGCCCCTTTGCTGATGTCACCTCCGAAGCTGGCCCCTTGGCTGACATCACTTCCGGTTCCGGCCATTTTGATGACATCAGTTCCTCTCCAGGCCTTTAAAGCCTCCATCTTGGGCTACTATAACCAGTTCTAATTTGGACTCTGTGAAATGCCCTTGAGATTTATGATACAACAAACCCTTTTGCAGCTGGGAAAAACAATATATGGGTGGCTGCCCCAAACCTTTATAATGTCTTTGGCGTATTATTATTACAACATACATACATTCAACATATAGCCTGTTCTTGCATGCTAAATGGCGCTCAAAGGACACTGGTCCAAACTTGAAAACAAAAGCAGGCAAAGTTTTCTATTTAAGAAAACATGTCTTCTGGGTTTCTGAGCATACTTGTAGAAGTAATATATTTTAACATAGTCTACTATTTTCTTGAAGTAAGGATGTGTTTCCTGTTCACTTGTAAAGCCAATATAAATTTAGATTTTCCATAGGCTCGAAGTAGCTTCAGGCCACACATTTTTCTCCTTTTGTCTCTCCAATTCTGTTTTGTCAATGGTTATGTTCTCTCTGCCATGGCATGTAACGAATGGCGCTCTGCACAAAACTGTGGCAAATGCCTGATATAGCAGCAAAGTCATTAGCATTTTATGAAATCATTTGATTTTAGTACGCATCTGCCATCAAGCCATTGTGACTCTTTGTGATTCAGTATAAGTTCTAGTAATGGTGACACGTTCATACTTAAATTACATTTTTTATATGCAATGCTAACACTCGTACTGAATCACTTACAAACACAATGGTTTGATGGCAGGTGGTAAACCTCATGGTTTTTATGGGTTTTTTTTTCCCCCTGAAAATTTACTTCATATACTGTCAAGTTCCACATTGCATTGGCCCATACAGCTACAGCCACTTTGCAATCTCAGATGCATGTGTGCATCAAGCAAAAAAAATACATTGACGGGTCTGCTATCTTCAAGCAAGTTGCTGTTCACACGGGCTTACATCATCTATTCCCATCTTTAAGTTGTGTGTAAAAACACCATAAAGCCATTCGTGATGATTTTATAGTTGAGTTTGCCTACCTGAAATCATGAGGGGTCGTTGCAATGAGGGCTACTTTTCATCTATTACTTTCTGTGTTGCCGTATTTTACATAACTCAGGGAGTGGCAGTGTGGTGTGTGTTGGCCAAAGGTGCATTACATTGTACTTTTGTACACATGACCGTAAATATGAAATTAATATTTTTTAAAATGTTTTCCGATTTTTTAAAATTTTTTTTTTTATCAAATTCTTGAAAGAATCAAGGTCACCTGCTAGTCGAATCTAAATTCACAATACCAATTAACATTCTGTATTATGCACTTTCTGTTGTACACACTTATGATATTAAAAAAAAACACTGGGGAAATGAAAAAGACAGACCTCAATGAAACAGACTATTGAAGCTTGTAGCGTATGTTGTGTTGCTCTTGCTGAGGATATGGTTGTGACTGAGGATGTTTTTAAAGTCATAAAAGTAATTAGTAACTTTCACTCTTTCTACTTGGTAGACATTTGTTCAAGCCCTTAATATGATGAGGTAGTCCTGAGCTGTGATTCGCAGAAGTTTTAAATCAACTTTGAATTTTTTTAATCCCCTTAGCACTATGTTTACCCCAGAAAACAAGCCAAACACGCGGATTTTATTATTTCAGCAAGAAATTATTGCATGTAATGGAAATATGTAAATACCAGAATGTCAACAAAAATACTGTAGGAAATCTAAGTCTAGTGTAGACTGGTGTACTGATTCAGATTTTAATACATGTCCTTTGTGTGACATGTTTTCAGTCAATAACTCGGAGCCCAGCATCGCTCGGTTTCTTTGTCCACTTTACTTTATAATGTTTCCGGTTTCCGGTTGGGCGAATGCTGGCATGTTTTGTCTGCCGCTGCCTGTTTTTGTTTTTGTTGTGGGATCTTGTTATTGTGTCTTTCTTCATGTTCCTAATTGGGACCTTCTGCGTTTATTATTTCTCCTGAACCTTTTGAAGAACTACAATTGTTTGGAGATCTACCTGCAGTTGTTCCATTGCCTTCGTTAAGATCTCGCTTTCCGTTCTAGGGTTTGCATGAGCCCACGCTTCCTCATGACACATCTGTCTGAGCCGGCGTATCATGAGTAAGTCACAATTTTCTTTTGGGTTTTGTTCGTTTGTCTGTCTGTTCTGTTGTGGAGCTGGCATGCTAAACATGTTTTTGAACCTTTGTGCCAGGGTGGCATGTTCACTGAAAAAAAATGTCATGTCAGATTAAAATACAAAAATATGTACCTCGGCTGCACATAATAAAATTGTTTTTATCAAAAATAATTGAATTATACTTAATACACTAAAGTAATAGGAAACAACATATTTTTTATATAAAATGAATGAAACTTTTTAATTCTCTGTTAAATTAATTATATTATGTTAAATGAACATGTCAATAAAGCATAATATTTTAACAATTGTTTTATACATTCATTTTATTTTAAATGCACCTCACCAACTTACTTGGCTATAACCTTTTTACGTTGTCAGTTATACTTATTCCAGTATCATTTTATAGTCCATGTTTAAAGTTATTAATAAGAAATAAATAGGTTTTATTATACTAAAACTAGTTTTATTTGGTAAAACAATACAAACCAACAAAAATGCAAAAGATTAGTATTCAAAAGCTGAAATGTACAACAGTTGAACAAGAACACTGCTTCTTTGGCTGTGCCAGAATGCCACGACTAATGTACAACTAAATATGAACAGAAAATGCACCTTGGATAAGTGTTGTATTATAAAATACATTTATTTATATTTGTGTAACTGTATATTTTATAGAATAAATGTGAAATATTAGTAAAGTATAAAGTGCAAAAATTGCAGCTTGGCACCTTCTTTCACAAGATAATTTATTTTTTATTTTCAAACAACCAAATTCAGCAACTGCATTGTATTCTATTCGGGTGTATTTGTCTGTATTAATAGTATTTACAGTTGTGCTTGAAAGTTTGTGAACCCTTTAGAATTTTCAGTATTTCTGCATAAATATGACCTAAAACATCATCAGATTTCAAGTCCTACAAGTAGATAAAGAGAAACCAGTTAAACAATTGAGACAAAAATATTATACTTGGTCATTAATTTATTAAGGAAAATGATCGAATATTACGTATTTGTGAGTGGCAAAAGTATGTGAACCTTTGCTTTCAGTATCTGATGTGACTCCCCTTTACAGCAATAACTGCAACTAAACGTTTCCGGTAACTTTTGATCATTCCTGCACACCGGCTTGGAGGAATTTTAGCCCATTCCTCTGTACAGAACAGCTTCAACTCTGGGATGTTGGTGGGTTTCCTCACATTAACTGCTCGCTTCAGGTCCTTCCACAACATTTCAATTGGATTAAGGCCAGGACTTTGACTTGGCCATTCCAAAACATTAACTTTATTCTTCTTTAACCATTCTTTGGTAGAACGACTTGTGTGCTTAGAGTCGTTGTCTTGCTGCATGACCCACCTTCTCTTGAGATTCAGTTCATGGACAGATGTCCTGACATTTTCCTTTGGAATTCTCTGATATAATTCAGAATTCATTGTTCCATCAATGAAAGCAAGCCATCCAGGCTCCAGATGCAGCAAAACAGGCCTAAACCATGGTACTACCACCACCATGTTTCACAGATGGGATAAGGTTCTTATGCTGGAATGCAGTGTTTTCCTTTCTCTAAACATAACGCATTTCATTTAAACCAAAAAGTTCTATTTTGGTCTCATTCGTCCACAAAACTTTCCTCCACTAGCCTTCTGGTTTGTCCACGTGATCTTTAGCAAACTGCAGATGAGCAGCAATGTTTATTTTGGAGAGCAGTGGCTTTCTCCTTGCAACCCTGCCATGTACACCATTGTTGTTCAGTGTTCTCCTGATGGTGGACTCATGAACATGAACATTAGCCAATGTGAAAGTGGCCTTCAGTTGCTTAGAAGTTACCTTGAGGTACTTTGTAACCTCGCCAACTATTACCCGCCTTGCTCTTAGAGTGATCTTTGTTGGTCGACCACTCTTGGGGAGGGTAACAATGGTCTTGAATTTCCTCCATTTGTACACAATCTGTCTGACTGTGGATTGGTGGAGTCCAAACTATTTAGAGATGGTTTTGTAACCTTTTCCAGCCTGATGAGCATCAACAACTCTTTTTCTGAGGTCCTCAGAAATCTCCTTTGTTCGTGCCATGATACACGTCCACAAATGTGTTGTGAAGAGCAGACTGTGATAGGTCCCTGTTCTTTAAATAACACAGGGTGCCCACTCACACCTGATTGTCATCCCATTGATTGAAAACACCTGACTTGAATTTCACCTTCAAACTAACTGCTAATCTTAGAGGTTCACATACTTTTGCGACTCACAAATATGTAATATTCGATCATTTTCCTTAATAAATAAATGACCAAGTATAACATTTTTGTCTCATTTGTTTAACTGGTTTCTCTTTATCTACATTTAGGACTGATGATGTTTTACGTCATATTTATGCAGAAAAATAGAAAATTCTAAAGGGTTCACAAACTTTCAAGCACAACTGTATCTGGTTGAGCAATGTTATGACGATACTAATGAACAGTAATGCTGAAAGTAGTTGACCCATAATGAATGTCCGAACTTTATTTATTTTTTTTTTTGGGTACATAAACGTACCTGTACTAAGCGAGTAAATCTAGACAATTTAATAGTACCTTTACTGGCTTGTGATGGTAGTTAGTGAGCATAGTTTGGTAAAACATTAAAAGAGAATACAAGGAAAAACTCAAAATGGAGTAACATTAGTCTGAGTGATTAAGTGTTTTAAAATATCTGAATATTTTTTGTGTTTGTGTTTTTCTTTTTCTTCTTTTTTTAACTGTTATTTCACTAACCCTTTGCTCTTAACCAGCGACAATAACTCAAACCCACACCCTGTTGCTTCTTTGAAAGTCACATGACCTTACCACCAAATTATCCAACCTCCGCTGACGATGAATCTGCTTGGTGCATTTTCATTTCCGGTGAGGACTAAATAGAACTATTTTGACTTCTACCTAAATGACTGAAATGAGTATATTGTACATCCCACAAGATTCAATAAATTGGACATCCATCCATCCATCCATCATCCAACCCACTATATCCTAAGTACAGGATCACTGGGGTCTGCTGGAGCCAATCCCAGCCAACACAGGGCGCAGGGCAAGAAGCACACCCCAGGCAGGGTGCCGGCCCATAAATTAAACATGATTGAGTTATGGTCAAAGTGGAGCATAAACAATACATGTAATACTTTTTTGTAAATGTAATAACCTGTCCTTTCCCTTTTTTTTCAGTATTGGGGAGCAGATGGCCGCGTGAAGAATGACTAGTTTTTATTTTATATAATTTTTTCTGGGTCTGATCCAATGTTCTTCAGCTTATGGGCTAAAGCGTATGCTTTTTCATGGCGCCTGTCTGTTGTGCTGAGGAGTCTGAACTGGACGCCTCGCCTAGGACATGAATTGTATAATTACTGTGTTGCCCTAGGGATTTTACAACGACCCCGCTATATACATCAAGGTTCTCATCGAGGCTGCCCTGGAGTATGCTGTCTGGTACACTGACCGTCAGTTTAATTCCTACCATCTTTTCTGCTACCGGATTTTCTGTGTGTGGACCAAGTATCAAGGGCAGAGGAGTTAACTATGATAACCTTCGCTCACTTCGGTACTCGCGTATGATGAAGACCAGACCAATCAAAAAGGCCGCAAAACACATTCAAACTGCTGTGTGAAGATGGTCTTAGCCAACAAATCTTTTTTATTTTGAATTACTTTTTTTTTTTTTTTTTAAATCTCACAACCTGAGCTTTCTATTTATGTCAGGGACTTGGTTGAGTGCTGGCGACTCAGTTTCTCTCCCCTCCTGATTATACCTTTTTTTTTTTTATAAACTCACCTAGAATCGCTGCTCAAGGTGGTGGGCTTGCTACTGTTTTTCAGACTCGTTTTAACTGTAGACCATTTCTACAGTTTTAAGGCTCAGCTGTTTAAAACTGATCTTACAAATCCTGTACTGTGTGCACTGATTTATAGACCTGCTGGATATACAGGTAATGAGCATTTTGTCCAGGAGTTCTCAGAGTTCTTATCTTTCATGGTGTAATGCACTGATAGAATGCTGATTCTGGGAGAATCATTCATGTTTGTTGTCCGCCAAAACCCATAGTTAAAAGATTTTTTTAGGTCTTGTGGACTCTTAATTTTTCCCCACACATCAGGGAGAACATACATTGGACTTAGTTCTAACACTTGGCCTCTTTGCAAATAACCTGGAGATCTCGGACGCTGGCATTTCTGATCATTTTGCAGTTATTGAAATTAAGTTTTTGTGTCTGCCCATAAATTTAAACCACAACCCTTTTTGTGCAGTATAAATGCTGAAACAACGAGGAAATTCTGTTGTATCTTCTCTGACTTTTAGCGTCAGAAGCCTTCTCTGTGTGTTTGGATATTACTGATATGGTTAAGCTCCTCGATCTCACTTGTAAGGACGCTCTGGATCTGATGGCACCCTTAAAGTTAAGGAGCGCCAAGGTAAAAGCCAGTGTTCAGCCCTGGTGAAATGATGCCACTCGTGAGCTTAGACAGGAATGAAGGCTGGTTGAGTGGAGGTGGTAAAAGGACAAACTGCAGGGCTCTTCTGAAATTCTCAGAACTCACTGGAAGTGCTAGCAAGAGGCTGTGAGAGCAGCAAAATCATATTTTTTTAATTTTGTCTAATTGCTAATGCTGCCTCAAGACCTAGGGTGCACCATAAACCCACCTCTCAGCGGCTTCCCTAAGAGTACACCTGAGACCTGTGAGCTTTTTTTCAATTGTTTTATAAATAAAATCCAAGCCATTCGTTCCATCATTACACTTCCAAGTGTTGATCACTGTGAGATAACACCGGCCAGTGCTCAGCCAGTTTTCTTCCTTTCAACCTACAGGTATGTCTTCTTCTCGACTAGCTGATATAATCCTGAATGTGAAACCTTCAAATTATCCACTGCATATCTTACCCTTCTGCCTATTTAAAGATACTTTCAGAGCTATTACTCCAGTTGTTTTGGCTATTATTAACATCTGTCTAAAATCTGGTATAATGCCAGAAAACTTCGCTGAAGAAGCCCACACCTGATCCTACAGCTTTTTCATAGGCCTATTTCTAAGCTCGCATTTCTATCCAAATTTGTGGAAAAAGTGGTTTCTTTGCAGTTACTTTCATATCTGGAGGATGACTACTATGCATGTGATGTGTTTCATAATACTGAATTGGCTTTGCTGAAGGGGACAAATGACATTCTTTTAACTTTGGACTTCTGCAATCTTAGTCTTAGTGGATCTCAGTGCAGCATTTGACACCGTGGACCATGGGGTTCTGTTAAAACAGCTTGAGGATGAAGTAGGCATTCAAGACTGTCCATTGAAATGGTTTGAGTCCTTCCTTAAAGGTAGGTAGATCAACACTATATTGGGATGCCTGCCTTTACACACACTTGACCTTTAATGGCATCTTATTTTTAACACATAGGGCTTTAATATGGAGTTGGCCAACCCTTTGCAGCTATAACAGCTTCAACTCTTCTGGGAAATTTTTTCACAAGATTTAGGAGTGCGTTTATGGGAATATTTGATCATTTTTCGAGGCGAGCATTTGTGAGGTCAGGCACTGTTGTTGGATGAGAAGGCCTGGCTCGCAACCTCAGCTCTAATTCATCCCAAAAGTGTTCCATCAGGTTCAGGTCAGGGCTCTCTGCAAGCCAGTCAAGTTCCTCCACATCAAACTTGCTCATGCATTTCTTTATAGACTTTGCTTTGTGCACTGTGTCATTTTGGAAGAGGAAGGGCCATCCCCAAACTGTTCCCACAAAGTTGGGAGAATGAAATTGTCCTAAATGGCTTTTTATGCTGAAGCATTAAGATTTCCTTTCACTGGAACTAAGGGGCCAAGTCCAACCCCTGAAAAACAAGCCCACACAATATCCATCCCCTAACCCCCCAACTTTAAACTTGGCACAATGCAGTCAGGCAAGTACAGCGCATCAGGAAAGTATTCACAGCACATCACTTTTTCCACAATTTATGTTACAGCCTTATTCCAAAATGGATTAAATTAATTTTTTCCTCAGAATTCTACACACAACTCCCCATAATGACGTTTACTTGAGATTTTTGCAAATTTATTAAAAATAAATAAACTGAGAAATCACATGTACATAAGTATTCACAGCCTTTGCCATGAAGCTCAAACTTCAGCTCAGGTGCATCCCGTTTCCCCTGATCATCCTTGAGATGTTTCTACAGCTTAATTGGAGTCCACCTGTGGTAAATTCAGTTGATTGGACATGATTTGAAAAGGCACACACCTGTCTATATAAGGTCCCACAGTTGACAGTTCATGTCAGAACACAAACCAAGCATGAAGTCAAAGGAATTGTCTGTAGACCTCCGAGACAGGATTGTCTCGAGGCACAAATCTGGGAGAAAGTTACAGAAAAATGTCTGCTGCTTTGAAGGTACCAATGAGCACAGTGGCCTCCATCATCTGTAAGTGGAAGAAGTTCGAAACCACCAGGACTCTTCCTAGAGCTGGCCGGCCATCTAAACTGAGCGATCAGGGAGAAGGGCCTTAGTCAGGAGGTGACCAAGAACCCGATGGTCACTCTGTCAGAGCTCAGAGGTCCTCTGTGGAGAGAAGAACCTTCCAGAAGGACAACCATCTCTGCAGCAATCCACCAATCAGGCCTGTATGGTAGAGTGGTCAGACGGAAGCCACTCCTTAGTAAAAGGCACATGGCAGCCCGCCTGGAGTTTGCCAAAAGGCACCTGAAGGACTCTCAGACCATGAGAAACAAAATTCTCTGGTCTGATGAGACAAAGATTGAACTCTTTGGTGTGAATGCCAGGTGTCACGTTTGGGGGAAAACAGGCACTGCTCATCACCAGGCCAATACCATCCCTACAGTGAAGCATGGTGGTGGCAGCATCATGCTGTGGGGATGTTTTTCAGTGGCAGGAACTGGGAGACTAGTCAGGATAAAGGGAAAGATGACTGCAGCAATGTACAGAGACGTCCTGGATGAAAACCTACTCCAGAGCGCTCTTGACCTCAGACTGGGGTGACGGTTCATCTTTCAGCAGGACAACGACCCTAAGCACACAGCCAAGGTATCAAAGGAGTGGATTCAGGACAACTCTGTGAATGTCCTTGAGTGGCCCAGCCAGAGCCCAGATTTAAATCTGATTGAACATCTCTGGAGAGATCTTAAAATGACTGTGCACCAATGCTTCCCATCCAACCTGATGGAGCTTGAGAGGTGCTGCAAAGAGGAATGGGCGAAACTGGCCAAGGATAGGTGTGCCAAGCTTGTGGCATTATATTCAAAAAGACTTGAGGCTGTAATTGCTGCCAAAGGTGCATCGACAAAGTATTGAGCAAGGCTGTGAATACTTATGTACAGGGTGTTTCATTTTTCCAAAGATGTGATTTTCATATGACTTTGCTTACGCCCTGAGTCTTTGGACTGTGGGAGGAAACCGGAGCGCCCGGAGGAAACCCATGCAGACACGGGGAGAACATGCAAACTCCACGCAGGGAGGACCCACGAAACGAACCCGGGACTCCTAACTGCACTACCACTGCACCACCGTGCCGCCCGGTTTAACACCAAGGAGGTTAATAATTGTCATACAGTAGCACCATCAAACAGGGCTGCCGGTGCTGCCCCATGTTAATACAGAATCCTGCAGCAATATCCACGTATCTACAATCACCCCTGCCGTAGATGCTTTTTGAAATCCATGACTGAAATAACTGAAATGCCATCAGTTTTTCAGATTTATCTATGATCTTCATCACATATTGTGAAAGCCCATGAGTGATTGCAAGTATAACAATTGTGGGGACGGCATGGTGGCGCAGTGGTAGCTCTGCTGCCTTGCAGTTAGGGGACCTGGGTTCACTTCCCAGGTCCTCCCTGTGTGGAGTTTGCATGTTCTCCCCCGTGTCTGCGTGGGTTTCCTCCCACAGTCATGCAGGTTAGGTGCATTGCTGATCCTAAATTGGCCCTAGTGTGTGCTTAGTGTGTGTGTGTGTCCTGCAGTGGGCTGGCACCCTGCCCGGGATTGGTTCCTGCCTTGTGCCCTGTGTTGGCTGGGATTGGCTCCAGCAGACCCCCTGTGTTCAGATTCAGCGGGTTGGAAAATGGATGGATGGATGAGATGGCAAGTCACATATTGGCATCGTCAATCAATAACAGGTCTTGGAGATGATTTTTCAAGGTGAAGAATACACGGCAGAAAAAACAACATCCGAGAAAAGCAGTGAGGTGAAGCACTCAGGCAATCTTCTTTTAAAATGGCTGAATCTCACAAAACTGTTCTGCTTAAAACTGTGTGGATTTTATGACGTGTGCAATCTCAAAACGCAGATTCATACACAAAACGCTTGGCTTGATAGGAATGGATGTAATCAGTAAGTTTTAATGCTTTCTTTTCACATTTGGACCTTTTTAAATCTCAAGGATGGACATGATTTTTGTTTATTAAAAAATGCACAAATTTATGGGGCAAGTTGATATATACCATGATTGGGAGGAAAATTAACTTAGACATGAAAATTCCTGAAGTCATCCTTTAATGCTTAGCAGGAGATGTGGCACCAGTCCTACACAGGACATACCTGGCCAGTTTATTTAGAAATTCTAAACTTATTTCATGTAGTTTAGTTCAAGGGCGATCAAAGCCTTCTTCAGAGATGTCAACTTGTTCTCATCACTAGCCCTGTTCTGAAACTCAGAAGGCCCATGACCATTGGCTCCCAGCTGTTGGCAGATATTACAGCTGAAAGGGCGCTATATGCATCTGAATTCTGGTGTTAGAGCAGAACCTCATGTGCCACTGCAAGATTAAGTAAGCAAGACAAAGTCCACTTGATCCTTCAACAAACACCTAAAACAATGTAGCCTTAGGATGAGAAAGTGTAGATCATTAAGGAAACTAACTCCTCAGCCGAAGCTCATCAGGGTGCTGCCTTGGTCTGCTCAACTACTATGGGTGTTTCTCCTGACATTTTCCCAAGTGTTTGCTCCAGTTCCTCCAGTACACAAGAGTGAGGTCAAGAGACACTGGGTGGCTGCTCTAGTGGTCTCCTCCTCACTGCTTATTTCATTTATCATTTGATTTGAATGATCCTTGACTACCCTTTGTGGTCATGGCCATTGACCTGAGCTGGCCTCAGTACTGGAGGTCTTCCCAGTCAAAAAGCATTCAAACTAATTCTTCTGTGATAACATTTTAACAAATCCCCCCCCCAAAAAAAGATTTGTTTTAAAGTCCATCAAGATTCCCCCTCTTATGACAGCCCTAATACCTTGTAGCGGGGCTACATAGTAGTAATGGTGTTGTTTGTGTTCGTACCACGTGCGTCTTGTTGCCATCGTCCCGTTTACTGTTTGTGTGTGTCAGTGAATGGATGATGGAAGGAGATCGCAGCCCCAAACCTGGAAAACACCGGCTTTCAATTAATCAATTACATTCGACACAGGACTATAAAAACAATCAAGAGGAAACAAGGAAAAAGGAGGAGAGAGAGAAGGAGACATTCATTTTACGACCACGAACCACTTGTACCTGCTGTATTCCACATCGTGCATTTCCATCCAGTTTGTCTTTCATTCAGCCGGACTCACTCCAACACCCTCATCACGAGAGACCCCGGGGTCGGATCATTTTCCACCATCGCCGAGGATACATGGTGAGACTGCTCCATTTTGTTCCGGGAATTACAAGCACTCCATATATCGGTTAACCAGTCATCTGCATTCAGGACAATTGTTACTCGGACTCAAGTTCACGACCGTTCATTTCCGTATTTCATTCATTCTTTTTTGGTATTTGTGTTGTTTGTTATATGTTACAAGGGCAAGGGAGGGGTTGTTATATTCATATAGGGATTTGTCACGGTGTTGCTTTGGTGGAGGGATATTTATAATTTATTTAGCTTTTCTGTTTCATTTAATACATTTTATCAGTTTAAGTTTACATATCTGTTTTGCTTTTGTGCTTATTTCCACCGTCGATTGTGGGGGGAAAGGTTTAATTTGTTAAAGGTACGGCTTGATTAGATTCAACCTCAGCAATTAATCCAGGCCACAGGTCTTGGAGGTGTAGCTGCTGGCCGGGTAAGGGGCGGCTGTTACAACCTAAAATACCCAAAAACCCTCCAGGGATGGTGCAGCTCACCAAGGAGAAGGAAAAACAAAAGTACACACAAAACGTACAGCTTATGGCCAGGAATAAAAGAAGATGCAGAACTTTTTTTGATATTGCATGAAATCCAAAAGTAGAAATTGCTTTTATAAATACAAGCAATGAAAAACCAAAAAGTCTTAAATTGACTGAACCACTGGTGGAGCCCATATTGCTTTCATATTGGGGCCCACATTTGGTTTGGTTTGGTTTGGTTTGTAAGCCAACCAAATATACATTAACAATTAACTATTCAATTCAACTATTCAACGACATTCTGGTGCATCCTATAAAAATTATGTGTAGTAGTGAAGTACACAGACCTACTGTCTTAGAATAAATGTGGTTTGTAGACAGCAAGCTGAAGTTTTCCATGTTGGCAACACCATCTTTCGTTTTCACCATTAAAACCGTACGGTATGACGCTGATCTCACATTGAAGATACATTTGTAAGCAGTGCTCTTCAAACAAACATCGGTCTAAGGATGAAGTTTTGAGTATTTGACGGCCAAACTTTTCAATTTTAGCAACACGTGTTTATTTTCAGCATTAAAAAAAATACAGCGTGGCATTGATCACATTGCTAGGTAGTGGCTTTTAAAGAAACATCGATGTAAGAATGTAAAAGCAATGCTTACGTATGGTTGGAAGTTTCACAATTGTGCATTTCTGAGTGTAAAAACCAAGTTAAAGCTAAGCATGTTGTTTTAAGACTGTAAAGTAAGAAGAGAGTGGGTTGTGTGACACAAGTAAAGGCTTAGATATAAACAAGAGGAAACTTTTCACCAGTTGTTTACAAATATACAGTCATGGCCGAAATTATCAGCACCCCTGGAGTTTTCCCAGAAAATTGTTGTATTTACAAATGTTTTGGTATACACATGTTTATCTCCTTTATGTGCATTGGAACAACACAAAAAAACAGAGAAAAAAAAGTCAAATCTGACATCACTTCACACAAAACTCCAAAACCGGGCTGGACAAAATTATTGGCACCCTCAACTTAATATTTGGTTGCACGCCCTTTGGAAAAAATAACTGAAATAAAGAGTTTCCTATAACCATCAACAAGCTTGTTACACCTCTCAACTGGAATTTCCAACCACTCTTCTTTTGCAAACTGCTCAAGGTCTCTCAGATTTGAAGGGCGCCTTCTCCCAAAAGCAATTTTGAAATCTCTCCATAAGTGTTCAATCGGATTTAGATCTGAAATCATTGCTGGCCACTTCAGAACTCTCCAGCGCTTTGTCTTCAACCATTTCTGGGTGCTTTTAGAGGTATGTTTGGGGTCATTGTCCTGCTGGAACACCAATGACCTCTGACGCAGACCCATCTTTCTGACACTGGGCCCTACATTGCGCCCCAATATCTTTTGGTAGTCTTCAGATTTCATGATGCCTTGCACACAGTAAAGGCATCCAG
The DNA here is from genome assembly GCF_016835505.1 of Polypterus senegalus. Taxonomy (NCBI): domain Eukaryota; kingdom Metazoa; phylum Chordata; class Cladistia; order Polypteriformes; family Polypteridae; genus Polypterus; species Polypterus senegalus. The sequence continues at coordinate 151,347,020 of NC_053155.1, forward strand.
TGCCAGAGGCAGGCAAAACATCCCCAAACATCTTAGAACCTCCACCATGTTTGACTGTAGGTACTGTGTTCTTTTCTTGTAGGCTTCATTCAGTTTTCTGTAAACAGTAGAATGATGAGGTTTACCAAAAACCTCTACCTTGGTCTCATTTGTCCACAAGACGTTCGCCCAGAAGGAATTTGGCTTCCTCAAGTACATTTTGGCAAACTCCAGTCCGGCTTTTTTGTGTTTCTGTGTCAGCAATGGGGTCCTCCTGGCTCTCCTGCCATAGCGTTTCATTTCATTCAGATGTCGACGGATAGTTCGTGCTGACACTGTTGCACCCTGAGTCTGCAGAACAGCTTGAATATGTTTTGAAGTTGATTGGGGCTGTTTATCCACCATTCAGACTATCCTTCGTTGCAGTCCTTTTTCAATTTTTCTCTTCCGTCCATGTCCAGGTAGATTAGCTACAGTGCCATGTGTTGTGAACTTCTTCATTATATTGCGCACAGTGGACAAAGGAACATGAAGATCTCTGGAGATGGACTTGTATCCTTGAGATTGTTGATATTTTCCCACAATTTTTGTTCTCAAGTCCTTAGACAATTCTCTGCTCTTCTTTCTGTTCTCCATGCTTAGTGTGGCACACTCAGACACACAACAGAAAGGCTGAGTCAACGTTTCTCCATTTTAACTGGCTTCAGGTGTGATTCCTATATTGCCAGCACCTGTTTCTTGCCATTGGTGAGTTCAAACGAGCATCATATGCTTGAAATAAAACGATTTACCAACAAAGGTGCCAATAATTTTGTCCAGCCCGGTTTTTGAGTTTTGTGTGGCATGATGTCAGATTTGGATTTTTTTCTCTGTTTTTTTGTGTTGTTCCAATACACATAAAGGAGATAAACATGTGTATACCAAAGCATTTGAAATTGCAACAATTTTCTGGGAGAAATTCCAGGGGTGCTGATAATTTCGGCCATGACTGTATGAATTCACACTTCCTTCTGGATTCAAAACACGAATGTAACAATCGCATGCATTTCTTTGTCGTTCTTGGATTCTGTATCCCGCATTTCATGATTGCATGCAATTCTGTGTTTGTTGCTCCTGCAGTTGGTGGTCAGAGCATGGTGCCGAGCTTCTTCTTCTTTCTATTATAGTGTTCTTTGTCACATCATTGGGTTCCACAATCTATTTGATGCTCGGCACATGACACTGGAGTTCTTTTTCTTTCGACTATGTCATTTAGTTTTCCAATTACTTTTTCGTAATAATCTCTTCAGCAGAGGTCATTGTCTTGAGGTTGCTGCCTCTTCAAATTTGTTTGCAGTTCCAGTACATGTCTGATCATAAGCTTTAGATGAAGGTTCAAGACCCAGTAGTTTGCAAGTAATTGGGTGATGGGCGGGCAGACCTTAGTGTTTTGTAGATATAGATTACAGAATTCAGTTTTGAAGTTTCAGAAGATTGATTGTGTAAGCACTTATCAGGTACATTGGAGTGCAAGGAACTGTGTGAAAGAGCTTTCTTTACTTCATCTTCAATTGTACTCACACACTTATTGGTTCATGCTAACCAACACCTGCACCTGCTGAAACCTACAATGACAGGGCATGAAAAAGAGCAAAGGGGAGAGAAAGATGAAGAAAGCAACTGCAGAAATACCACAGAAAGCCATGTGAGGAAGGATGGCACTCAAAGGATGAAGACGAAGAGCAACCAAGTGACCTTGAAAACAGTGCAATAGATACAGATAATGTGAGAGCCAACTGTCACACACGTCGCATCAGAGACAGCAGCAGGGTCTAGTGACTGTTGAAGCGCCGCACTAATACCTTCTCTCATTCTTTGCAGGAGCAATTAAGAACACCACTACCTACTTCAGCATTAGACCACCCCTGGGATGATGTCACTTCCTATTGATGACCCACCTCTTCCTCCCTCTCCACCATATAAACCCAGCAATCCTCCTGTTCTTCAGTCTGATATATGACTCGACCCAAAACGATTACTCTTTTGCTAATCAGAGATATTTTGCCTTACAGCAATCCAGACAATATACGGGGCAGATACAACCTTTGTCTTGTTCCCTTTTGTTTTTTATCTGCAAGAGATAAACACAATGTCAGCCCCATCATTTAGGCTTAATCAACACTTGGGGAAGCCAACCCACCGGTCTTCTCTGGATCCAAAATCAGACGTTCGTCCCAGTGTCGTAAGAGCTTTCATCAACTGTGTGCTTAACGTTTTACATTTATGTGCGTGTCGCATTGGGTGTGCTTTAGAATTCTGGGATGAGGGGGTCCACTAACAGGCATAATGCCCGAGTCCAATAGCCCTGCTCCCTCAGCGCTTAAAAAAAAAAAACAATTCCGTTCTGCATTTATTTGTCTTGTATACCTTCTGTCGTCTGTTGTGTTCATGGAGTAGCAATTATCCTATAGGCAGGTAAGAAAAGTGATGTTTGTTTCTTAAAATCATTCTTGATAGATGATAACCAGGAATCTCAATCCACAGGGAAAGGTTTAGGAAAGTAACACGGGAGTCTCCATGTTTTGGCTATATGAAACATGAAGCAGCTAATTCATTCATTACTAAATAAAATATCCACATTTCCTAAAATCTCAGACTGAGATGGGGATTACTTGTCTAGGATGTGTGAGGGATCTCTGTTTCATCTTCCAGCCAGGACATCAGAGTTATAATGAGATTTGTATAATTTATAAAGAAAAACGTAACAACAAACAGCACAAAACACACACTTATGCTAGCCTAGTCAAACTCTTTTTCTCCAATAGACTTATTATCTTTCAAATAAATATGGTCAAGATGGACAAGTTCTTCAGCTAGTATTTAACTTTGCATCTACACCATGAAGGCGATGCTGATTTGCTCAAAGCTCCTCTGAGTGTCTTTATGTCTGTGAAGTTGCTTTGAACTGTGGAATGGAATTTAAAATCTATTGCTAGCTTCTGTATGAAACTCTGCATGTTCTCTGTGTGGCTAGCTATTATTATTAACAGACGTGTGCTTCCAGCTGTGGAATGCAGCTCTCAGCCACTCCCCGGCTTGTCTCAAGCAGTGTCTGGTTATCGTCCAAGTAAGATGCCAAACATATGACAAGTTTTCTGATAAGCTTCATTCCAAATATAAGACTAGAATTTATGCTTTCCGTTGTAATCAACAAATTTTGTAAAGAATGTCCTATGGCCTTGGATGGAACTGATCTATTTTTTTCTCTAACCATTCTCTTTGAAGATTTTGTTATAAATGCAGCTGAACCCCCCTTGTCGGGGGGCCTTCCTTGCATTTTCTCTCTGTAAGGAAAAGCCGCTCTGCTCACCAAGAAGTCAGAAATAAAAGATTCTGCTTATTAGAATTGGTGTCGGCCTGCTATTTGTTTGAACCTTCGTCCACAGAACTTTCCTACCAAATTTAGGAAAAGAATCTTATACTAGCTAAAAACGTATCCACAAAGATTATTACTTTTCTGTTACCAATTGCCAGAGTCCATTAGCTGGCTTTATTCTAACTACAAGGTTACAATTAATAGTTCTTGGGACCACAGTAGGTGTAGTTATGGTTTGGTTCTTCTTGACTGCAGGTGCCGGTTGTTGTTTTGTTCCAATCCTTCGGAGATGGTTTTCTTCAGCACACATGTATGGATGTTCAGTTTGGTTGTTCTTTGTTTAGGAGCTCTTCTCTTTCTTCACCTTGGTCGCACTTTCTGGATCTGGTGGTACGGCATTTTTCTCTGAGTTTGCTCACAGTGTCCTTGTTTACTAGCAAGCATATAATTTTATATCTACTGGGTTGCTGGTGATCAGTCTACTAGCGTCTTCAGCAAGATGACCGTGTGGCTTTTACCTAGGTCACTCTTGCTCACGTACCTTGCTTTGCTTTACATTTTTTGCACTAGTGGCTCCCTTATCCATCTCCTTTACGTAGGGTCCACTATTCCAATCCAGCACCAGTTTGCCCTTCGAAGCCAAAGAGATCACTCCAGCCTTCTTTGCAGCCACACTTTGAGTACAACCAGGTTGAAAGCAGAGAAAGCATATTGAGAACACCGATCTGGTGCTTGCAGTGGGTTAGGAAGTAAGGAGTTTATGTTTGTCATTGGTTTCTTTGGTGTACATTAGCACAACCTTATGGTTGAAAATTGGGTAAAAGACGATCAAGATGAAGTTCAGAGTGGCTGACATCTGCTTCTTAAGCAAAGGACATGTGTGCCAAAATAAACAAAACGAGTGATGCCAGTTCTACACTTGTTGCACACCACTATTGACTACTTAGCAGTGCTTTTGCCCACATCATTCCCACTTTTCACCACATATTACCTGCCCTTGCCATCTAAACCGTGTCAAAACAGCACATAAGCTGTCACTTGCACTTTATAATGTGTCTGGTTCAAGATGAAGGCCTCATTCTTCACTTTCCAGTTCAGTCACCTCAGGCTGAAGATGTTATTGTATCTCTAAACCTCTTTAAGGCTTGTTTTCTCGAGGAGATGAAAAAGTTTGCTGTGGAGCAAGTGAATTCCCAATATCGGAATCCCAAGCTCTGGGTACTTTGTAAGATGGCTCCATGGCCAGGAAACGCCCCAGACCTTAATCCCATTAAGAACGTGATCAATCTTCAAGAGGTGGGTTGACAAACAAAAGCCCACAAATTCTGACAAAATCCAAGCATTGATTATGCAAGAATGGTCTGTCATCAGTCAGGATTTGGCCCAGAAGTTGATTGACATCATGCCAGGGTGAATTGCAGGTCTTGAAAAAGAAGGGCCAATACTGCAAATATAGACTCTTTGCATGAATTGTCCATAAAAGCCTTTGAAACTTATGGCATGCTTGTAATTATACACTGTGTGCACAATTATTAGGCAAGTGAGTATTTTGACCATATCATCATTTTTAATGCGTATATTCCAACTCCAAGCTGTATTAACTTGAATGCTTATTGGATTTAAGCATGTCAGGTGATGTGTATTTGTGTAATGAGGGAGGGTGTGGCCTAAGGAGATCAACACCCTATATCAAGGTGTGCAGAATTATTAGGCAGCTAGTTTTCCTCTGGCAAAATGGGCCAAAAAAGAGATTTAACTGACTCTGAAAAGTCAAAAATTGTAAAAAGTCTTTCAGAGGGATGCAGCACTTTTGGAATTGCTAAGATATTGGTGTGTGATCACAGAACCATCAAACATTTTGTTGCAAATAGTCAACAGGGTCGCAAGAAACTTGTTGAGAACAAAAGACGCAAATTATCTGCCAAAGATTTGAGAAGAATCAAACGTGAAGCTACCAGGAACCCATTATCCTCCAGTACTTTCATATTCCAGAGCTGCAACCTACCTGGAGTGCCCAGAAGTACAAGGTGTTCAGTGCTCAAAGACATGGCCAAGGTAAGGAGGGCTGAAACCCAACCACCACTGAACAAGAAACATAAGTTGAAACGTCAAAACTGGGCCAAGAAATATCTGAAGACAGATTTTTTCAAAGGTTTTATGGACCGATGAGATGAGAGTGACTCTTGATGGACCAGATGGATGGACCTGTGGATCAGTAATGGGCACAGAGCTCCACTCCAACGTGGAGGTGGGGTACTGGTATGAGCTGGTATTTTTAAAGATGAGCTAGTTGGACCTTTTTGCATTGAAGATGAACTCAAAATCAACTCCCAAACCTACTGCCAGTTTTTTGAAGACACTTTCTTCAAACAGTGATACAGGAAAAAGACCATGATCTTTATGCAGGCCAATGCTCCATCACTTGTATTGAAGTTCTCCACTGCGTGGCCAGCCAGTAAAGGCCTTAAAGATGAAGGAATAATGACATGGCCCCCCTTCCTCATCTGACCTAAACCCTATCGAGAACTTGTGGGCACTTCTTAAATGCTAGATTTACGGGGGAGAAAAACAATACACCTCTCTGAAGAGTGTCTGGGAGGCTGTAGTCACTGCTCCACAAAAAGCTGATCGTCAACAGATCAAGAAACTGACAGACTCCATGAATGGAAAGGCTTATTGGAAAGAAGGGTGGCTATATTGGTCATTGATTGATTGATTTATTTTTTTTGAAATGTCAGAGATGTTTATTTGTAAATTTTGAGGTGTTTGATGATTATTCTCACTATAACAGATGAAAATAAACAAGTGAGATGGGAAAATTTTCATTTTTCCTTTAGTTGCATAATAAATGTGCACACTAATAGTTGCCTAATAATTGTGCACATATGTATTCCCCTGATGATGTTCACACTCACATTTCCGTTGTGAAACATTCAGGTTTCAGGTTTATTAACATTTTGGATTGACTGATAGCACTGTGTTTGTTCCATATTAAAATTAATCCTGAAAAATACAACTTGCCTAATAATTGTGCACACAGTGTACTTCAGTATACGATAGAAACATCTGACAAAAAGATCTACAAACACTGAAGCAGCAAACTTTGTGAAAACCAATACTTGTGTCACTCTCAAAACCTTTGGCCACGACTGTACTTATCTGTACACTCAAAACACTTTACACATGCAATGTATAGCATCCACCTGGAGGATGCAACAGCAGCCATTGTTGTGCCATTACACTCACCACACATTAGCTATTAAGGGGTGAAGGTGCGAGAGATAGCCAATCAGAGACAAGAGATGATTAGGGGTCCAGCTTGTTGTGTCCACAAAGTGAACATGCCACTTCTGTCTGTCACAGCTACAGTTGCCTGGCTAAAGACACTAGTGTTTAGAATGACTTGTCTTTAGATGGCCCAAAACACAGTCAATCTTTTCTGTGGTCCAGTTTAAAAATAAGCGGCAGTCAGATGGATGATGCAACCCCTACTAGTCAGTAACATTGAAGGATTTGTTTGGATCATATATTTCAGCTTTAATTGTAACATGCTCACTTGTTTGTACATTTTATTCACAGAAGATCCTTTCCTGCTTTTTCTGTTCGTATCAGATGTAAAAATTGCAGCACTGAATAGAATCCAAAAGAGGATATTTGAGTCGATCCACATAATCCCTAATAAATGAACTTGCCAAGTTCTTTCAACTTAACTATGCATTCTAGGCTGCCCAGTTCTAGTTCTGCCCACTTCGACCTTGCATTTATCCTCACTCGGTCTCTTCATTCTTGCCAATATTGGACGCGCTGTTCCTCTGACACATGGTGAGATAGCTCCTCTGGTGGTGCAATCCGTAATCTGCTTTCCCATCTGTGCCCCAGAACATCCTCACAGATAAGAGGTCACCACAGACCTTCTGGGGACAGATGTCAAGATGACACAAGGAAGGACTTAAAAAGCATGGCAACTCACCTGCCTGTCAATCTACTCCTCAGGTAAGAGGCCTCTGACCCAGAAGCAGGATGAAGACTGCCTATCCATTCACCTGTAATCTCTGCAACACAAAATCAGCAACAACTAATGAGATGTTTTTGGAAAGAACATTAGTTAGCCAGAATCTTTTTTTTTTAGTGTGAAGAGAAACATTTTCACATCCAGGCAAACAGCAAGAAGGAGGGTGGTCCTGATGGAACCCCAGTCCTCTTTTGACACCACAAAGGTTTAATAATGTCTAGATTTGCTATTTGTGGTGGACATGGTTGGTGTTTAAACTCATGAAACTGCTGCTTAATGGATTTAGCAGTGTGCATCATTCTGGCATTGGGCAACTATGCTTGCACTTCAGTGTGCCGAGTCCTGTAAAATGTTTTCATATCATTGGATGTCCTATTATCACGCTCAACAAATCACGGAACTGGACTCCAAAAGCAATGGCTGTCCATACCATTCTAGACTACCAGATACAGCAGGTTTACCAGTTGTACTTAGGTAAGTATTTCATGTTGAAGGAATCCTTTGACGGTCTTAAAACAGAAAACTGTTCACATGTATAAAATGGGACTCACCACAGCGTATTACTTTTTTCATTGCTTAGGTACCCTGGTTTTTTGCTCCAGATACTACATTATGCCTCTGTATGTTGGCTCAGGACATAAATGGTCTCTAAATGACAGCCATGCCATAAATTCCAGCTTTGTGATTCAGCTCGGTAGTACTTGTCAACTATCCAGTGAAGTGTCTGTCTATTTCTGTCAGGAAGACAGAGCAGACGAGGACCTGTGGTGAAAGTTGGTGATCTTATGTAGCTTCAAAATATTGGACTGAAATGCAAATGGCAGATAAAAATCTTAGGTGAAGAGTGCTATAGGTGATACCATTAGCTTCTCAAGCACAGAAACATTTGTGTACACCTCAATGCATCCCTTACTTAAAAACAAAAATAGAAGGTAATAAACATAATGAAAAAAGTTTATTAAACAAAACATATGCCTAAGGTGGCGAAAAATAAAAAATGCAGTAGACAGAGAGGCAGAAGTTTTAAGATTCCAAGTCATGGATATTTTACTTCTTATACAGTAAAGATTTACAATTTTTTTTTTTTTTAATAACTGAACAAACATCTTAAGCCATTCAAGGGGTTATTATCTGTAAATCACATTCATATATGCAAAATACAGCGGGGAAACGGAGTAGAATACACCTTTTCAAGTACAGACCAAAGTTGTCCATACAACAAAAAGCTTTTTTTAATGATGTCAGCTCTCAATGTCAATGAGTATCACTTTTTAACAGCACTAAACAATTCACACAAAGCAACAAGCAGGTGAGATTATATATATATATATATATATATATATATATATAGTGATTTAAGCAAAAGTAATTTTCTTAGTGTGATGGTTGTCAACTTAGGAGGGAGTTCAGGCACTGCTGTAAAAATCTTAACCTAATGGGGGCTCAAGACTAACAAGTGAACACGCTAGATTGTAATAGTCTTATACAGCTTTTCATATAAAAAAATTGCACATACTATTTATTCAGTTCCTCAAAGAAACTTAACTAAAATAAAAATGTTTAGCTAACTACCGATTCAAATTGTACAGCAATACTGTTATTTAAATCTTGCAAATAAACAGCACATTTTCTTAAAAAAGAAATTAAATCAAAACCATGATTCCAAAGTTTACCCGATAATATAACACAATAAACTAATGCAAGGGAAATAAACTTTTTCATTTGAATGCAGCAATGCTCACATCACAACAGGTACATATAATCAAACATCTAAAAAATAAACTTATTGGGGTGGGGGGAAAAAACTTGACAAATACAACTCTGGATAAAATATGAATCTTACATAACAGCAACAGAGATTCCAGTATCAAAAAGCCTGAATTACTCACCAATTGTAAAGAGAAATACACATACAATAACTTTACATACAAGTCCCAGACACGAGGGAAAAATGGAGGAAAGTAAAATACTTGTCACATTAAAGCCTTTTTTTTTTTTTTAAACCTAAAGGCTTGTACAGATGTGTTAATAAATAGGTTTGATTTTCATAGTTGTTATATGTACCTTCTACACATTATTGAAATCACTTTGCATTAACAGATTTCAACAATACTCCACAAATGATATTAAATGCCATGTTTTTACTGTATTTATGGAACTTGGTAGCATGGACAATTGCAGATGAGTGTGTCTGTAAATTGACCATTCAACGTAAAATCTAAGCCTTGTAAGTTGCAAATGAAATGTTATCCATATGATGCATCAACAGCACCCAAAAAGAAACTAGGTAATAATAAAGTCTTTATGTATTTACATAATTTCAATTAATCAAATTCGCATTTTAAATGTTACTATGGGTGGGTCATGGAGGCAGGGAGACAGCATCCAATCCAAAATGTCCTCCAGTATGATGCTTCTCTTATTCTTGGGGTACTTTTTCCATCTGTTTTTTAAGTTTTCTTTCCCATAACTTTTGGTGGTCTGAAAATCCATGCTTCCCCTTGTTAAATGAGTTGGGTCCAGCAGATGTAGGAGTATCTCTGAACAGGAGAGAGAAAACAAACAAAAAAATGCAAATTAAAAAAGATCCAAAATGGAATTGGTTTCTAAAAACATTACCACATGCAACTTACACATGCATTGTTTCAGCAAGGTCAATTAATGTAAAACTGAATGGTTATTTAACTAATACATCACCCCGTCTCGAGACAAATTCTGTTGGATGGATTTTAGATGGATGCACAGTAGCTTGATATTCAGCAAACTGAGTAGGAAAGTAAAACTGAAGTAGCTGAAAAATGGTGCAGTATAATTGCAAACAGATGTCTTTGGGTGGTAAAGTATGAAATGTTTTAGTTTTTTCTTCCCGAAGAAATTTTAGAAATGTGCCTTCATCATTAATTGACTCATTTTCATTCTGTACTTCTATCAAAAAAAGTAAAATCTAGCGTCTCGTTCTCATTCTATGTTCATACCTGTATTTCAATTTATATAAAAAAAAAATTACATCTGACATCTAATTTTCAAATACAATACTTTTTGCAGTTTAAGAAGCAAGTTTTTTATAAAAAAAAAAAAAATACAGCTTGGGTCACAGAGTTGCACTAGAGCAGGGGTCTAGAAACATGTCATTCGTGAGAGATACTGGTATCTCGCAACCCCTTTTCAAGTAGCTCGCCAAAGGGTTAATGAATCCAACATAAACTTGAAAACTTGATTAGTCAAATTAGGGGCAGGCGAGCTTTCCAAAAAAAAACATATGATCCTTTTAACACAAGATCACAATCCACAATCTGAATTGCAATCTATCCTTTCAATGTGGCATACACTTAAGAGAATATCCAGACTCAAACTCATCAAGGCCCAAGTAACACTTTATTTTAAATATCAGACAAAGTTGAATTCAATTGTTCTCTCATTCGCTAGCTAAGCGGAGTTAAGGAACATGCCAAGAAGCTGGCGAGTGAGTGAGGAAGGCCCCTCTCCATGGCCCGCTGCATGGATCTCAGATTTGCGCAAATAAATCGGTACAGCAAAGCGAACTATGATACATAGTGAAATGAGAGAAGTCGCAAAATCAACCGGAATGTTCAAGCAAATTATAGAAAAAACCAGATCTAAATCCATCAAGTTGTTCTCTCAGTGAAAAATGGACAGACATACAGAAAGAGACATTGGATTTTATATATTAGTAAACCTTCAAAATAATATGCAGTTAAAGTCTCAACAGCATTCTCAGCATTTCTGGAGCTTAGTAGGGCCAGATAACTATAAGAATCTTCACCAAGCAGCTCTGAAAATGTCTGCTTTGTTTGGGTCTAAATACTTCTGTGAGTCTGCCTTTTCTGACATGAATGTCATGAAATCAAAGTTCAGAACAAGACTGACAGATGAACATGTGAATGACTCCATACGAGTGAACCTTAGTGGCTACACTCCACCATACACCTGCCTCTCTTGTTGACTCCATGCAGTGCCAGTCATCTGACTAACTACAAAACACATCACACATGCAACTGGACATGTGAATACTCTTGTGAAGTGAAGCAGTGACATGTAACAAAATGACAACTGAATAAGTCATATCTGTGTATTTGTAATTGCATTGTTTTGTTTTGACAGCATTCATGTTTCAATTCAATAATGTGAGATACGCTAGAAATTGCATACAGTCATACAAAATGCACTTCAGGTGAACTAAATTTTTTTTGTGATGTTTTAATGCAAAATTTGAGTTGTGGACACATTTTGTAAATGTTCAGGCAAAACAAGCTTATTCAGTTTGTTTGAGTTGAAATAAGCTATGAGAATAAATGTCAGAAAACATGAGTCGCTCTTGGCTATTTTCATTTTGTAAAAGTAGCTCTCAGGGGAAAAAAGGTTGGAGACCCCTGCACTAGAAAGAAGGCGAGTCCAGGTTTTCAAGGAAAATATATGTTATTTATTACTGTAAAGCGAAGGCAGGTAGTGTCAAGACTTCCATTCAGAATAGGAGCTGTTAGAAGCCATGGCACAGGCAATTGTCCTGCTTTACCTCCTATCTTCAGACTATAAGACCACCAGCAGCTCGGAAACACTGCTATGGCAGACGTAGACCTGACAGATCATGGGGAGTTTGAGGAAGAGCAGATTAAAGCCTGGTGTTAAATGTTAAACACTTTGCGACAAGCATGGTATACGGTGATCCTGATTCTGCAGAGGACAACCAATTTCTTCGCCCTTGGCTTACTGTTTACCAGACGCAGCACAGCAGCTATGGAGCTGTCCTTGTGGCGCTGCCATTAAACACTGTGAATCGCCAGTGGCCCCGGTCACAGTACTATGTATTTTCCCCATATTTGTTTTTTTTTTTGGTCCTGTGAGCTTCATTATAATGGGCTTCCACATGTATAGGCGGTTTGAAATAGTAAAAGAACACACAAAGTCAAACACAATGTACTATGGGTAAAAAGACTTGTCACTACATTTTACAGTTCCAAAAGCTGAACTTAGCAGAGTTCTGGTAAATGACACAACAAAATGTTTAATGTAATCTAAACCACTCATTTGTCATTGCCCAATGATTCTTACAATTCAGCTCCATGAATGTCAGAATGTTTTAAATGATGAAAGCAATGATACTTTTTACAACTTACCCCATAATACTCTGACTTTGTTCAAACATTCACCCACATGGAACATTTCTAGGACACCTTTCATTAGACTGCACCATGGCTAAGTATACACAGCCCATAATCATAAACTACTCAGCCTGAAAACCCTAACTGTATTCAGAGCTCATAACTCATCAGCAAATAAAAGGCTAAGAATGCCATAAGACTTAAGACTTCAGCTGCTGCCTTGACGTGCTCCTTTGATTCAACTGTGGTTTAGCATGGTGACCTGAGATAGGTGCAAGTACACTGTGCTCTTAGAAAGTTTTACTGCTGAGTAATACATTAGCTGGTACAATTATCTGAATTACTATTGTGCAGCTGTTCTCTGCTCAGTTTCATTTAATGAATTCAACAATGCTGAGTGGTTGTCCTCCAGTGCAGACTGTATAGTCATTTGTAACCAAAATATACTTGTTACATGTGGCAGTAGTATTCCTTTATTTAAATGCCACTTGAATTCCAAATTCTGTCTGTAGAAAATAAAAACAGCTATTTCATATTGGTACTACCCAATGGACCTACATTCCCTGTCGGACTTTCAGAATAATGAGAAATAATATAGGCTATAGTGGGAATCCAGAGAGAGAGAGAGAGAGAGGAGGGGGGGGTGGTATAGCTGGCTCTCTCCACCCCCAAAAGGCTACAACCACAGGACTTTTCCTACACACCAAATACCAATTCTCGCAATCTGTGAAGTTTGAAGCAGGTTCAAGGAGAGAGCAAATGAAACTGAACAAAAAACTCAACATGAAGAGAAAATTAAAAGCTAAAATTGTGCTCTATGGATGTACCATGTGTTAAAACACTATGGCTATTCTGGCACAGCATGTTTGCATTTCCGATTAGACAGTATTGTTAACTTACTATAGTTATTCATTTAAACGTGCTGCAAGACAGCGAATACTGTGCAGTGCCCTGCATGCTTCTACTGATGTCATTAGGCAGATGTGTCTCTTTTCTATTAAGCCCTTTTCACCTCCTATTGACAGGGCATGACACAGTTTACATCAAATGCATATTTTGCAATTCATATTTTCACAAAGCTGCTCTTGGTCAGATCAATGTCAATTTATTTATATAGCACATTTAAAAACAACATAGTAATGCTGTGGCCAAAGTGATTTACAATAATAGAATAAAAGAAAAAACAATAGACAATAAAACAAATAGTAATAACATATGAACATAAAATAAGATACATAATAAATAGAAATAATGTTATATAATCACAAACAGGAATCCATCAGTATTACTGAAGGTCACGGAATGCAAGTGAATAGAAATGAGTCTTTAATCTTGTTTTGAGCAGTTCAATTGTAGACAACATGTAGTATGTAGTGGAGGCCAAGAAAAAAAATAAATTCAAAAAAAAAAAATCACATTTTCCAGGAGAAATGCAATATTAAACATTCAGATTCTATGGTGCTGATAAGGGATCAATGCTGGATCTTCATAAAGGCATTAGACTAATCAATTTTTAAATTGGTCACCACTACAGACTACATGGGGTGAGAAGTGAAAAAAAGAAATAAATAAATGTATCCTTTTGGGTAGAGTATTCCTTTAAGTGTGTTGTTTCCATTAATATCATAAGTAAAAAAAAAAAACAGATACTATCCTATTAACAGCAAGCCAGAGCTAGTACAATATAAGACTTTTACAAAGATTTTTGAAGGAAGCAAAAATATCTACTTATCGCTATCAACAAAATCCCAGAAAATAGAGATAAAATGTTTCTGTCCATATTGCACACCCCTACTGTCAAGAACATCTAAATTGCCCAATTTTTACTCTAAGAGACTATTTGTAATCAGTAAATTAGCCATTGCAAAACAAAATTTCAGCATCTGCTTTTCTAAACTTTACTATCATTTACCATATTTGAAGTATTCCTTTATGTAAGGTATTATGGTAGTTGAGTGAGTGCACAACTTTTACTTCCTGTAAACAGAAGGCATTAAAGCAGACTACCACAGTGAGAGAAGACCCGAATATTAGCCATTACATTAAAAAAAGTGGAATAATAAACTGAGAAAAAGAAATCAGAGGAGTCATCCTATGCAATTAGACAAACAGCAAGAAAAGCTACTGTAATGAATTCAGAAATGTTTATTTTGTCCTTTAATAAAAACAAACACTGCTTGTCCAAGTTGAGATGGTAAACAAGTGGGTGTTAAATACAGCAGTTTCCATTTTCAATTACAAAAAGATGAGATAAAAGAAAAAAATAAAATTACTACTTAGTAAACAAAAGGTCTGTGAGTTTAATAGCAAAATGTATGTTTTTTTTACTTATAAACCTGTAAGCATGTTAGCCTTATATCTTCTTCATAAACACCTTTAGAACATTTCGTCAATTTGCAGCTTTTTTTTTTAAAGGTTTGTACTCTTTGTTTGTTTGTGTATGTATCACACAGTATAAGTTTTGGTAAGGAACAAGTACTGCATAAAGAATTAGGACTGTCAAGCTTGTACACTAGGAAAAAAATATCTACATATAGTAAATGTATATTTTAACAGTCAGCAGGAAAAGCTGTAGTGCAAGTAATGATTAAAAAATAATTCATACAAGTGGATGTAGATTTACATTTAAACAGTGTTTAACTGCCAATGTCAATTAACTGAATCAATGAGTGAGAATATGCATTTCTTTGATAGACAAACGGTGAAAACTTTTTTTAATTTAAGCTTTGTTTTAGATAGGTTCAGTACATTAGAGATGAACTTAATGTGACAGCTTGTAATTATGACAAACATGTTGTTTTTATTAATGCCATACTATGGATAAAAATTTCTCTTTTTTTTTAAAAATGTATTTATTTTAAAGAAATTTTGTTTTAGTATTTTTATGGTCACTGAACGATAAAATCTACAGAATTTCATTCTGTTAATTAAATGTAGAGTTAACATTTGTGGTCTAAATATAAAACTACAATAGCATAGAAAATAATGCTTTTCTGTGTCTGGTTATGCAGGAGCTTAGTGTCAAAAATTTATTTAAAAAATAAATAAATCAAACAGTACTAGAACTGTCCGAGCCAGTAACAAAAACTATTAAAAAAACATATATGAAATATAAAATTCTCTGCAACACAGTAAAATAGAAAGAAAAATGTTCCACAATAATTATTTTTACATGAATTTACACCAAATACTTACTAAACAAAAAGTATTATAAATAGTATGCAAGCTGCCAGTGTGTGTTCGATGTACATATTACTTGCAAGCATTTCAGTAACAAACAAAATGTTCAATGGGTACGGCACATAAATAACTGATTTTAGATATTGTTCTTATACTCCTATCAGAAAAAATATAATATTGATTTACCAAGTCCTAGTTATTTAATTTGTATGAAGGAAGTATTTGGTTTTCAATTTACAGCTCCTACCTGCCAATATTTTTCATTCTCATTTTTGCTTCTGGTGGCATTTCTTCTGGTTCACTCTATAAACAGAACAAAGAGTCATATTAAAAAAAGCTTACTAGTTTAGCATTTCATACCTACATATTTAGACCACGACCCTTACGAAAGTAATGATGCAGGACCTATTAAATCTGCAGTAGTATGTGCACTGTTTCAAACTTCTTTTATTTGAACAATATTACTCTATGTTTTAGATGTCTATGTCTGAAATATTTCTTTGAGGATGCATTCCAAAAGTAGTAAAACATTTTTGGAGATTTTAATAAAGCTGCTTAGAGCTCAGCAAATATTGACTGTAGAACTTAAACACATACAGTAAAAACAATGAGCGGGTACTTTTTTTTTTTTTTAAGCAAACACCCCACACGCACACAAACATGCAGCATCCTAACTTCCCTTACTCCCTTGGCTTGACACCTGACAAAGATATTTTTCTGAAACACTGGAAAATAAATAAATAAAAAAAAATCAAGAGCATCCTTTCCCAAGCCTGGCCAGCACAGACCATCTCCATCCGCTACTAATTCTGTGTGTAGAAAAGCAAAGGAGCAAATACACAGCATCAAAGCAACAAGTCCAGAGTGATCAATGGATCACTCAGCACATTACCACTTTTCATAGCGTTCTCCCTGGTGAGCTGCACCATACAGCGCATCGAAGCAATAATCTTCCCAAACGATTTTCCAACCATGCCACACGTTACCCTGGCATCACTATTTCTTGTATATCACATTATTTTGCATAAAGGTTACAGTTCCTGTCATGTGCTGGAAACACACCACACAAATTTGGCAAGGGACCACAAGTGACCCAGTTCCTATATCAAACTCAATGGATCCTGAAAAAGTTCCTGCAGTTGAAAGTGTCTAGCGTGACAGGAAACAGCCTGTACCAGTAATTGCACTTATGGGTGATGCCAAAAATGAGACCTATTAACTACTGAGCTATGTATTCAAAGTTTCAGTAAAATAAACTGCATACTAGATGTTGCAGCATACATATTATGATGCAAATTGCCTTTTATGCAACAGAAAAACTACTAATGCAATCTGAACTAAAGCCAGCACACACAAGATTGTGCTATCCTAAATACTTGCAACACTACAAGCCAAATGCACTTCAACACAACATACACCTATATACTCCATTTTAAGGACACATTAACTCTATATCTACAGTATTAAATGTAAAAATTTTATTTTAATTTTGTTGCAACAGATTAAAATATATTGTTACTCTTCAGTTGCAACACTTGCTAGATCTCAGACTGTGCACCTCTAGTTATGTCCAACTCAAAAGATTTCTTTAAAGGTAATGCCCAATTGTCAATTTCAGGCACTGCTCAATCCACTAATTTCAAGTGGAAATTTTGAAGTATAATGGGAGATAATAAAATTAAAGTTTTAAACAGTGACAGTTTTTGGATGCCTGCAGTTCTTAATTGACGATAACACTATTTAATAGAGCTGGAAAAACTGATCCAATCATTGATTTGGTTTTCCATTTTTAACTACTTTTATTTATTACATCCAAGTTTGTAGTTTTGGGAAGTTTGATTCCCTCACTTTCCCAGTCCTGACCACCCCTTAAAAAAAACAGGAATAGGAACCAGGGCTAAATTTATTTGAAACCTGTTGCATCTGCTAGTGATTTGGGATCTTTTATTTGGGATTATTTATATATAAAAAAAAAACAGATTTTCAGAGACACTGGCAAGGGGCAGAAAAAGGATTTAAAAAGATCACTAAAGTAAATGAGGGGAAACAAGAAAAAATGCACATGTAACTAAAGCAAATTCATTTTACAATTATTGACAGAGGTCGGTTACTTTCTTTTTTGGGCAGGGTAATGTATACTATTCTGAAGAAACATTCCAACAACTAACAGAGGCCATTTTTATAACATTTGTTCGGATACACATAGGCAAGTGCAAAAAGAGGTAACATCACAACTTCAGTTGCTACAATTTCAAATACACTATGTTGTTTCTTGTAATGTTATGCCAAGTTTTCAAGTTCATATTCTGATACTTGGTAACTCGTACTGGATCCATTTTATGCAGTTTTACATTTGGTTATGATTGTTAACTGAAGAACTTGGTTTAAGATGCAGAACTATTTAACTTATTTGTGGGCTGTGGTATAGATGTTCTATTAGTTTGGACACGAGTTAATGGATCTCTATCAAATTCAGCATCACAAAGGCAGAACAAAGGTGGTACTGCTAATGGAAGGATGGATTTATTGCAATGACCAATCTGAATGTACAACATACAGCATTGATCTTCAACCTTTCTCAGGTAAAAGATCACAGCATAAATAAAAAAAGCACTACGGGGTTGCCAACAACTTTCAATTTTATAAGGCTCAACTCCATACTCCCCAAAGAATACCTCTTATATATATCTAAAATTTAAATGGCACCACAGAACAGAAACATATACTTATGTTTACTTAGCATAAAACATACTGAAATTTTTTATAGAGCATACAGCCAAACTATTCTGAAAATACTGGATGAATTTTCACTAGTATTTCTAAGAATATTGTAAAACATGAGCCAGCTATAAACAGTATATAAAATATATATACTGTGTGTGTGTATATATATATATAAATAAATAAATAAATAAATAAATAAATAAACAAATAAATAAACACCACACACACTTGTGTTTAGCCAAGTGAAAATTCACTTACACATTTGATTACCATTAATTTCAGGATAACAAAACAGGCAAGTTATAAATGTAATTTCTATTTTAGATATACTCACATCATCATCATCATTAAACACAGCTGCTAACATTGGCTTCTTTACAGGCAAATTTGGAACAGTCTCTTTAGGTTTCTGTTAAATAAAAACATATATAAACATAACATATATAAAAGCACCAGAAGTAAAAACTTCTACCCCAGTAAAATAGACATTATGCTTTATTGTCCAAAAGGGCTACCACCCCATCCCCGAACCCCAAAACACACAAAATATTTCTGGCTTGGATAATAGCTATCTACTGCTGCAATCAATAATAGGCTTATACCACAGGCTTATTTCCAAAGTCAGGAATATTAGGACCTACTCTATCCAAATATTAGTGAAATAAGTATAATATATGACAAATATTTAGACCGGGTGCCCAACTTCAAGCTTGGTGGGCCACAGTGGCTACATTTTCTTAATTAGTGACAAGTTTCTGCTGCTAATTAACTTTTTACCTTATTTGTAATTGACATGCAATTTAAGAAGCAAACCCTTTCATTTTTTTTTTCTTAATTAGCAGCCAAACAATGACACAAAGTGAGCCAAGACATGATCAACTAACCTGCGTCCATAATACAATATCTGAAAATAAGGAAAGGTGAAAGTCTTAGTAATGTTGTTCTGCTCAGGTCCATAAAACATTTTGATGGTTATCAAAAAAATGGAAAATGTTTTGTAAATGCCAGCTGTGGCAGAATTACAGCACCAGCAAACCATGAACGCAACAAATTTAAAAACAGGATTCGTCCAATTAAACTGGTTGGGAAGAAATAGGTTGGAGTTGGTCATCTGTTGGTTCACTTCAAATCTCATTTTATTTTGGCTGCCACTTAAGGGGGGGGGAAAAATCAGTTCCAAGGATGGAGTCTTTAAATATTGCAAATAAAATGACAGAAATCGAAGTGAATTAACAGCAGAAATTGGTCCCTGATGAAGAAAGCGGCAGGAAGGAAAACCAAGCAGCCATTGTGGCCGTAATCGCTTCTTTAAATGCTTATTACAGAATTTCTCCAATGTTACACATTGGAATATGTAGTGAACCTACAAAACTGAGAGAGGTAGTTGGTTATGCAGCTGCTGCACATTGTTTGTGGAATTCTTTACTTAATTACATCAAGGAGTCACCCTCAACTGAACTGTTTAAAACTACATTGAAGACATTTCTATTCTCTACCGTACCGTGACCTATAGTGATACTGATGGCTGCTTCCTTAGTCATTTGTTTGCCTTCAATTTACTGCTGGTTTATATTGTGTTTTACTGTATTTTATTCTATTCATTTTATTTATGTTTGTTATATATTTTATTGTAAATCACTTTAGCTACAGTAGTATTGATGTTGCGTTATATGTGTTCTGTAAATAAACTGAAATTGACATTAATCTGTTTGGAAACGTTGTTATAAATACACTAAAATGTGCAAAAATGATGATTCCCCACTCTCAACTTTCAAAGAAACTTGCTTTGTTTTTAAAAATTTACAACGCACCACTTGCTAAAAAACTACTCATAACAACATGTACAAAGTGAACTCTGTGAAAACTACAGCACACGTCTACTTAAAACAGGGACATACACAACTTTTAGAAATACTCACATTAGCTCCTAGCTTGATGGAGATTGGAGCTGGCTTCTTTGATGCAGAAATTTTAACGGCAAATCCAGTTTTGCAGATTTTCGGTGGAGCTGGCTGAGCATTGGAATCTCCTGCTTCCTCGTCCGCCGAACGCTTGTCCGCGCTTCGGCCTGCGCACTCTCCTCCATTGCTGGAAGAGAGTGTCTTAGTTTTCACATCTTTGTCTTCCTTCTCTTCAGGTCCTGGTGGAGTCGAAACAACTTACCAAGGTGAGCTACTTTATACCAAGCAGGGGAGCCGCAGCAGCAACTTCATTAAGTACTCGTTTTAGGGTGCCTCTCTCTGCCGCCTGTGCCCTTACTGACTCTGATGGCTTGTCCGCTGTTTGTTAGATACAGTAGATAATACAGCAGCAGCTAAGAAAATTATCCACAGCACATGGGCCACTTAGCAGTCAAAATGAAAAAATAAATTTCAACATATGTCTTTACTGTATTTTTCCTCTGGCAAAGCCAAGCCCCAGACACAGAAAGCATAGAAATAATAAATCTACAGCATCACGCTTTCTTTTACATGACACTGAAAGATTACCAGATTTTTACTCTAGATAATGATAAAAAAAAAAAAGTTTGTAAATATGGGAATTTACATTTTACAAATGAGGATTTGGAAGTTTAACCTATCAAGCTTGATTTGAACTATATAAAAAAAACTACTGATGAAACTAAAGTCTAATTGTTTAAATTCCTGTACTAGGGCTTTGCACTGCTAGGGATGAAGTATGTTTTTATTTGACATTCTGCCAAACATGCACTTCACCTGATATCTTTTAAACATGCTACATTGACTATATTTTGTTTGGAAAGATCTTCATTATTCAGTCTATTTTGATCATCTACAGGAAAACATAAAACTAGCATAAATGTATGAAAAAAATACTGTGAATGTTAATTGGATTAAAATGGAGAAAAGGATAACTGACTGTTTTTGGTATTATAACCCAAGGACACCTCTGCATTTTTTTTCAAGCAGGCATCTGATTTAGTGTGCCCTTAGTCAAAATGGATAAAACACTAAGACTTACTTAAATTGTCCCAGAATTCAATATCAGCAAACACTGAATTTCTCAGAATTCACTCTGAAATAATTATATACTAAATAAATTTTTTGTAGCTTTTAACCAGCCAATTTAGCTATAGTTAACATTGAGTTCTCATTTGTATAAAAACATTCTAAGCACTCTACACTTGCCACCATAGATGCACTTTAATCAGTGTGAAAGAAAGTAAAGGGTAAATAAAAGTTTAAATAGGCAAATCAAATTTAGCCCACTGTTAAAGAAAAAACACCAAGGCCTGGAATTTCAAAACACTAGCATTCTGAGCTACTTTCAATGGCAGAAAACAACGTCTATTGAACACTAAAAAAAAAAAAAACGGGAAATACTGTAGCACACACCTAGATAGATAAAAACATGATTTGTGACATACGACTAAAACATAACATATGACACATAACACACGTCCGTCATCCAGTCACTTGCTCAAAACATGCAAAAATGTGTCTCTTGATGAGAATCGTGACCAATAAATGATGTGGGGAGGTGGGTCTCCATGTCAAAAAGTCACTCCCATGAGTTTTAAGGCATTCTGTTTATGTATGTGCTGATAATACTGGAAGCAACTATTTACCAATATTTTAGTAAAGTAGTATTTTTTTCACACATTTAAGCAAACAACTGGATCACAGACATGGATTATGCGACACAAGAAACATGACTTTTACTCTCCATGGACATTTTTCATATCATTTGCTCACTATTGACTTCTGATATGCCAAACTCTCGCTCAATCAATTCTGCACGAAAATATACATTGGGTAAATAACAATGAAAAGAAAATACCAGTTTTGTGTGGAGTATTCCTTTAACACTAGCCTATGTTCTGTCGCCTTATTTAACATAAGTAGCACTAGCAACATATCAACACACTTTTTAGAGCTGTACAATAATTTTTTTTTTCCCTGAAGAACACCACACACTATGGTCTTCCCTCCCCTTAGTGTATACTACTGAAGAGTTCCTTTCCTTTAAGGTCAAACACGAAAAGAATGCTTAAGCTCTAAAACCTTCCCCTTAAAAATCAAAAAAGATTGGTAAGTTATCCAAAAAGACAATTTCCGCTTGGGGAATAATATAAAGTATATCAAAACAAATCAAAAAACTCCTTAAACAAAATTATATCAAACATATATTAATGATGGGTGGCACGGTGACGCAGTGGTAGCGCTGCTGCCTCGCAGTTAGGAGACCCGGGTTCGCTTTCCGGGTCCTCCCTGCCTGGAGTTTGCATGTTCTCCCCGTGTCCGCATGGGTTTCCTCCCACAGTCCAAAGACATGCAGGTTAGGAGGATTGGCGATTCTAAATTGGCCCTAGTGTGTGCCTGGTATGTGGGTGTGTTTGTGTGTGTCCTGCAGTGGGTTGGCATCCTGCCCGGGATTGGTTCCTGCCTTGTGCCCTGTGTTGGCTGGGATTGGCTCCAGCAGACCCCCGTGACCCGGTGTTCGGATTCAGCGGGTTGGATAATTGATGGATGGATATATTAATGATAAAGTTACACGAAAGCTGCCAAATGGAAAGTACAGCTCATTTGTATTTTACAATTTCTAATTTAATGGATGGATGTGTACAAATGTAAATAAACTGTAGGCTTTGGCTGTAAAGTGGATGATGCTACATTATGAAATACAGTAGAGGCGATTTAAAATAGTTCATTTTGAGACCTCACCAAGCAGCAGATATGTAGCACAGTGAAGTTCTACTCAGTAATAAAAAGGGCCACATTTCAGCACATTTTCATCTCTGCTTTCTGATATCTGATTTCTACAGTAGAATATCGGACATTCTTTCTTTGAAATCCTTCATAAGATTTTTTCACTTAGCTCACCACTGCGTTAATTAATGTTACTTGGTGCTGATGGTGACAAACATAATTCCCTACTCCAGAGCTATGTTTTCTGGTAAGCCTGATGCATACAATGTTCCCCTTTTTAGTAACAGAAAAAACACCAAAGGATTTTACTACTGTATAAAATCTGAACTGTTCAATGCTGAAACAGAAAGGGTGGTTTGTGTAGAAAGTGAATTCAAATATCAAGGCTTCAAAATTATTAACAGGAAAAAGTCGTAATAATGCTATTTGTTAGGAACACAAAAGACCTGTAAAGATGAACTCAAAGCTGACAAAATGAAATCAAAACACAAAAGGGGAGATCTTCATCTGATATGTTTCTATTGCTCTGAAATAAGACTTAAAACAATCTTAGCTCAAGTCACAGTGAACACACTGCAACAGTACAATTGAAAATACCTTACGAAGTTACCTATTACATATTTAATAAGTAGACCTTATAATTTTGGTAGAATTAGATGTCTGGAAATAGTCTAATTAAGAATACATTTTAAAATGTTACACAAATTAAGACTTTACACATGTAGAATTTAAGATTTGAGTGCAAAACATACGAGGGGGGACCCAAAAATAACCGGAAATATTTTTAAAAACGGGTTTAATTTAATTTTCGGTACAAACTACAATTCGTCTCCTTCAAAGTACTCTCCATTGGCGGAAATACACTTATCTAACCATTTGTTCCATTGTTCGAAACATTTTTTAAATTCGTCTGAAGTAATGCCCATTAATGCTCTGGTCGTTTCTTGTTTTACCTCTTCGACGTCAGCAAAACGCCATCCTTTCAAGTCTTTTTTCATCCGAGGGAACTAAAAGAAATCACACGAGCTAAATCCGGTGAGTAGGGTGGGTGGTTCAGAGTTGTCATACCATTTCAATAACAATAGTTTCTGCAACACTTTTTTCAAGAAGAAAACAAAATTTCACTGCCGCACGTTGCTCACGATAATCGGCCATCGTAAAAAAACGACGCTTGCACAAAACTACTTTTACAAAAAAATTCACTGAACACAAGCACAACCTTCCAGACTGATGGCACTTGGCAGACTGACTTGTGAGGAGTGTAACTAGATCGCCCTAGCGGCCCAACCACGTACTACAAGTACTAACCTAACAACAAAATTCCGGTTATTTTTGGGTCCCCCCTCGTACCTTCTTGAAGCAAAAGTATACATGGCACTTACTGCTAAAAACCTTATTTAAAAAATCCTACTCTTCTCACATCAAAATGCAGAAGTGTGGACAAATGGTGATTCTAAATTGGCCTCATGGCAGTAGATTGGAACATTTTACAAAATGTGAGGAACAGGCCTCAGGCCGAGATATTAGTTTGTTGACTTCATTGGTTGGTCGTTTCACCTGAGTTCGTCTTCATATCAATAGTCTATGAATTCTATGTTAAATTAAAGCATGTTCCATTATTTTTTACAAATCATTTATAGAGTTATGGATGCTCACTGTTATTTATACATTTTTAGGGAGAAACCAGAAATCAGGCAGACACAATGTAAGCCTAGTTCTGGTTCTGTATTTGTCACATTTTTTCTCTAAGTTTCTTGAGATGAACTATATCTCCCACCTGGACAGAGGCAGTGGTGCTGTAAGAATTATGTTTTTGGACTTCTCTAGCGCCTTCAACACCATCCAACCTCTGCTCCTTAGGGATAAGCTGACTGAGATGGGAGTAGATTCACACCTTGTGGCATGGATTGTGGACTATCTTACAGACAGACCTCAATATGTGCGTCTTGGGAACTGCAGGTCTGACATTGTGTGCAGCAATACAGGGGCACGGGGACTGTACTTTCTCCGGTCCTGTTCAATCTATATACATCAGACTTCTAATATGACTCGGAGTCCTGCCACGTGCAAACGTTCTCTGATGACACTGCTATTGTGGGCTGCATCAGGAGTGGGCAGGAGGAGGAGTACAGGAAGCTAATCAAAGACTTTGTTAAATGGTGCAACTCAAACCACTTACACCTTAACACCAGCAAAACCAAGTGGTGGTGGATTTTAGGAGGCCCAGGCCCCTCATGGACCCTGTGATCATCAGAGGTGACTGTGTGCAGAGGGTGCAGACCTTTAAATATCTGGGAGTGCAGCTGGATGACAAATTAGACTGGACTGCCAATACTGATGCTCTATGTAAGAAAGGTCAAAGCAGACTATACTTTCTGAGAAGGTTGGCATCCTTCAACATCTGTAGTAAGATGCTGCAGATGTTCTACCAGACGGTTGTGGCGAGTGCCCTCTTCTACGCGGTGGTGTGCTGGGGTGGCAGCATAAAGATGAAAGACGCCTCACGCCTGGACAAACTTGTTAAGAAGGCAGGCTCCATTGTAGGATTAAAGTTGGACAGTTTAACATCTGTGGCACAGCGACGGGCACTAAGCAAACTCCTGTCAATCATGAAGAATCCACTGCATCCACTTAACAGTGTCATCTCCAGACAGAGGAGTAGCTTCAGTGACAGACTTTGTCACTGTCCTGCTCCACTGACAGACTGAGGAGATCGTTCCTCCCCCACACTATGCGACTCTTCAATTCCACCCGGGGGAATAAATGCGAACATTAATTTTATTTTAATTCTTTTCATTTTTATTATTATTTAATTTAATATTGTTTCTTTGTATCAGTATACTGCTGCTGGATTATGTGAATTTCACCTTGGGATTAATAAAGTATCTATCTATCTATCTATAAAATCCTTCAGGTTGGCTGGTTACTATTCTGTATATGGAAACTGTGGTAGCCATGTAAACCTTCAACATGGTCATATTGACACTGCAGTCACCGACTTGTTGACAGCTTTTTGTCACCATGAAGATGGGATGCCTTTGGAACACTTATTTGGATGGTTTTTTTTTGAATAATAAAATAGTGTGTGTCAAATGGTGTCACAATTATTGGACCACAAACAAAGTGCATGTAGCTATTTAAAGTATTCAATGCATCATTAAACCATCAGTCCCTTACACATTGCTGGCCGCACCTAAATATCAAATAAACGTAATACAGTATGTCCCAACTGCACTCCAAAAATACACATATATTTTTAACATTTCCCTCAAAAAAACAAAACTTCCGTTTTTGCACTCATTATACAACATCACCACCACTTTGAGTTCTTGCATGTAATGGAGAGGAAAACAAGAAAACGGAAAAGGCTTATTGTCTTCACTTGATCCTAGTACTTGTGAAATAACAACATAGACATTTTTTGAACTGCAAAATTGCCAGACTAGTGTACTGTATTGGCAAAGTTTGACATAAAAAAAAATAAAAATAAAATGGCGAACAGGCATAAAGTTGAACTTAAAATTTCAGTGGAAATTAATGTAAAAATATTCTCAAAACAAAAGCACCCCAACGTTGTGGTTCCAAATAAAATTCAAATTCAAAAGATAAAACAAGGAAAAAAGTAATTAAATGACATGAAATTAAAATTGTATTCAATTGTATTTATACATTTTTTTGAATTTGGATGTTTACTCACTTGAAACAATATCAAGAGCAGCACCTTTCCAGAACAAACTCAAAGTTAACAAAAAAAGCCAAATACTTTTCCGTGTCTTCGATGCCATATATAATATTCATAATACAGTTTTATCAGCCATATATATTATTCATAATTCGTATTAAACATAACGATTCTGATGAATGCAAACTAAGGCTTATAAAAGCTTTGATTTGTATGACGCCACAACCTAATGACAGGCATACTCGGCGACAGACGAACAAATACCTCGAAGGGAAACGTAGTAACAGTCGATAACGTAACGGCAGAAATGATGACAGGAAGATATAGAAATAGAACATGAGTACACGGAATGGCAACCGACTATATTAAACAAGTCGTTCTTTAAAAATTCAACTCAATTGGTTAACCAAGTCATTAAAATCAGATAACTAATCCAAACAGATATATGTCACAATGAAAACTGTTGCAGTTAATGCAACAAATTATTTGTATAAAGGTTTATGTAATTACAAGAATCAAAATGTATCTCTTTAATAAAAAATGATTTAATTTACAGGGTATTCGTTGCGTTCTGGAAACAAGCACAAAAATGTTAATAACTATTTAATAAATAGTGGCACGGCATTCAAGTCGTATGGTTTATAAAGAAGTTCTCGTGCCTTACACTGAAGGCCACTGGCCCTGACCTACTAAACGCCGTTTACTGTGCTCTTACTTAAAAACAAAACTCGCCCTGAGAAAAATTGTAGAGTAAATTCAGTTGTACATGTCCCCCTTTTACCTGGTTGATAAATAAAACGTTAAACCGTGTATGTACAGATTTGAACTTTGTACACGATACTCTCACTCATTTAAGGGCTAACGCCGAGGCAAACGTATGCGTCAGAAATGATTAGGAAAACAACCCCGACCGTGTTAAAGTAACACTAAATTAATCAACAACAAAAGTAGCATACGTTATGGATGATCACTGTCTCAATGAGGTTACTGCGACTCCAGGTATTACGCTATGGGTCTGCGCTTTCGAAATCCGCATTCTGCTGTTACCAGCAGGCACACTGGCCATTATTTGCATTCAATGGCTCTCTGCCAACAATGCGAAGCGCTCTGGAATAAAGAAGCTTTTATTAACTGAGTTGTTGAAAAATAAGTTGAAACATGACAAAAAAAACTGCATTTGACTTTCTAATGCTGCTCGCTCTCTCTCTCTCTCTCTCACCACTAACCACCCCCCGTTAAACACTGGGTCTTCTTGGGGACACGGACAGATATCAGGCCTGGACATGCAAACCACAACTTGAATTACAATAAAGCTACAAATAAGTAGCATCCTGCATGAAACATTAACAATACCAAACCCAAGTTGCTCTGCATTTGTAGTCCTAGAAAGAATCTCTTTCTACACACAAAAAAATACTTATTTCACCTCCGTCATTTACGAGCCGATCGTCCGTCTGCTTTTCGTCCGCCATTTTCCTTTACGGAGGGCGGAGAAACTAAAGCCCAGGGGAAGTCACCGCGTAACCCCTCCCATTCAAGGAGTGGCCGCGCCTTCGAACTTGATAAAGGCAGCGTTTCGCATCAGTTTAGGTTATTTTTAAATCAATTTGGTGCAAGAAAATGTATTGCCATTAGGAGTTGCACTGAATAGTTTATATTTTAATAAGGCATTTTTTTTTACTTTCCAAAAAGGCCAAAAAGCATTTCCCGCCCATTTTAGCACACGTCTGCCCTTGTTTCGATAGTATTGTGGCTTGTTTCAGGCAATGGATCTTAATTAGCATACAGCCACGCCCCATCCTCTCGACAACCACCCCAAAGACATGAAAGTCATGAGTGGCAGCAGGGCAAGGCTTTGTAGTTTAAACAGATTGCAGGGAAGAATCCCAACACCATACCGAAAGAAACGCAAGAGCAAAACGTTAGAGAAAGAAAACAAACAACTGCTTTTCAGCCAAGCCAACGAACACGAAGAAGAAAATTATTGTACTGAAATTCAAGGAAAGTTTCTATGGATTTGGTCATTACTTAGTCCCTCCTTGTTTTACTGGGCGATAATGTAGCGGTGCTTCATTAAATCATAATCTGTACACATTCATATTTTATATTTAAAGCCTATTTACAGGTACTTTAAGAAATATTTTGAAAGATAAACATTAAAACACACGAACAGTCAAATAAAATCGATTACTAATAACATGGGATACATATTCGATTTATCCATGATGATAGGTAATACAATAATAATTATAATAACAGGATAAGCTTAAATATATTTATGTTCTGTCTAGATCACATCTTGTGAGATGGGAATGCCCCTTGACCTTTTTACAACACTGGAACTTTTTAATTTTTCCCAGTAGGGCAATTCAAAGGCTGAAAGCCCTCCTCTTCAGAGCTGTGTAAAACAATTCTATGTTATACAAGGATACATGTCACAAACTAGGTTTCTACTAACAACAGAAAGGATTGTACAACTATATTGTCAAGTTTAGTTAAGGCCAAAGCGATCTGTATCTTTTTTTTTTAATGTTCAAAGTATATAACAGTATGTTACTGTCCTTAATGGCACTTTGTGGGGGATCTATCTTCTCACTCTCTCTGCACCTCCCCAATAAAATGTTCTTGGTCTTGGTAATTCTACTTCCCCAATATCTGACACTACTTAACTTAATAATGTAATTTTTTCACACTTCCTTAATCTGATTCACACTTATGGGGGACTGAAACCTATCTCAGCAGCACTAAGCACAAGTCAGGACACAGTTCTGAACAGGGCACCAGTCTATTGCAGTTCCCAATTACTTTAGTAAGTTTTCAGCATTTTCATCAGGCCCACATTTATGTAATGGTTTCTCTGCCATTGTGTCATATTGGTGGCTGTCTGCACGATAATCGTTACATTTATATTTTGCTGTCTGTGTATCTAATGATTTGAAAATCACTTCTGTAAACTCAGATTTAAAATGGTAATCCTTGACAGTTTTTGTAAATTTCTTATTATCTCTAACGTTCTTTCTAAGGGCCTTTGGCATAAAATAGCTTCTCACCTCATGAATTATTTAGTATATAATAATTTTGATGGCATATTTTGAGTCAAGATTTTGGGTTTAGCAAATCTGGGAAACAGTTCTGCTCAGAGCAATTTATTTCTGGCAATTTGTTCTAGACTGATTAGCATTTTATTCCAATTAGCCCTCAGTGAATCATTTCTTTTAGCTGAACTAAATATCTTACTGTCTGGAATAAAGGGTTCTCTGTTTGTTCAAGTCCTACCTCGGTGACAACAAAATACAGTGGCGTGAATAACTATTTTCCCCCGTTCCTGATTTCTTATTCTTTTGCATGTTTGTCACACAAAATGTTTCTGATCATCAAACACATTTAACCATTAGTCAAATATAACACAAGTAAACACAAAATGCAGTTTTTAAATGATGGTTTTTATTATTTAGAGAGAAAAAAAATCCAAACCTACATGGCCCTGTGTGAAAAAGTAATTGCCCCCTTGTTAAAAAATAACCTAACTGTGGTGTATCACACCTGTGTTTAATTTCCGTAGCCACCCCCAGGCCTGATTACTGCCACACCTGTTTCAATCAAGAAATCACTTAAATAGCAGCTGCCTGACACAGAGAAGTAGACCAAAAGCACCTCAAAAGCTAGACATCATGCCAAGATCCAAAGAAATTCAGGAACAAATGAGAACAAGTAATTGAGATCTATCAGTCTGGTAAAGGTTATAAAGCCATTTCTAAAGCTTTGGGACTCCAGCGAACCACAGTGAGAGCCATTATCCACAAATGGCAAAAACATGGAACAGTGGTGAACCTTCCCAGGAGTGGCCGGCTGACCAAAATTACCCCAATAGCGCAGAGACGACTCATCCGAGAGGTCACAAAAGACCCCAGGACAACGTCTAAAGAACTGCAGGCCTCACTTGCCTCAATTAAGGTCAGTGTTCACGACTCCACCATAAGAAAGAGACTGGGCAAAAACGGCCTGCATGGCAGATTTCCAAGACGCAAACCACTGTTAAGCAAAAAAACCATTAGGGCTCGTCTCAAATTTGCTAAGAAACATCTCAATGATTGCCAAGACTTTTGGGAAAATACCTTGTGGACTAATGAGATAAAAGTTGAACTTTTTGGAAGGCAAATGTCCCGTTACATCTGGCGTAAAAGGAACACAGCATTTCAGAAAAAGAACATCATACCAACAGTAAAATATGGTGGTGGTAGTGTGATGGTCTGGGGTTGTTTTGCTGCTTCAGGACCTGGAAGGCTTGCTGTGATAGATGGAACCAATTCTACTGTCTACCAAAAATTCCTGAAGGAGAATGCCCGGCCATCTGTTCGTCAACTCAAGCTGAAGCGATCTTGGGTGCTGCAACAGGACAATGACCCAAAACACACCAGCAAATCCACCTCTGAATGGCTGAAGAAAAACAAAATGAAGACTTTGGAGTGGCCTAGTCAAAGTCCTGACCTGAATCCAATTGAGATGCTATGGCATGACCTTAAAAAGGCGGTTCATGCTAGAAAACCCTCAAATAAAGCTGAATTACAACAATTCTGCAAAGATGAGTGGGCCAAAATTCCTCCAGAACGCTGTAAAAGACTCAATGCAAGTTATCGCAAACGCTTGATTGCAGTTATTGCTGCTAAGGGTGGCCCAACCAGTTATTAGGTTCAGGGGGCAATTACTTTTTCACACAGGGCCATGTAGGTTTGGATTTTTTCTCCCTAAATAATAAAAACCATCATTTAAAAACTGCATTTTGTGTTTACTTGTGTTATATTTGACTAATGGTTAAATGTGTTTGATGATCAGAAACATTTTGTGTGACAAACATGCAAAAGAATAAGAAATCAGGAAGGGGGCAAATAGTTTTTCACACCACTGTATGTGTCAGTCTTGGAAACTGAAGTACATCAGAATCATTACCCTCCAATGAAAGGGTGATCCTTTGGAATGTGGATGACACCAAGTGATCAAGAAGGTGGTTAGGAGTGTGATAGAGAAAAGAATAAGGGATCAAGTGGAAATTTCCAAAATACAATTTGGTTTCATTCCCAAGAAGGGAACAACAGATGTGATTCTTGTTAGGAGAATGCAGGGAAAGCACTCAGTAAAGGAAAATAAGCTGTATTATACATTTGTCGATTTGGAGACGGCAACTGATAGAGTGGTACAGCAAATGGTGAGGTGGTTATTATTGCTGAAGGCAATGAAGTTAAAGTAATTTTAATATGAAAAACAACAGTGATTTTAATAAGAAGACTAATTTGTGTTAATATTTGATAGAAAAAAACAAAGCAGACACACACTTAAGGCGTGTAGTTAAGCCATAGGTTCTTAAACAAACTTAATATAAAATAATTTGGAGGAAGTAAACATGTAGAGATTAGTACAATTGATTAGCAAGGGAGTACATTTGAAAGAATACCTAAAACAGAATAATTTTACATTGGTGTAAGAAATACAAGGATAACTACTATTCAATAAATGAAGACATAAGACACAAATGATGTGAATACAGTTGTGTACAATCTTCAAGAATAATGTGAACTCTCAGTTCTTTGAAAACATGAGAGCAACTCTTTAGAAGTGAAATTGTAAATGCAAAAAAATAGCTGGAGAAGAATATTGAACTATTGAAATGTCAATTTCAACAATTTTAACACTTCTTTGTGGATAATGTGAATAATGTTAGGGCTCATATACCTCTCACTGTTTATGACCCCTTAGCCGTTCTCTCCTGCTCTGCTGTTTTTTTATCAGTTTGAGCCGGTGACTCTATCCTGTCTATATGAGATTGTTGGTCAGTTGAAGCCCTCAGGTTCTCCTTTTGATGTTGTCCCAGCTTCTCTTTTAATAAAGAGTTTATTTCTGTTTTAGGGCCATCTGTTCTTGCTATTATCAATGGTAGCCTTTCCTCGGGCATAGATCCTAATTTGTTTAAACATGCCATAGTGCAACCATTGATCAAAAAACCATGCCTAGATCCCACTGTGCTATCCAATTTTAGACCGATTTCCAAGCTTCCATTTCTCTCCAAAATTTTAATTAAATTTTAATGAAAATAAGACAGAGGTTATAGTTTTTGGTCCTGGGGTCACCAGTGGGTCTATTTCTACTTCTGCTCCTGTGGATTTGGGTCCCCTTGCACAATATGGTACACCTGTTATTACAAATTTGGGTTTTAGGATAGATGAGAATTTTAGACTGGACGGTCAGATCAGTGCGGTGGTGAAATCTGTTTTTTTTCAGCTAAGACGTTTGGCGAAGATAAAATACATTCTTTCCAAAGATCAATTTACAACAGTAATCCTCGCCGTCATTACAACCTGTTTGGACTATTGTAATTCATTGTATGTTGGTGTTAGCCAGTCCACCCTGTCTCGGCTGCAGCTGGTGCAAAATGCTGCTGCACGCCTTTTAACTGGCGCGCGAAAGAATGAGCACATCACATCTGTATTATTTGTATTATCCTCACTGCACTGAACTAGAGTTCATTTTAAGATTCTTTTACAGTATTTGTTTTTAAGTCCTTAAATGGGCTTGCTCCGCCCTACCTCGCTGAGCTGCTGCATATGCACTCTCCTTCCCGCACACTCAGATCAGCTGATCAGCTGCTTCTGGATGTGCCTAGGACTCAGCGAAAGTTGAGGGGGGATAGGGCGTTTTCCGTTGTGGCTCCACGGCTTTGGAATTCACTGCCGATCCACATTAGACAGGCCTCCTCACTGCCTATTTTTAAGTCTTACCTTTTTGGTTTGGCATTTGATCCTGTGTGAGCAGTTGATTTTACTCTGTGTAAACTCTGTTTAGTTGTTTTTACTATGTTTTAATTTGTTTTATTTATTGTATTTTATCTACTTATTTATTATTTTGTCTTTGTTTAAAATTTATTTTAGTCTATGTTCGGCACTTTGGTCAGCGGCTGTTGTAGGTAAAGTGTTTTATAAATAAAGTTGACTTGACTGGACTTGACCCAAAGTTTCATAGAAACTGAGGATGGCACAGTGGCATGTGCTGCTGCCTCACTGCCAAAGAATTCTGGGTTTGAATCCTGAGCCCAGGCACTGTTTTTGTTTTACTTCCCTATTTCAAAGATGTGTTTATTCTGTTAACTTGCAGTTCTATACTGGACTGATATGAGTGAGTGATGTGTGTGTGTGTGTGAGAGAGAGTAAGTGAGTATTATGATAATCAGACACCCTGTCCAAGGTTGGCACCTGCCTTGCACTCTTGTTGCTAGTACATGCACCAATTCCCCATGATCATGAACTGGACAAGTAAGTTAGAACATGGAAAAATAAATGAAATTACTACAGATTAGCAGAATTTCCAAAATAGAGAAGCTTACCTGGCATTGTATCTTTTTACCGAATAATAAAAAATGTTGTCAGCCCAGGGTCCGCACAATGTTACCTTACTTTATCATACTTTGCACAAACTATAAAATAAGAGATACATATAAGTGCAATAACAGGCATTGAACTGGGATTTTTATTTATATTAATTTTAATTAGAAACGGATAACATTCCATACAGACAAGTCAAATTTAACAAATCAAAGCAAAATTCAACCCCCACCCAAGAGAAACAGAGATGGGCCAGCAACCAAAACTAATCTATAAAAGGAACAAGAAAAGAAAGGTATCCTTTTGAATCTTATTCTAAAATGTTATTGATTAGATCCTGCCATATTTTTAAAAAGTTTTGAACAAATTTTTTCAATGGTATAGAACATCAGTTACTCACTGACTTAAGAGTGTTGGGGTGGGATTCTTCCAGTTGAGCAAGATACTGTAAGTCTACATGATAATAGTTTAGTAAAGGAAATTAATATTTGTTTGTCCTTCTCCACTTTAATGCTGTCTGGGAATACACCAAACAGGGTTAGGAGTGATTATGACACCAAGGCTGTTTGACAGCCATGCAAAGATTTTTGTCCAAAATGTTGCTAATTTGGTGCACACCCAGAACATTTGGCTCAGTGATACTAGATTGAGCTAGTTTGCAATGTTCACAGGACTAGTCTTGCCATGAAAACATTTTGGACAATTTTAAACAAGATAAAGGCACTCAATAAAAGATTTTAAGTTGAATGACTGAATGCTTTGCACATATGGAGCTCACATTTATTCAGTGCATGGCTGCCTTACACTGCTTTTCTGAAATATTAATTGACAGATCCTTTCCCCAATGTACTTTGGGATTTTTGAAAGAAGGCTTTAATAGCCATATGTAGAGATGCTAGTGTGATTTTAGTGTGAATTATATGCACAGCGTTAAACATAAGGCCCCAGGTCTTTATAGCTTGTATATTTGCCACCCAGTAATAAAACTGAAAGTTGCGTAGTGCTATGCCCCTTTCTGCTTTAGATCATTGTAGAGTTGCCCTTTGGATGTGGATATGTTTTGAACTCCAAATAAGTTATGATTGAGTCTAATTTCTTAAAAAATGATTCATTAATGTATATGGGAACGCTTTGAAATAGGAAGAGCAGCTTGGGAAGGATGGTCATCCTAACAATGCTGTTTCACCCTGCTAACGTAAGGTGGAGGGTAGGCCATCTAGTCACATCTTATTTAATTTTTTCCATGCATACAGCAAAATTTTGTTGAAAAAGAGCTTTATATTTGCTTGTAATATTTACCCCTAGATATTTAAACTGATCTGATAAGTTAAATGGGAAGGTGTCCAGTCCGATATTATATGCTAGAGAATTCACTGGAAAAAGCACAGTTTTATTCAAATTGATTTTAAGTCCCGATATCTTTTGAAAATCACCTAATGCTTTTAGGAATGCTGGCACAGAGTTTTGTGGGTTTGACGTATACAGCATCATATCATCTGCATATAGTAATATTTTCTGTTCAAGACATTCTCTGAGCCCTTTTGTGATGATGTGGGTTTGCTGCATGCTCCCATCTTGCTTCCGGGAGCCCTTGAACCCGTCACCATCGGTAATGTCACCAATGAGCACGGCAGTGAGGAATAACAAATGGAGCAAGGGGATGGTGCAAAAGTGTCAAGTACTTTTATTAAAAACAACAAGAAGCAAAAACAAAACAAGTGTTCAAATAAATAGTGCAGTGCTTTTCAAATCATTAAATTAATAATCCATAAAAACAGAAGTGAAGTGGAGGTTGAAATACATTAGAAAAAAAAACTCTTTTAAAAACGAGGTTAAAATAATGCTGGAAGCAATCCTTAACAACACAAAGCCCGGTGTCTTTTTACCTGGTGGCTCGCCTGCTTCTTCCATCTGGGCCCCGCAACAGGAGAGTTGCCCTCTCAGCAGCTGACCTTTCTACTGTCCGGTTCCACTGGTCTGGAGGCCTCCCGATTCCTGGCTTCGGTTGCATGCTCTCCAGACAAAGACTTGGCTTCCCTGTCAACCAGGACGCCCATGTCAGGAAATTCACCGCTCAAGCCTCCTGACTCCCGCTGCCTTCTCGGCCTTACGCGGCCAGCCATCCTAGTTCTGGTCACTCCAGCTCCTTGATCGCTCAGCTGGAGCGACCGCTTCCTTCTGCCCCACCGAGTGTCAGCCAAACACCACTACTAGGGCTCACTGTCCAGCTGCTTTCCTGCCTGCGAGCACATGCTCACTCGCTCACACCAGTTCTCTTTCTAGCTTCCTGCTTTCTTCTTCCCGCAACCTTTGTTTCTTTTTCTCCTACCTTCTACCTGCCTCGTGCTTCTATTTATGAAGAGGACGTGGCAGCTGTAGCAATCAGCAGCTCCTGGGAACAATTACAGATGTGGATGGTTTCTCACCTGTGCACTTAGGTGAGAAACGCCCACACCACGAATCCCCCTGGAACTGCTTCAGCCACTCAACCATCACTCCCCCTTGCGAAGCTGCAAGCGCTGCGATTATTTATGTAAAACTGGCCTTTGACGGGAGCTGTGGACCAGCTATACCACACCTTTATCTGTGATGCTTTTCGAAAGTATACAGCCAACGGTTCAATGTCAACTGTAAAGAGCAAAGGTGATAAGGGGCATCTTTGTTGAATACCACGTTCTAGTATGAAGTTATCAGAAATAATGTTGTTAATACGAACTGAGGCTTCTGTACTAGTATAAAGTAGTTTGATATAGTTGATCCATGCACATATCTTTAGGCTGAACTCAAATTTGTGCAATGTGGTGAACAGGTAGTCCCAGTCAATCATATGAAATTGTATTTCAGCGTGTAAAGATAATAGCATCTCTGGGGTGTCAGATATAATGGGTGAATATATTATATTAAACAAACATCGAGATTAGAAGTGTCTGTTTTTAATAAATCCTGTTTGGTCTTGTGATATTACAGAAGGAAGCACTTTCTGAGTCATTCTGGCTAGAACCTTTGAGAGTATCTTAACATTGTTATTCAGAATAGGGATGTGTCTGTATGATGCACATTGTAGCAGGTCCTTGTTCTTCTTAGGAAAGATGGTAGTTAATACTTGGCTAAGGTTTTGAGGTAGAATTTTTGTCTTTAGCTTCTTTAAATGTTGCTAATAACAGTGGAGCTGACTTATTGAAGAATTTTTTATAAAATTCCACTGGGTAGTCATCAGGCCCGGTTGCTTTCCCACTTTGAAGTGAGTTTATAGCATCTAGTAATTCTGAAAGTGTCAAAGGTTTATCCAGTTCCGCAGCACTAAGGGTATCTAGCTGTGGTATCTCTAATGAATTAAGAAACCCATTAGAATGTGTTTTATCTTCTTTAAACTGAGTAGAATAGAAGGACTTATAGTACTCTAAATGTATAAGTTATATTTTTATGGTCAATAATTTTTAT
The DNA here is from genome assembly GCF_016835505.1 of Polypterus senegalus. Classification (NCBI taxonomy): domain Eukaryota; kingdom Metazoa; phylum Chordata; class Cladistia; order Polypteriformes; family Polypteridae; genus Polypterus; species Polypterus senegalus. The sequence goes on from NC_053155.1 coordinate 151,384,553, forward strand.
CTCCCTCTGTGTTGTTAATTGCTGTAATTGCATTACGGACTTCCTGCTTGTGGATGTGTCGGGCCAAGATCTTATTGCCTTTTCATAATAATGATGTCACGATTTAGAAATAAGCCGTTTATGTTTCTTTAGTAGTGAAAATGTTAAATTGTGATTGCAAAACCTGTATTTACCTATAGAGTACCTCATTTGGAGACCTGGTGTATTCTAGATTTATTCTGGTAATTTCACTGATTAACTCAAGACACTTTCTTGGTTTCCAGTTTATTACTGTGAGAAAGATATGAAATAATCTGCCCTCTTAAAAATGCCTTCAGAGTTTCCCAAAGTATATACCTACAGAGACCTCTGAGGATGCATTTGTCTCAATAAAATAATCAATTTTCTTGTATATTAATTCTGTACATTTCCCAACAGCTAATAGCAGGAGGTTAAGATGGCTGTTATGAGATGAGTGTGTAGGACTCAGTAATTTAAGCTCCATGATCAGAGGGGCATGATCAGAGATAATAATAGTGTTGTACTTATAAGATTTGATAGTGGGCAAAAAATTATTGTCTATGAGGAAATTATGAATTCTTGAGTAACTATGATGTACGGGTGAGAAGAAGGAGTATGCTCGTAGGTTAGGATTTATGAACCTCCATGGGTCAGATAAGTTATGATCCATTACAAACTGTGTAATTATCTTTGCAGTATTAGATGTTAACACCGTTTTACCTGAGGATCTATCCAGGTCTGGATTTAAAACACAATTAAAGTCTCCGGCCATTATTATTTTGTGATCCTTCACATTACGGATAGATGCAAATACATTTTGAAACAAAGCTCTATCATCTGTGTTAGGTGCATAGATACTAATCAAAATCATTTTATTATTAGATAAATTGTCCATCACCATGACATATCACCCTTCAGAATCAGATATTGCATCCAACACTACAAATGGGATAGTTCTGTGTATTAAGATTCCCACACCCCTGGTTTTCTTTGTATAGATAGAGTGAAAAATTTGGCCAGACCACCCTCTTTGCAACCAAAACAGGTCCTTGTTTAATAAGAGAGTCTCCTGTAAAAATACTATCTTGGCATTTAGATTTATTAAGTCTGAGAATACTTTCTTTATCTTTAATTCATGACTGAGAACCTTGACATTCAAGTTCACAATTTGGTCATGGAAATATTTCTTCTGAACTTTTGTTGACATTTTGTAGTCTATGTTTAAGGTGGTACATTGTACATATGATTGCTTTGACATAGAATTCATATTATTGCCAAGTGATACATCTATGAGCTTGAGCTTATTGTTGTCACTAACAGTTATTGGGATATAAGGGATAAAATTGAAATAGCATTGCTCTTTTTCAATTGTGCCTCTGCAAGTGAGGCAAGCCACACTTTGCTAAGTCCTGTTCCTCTGACATGCCAAGAGAAAGAGCATGTCTAGAGCAAAGAAGGTTAAAACTGAGATATGTTGTGAAGATACAGTCCAAATACTATAGACTAATCATATAATATTATACAGTCCAAATATTATAGACCAATGGTATGATATTAAAGAAAAAAACTGTAAAACACACTGTAAAAAGCTGGTTACTTAAATAAAGTTTAACAAAAAATTTCAATATAAAAACTGAAGCTTAAACAACACCTGTTTACTTTTTGGTAGTCAATTAGCCAAGATGTAGCCCATAAGTTGCCCAAAAGTGCATATGATTAATGAAAGAAATATCAATATAATAATTGCAGCTTACTTTAAAAAGGGGGTGGCCAAAAATAAGTAAAATATAAAGGTAAAAAACAAAAAAAAAACAAAAAAACAAACCATAAAATAGTTAATAATAGTTATGCAAATTTCACTTTACAAATGGTCCAGAATGCCAGCTTCAAGTAGACATTTTCTTTACATTGCTAGGACACATTGTGACTCATGATTGTATGATTGTTATGTTTCAAATGAAAGTTGGGATCAGTCTTCTCAGCTCTTTATCTGCTTCGTCTGGAGAACTAAAAATGTAAAACTGATCTTCAATAACCACTTTCAGTTTGGCAGGGTACAAGAGGCTTTATCTGATTTTCTATGTATGTGCTGTTTAATGCTGTAGAATGCAGCGTGTTTAGCAGCTGTGTTGCAGTTGAAAAACCTGGGAAAATATGAATGCAGGTATTTTCAAAAATAACTGCGTCTTTCTGTAAACTGGGATTTTGTCAGGAAGAAACCACTTTGTTTATATGCTGAAGTTTTATTTAGAAGAAAACCAGTAAACCCCCGATTCTCTAAAGAATCGCAAATCCAAGAATGGCAATCACTTTCTGTTCCCTCCGATCTTTGGAGGGATGAAAAATGATGGAGGGTGGGAGCATCCTGGGAAAGTTTTCATTTAATTAAATAAATATATTTGTACTAAAATTATCCAATTTATTAAAACTAAAATTGAAATGTGATTGTTATATCAGTTAAGTCCAAAATGTCTTTGAGTTGCTGCACTTATAAGTAAAACACATCAGAGTGCAAAGGTTTAAATTAAGTAAATTGGAAACAAAAAAAAATTAATAAAATGGTAAATTCAAAATAGTTAATCAAAAATTTCCTTATAAACAACATTTTTGGTATTTAAAGATGGTTTCCTGTCCTTGAATTAGCTCTCCCTGGTATGGAGTAGTTAAAACATTCACTTTAACGTCACACGAACGCCGGACTCTTGAAAAGGCAACATAAAGTTGTCCATATCCAAATACAGGCTCAGATTTTGTCCATGGTTTGTACTTGGGATTTGTTGATCGTCATGGCAAATGCAGCCTTAATGATAATTTGGTGTCGTTTAAGTTTAAAAGGTAATTTTGTCCCAAGGTTAAGATTGTGTTGTGGTAATCTGGCCGGGCTAATAGTGTTTAAATATTCTAATGGGAAATTAAGATGCTCAGTTTCGTGTTCAGAATCAACACTGTCAGTCAGTACTTAGAAAGACGTGGCTTTCTCCTGGAAACAATCCAATCACTTGCTTATTTATCTGGTTAACATCAATAGGTTGTATATGCGGTGGTGTGCACGTTTGGGTTCGGGCGGCTGTTGTATTGTGACCTGAAGTTTAGTTTACAGGTTGTGTTGTGTTGTTTGGGCGCCACCTACTGACTTTGGGAAACAGCTGGGTTTGACTCTGGGGCGCTGAGGCGCTGTGCGCGTGCACTTTCGGTGCTGCTGGCCTCTGGCATCCGTGCATATATACAACCTTCGTTTAGTAATATAGAAGATAAAATGGTCAATGGTAATATACTGTATGCTATGCATTGACTTTCAAAAAAAAAAAAAAAACTAAGAAAGTATACGATAAATTAAACATAATAACAGAGACAGGTTATTTGGCTTCAAAGTGTGAATGAATACATGGTTTATCTTACTCATGATTTATCAAATACTCTTTTTGCATTAGTTAAATTTCTGAATTGGGGACATGTAGGAGTCAATGCTGGGGTTGCTCCTCTTTTTAGTTTTTGTAAATTGTCTAGAGAAAAATATGACAAACATGCTGGATATTAGAGGAGAGAACTCAATTACTATATATTAGCATACACTCTACAATGAGGAAAAAAAATATATAATTTAAAAATAAATTAAAATTATACACACAGGAAGTATCAGTTTTTGATGTAATTATATGAAGAGAGGTGTGGCTACCATGTGGTTTAAAAGTCTAGTAGACTGATCACTGGAAATTGCAAGTCAGTGTGCAAAAATGCTAATAGTATATTAGTTTACAGAACATGCTGTATGAAGTACAAATCATGAGAGAATATGCTTATTCTTTACATTATGCTAGTGAAGCTGTGTCTGAAATGCTGTATTATAAACAGAATATTAAAACTTTTTTGTTTAGTTGTCGGGTGGCATGGTGGCACAGTGGGTAGTGCTGCTGCCTCGCAGTTAGGAGACCATGTTCGCTTCCCGGGTCCTCCCTGTGTGGAGTTTGCATGTTCTCCCCATGTCTGCGTGGGTTTCCTCCAGGTGCTCCGGTTTCCTCCTACAGTCCGAAGACATGCAGGTTAGGTGGAATGGCGATCCTAAATTGGCCCTAGTGTGTGCTTGGTGTGTGGGTGTGTGTGTGTGCCCTGCGGTGGGCTGGCGCCCTGCCTGGGATTTGTTTCCTGCCTTGCGCCCTGTGTTGGCTGGGATTGGCTCCAGCAGACCCCTGTGACCCTGTAGTTAGGATATAGCAGGTTGGATAATGAATGGATGGATGGATGGATAGAGGTTTAGTTGTCCTCCATTATCAACCAACCAGAGTTTTTGTCATCATAAATTCTACCTAATTTTTGATAAGGTTTATGCATATTGCAACTGTTACTTTAAGCTGAGGTGTGCCTTTATATATGTAATATGTGCAGTGATGAGCTGTACAAGAAAATAAACTAATGTGACTCAAAAAGGAGCCATTGCTGTACAAGATCAAGTCCATGCAAACGCCGCAGAGTCAATCAGATGAAATGACATAGCATTAACAACTAAAGAAGAAAAATTAGAAATATATTGGGGTATCCAGACAACATTGCAAAAAACAGCCTCTCTGATACCAAAGGCATGACCATGAGAATAACAAAACATGTAATTTACTATTATAGTATTTAAAATTTTGGTGATGTGTATTGAAAAGGCAAACAATTTAAAAAGGGATTAAAAAGACACTGAGTTAGAAAAAAAAAAAAAAAAGACAATAATTGCCTAAAAATTAAAAAACTGCTGCAGTGTTTAGGCTGAGTTCCCTTCTTCTCATGAATCCTTATTCACTCACTATACCATGACTCTTGATGGAGCAGTGGGTTAATGCATCACTGTACTCCACTGTTCTGTTTATGGTTTGTTATGTTTTATAAATAAATGATCAGAAAATAATTTACAAAAAATAAGTACAAATATAGCACAATACAAATTATTTTTCAAACGTCAGACATTAATGTTCTTAGGTTCTACGAGTAAGAATTAAAAACTGCACAAAAATGTCTTAATTTAAGAAACATTTATTCCATCAATTAACCATATAATATAATTTTTGAATGAGTAAACGCTTACACTTTTTACATCCCTATTAAAAATTGGTTGTACATGCAAAAAGAATTGATGGAAATATATAATTTTTTCTATTATATCTGAATAACTACTGGAATTAGCTCAAAACTATTAGAATTTTTACAGAATTAAATGTATTTATTATGAGGCTCCATCATACTGTTGGCAACATTGCATATACAACTAAAAATATGATTTAATGCACTACATCCTCTTTTAAGTATTACTTTCATGTGATTTACTGTAGAAAATGGTGAAAGATATGTACAGTACATAAACTGGGAAATAAACAAAACATTTCTATGCATTGTTCCAAACTATTCCACATAAAAATACTTAATATTTTATTACAGAAACAATCCTTGTATATTATGTTTACTTTGTTATCAATAAACAACAGGCAAGGAATTGCATTGATTTTGTATGTTTATTGTGTTCAGTCTTCCTCTTCCCACCACTTCATCCTCTCTTTTGGGTTAACAGTTGTTTGCTCAAACCTTTTTTTTATAAAGGTTGGTTTTTGAATGGCAGTTGGTTTTTGGTTCCTTCCAATTGCATGTGATTTGAAAATTGGTTCTTTTTCATGCTGAGTTTTTGACTTAATAAAACCATCATGCTTTCGCTTAGGAACAAAATTTAAAGCTTCCTCCCAGTTGTTTGAGTCCTTTATTGTAAGCAAAATACGCATCATCTGATCTAAAGTGAGGTTTTTAGCCCCAGCTTCCCAGAGTAAGTGCTCATCTAAAGGTAACCGGGCTGTGGCAAGCTTCAGCCTTTTTGCATTTGCTAAAGAAAGTCCTTTTTGAATGGATTTGTCCACCATAGATCCCACTATGTAAATTTTGTCGTGGTCAAAAGTTCTTAGTACATTTGGAGAATCTGCTGTTAAGTAGACCAGTTTGTCCCTAGGAAATAATTCAACATGTGTCTTCTCTGTGGCAGTAATCAGAAGCCTGTCCCACGCCTCCTTGTATCTCTTCTTTAACTCTTTATGATATGCTCCTTCCACTTTCAGATTACAAAAATAAAGGTGAAAAGGATCATTTGACTTACGGTTCCACCCTTCACATTCTTGAAGTTGAAAAACTGTATTTTCTAGTTCTTGACGAGACATATAATGCTCATAGCTCATATCAAATACAAGAGGCTGCCCAAACAGCAAGGCCTGGGCTGCCCTCCAGTTATAAAGTGAATCCATTGAACGCTGCCAAAATTGTAATAGAAATGTATTCTTAGGGTGCTCCATTGGTTCATTCTCAATCGCCTCCAATTTGACCTGCTCTTGCTTCATTTTTTTCTTTTCTTTTCGTGCCTTTTTATTGTTTTCTTTGATAGCCAAATATTTAAGGTACTTCTTTTTAGCTGACTTTGTTGAAAGTTCTGCAAATATTTGCAACTCCTCCTTAGTCATATTCTCTGGCACCATCCTTCCAGATTCTCTCCACATCTGCACAAGCTCTTGGGTGGCATCCAAGGGAGCATCCTCTTCAGCATCCTCAGTGGGCACTGGACTTGTGCTCTTACATTCCTCATTCTTCATTAAAGATTTCCATATATCTAGATCCACTTTTTCTGTATTCACCTTGAAAGACTGGGAAGATTCCCATCTTATCCATTGAGCTGTGCTTAAACAGCGGTGTCTTAAAGATGGAAGTAGCAAGAGTTGAAGAGTCTGGACTATTGGACCAATTCCCTGTCTTGATGAAATAAGAAATTCTTGTCTAAAGCACTGTCTTCTGAGAATATTAAAAATCTGAGTCTTCAGGAACCTCATTTGTTAGCCTGTACTTTACAAACACCTAAAAAGAAAAAAAATGCAGCTTCTGTAAAAGAAAGGAATTCAGAATAACTCCCATTATTTAAATGTTTGTGTCACCTTATGATTTTATTTGGAGTAATAAAACTGGAGGGTATTGCAACTAATCAGTAAGTTACTTATACAAATAAACTGTTCTGCAGAAAAATATTTTGCTCATATATTTATTGCCACATCTCTTTTCTGTATGTCATTTGAGTCCAAGTATATGTGCTGAATGTACAATATTAAAGTACGATTTTAAAAAATCCTTTGCATTTCTTTATGTCTGACCTACAGAGTAAAAACACTATTGGACGTCACTGTACAAACTTAAAAATTAGGTGAGAATTGCAATAATGGATCCTATGTGAATGTACATTACCAGTGAAAAATTTGAACCTACCCAGAAATCTTCACATTTTTGATAGAAAGTGATACATTTTTTTATGTTATTCAAAATACTAATTGACTTTAAATATACAGCAAAGACATTACTAGTGTTGTTAAAGGCAATTACTGCTTGAAATTGCTGTTTTGTTTAAAGTATTATTCCCATATGATCATAAAGCCCCATTTCCAACAGTCATTTATTTAGTGTCCTATTGATAAAATCCCTTAGCTTATCCTTAATTAGTTATTTTAATACTATTTAGTCGTAAGAAAAACTTTTGTAATTGCATTAACACCTCTTAAACCTGTTATTCTATTGACTTGGGTTGCCAGGTACTGGCATTCTCACCAGTACTTCTCTTAAGACAGTAACAGACACTTTTGTGTAAGTCTTTAGTTTCTTGGAAATCTGTTGCATAATGTACCCTTAATTATGCAAAAAAGGATTAGACTGCAATGTTTTTTGAGAAAGTGGTTTTATTTTGTCCTTTTTTTAATCCAGAACTGCACTTTGGGAATGCTAGTGCCTTGCAACACAAGTGACCAGAATACCTATTTGGTAATTGAGTCCCAAAGGAAGGGCTATTACCAAGAATAAGGACAGGGAGTAATGGAGGCACTGAAAAGAGAACAGGACTGGTTGAAATACTAACAGAAGTGTGGAAGAGTTTAGGAGAAGTGGGGTAGATCAGTTGTGGGATTTAATGCAAAAGATCCATGAACAGAAGAGTATACCAGAGGAGTGGAGGAACAGTGTGACTGTATCCATTTATAAGGAGAAGGGCAATATTCATGAGTGTGGAAACTACTGAAGTCACACACAATGAAAATTTGGAAAAATGTTTTAGAGAGAAGGCTTAAGGAAGAGACCACCATTGAGGAGAAGCAGTCTGGTTTTATGCCAGGGAGAGGAACAGTACATACAGTCTATGCATTGAGACAGCTCATAGAGAAGCATGGAGAAAAATGGAAAGGCTTGCATATGGTGTTTACTGATTTAGAAAAAAGCTTATGATAAGAGTGTTATGTCAAGAGGTCTGGATGTGCATGTGAGAGAAAGGAGTACCAGAGTAGTATGTGAGGTGTATCCAGGATAATTATAAGGGAGTGAGGTTATAAACAGTGTTGGAGTAACAGACAGGATCTGAGTTAGGGTAGATCTGCACCAGGGGTCTCCTTTGAGTCTTTACATCTTTGATCTGGTTATGGATATGTTGAGTCATGGGATATAAGACGAATTTCCATGGTGCATGCTTTTTTGCTGATGACACTATATTGTGTAGCTCCAGAAAAAAAGAAGTGGAGAGGAAGTTGGAAGAATGGAGAAGGGCTTTGGAAGATAGAAGATAAATAGGAAGACAATAGAATATATGAAGGTTAATGATGATCAGGATTCAGAAGTTAGCCTACATGGAGAGGTATTGAAAAGAGTGGATACATTTAAAAATGTAGGATTAATGGTAGCCTGAGATGAACAATTAGATACAGAGAGAACCCACAGAAGGCAGTGTGGCTGGAACAATGGGAAGAAGGAATCAGATGTATTGTGTGATCAAAGAATTAAAGAAGCAGAAATATGTTGAGAGTTTTCAGATGGATGTGTGGAGTTACAAAAAAGGACAAGATAAGAAATGAGAAAATCTGATGCAGAGCAAAAGTGGGAGAGATTTATAAGAAAGTACAGGAAAGCAGGCTGAAGTCGTATGGACATGTGATGAGGTGATATAATGCATACATGGGCAAGAGTGATGAGAAAATGAAGGTCAAAGCAGAAGTGGGTGGATAGAGTAAAAGAATATTTGAAGGAAAAAGGCTTCACTGGCAAGGAGGTGTACGAGGAGGCTGATCAAGCACATCAACACCAAATAGAAGTGGGGAAAAAATAAAAAGGAAGAAGAACATCAGGCAGCGCTAAACTTTCTCTAACAACTAACTAGCATTTAATTGATCAAGACAAGCATGAACATTTCTGGGTGTGTCCAGTGTAATTAAAACTGTAGGTGTTAGGCATGTGCTAGTGTATGCCCTGTGATAGACTGGAGTCCTGTCTTGTGTGCTATACTAATGGAATAGGATATAGCTCTTCACATATTTGAAACAGATTTAAAAAGGTATGTGTTATATTGCACAATAAACAACAAGTAGTATTAGCAAGTTATTTCTAAAGTAACCAAGATCACCATAAAATAACAAATAGGTGGGGGAGCTCTGGCAGAGTCATCGACTCGGGCATTTGAATCGAAACTACAAAATTAGCTTCCTGCGTGACACTAACACACAAGCTGCCTGTGCTCCAAATAATAAGCAAACTATTTTAATGTGTAGCTCTCTACTTCCGATGCACGTTGAGGTTATGCTCGCTATATGAAGGTGCTGTGTAAAACAGAGACTCTTTATATTTACGGTGATAAGTGCCTTGTTACAAATAACACTGAGCTATAGAAACAAAAAGTACCGATGAAACAAAGTAAAGTGAAGGAAAGGTCAGTTACAGCATGACAGAGTCAAACAAACATTACTGTAATTAATGTAGGATAGTGCTAACATCGGTAACAAAGTGCCGTTAAACGCCAACTATAGATAATTTACCAAGTATACAGCAATCACCAATAAGCGCATATATAAAATCATGATTATCTATAACATACAATGAACTAGCAGAACACATATTCTAACATTAACCACAAAGCATGGGTACCTAAAGAAAATGACAGTCAACAAAATAACAATTTCCCCCAGGGCATACAACGCTCCTCTTTTGAAATCCATAACTGTAATACGCTCTCAATAAAAGGGTAAATCAGTGTATTCTATTTACATACTTACAAAACATTAAGATCAAGCGATTTTCAACCTAAAAACGCATGTCCGCACTCTGTTCTGACTCGCGTGTGTTACTTCTAAGGGCGATGATTGGTCCGTGACTGAATTGGGTCCCCTTGCAACTTGCCCTATTCATCATGCTTACTGCGCAGACCTTTCCGTTATTATTTTATTCATTAGTTAATCGTAAACAAATCAGACAAAAGGCAAATATTATACTGCGTTACATAGCACATATCTAAATATAACGAAGTAGCTAAAAAATCCTATTTATAGTCGGAATAATTGTAATTCCAGGATGAATGTTTCCGACGGAGTTATTTATAGTAGCCATCACTAGAAGTGCTTCCTGTACTTTACTAGTAACTTTGGGCAGCAAGATTTAAAAGAAAATTAGGCATTCTGGTGTGGAGTTTGCTATGAGTTTGTTTCTGCCGAAGTTGCACTGCAAGAAGGAAGTGGATGAAGTAATAAAGAAAGTGGCCGAGAAAGTATTGGTGCTGCGATTCGGGAGGGATGAAGATACTATATGCTTGCAGCTTGATGAGATTGTAGGTCACGTATGTTGGATACTGATTTAATATTTTTCTTTAGACGTGGCATACATCGCATGAGAGTAAAATTTGAAGCTCAGGCGAATGACGTGTTAGAGAAAACGTCATTAAGTCTATTGTGATTAGCGGTAATCCATTGACTTTTATGTATTATTTAACGGAACACCCATTCGCTTCACGAGTGGTTTTGGGTTTGCTGGCAGCTGGTGCACAGACTTTTGAGAAACTTTAAAATTACTGAATGTCCATTACATACTGAATAGTAAATAAAGCAACACTGCAGGTTAAGTCATGTATTAATAGGGTGAGCAATTTTTTAAGTCTCAAGCGAGTATACTTGTGTAGTATGTATGTATGTATGTATGTATGTGTGTTAATTATGCCCACTGAGAATGTCCCTCTTCATTTGTTAAATGCCTGTTTTGTGTCGTCTTCATCACAGAGGGATCAGGGCACGAAAAAAAAAACCCATATGCTTCTGCATCAAATCATTACACATTGTTTAAATTGAACTTTATATTCATGAAACATTTGTGATACTACTTTTAAGATCTCAATGCTCTTAATACATTACTGGACACACTTAGTGCGTTTAACAGTGTATAAACATTCACTACAGTATTGCGTTTTAAACAAACACAATGCATTTTGTTTACTTTAAAGGTCCACATTGAATATTAATGCACTATCACATGCACCGAGTTATATTCTTCCATAGACATTAAGTTAATTTGTTCGCTTAATTTACTGAGTTGGTGTAGTAGAATATTTGCCTGAAGAATGATTGCTGCTCAGTAGTTTGTTTTTTTTTTTGTGGTCATCAGTTTCCAGCTTTCCTACGTGCGCGACTGAAACAATGATTTTGGAATGAATGCATAAAGATTTAGTCGCATTATTAGGTATATTGTTTTTTTTTTGTTTTTTAACAAAAAAAAAATAAAACACTTGGCTGCAGCCCCTGATTAAATGTGCATATTCTCTTCTGCATGGTTGATTTGTGAGATGCACATCATGGGTTAGCATTCTTGCCTCTGTGTTTTCTTTTTTCTGGATCGAAAAGCCTTAAGGCTACATCCAAACCGCACGGTGTTGTGGCACCTGTGCGATGCACTGAGTGTGTCGCTTTCTTTTGCGTCAGTAGTGGTTTGATGTCAGTGTCGGCATTGTTACATTTCAGTTATTTCTCGGGACACCAGGATGTATGCTGTGAAACTGGGTTTGTATGGTCACCCTATGTATTAAGAACAGGGCCGGATTTAGATGAAAAGAGGCCCTAGGCTATTCCACTTATGAGGCCCTTTCACCTCCCATTTTTAAGTTTGTTCAAATTGCTAACAATTTGAATGTAGGCCCCTCTTGATTTTGAGGCCCTAGGCTGAAGCCTAGTTAGCCTATAGGAAAATCCGGCCCTGATTAAGAACAGCACATTTTAAAAGTGAGTCCTATATATAAATTAACACTTGTGTTCAGTTTTTGTTATTGTAAACAATATTATGTACAAAATTCCTTATGCAAATATCCCTTTAATAAAGACAAAAATGAAAACCAAATTTATTAAAAATAAAATATCCTACCAAACTGGAGGAGGGTGTGGGCAATTACATAGGGCACAGGGACCTTACTTAGACAGAGTGACAGACCATCTCAGTGCTCAGTCATGCATGCCAATTAACTTGAAATGCTATTGTGTATGGGTGGGGTACTCACATGTGAGTAAATAAATGATGAAAAAGTGAATAGAAGAAGCAAAGTCATGGTTAATTTTTTTAAGCAACTAAATCTTTTATTAAGTATTTGTTTTATTAAAGGGGTGGCACGGTGGCGCAGTGATAGAGCTGCTGCCTCGCAGTAAGGAGACCTGGGTTCGCTTCCTAGGTCCTCCCTGCATGGAGTTTGCATGTTCTCCCCGTGTCTGTGTGGGTTTCCTCCCACAGTCCAAAGACATGCAGGTTAGGTGCTTTGGCTATTCTAAACTGTCCCTAGTGTGTGCTTGATGTGTGTGTGTGTGCGCGCGCCCTGCGGTGGTGACTTGCCCGGGGTTTGTTTCCTGCCTTGTGCCCTGTGTTGGCTGGGATTGGTTCCAGCAGACCCCCGTGACCCTGTAGTTAGGATGTAGCAGGTTGGATAATGGATGGATGTTTTATTAAAAATGATTGTGCAATCAAATTAAAACATTTTTAATAATGCTGATATTAAGAGACTTTTTGTCACTTCACTATGTCACATTTAATAATGTCTATCTATCCACTAATCTTATTTAATTTGCTTTCAGAATCATGGGGAGTCTAGGGTGGCAACATTCTGAGAAGAGACAGGAGCCAATCCTAAATTGGACACCAGTCCATTGCAGAAAATGCTCTAACACATATCCATACTCGCTTGTAAACTACCAATTTAGAGATGGTGAATAAGCTAACATTCACATATTTAACATGAAGAAGGAATGATGTTATACCAATAGAAAAAGCCCATGCATTAACAGAATATGCAAACTCTAAACTAACTTGGGATATTAACACAGTCACCATGTTATTCCATTGAGTTATTTTGTTCATAAAACATGACTGAAGATTAGAAAGAACGAAAAACTTTTGAAATAAATCTGTTGTTCTTCTAACAATTTTTTTTTTATTACAGTATGTTTTATCCAGTACATTCTTATTGTTCTAAAGTACTTTGTCTCTATGAAATCTGTTAATTTAAAACTGTTATTGTACAATTAAAGTTTTACTTTGTATTAGTTATGCATTTTTATCCTAATTAAATTTTTTTTTTTTTTTTAAGTTTTCTAAAGTTTCCCATGACGTGAGTAAGATGGCCGTAATCTACCTGGTGGATGTCGACAGTGTGCCTGTGTATGCTCGCTATTTTGACATAAGCTATATACCCTCAACTGTGTTTTTCTTCAATGGACAGCACATGAAAGTGGATTATGGGTATGCTTTTTTACATCTGTTACTTGCTTAACAGATTTATGATTTTAAAAAAAAAAAAATTATGCAGTTCTGACTACAATGGTATAGTCTGTATAAAAATATTTTGCCTTGTTAAAGCAGTTTGTGGGATCTGAGCTAATTTGGATTTATGTTGACAAAACTATTCGTCTATCAATTATAAAAAGTAATGTGATGAACACTTTTTCATTTTTTATGGGCATTGATTTTCATTATTCAAATTCACTTGTGTATATTTTTATGTAAGTTTTTATTTTAACATTAATTTCTTTGAAAGCTGAACCAAATATGGGATACAAAAATGATTCTTCAGCAAATGAATAAAATACACAAATATAGCACATGCCTAAAATGTACAAAATGCAGAACAAATCTATAACAGAACACCAGAAAATACAAAAACTTAAGTATAAGTACAGGAGAAAAACATACCCATTATGGTGTTTCAACACTATAGTAGCCAGGTTAAAGTTAGTAGTAAACTGCCTGCTTCTACTAACCTTGAAAGGAAAATCTATTTACATACCTTCTGACTTGTACATGTACAGATATAATGTCTGTAAACTGAGACATGTTTTTTTTTCCTCATACATGTCTATCTGTTGATCCATTAGTCGCATTTTTTTGTTTCACAGTGCCCCAAACTTTAAAATTTCACTTTAAAATTAACATACATCTGAAATGTATCACCTTTCTAAATTTGTACGGAGTGTGTTCATTACTGCTGATTACCTTGTGGTTTCTGTTCAATTAGTCTTTATCTTTTTTTATACTGTCCTTCATGGATTACACTATTACTTTACAAAACAAACATCTACAGCACTATTCAGAGCAAAAACATTAAGTACAAGATCAGTTGCCACTGTGAACCTAGTTCCATGTATATAATAGCTTTTTTTTTTTTGGCCAGATAAATGCTTTTATATTTAATTTATCAGATAACCCCTTTGAGGTTCTGGCGAAGCTGATAAAGTCATCAGCCTGGAGCTGTACACAGTGGGTATTAATATTATGCTCCTTGGGTCTACTAGTATTTATTGTCTGAAACAAGAATCCTTTGGTGATGTAAAACCTCATTATTTGTAAGTTTGAGGTCAAAGGCTTCCATATCTTAGTGCCAAGTATTCACAAGGGATAGCAATGATTCTCTTACATTTATTGTTGTCTAGTGAACTCTTTCGTTATTTGGTCAATTTATTATTATAGTTATATAGGATGTGTGAAAATCAAAGTGTATAGCTGGCCTAGTCTACAAAGGAAAGGGTGGTCCATTGGGATGCGAGTCTTTTTCAAATAGTCAGGCTTTTGAAATAGACAAGCTGAAAGAAAGTTATAAAAGTGAAAGCAAATTTTAACTTGATTTCCATGTTAAAAAATGCATTGTTGTAGGAAATGCAAGAAGACCAACACAGTGTTTAAAGAGTTGATATAAAAGTAGAGGGGATAGAACTGAAAAGCTTAGGCAGGAAAGAATGGCTATTGCCTTCAGGGATTTTGATTTTTGAAGAAAAATTTTTGAAGAGAGTGGTTAGGGCAAGTTTCTGAAAGTTCAGAGATGAAGAAGAGGTCCTACCTGAAATATTTTGATGTGTATGACAATCAGCTTCTATATTTCAATGACATGAAGAAGAATTAAAGTTTTTTTTTTTTTTTAAACTGCTAGCTGTTTTGTTCACAATAATAGCATATATTAATCTGCCACATTAAATTGTGCTCTAAAGCAAAGAATTTTTTTATACATTTAAAAAAATACATAGCCAACTGTTGTATTTTATAATGGAGGTAAAGAGTACCAAGATCCTAACAGAGAACAAAAACAAATGTACTGAATAAGTTAATTTTTTAAACCAAACATGTTAAGAGTATTGATCAACATTTTGACACACACATTGAAAACAGTGTATCCATGTTTTATAGAGAGGAAAAAAGGCAAAAGCAAAATGTTATTTTGAGATTCAGTTGATTTAAAAGACCAGTCATGCATTGCACCTCCTGCTCATCTCCCTTTACAGCAGTCTTCGGTGCCAGAGGTGAGGCTTTTACCTCAAAAAGTCACGTCTAAGTGTTGTTATTGACATTATTCAATGTTTTTGCCCAGATATGACATGCTGTCTCTGTTCTGTAGTCAACTAGACAATACTCAAAGGTTGAACATGTGTGTAGCATGCGGTCAAGTGACAAGAACAGATTTTATAGACTTACATTTAGTTTTTTTAGCATAGGTAAAGTAGTAGCGCAAAGCTGGCTTTCCTTTCTCACAGTGCTTGAATCTACATTGATTTTACCCCGTCTCCCTTTGTATTTATGGATTCATTGCTTTCAGTGAGTGTTGATGAGTTTGCCTGCTGAAAAACATTGTTCTCAGTTTTTTTATTACCATATCCTTAGCAAAAGCAACTCTGCATACACCATCAGATTTGATAATTGTTTTGTGGGGCTTTAGTCTGGTTCAGTATAGTTTGACTCTGTTGTACACTCTTGTCATTTTAATTCTCTCAGTATTTATTGTGCATGTACATGGCATGACATGAAATGTTTATATTTGCAAGTGTTAATTGGGCCAGGTAACTGAGCATCAATGTAGAGGTGGCTTGGCTCTTTCAAAAATTAAAGGCTTTAATAAAAATGCAAGGTAGTGTAATCAGTTTATTGCTATGTGTGTAAAGTACAATGAAACATTACAACACTGCCACTCACCATGAATCTCACCTTATAGGTTAACAGGTGAAAAAATGGTGTCATTTAGGAAAAAATAATCTTATTATTTAAAAACAAATCTGTCTGTTAAAAACCAGCAGAATATAAACATTGATTAAACATAATTGCAGAGACAAAAGCAGCATAGTATGTAGATTGCAGGGGAAGGGATCATAGCTGTATCAAAATCCACAATGTCTGTTGTGAGCAAGAAACTTATCCTTGCATCAAGAAAATAGTACCAGTAATCTGTGATAAGATGTTTTACTTCCAGTTGACTTTTGTTGTCACAAACATGTCTCAGAAAAATTTTGGAGGTATTTGGTCATTTTTAGGACTTTTTCTTTCATATTGGGACCTCAGTACCCTTAACCCTCATTAAAAACATTAAAAAGTGCAGACTAGATTATTTAAATAAATTATATTGTCTTGAAAAATATTGTCACTGATGTTGAATGGTGGGGTGATAGGAGGCCTCAAGTATATTTGTATCTCATTTGAGATAAAGTTCTCTGCCGATACGCCTCACTTATTCAGTGCTGCTTGTAGCAGGGTCATAAAATATGCAGTGCTATTAGCAGTACTGGGCACACCATTCCTGTGAACTCACATTAAAATTCTGTGATGAGATCAGTCTAGCAGTAGTAGTAGAAGTATTGTCACAAATGTCATAAAATTAAATTCTTTCTTTCTAGCATATCTGACCAACATACAACATGTTGCCACTCTCTGGTTTCAAAATAAACAAGAATGTATTAATATACAGGACTTCATTTTATTCAATAGAAAACAGAGATCCACTTAATTGATGATTCTTTGTTCCTATTTTCCATGCCAGTTTTTCAGTTGTGCTCCCAGTTCATGAAACCTTGCTGGAGAAACCCTGAGAAACTTTATTATGGTTTGAAGTATTTAATTTTTATCTAGCTACAGTTTATACATAAGACATCAACAAGGGAGTTGTTTAAGAGAAAATAGAGAGGTTCTGCAATTTAGGAGACATGTTGATTGTTGTAGGAGGTGGGATGTCAAAGGTGTGAAAAATTTGTGTCATGATAGGGCTTTCAGCTTGTAAAGGTTCAAAACTGTGTGAAGAAGTGTGATATACAGGGGACAGAGAAAGAGACATGGCTAATGATGTGAGAAGATAAAGCAATATCTGGGAAGGATTGAGATGATAAGGGACTAGTGGCTTTATGGGATTTCTCTGAGAGAGGGGAATAAGAAGGCATTGTTCAGAGAAATGTGGAGAGGACAAACCTCATGAAGTAGTTTGGCTTCATTTGACTAAACAAACCCAAATAGGAAAGGAAAGTAAAGTAAAGTAAAAGCAGACAAGGATAATTGTTCATACCTCTGAAGAAACCTAATAGTGCAAAAAAAAAAAAAAGTGTCAGAATTTGGTGGGGCTACCTGGGCAAAGCATACCCATTAAACCTGTTATTTGCTTGTTTATGTTATCCCAGTCACAGGACTACAAAGCTGCCCAACAGCACCACAGCATGGACACCCACTACCGCATTTTCCCCAAATTGACCACCCTAGGTAATCTTCCAAAAATGAGTGTTTAAGAACAACTCCTGAGACATTTAAACCAGCTAACCAGGTGATGCTTAGCTATTTTGGTACAAAAAAACAACAATGAAAATAAGTCTTCCCCAAACACCGAAAGTGGAATCGAAAAGCAAAGGAAGCCTTTTGTAATGTTCTGAGTTGTTTTTGTAATTACAGTTAGACATAGATTGGAAAGAGTTGTTTGCCAAAATTCTGCTATTTTACCAGAGGTCAAATTCTGAGATGAAAACAAAGTTGTCTAAATCAAGACCAACTAAACACAGTTGTTCACTGATTATATCTGAATCTCAGACAAAGGGACTCTAGCGCTGCACTGTAATTTATTAGTAGTCATTTCTGAAAAATGTTGGGGAGGAAGTCCCAAGATACCTTTGCAGCCCATTATCTGTCTTTAACAGCTTCTAATGTGGCGATATGACTCACTTAAAATTTAAACAAAAAAATGAATCTCCACCAAAAACAAAGTTCCAAATCATGTATAAAAGCAAAATTAAAAAAGAAATTACCCAAAGCCTAAAACATTTTCTAATCCGCCAAATTCTTTTACTGACTTTTATACTGACTTTAAAATTTTATTTTTTTAAGTGTTCAGTTTATATGAAATAAGATGATTTAGTTTACAAGAGAATGAGGAACTAACTTTTCTTATGATGTCTGCTATAACTTGAACAGCAAGTGTTATTTATGCATGTATTGTTTGTTAGATGTAAAGGAATAAAGTTCTGTGTCTCTTTTTCAGGTCTCCAGATCACACAAAGTTTGTAGGATCTTTTAAAACCAAACAGGACTTTATTGATCTTATAGAAGTAATTTATCGTGGAGCAATGCGAGGAAAGTTGATTGTAAGAAGTCCAATAGACCCTAGGAATATTCCAAAGTACGATTTACTCTATCAAGGAATATGAAGACTGGAATATAAAGAGAATATGTAAAACTGCACAAAAGTGAGGAAGGCTTCTGTCTGTACATTACGTTTACAGAATCAATGTATTTTTCAAGTGTTAAACTTTGTTGGCTATATAAACTATTGTAAATAACAAATAGGGTAATAGAGTTAAAGATTTGTTTTCTATTTTCAGAACAATGGAATATTAACAACTTAAAGGCAATGGGGCAAATTTTTCATGTAAAAATAGAGGTTAATCTGCTTTAATTGATAGTATGCATTCAAGTGTAACTTAATTCCAGTATATTAATGTTTACAGTAAATCATAATAAGCTTGAACAATAACGTTAAAAGAGTGGATCCTTTCCAGTGACTGCAACCTATTGTACATGTGTAATGTAGGAATGTATTTCTAGTATTTATAAAATACAATATTATTAAGGTGTTTTTTTTTCTCATGGAAATAAACATTTTTCATCTTGATAGCTTTTATGTGTAGTATTTTTTTATACCACAACTTTGGTGTATCATTGTGTTTTAATGTTATAGAATATACTATATGTTTCCTATAAAATATTTAAGCTGTTCTTGTATAATTACAGTTGAAATCAGAAGTTTACATACAATTGGTGTGAATTCTTTAAAACTTTTATCCTAACAAACTATAAATTTGGCATTTTGTTTAAGATATTTACTTTGTGCTGGGCAAAAGTAATTTTTCCAATAATGTTGACAGAGTATTTCACTTTTTATTGATCACTAGGCTGACCCGCCTTTTAAGGCGACCGACTTTTAAGTTGACCACTTCTTAAGGCAATTCAATATGTAGATCAATTTGATATTTTATACAAACTCATTAATTTGGTTATATTGCATTTGAGAGGTATTACTTTAATACTCGTAATTTGTTATTTTTGTGACGAAATTTAAACTTTTTTTCTATATTGAGGTCGCCCTTTTGAACCCCCCTGATATTTACTACGCGGTGAGGCATTTGTACTCCATCAACATTAATTATTTCCAGAGACATAATTTTGTCTATTTTTCCAGCGCATCACGCACAAAAGCAAGGGAACGATGGGAGCACCAGAACTCTGCTCACGTCATGTCGCTTCGTACCGCAAGCTGCAAGTAGTAAGTCTGTGATAAGCGGAATACCGCTACGCTTTTCACTGATGGGACGGAAGGACAATCCCGACCGCTTTTATATAGTAAGAAAGAAGAAGAAGATATCGCACAGTCTGGAGTAGAAAATCATCTTTTACCTGGAAAAATGAAACTACAAATCCCATCATGCATTGCAAAATGGACGGGGAATGTGTGAAACTCCGCGCCTGCGTAGCACTCACGGGACGGAAGGACACCCGACTGCTTTTATATAGAAGGATGTCACGTTTGCAAGTTTACATACACTTTGTTAATATTTGGTAGCATTGCCTTTAAATTTTTAACTTGAGCGAAACATTTTTGGGAGCCTTCCACAAGATTCTTACAATAAGTTGCTGGAATTTTGATCTATTCTTCCAGACAGAAAAGGTGTAACTGGAATAGATTCTTAGGCCGCTTTGCTTGCAAGCTTTTTTAGTTCTGCCCACAGATTTTCAATCAGATTGAGGTCAGGGCTTTGTGATGACCACCCTTATACCTTGTTGTCCTTAAGTCATTTTGCCACAACTTTGGAGGTAAGCTTGGGGTCATTGTCCATTTGAAGACCCATTTACAACTGAGCTTCAGCTTCCTTGCTGAGTGCTTAAGATGTTGCTGCAGGATATCTACATAAGTTTCCTTCCTCATAATGCAATCTATTCTCTGAAGTGCACCAGTCCCTCCTGCCGCAAAGCACCCCCCACAACATGATGCTCACACCCCCACACTTGATGGTTGGAGTGGTGTTCTTTAGCTTGCAAGCCTCAGCCTTTTTTCCTCCAAACATAATGTTAGTCATTTTAGCCAAACAGTTCAATCTTGAATTCATCAGACCAGATAACATTTCTCAAGAAAGTAAGATCTTTGTCCCCATGTGCCATTGAAAACTGCAGTCTGGATTTTTTTATGGTGGCTTTTCAGCAGTGGCTTCTTCCTTGCTGAGCAGCCATTCAGATTATGTTGATACAGGACTTGTTTTACTGTGGATATAGATACTTGTCTACCTGTTTCCTCCAGCATCTTCATTAGGTCCTTTGCTGTTGTTCCGAGATTGATTTGTACTTTTCATGTATGTTCTTCTCTAGGAGATTAAATACATCTACTTCCTGAGCGGTATGATGGCTGTGTGGTCGCATGGTGTGTTTATTTGTGCATTGTTTGTACAGATGAATGTGGAACCTTCAGATGTTTGGAAATTTTTGGATGAACTAGATTTGTGGAGCTCCACAATTTTTTTTTTCTGATGTCTTTCATATGTTACGCACAGGGGCAGTGAGTTTTATGGTATGCCTTAACATACATCCACATTTTAGCTTCAGTTAGGCTATCAGAAGCTAATTGTTTAATTGCCTAAATGCTTGACATCATTTTCTGGAATTTTCCAAGCGGCTTAAAGGTACAGTTAAAGTGTGACCCACTAGAATAGTTATATAGTTAATAACAACTAATCTGTCCGCTAACATTTTTGGAAAAAATTATTTTTGCCCTACACAAAGATGATGTCTTAAATAATATGCCAATTTAGTTTGTTAGCATAAAATCTGAGAAGAGGTTCTAAAATGAGTTTTAAAGAAGTCACCTTAAGTATATGTAAACTTCTCATTTCAACTGTAAATGTATAGAGACAATCACACCATGGAGAATTATTTAACATGCTTCCTTGAATATTGGTATTGCACAAAGGGCAAATATTTTACGTTGGATCACAGACCTACTGAATTTCATTTTTTTTTTGAGATTGTCAAGATGCTGGTTTTAAAGGCAAGCCAATGAAGTGGTGTCATCAAACCGTCGTCAGGGCCTGGTAGAATTTCCTGTAACTAGTCTGCAGAGACGTGAGATAAAGAATCGGTGTACTCCACCACCCCCTGGTCTGGAATGGAATTAATCTTGTTCAGGACCTTTAGCTGTCTCCCAGGCTCACGTGTGTGACAGCTTTCATATTGTATATTTTTCAATGTTTTTTATCGTATTATTATTTTTATAGGAAAATAAGTTTATGGAAGGATTTGCATATTGAATCTCATTGTACCATACAAGAACAATTAAGGAATTTAATTCAACTCAAAAGAAAAGGCCGCGTATTTACAGATGATGATGACTGGCTTCTAAGTCAATTTAGATTTCCAAGAGCTATCTTTTTGGAGCTCTCGATATAAATTTTAAGGTGAAATGCATTAAAGTATGTATATTACATTATACAGATAAAATTTGAACTTCATTTAAATAATGTATACTGTTAATAATTAAACGTGAGCACGGTGGCTCAGTGGTAACGATGAAGTGGCACCCTGTCCAGGGATTGGTCCTGCCTCACGCTGTATGCTTGCTGGGACTGGATGGATAGATGGATTGGATAATTAAACATATACTACGAAGATATATTTTAGTGTTCCTTAACTGTTTTGAAGAATCATCATTCTAAGCTTTCAGATGGTCTGACATTTATTAAAGAGTTTATTGTGTGGCAATTGGTTACATGGAGAAAGAAAAGGAAGGACAGTAATTGGGGTTGGTATGTTTGAAAGAGAAAGTACTGTTGCATTAAATCATTTCATCGAAGGTCGTGCATATCCTAGCAAGCATCTTGTGGGAGGCAGAAACAATGTCTGGGCAGGGTGCCAGCCCATTGCTACCATTGTGGCACTGTGCCCCCATGTTTAATACATGCCTTAATTCATTTCATCATGAAAATATCAAGTATACATCTTGGTATTTAAATTGTTCAAAGAGCTGTAATATCATGAATGTAATGTATTCTGTGTCCTGTCCAGCGTAAGAGAAAGCCCGTTTAAGAAGCACGTAGTGAGTCACACACACAGAGCACACAGGAGAACATACAATACGAAGCATTTAACGTGCTACTTTAGTTACGATGGCATCTGAGAAACACTAGTAAATTTAACATTGATTTTAAGATTATGTTTACAATGTTTTACTTTAATGACAAAATAAACTATGAGATTAAAGTGGACATTTCGATCTTTTTTTTCCACTGTGTCGCTATTTTTTTCTTTTCTCTGTACCCTAATACATTTCAGTAAGACACTCAGACAATGGGCTATGACTCACCTTTTCATGTTAACTTTGATATCTGACCACTTATTTTTTATTTCAGGCATCATGTGACTTTCTGAACTTGAACTTTTGAGTGTCTCCGCCACTCTGTATCACTCGATCAACTTCCTTTTGTTGTTTATACCTCTGCTTAAGCCAACAAATAGTATGTTTTTTCTTGCCTCCACTTCACATTCGCTGAAATTCTTTTTTACATGTGCTTTTGCCATTGACTTTTAACCAAACATTATATTAAAATGTGTAAAATTCTAGAGGGAGGCAGTAGGCGTGTGCACGTGCGTTACTTTTCACACTGACCGGGATTTATAGAGCTGAGGTGTGTGGAAGTTGGCTTATGCAAGATTTTGTGCATCTGAATTTTTTTTACATTTCCACTTTTGTCTGTAAAGCAAGTTGTAGTGTGAATTTTATGCATGGCGTTCTGCATGAGGCTTCTGGTCACCATGGTACAAGAAAGGCATAGTAGCACTTGAAGCTGTGAACAGGACAGCAACCAAGTGCATCCCAGGACTTACGAACAGACTCCGAGTTAAATCTGTCAAACAGAGTAGACTACATGGAAACCACTGATAAAGTATATCTAGCAACATTCTTTCAGGTTAAGGGTGAATCACGTACTCGACGACATCAGAGGAAATTAAGGGGAACTGAAATTAAGACTGAAGCTAGAAAGGACTTCTTTATGCAACCCTTGACAAGAATCCTGATGAGATACTGAGAAAGCTTATCTATTAGCTAAACAAGCTTGATGGACTGAATGGTCTTCTTTCGTTTTTTTTCGATTTTTTTTGATAACCAGTTGCTTTTCTCTGTCATTTGCAGCTAAGATGCCATTGTTATTTTTGATAAAGTTCCAATTGCAAAATTAGGCATACCAAATGCAGTACTTGCAGTAGGCAAATTAACTCATTTTTGCTAGCAGGAAATTATTTTATTAAATTTATCTCCTCACAATGAGAGGATACAGAATTAATCACCAATATTTCCAAAACTGAAAACAAATATCCCAATCTGCTCATGGTTACGCACTACAAAGAGAAAAAGACCGGGGTTATAAACAGAATTCAGTCTTTTTCCATATGAAAAACAGAATATCATCATTTGTGAGATATGGCCTGCCATTCATCCCGGCCAATACCCCCACGCCGCTAGATGGAGCCCTTCCGGCAGCATGGAGGTGCCCCGAATTCCAGCAGGGCATCATGGATAGTGGAGTTTTCCTTCACAGCCCTGCTGGATACCATGCGGGCCGCAAGGGGACGCTGCAGGGAGGCTCGGAGACTTTTATGTGCCCTATAACCCAGAAGTACGTCCTGGTCACAGGGACAGAGGAAATTATGTAGTTCCGGGATGAAAAAAAGAAGAGTTTTGATCTGACCCGGAAGTGCTAAGAAGTCACATGGAATGAGAGTTCAGAAGCACTTCCGGGTCATGGACTATAAAGGACTATGGGATATCCCAGACAAACGAGCTGAGCTGGAAGAAAGGGTGTCAATGTATCTGGGAGAGTGGAGGATTTATTGATTACTAGCAAAATACCTGTGCTTCGCAGCAGAGAACTAGTGTGTTAAAGAAGTAATGAAAAAGAAAAGGAAACATTTTAATAATAATGTAACATGATTGACAATGTAATTGTTTTGTCATTGTCATTTACCTCATTTCGCTCTGAGCTGAGCTCCGCGGCTAACGCCGTCTTCTGAAGCAACTTCGTCAGACTGCCACCAAATACTCACAGAAAAATCCACAAGTTAATACACACGCTGTCTCTAGAGATTCTCCACACTGAATCCTCCAGGCACTACTTACAAAAGGTTACATTGACAATCGTGTTACGTTATTTTTAAAATCTTTCCTTTTCTTAGCACAAGCACAGCTGAGAAGCTTCGATGCATGTGCTCCATAACGCGTTAAAAAATAATGCATTTAATCAAACTTTGCATTACAAGCAAAGGGGAGCTTTTGTCAATGCATGATTTCCTGGTACACCGATTACATTGATCAGCGCATCCCGATTCATTTTACCCTCGCACCACCTTAGTTTGAGAAGAAGTATGAAAAAATATGAGGTTAACACAGAAAAACAGATCACCAATTCAAGCTTTATGAATAATCGATTCGCCATCAATAATTGTTTTGGTAAAGCCATCCTCCTTCCATTTTATAATTTTTCCGCCATTAGCCATGATTAAATGAACGGTAAATAAAGTAAGAGCAAAGCGAGGGTGACTTATTTAGGCAGGCATATATATGACAGCAACACTCATGACAATGTCAATCATGTTACGTTATTATTAAAATTTTTCCTTTTCTTTTTCATTACTTCTTTAACACACTACTTCTCCGCTGCGAGGCGCGGGTATTTTGCTATATATATATAATATATGAATGACCTCCAAAAGAGCGCTGAGACTTTTGATATCATGAACGTGTCTGCAAAAACTGGCGTCTCCTGCCCAGCAAAAGTCGAGCAGCCAGCGCGCGTGCATAGCTGTGCCGGCCTTTGAGACGCTGACTGAGCTTCTGCCTTAAGTCAAAGTGAGCACTTTTAATTTTTTTCATCCTCCCCCTGCGCTATAGCCCAGACAAGTGCAAACACGGGACCCCTTTTCTACACCACGGCAAAATAATATTAAGGCGATTCACACTTTTGTTTGCATGTATACGATTATGAGGTCCTCACCTCGGATTATGAACACACGCACACGAGTGGAGGACTGACAGTGCCATCACAGCCGATTAATGGCTACACAAGACCCACCGCGACTGTCCCCAAAAGGCGATCATAACGTCAGCGAACACATCTCTCTATACTATATAAAAGAAAAAGGCAACTTTCTTTTCTTTACACCTTTTTTCCTTTTATCCCAAACCAAAGCCTTTCTCTCTTAACACTGCAGAGGACACAAAACTAATTTTCTTTAAATGCCGGTAAGGCACATTACCAGAGGCACAAATTTGAACGTTCACATAGAAAATGTAATTTCTATACCACAGCCGTCGTGTAGCGCCTTTCAAAAGGGATCTACTACCGAGAGATGATCCATATATATTTTAGCTGCTGTTAGTTACTTACCTGTTGTGTTACACAGTCTTTAAAATGTAGTTTACCCGCAACCACTCCAGTAGTGCTCAATGTACCTGTACTTCTTAAAACGTTAATGTTTTACTGTTTAAAAACTTATAGACTATATTTTATTATTTTTCCCTTGCACTCAGTGACCAAAACTATACACACACATATAGACACATACAAACATACACACATGTATATGTATGTGCACACACACACATACATACACACATATATATAATTTGTGTGTGTGTATGTATGTATGTATGTAAGTATGTATGTGTGTGTATATATGATGTAGATAGGTATGTATATATATATATATATATATATATATATATATATATATATATATATATATATATATATATATATATATATATACATATATCTACATCATATATACACACACATACATACATACATACATACATACACACACACAAATTATATATATGTGTGTATGTATGTGTGTGTGTGTATGTATATATGACAGCAGCAATCCAAGCTGTGAGAAAACAGTAAAAAGGAGGCGTGTCAGACGTCGTGGTACATTTTCTGATGTAGCTACCGAAAACAACTTCGTGACGCTGCCGCCAAATACACAAAACAATTACTTTGACAATCATGTTTGTTGAGGCAAAGCCCTCACTGACTCACTCACTCATCACTAATTCTCCAACTTCCCGTGTAGGTAGAAGGCTGAAATTTGGCAGGCTCATTCCTTTCAGCTTACTTACAAAAGTTGGGCAGGTTTCATTTCGAAATTCTACGTGTAATGGTCATAACTGGAACCTATTTTTCTCCATATACTGTAATGGACATTAGCTCAATGGCCTTGGGGGGGCGGAGCTGCGTGTGACATCATCACGCCTCCCACGTAATCACGTGAACTGACTGTGACCGCAGTACGTAAAAAAGAAGGAAGAGCTCCCAAAGAGCGCTGAAGAAAAACGCAGAATACTTTATTCGCGAGATACAAGTTTAATGAGAAGACACGAGGTATAAACGAGACTTTGGATCACTTTGTAACGGAGTTAAAATTGCTGTAGCAAGAAACTTTTAAGTGCTGGGTCTTAGCTAACATTAAACAAAGCCGTGGACATCGCAACATCACACAAGAGAGCAGCTCATGTGAACTAACTGAACGCAGTACAAGTGATCACTTCCATGCATCAAACCTGTTCAAAAAACGCATTACACACTTGACAAGGTAGGAAAAGAATATGCTCCGAGTTGAGCTACACAGCTAAGATGGTCTTGCGGAAGCAACTTCGTCACGCTGCCACCAAATACTCACAGAAAAATCCACACGTTAATACACACGCAGTCTCTAGAGTTTCTCCACACTCAATGTATTCCTCGCATTAAATTAATTAATTAATTGGGACGATGTACAAGTAAAATTTAAAGCCAATAATAAAAGTGCTAGAGAGCTGGCTGAATCCTGGTTATCAAATGAGAACGCCATCAACAGATACTTGGACATAAATCCAGCATATACAAACTGAAGAAGAACTTATTCTTAATAAACAAGACTTTACTCCCAACAACCTTACCCCTCCCCCCCACGGACCTAGCCACCCCCCCCTCCCCCTGTAAGGTATTGCTATATATTGCCTTTGATTCTTGTATGTCTAAGCATTATCCTCTGATGAAGACCCCTGGTAGGGCTGAAAGCTCATGAATAAAAACTACTTTATGATACGTGATTCATTTTCTCCCTTTGTAGATCTCCAACTGCTATATATATATATATATATATATATATATATATATATATATATCTCTATCTATCTATCTATCTACATACATATATCTCCTTTGGGGTGCGAGCAGCTGTTGCTGGGGGTGCCAGAATCCATCGAGGAAGAAAAATTAAAAACATTATTTGTACAAAATTTTAATTTATCTATCCATTCCTAAATAATTAAATGGGCAGGCTATTTCGTATCAGTACAATACGCTGCTTGTTAAAACGGATGACTTCTGCTCTTACGTGCACTTAGTGCTGCGTGGGTATTATGAACTATCGTATCTCTTCAAGTTCTTTTTAAATTTTAAATACAAGTAATTTTTATTTAGACGACAGAAATATGTTTAGTAGGAATGTTAGTTAAATTTAGTCATCATTGCATACATTTTTCTTCACCATAGACATTTAAAGACTAAATTCAACTTCCATTCCTACCAAAGATATTTCTGGTGACTAAATAGAACCTACTTATATCCAAATTCGAGCTATTGAGCTGTCGCCTGCCTGCCTGAATAAGTCACCCTCGCGCTCTTACTTTTCTACCGTTCATTTAATCATGGCTAGTCGCGGAAAAATTATAAAATGGAAGGAGGATTACACGGAGTATGGCTTTACCAAAACAATTATTGATGGCGAATAAAGTATCCATTATTCATAAAGCTTCAATTGGTGATCTGTTTTTCTGCGTTAACCTCATATTTTTTCATACTTTTCATAAGCTGTAAGAAATGAGCCTGCCAAATTTCAGCTTTCTACCTACACGAGAAGTTGGAGAATTAGTGATGAGTGAGTGAGGGCTTTGCCTTTTATTAGTATAGTCTAGCAAAATACCCACGCTTCGCAGCAGAGAAGTAGTGTGTTAAAGAAGTAATGAAAAATTAAAGGAAACATTTTGAAAATAACGTAACATGATACACACACACACACATTATATCTATATCTCTATATATATACATATATATATCAAAATACCCGCGCTTCGCAGCGGCGAAGTACTGCCTTGAAAGTTTTATTAAGAAGAAAATTAAACCTTTTTAAACTGAGGAAAAATATACCAATAATTATTTGTTAAGGATCTCTTTGTATACCACATTGTGAGTTCGGCCCTCCGGTCGTAATATGACCAAGCTGTGCGCTGAGCTTACTCTTAAGCATGCAACATACAGTTGGTCATGTGAACAGTAATCTTGTTTCAAATCTAACAGCTTGGATTGCTGCTGTCATAATCGGTTTGAGTTTCATGGTTTGTTTCAATTATGACAGTATTTATAGAACTTGTGTTGAAGTGACATTCGGCATCTGTCAAGCGTTGTAAGTATACAACCGGCTTCATCAATAACTTCACATCCAGCTTTCGAAAGTTTAAACATTCATAAACATCAAAGTGTCCACTACTGAAATCGTCACCTGTGAATCTAAGATGTTTTAAGAGGCATTGGCGGTTGTCCAAAGGTGTAAAATATTTGACCATTTTGGTACACTTGAAAGCGACAACCGAACAATTCAGCGGCAGCCATCAACTCACATGCAGAACCATAGGTGAAGGGCTTAAGCATTTCACTCTTATAGTGCTCCTGTGTAGTATAATTATCTCCTGTACCGTCATCAGTCCACACCTTGAACCTGTCCCAGTCATTCAATATATAAGACACAATGTTTCTCCAGATATCAAGAGTGAGCCTGATATGGCCGTGCAATATGTAACACAGAGAATGGAAAAGATAGGTGCCATCTCCGGGGAAGGAAACCACTCAGTAAGTGACAGTTCTTTGATCGATGGTGATCACCTCGATGGACATGTTAATGCGGGTAAGGTTGGAATGATAAAGGAAATGGGTACCTGAACAATGTAAAGTGAGTCTAAAATACCTACACAATAACTATAATCGTAATAAATGAACAATAAAACAGCGGAGAAGCCGTGGATTAAATAAAAAGGCTGTAGTTATCAGCAGGGAGATGTGAATCCTGTGGCGAAGCAAGGAAGGGAATGAAGAGACTGGATGGACAGCCTTATATAGGCAGGCAGCCAACAACGTGGGAGGCGTTGGGATGGGGGACCCAACGCCGCCTCACACGGTGACTGAGCTGCAGGCTATGGACATATATATGTACGTAAGTAGGATTCAGTTAGCGTTGGGAACCTGCGTACCAAATTTCTTGAAGATGGGCCCATAAGTAACAAAGACTGTTGAAAAGTTCAATATGGCGGCCGACAGTGGCATCATACCACTGAAATAAGTACCAAATTTCAGCCTTCTACCTACATGGGAATTTGGAGAATTAGTGACGTTGGAAAGTTCAATATGGAGGCGGACAGTGGCGTCATACCATTGAAATAAGTACGTACATCGGTTTCAGTTAGCGCAGGGAAGCCGCCTAACAATTTTCGTGAAGATGGGGCAATAAATAAGAAAGTTCAACATGGTGGACGTTGTCGACCATTATGACCGTTATGTGTAGAATTTCGAAATGAAACGTGCTTAACTTTTGTAAGTAAGCTGTAAGGAATAAGCCTGCCAAATTTCAGCCTTCTACCTACACGGGAAGTTGGAGAATTAGTGATGAGTCAGTGAGTCAGTCAGTCACTGAGGGCTTTGCCTTTTATTAGTATAGATTATTATTGTGGATTATTGTATGAGTATTGGGGAGTGGTGGGTGCTTTGTGCACTGTATAGTTCAAATAAAGAAAACTTTTGGACTTTTACCTGGTGTCTGGCGACTGATCTGAGGGTTCAAGGGGACGACAGTGCCCCTTATCTGTCACATATTCTAATTACAAAATAGAGAAAATGCAACCAAGAAGCTAATTTAGAAAATACTTACAGTAATTAAGGAAGTTTGGAAATCTAGCACAGAAAACACCATTTAAATGAGGACTAAAGATATTTGAGAAGAATGTAACTTATTTAAGTAATACTGCAGTATACTTTACACATCAGAATGCAATGAAAATGAAAGTCCACCCTGAGATTTTATTTTAATTAAATTGAATAGGTCTACTCCAGGCAACAATGTATATAGCAGTTGAGCTGACCACATCTCCTAAGGCTCTAGAGATTCAGGATGGTGGTAAATTCCAACAAAATGGAAAACTCCAATATTGTTAACCCTATTTTTTGTATAGGTTTGGAAACGTATGTTTGCAAAGCTGAGCCTCAAAAACCTTACATCAACTGTGTTCACATTTTTGCACACACTAACAAATCTTTAGTAAGAGGAAAGTGATGGCAACAAATATTTGCAGACCTAGCTTTTTAACCAAGACAGCATTGTCAAAATAAGGTGTGCTTCCCAAAAACAGTCAATCTTAGCAGAGAATGAACATGATAACAAATAACACTGGTAAAGAATGAGTGAGTTTTGCGAGTGTTTCCCAGAGAGCAGAGGTTGTCAGCATGCACTGATTACAACATGTTGCTGCACCCACCACAAGATCAACCACCTGGATTGGGACCCGAATGCAGCTATGCAATGGGTGACACCTCAGCACCACAGTGGAACAGTGTGTGGTATTCTTACAGTGGTTGGAATGCCATTCCTGTCACCTAACCCCAAATTTATTTTTAGTGCTTGCAGGGCTGGATGCATGTTAACGTCATGCTTAGGATGAAACAATTGCAGGTTAATAGCCTTGCTCAAGGGCGCAAAGGAATAGAGATACTTCTGGCGTTTACAGGATTTGAGCCAGCAATCTACCGATTGCCAGTGCAGATCCCTATCCTCAGAGCCACCTCTTCCCCTTCATTATCTGACATTTAATAAGTTTAAAGAGCTTCTTTATTGGCTCATTCCCAGCATCCATGTCAGAAAAGCTCAGACTGTCGATAACAGGAATACTGATCCCACATATTGCACTCTTCAAATAAATTGTAACAATCTGGTAAATCCTTCTCAGTAAATCACTATGAGGCAGTATAGTATGTCCTAAAAGCCATAGTAAATGGGGCTTTTTAGAGTGGCCCTGGAGTGGGTAGGGCGCTGAATATGCTATATTGTCACAACAGCCTTGCATATGTATTACAATTATTACTAGGGGGCTCCGGCCCTGCTTGGTTTACCAGAAATACAATTTAAAAAGATTGTTATTTTCATGGGAATTGTTACATATGCATTATTTTCACTTTTAATTTAAAAACTTTTGTAAAAACAATACTTGTCCGTTATTTCCAGCCCCGGGCGCGGTTACGTATAATGCTGCTCGCATTATGGGGGCGGCTGAACGCACGCTAAGTATATGCCCTCGGATCATCTGCTGTCTTTCTGCTGCTGGCAAGCTCCCTGTTCTGCTTGTCATCTGCTGCTGGCGAGCTGCTTGTTCTCCTTGTTGCAAGTCGTTGTTTTAAGAGCTGGGAGCACATGATGCATGTCTTCCAAAAGCAAACCAAGTCCGTGGACTTGTTTTAAATGATGGCTCACTGCTTTGTCTCATGTGACGTTGTAAAAACAACACTTGTCCTTTATTTCCGGCCCCGGTCATGGTTAAATCTCTTTCTCGCAGGACATATAACGCTGCTCATGTTGTGAAGGGGGGAGCAGCTGCTTTTGCACTGCCCGTCGATCATTTTAAAGCCTGTACAACCACTGTCCTTTCTGCCACTTCATGTCTCTACTGCTCACGTTGTGAAGAGGGGAGGGGTTAGGGTGGCTGAATACACGCAAGGAGAAGTGGTCAGATCATCTGCTGTGAGCTGCATGTTTTGCTTGTTGCTTGTCACTGTTTTAAGAGCTGGGAGCAAGTTAAAGTGTCTCTCGCGGGACTTCAAATTGTCTTCTGAGAAGATTTTTTTTATAATAGAGAGAGATTTACTTATTTGGCTGACGCATTTATTCAAGGCAACTTATAACATTTGAGATAAAATTGGCGGCATTTCTTTTGTTTTTTCCATTTGGAGCACACATCAGAAAAAATGAGGGCGGCACGGTGGCGCAGTGGTAGTGCTGCTGCCTCGCAGTTAGGAGACCCGGGTTCGATTCCCGGGTCCTCCCTGCATGGAGTTTGCATGTTCTCCCGTGTCTCGTGGGTTTCCTCCGGCGCCCGGTTTCCTCCCACAATCCAAAGACATGCAGGTTAGGTGGAGTGGCGATTCTAAATTGGCCCTGGTGTGTTTGTGTGTGTCCTGCAGTGGGTTGGCACCCTGCCCAGGATTGGTTCCTGCCTTGTGCCCTGTGTTGGCTGGGATTGGCTCCAGCAGACCTCTGTGACCCTGTATTCGGATTCAGCGGGTTAGAAAATGGATGGATCAGAAAAAATGACTCATGGTTACTCAATATCAGTAGCGAGATACAGGTGCAATATGAATTTGTTCACTGCATGCACAGATATTGTTGTTAACATAGAATAAGAAACTGGTTTGCAAAAGCTGTGTGAATAAATAGCTGAATGAATGCATACCTATATATAGAACTCCGTCTCCTACCAACAACAACATTTATTTATAATGCACATTTTCATACAAATGTTGTAGCTCAAAGTTTTACAAGATGAAGAAAGAAACGTTTATAAAAAAACAAAAATAAGATAAGGCAATACTGAATAACCATGAATAATGTAAGGCCTGATGGCTGGGAGGACAGAAAAAAACAAAACCTACAGGGGTTCCAAGGCCACAAGATCACCCAGCCGACACTGGGCAGTCTACCTAACATAAATGATCTAAATCAGTCCTCATGGTTGTCAGGCTTCATGTGAAAGAATTTGATGGTGATGGTCAAATGGACATCTGGGGTACTACCTTCAATCCATCAACACAGGGATTGCAAGGTGCCTTGATCAGGTGGTGGTTAAGATTCAAGCTATATTCTAGTTGCTATATTCCTTATGTAAAAAAAAATGCTGTCATGGTAATCTGATTAATATGCGATTTAAAATTTACATCTGAGCCAATAAATACCCCAAAATTCTTTTCTTCTGTCTCGACTTTTAAGCCTGATGGATCAAGTTTATTTCTAATACCCTCACTATATTTATTTTTGCCAACAACTAAGATTTCTGTTTTCTCGTTATGTTGTTTGAGAAAATTACTACTCATCCATTCAAAAACACATTGGGTCAATGAACCAAGAGAGTGACAACTCTAAGGCCGGGGGATATACTTAACGCTATACGACGCGTGGGTTTAAGGATGCTGCTGCAAAGGTCCACAATAACATAAAAAGGTGGCAACAGTGACACTGAGGATGGTATGTGAGACCCTTAAATGTATTGCGTTATAATGATGGGGACTATGCGATGCTTGCATTGCCTATGCAAAAAATGGACGAGGAAAAGCTCCATGAATACATTCACATGTCAGCATTTAAGTTTCATGATTTGCTTCACCAAATTTAACCATTCATCAAACATTGAAGCACATAGACTTATCCTGTTGGAGCTACATTGCGGCTTGCTGTCACATGTTGATAGTAAACAATGATTCGGATGTCACGTACCAAAACCTGAACACACACGCCTCCTATATTTTTGCTGGTACTGCAACTCGCACACATGCTGTGTTAATTTCTGACGATGTACTCAGAAGACGCGTCAAAAGAATTCCGGGAACACGTAGCAGCCATGATGCATGTGTGTAAGTGTTCTGAGCGTCAAGTATAAACCGGCCCTAAGTTGACACGGTGTGGGTGTGTGCATGTTATGTGCATAGCTGTGGACTAATGCCCTAGTGCAGCACCCTACATAGGCTGTAATATCCCAAAACCATGCATTACTGGAAATAATAATAATATGAGATAAGGCAATAGAATTAAGCAGTAAGATATGGAAAGGGGATTGTAGCAGCTGTTGCCACCCAGAGTATTAGCTTATTATGTGCATTGTATATTGGTAGACCAGTCCACAATTATTGTACAGCTTGGTCAGAAAAATGGATTTGATATTGGTTGTAGATTTCATAAAAAATGTGGCCAGCTAAAAATTCATTAGAATGGCTTAAAAAAAATTGTGGCCACCTGGACAGAAGTTTCTGTCTTCATGTAAACTGCTTTGCCACCAATGAAATGAAGTTGCTTCAGAAGACACACTTCTAGGCAGATGGCCGTTTCCAATAGTAAAAGAGACTGCAATTTCTTCTACTGTGTCGTTGAACAGGTCCTTATCAGTAGTACTATTTTGTAGCAGTTAAAGTGCCACTGCATCATAGAGACTTAGTCATGCATTTTCTTTTTTTATTTTAATCTTATTGATTTTATTGTAATCATTCCATAAATTTTCTAGATATTAAAAACTGCATATGTTTGCGAGGGTTGAAAAAGGTGGTTCTCATGCAGAGGCGCCACAGATAAAAGATTTTCCATCTTAAAATTCTTTCTACATTGGTTCCATATTCTGAGTGAGTGAAGCACAATTGGGTTATTAGTATATTGGCGATAACTTGCATTTATTGGGGCACAAAGCAGGGAATATAAAGAAGTACTGCAGGATTTTAGTTCTATTGCTGACCAAGCCTGTGTATGTTCATCTATTTGTGTCCAGGTTTTTATAGCCTGTATGTTTGCTACCCAGTAATAAAACTGAAAGTTGGGTAGAGCCATGCCATTTTCTACCTCTGGTCTTTGTAGGGTCGTTCTTTAGATATGTGGTTGTTTTGAGTTCCAAATAAATGAGGTTATTGTTGAATCTAATTGCTTAAAAAATATTTACTGATGTAAATTGGAATGTTTTGAAATAAAAAGAGAAGCTTAAGAAGGATATTCATCTTAACAACGTTAATTCTTCCAGCAGAGTGAGATAAAGGGTTGACCATCTATTCAAGTCTTGCTTAATTTTTTCCATACAGACGGTGAAATTTTGTTGATAAAGAGCTTTATGTTTACTTGTGATAATTACCACTACGTATTTAAACTGATCTGCAATGATAAAAGGTAGGGTGTCCATTCTATTATTATGGGTTTGAGAATTCACTGGAAAGAGTACACTTTTATTCAAATTAATTCTGGGACCAGAGATCTTTTGAAATTCTGTAAGTGCTGTTAAGACTGCAGGCACGGTATTTTGTAGTCTGATATATACAAAACCATATCATCTGCATATAGATAAATTTTCTGTTCAAGTCCTTCTCTGATAATCCCCTTTATTTGATAAGCATTTCAACAGTGAACTGCCAGTGGTTCAATGGTGCTTGCAAATAACAGTGGTGACAAGGGGCATCCTTGTCTGGTACCACATTCTAGTTTAAAGTAGTCTGAACAAATGTTGTTAATACAAACGGAAGCTTCTGGATTGGTTACAGTGGTTTGATCCATGCACAAATATTCGGGCCAAACCCAAATTTCTCTAATGTAGTAAAAAGGTAGTTCCATTCAAATCATGTCGAATGCTTTTTTCTGCATCCAATGATAATAATATCCCTGGGGTGTCTGACTTTGCTAGTGAATATATTGCATTAAACAGGCGTCGAAGACTGGAAGCTAAGTGTCGGCCTTTAATAAATCAAGTTTGATCTTATGATATTACCAAAGGCAGCACTTTCTCCATCCTTCTAAGACTTTGGAGAGTATCTTAACATCATTATTCAGAAGTGAAACTGGTCTGTATGATACACATTGTAAAAAGTCCTTATTTTGTTTAAGAAAGACGGTGATTAATGTTTGGCGAAAAGTTTGAGGTAGAATTTGAATGTCTCTAACTTCTGTAAATGTTGCTAATAAGAGGGGAGCTAGCTGAGTGGAAAATTTCTTATAAAA
This sequence comes from Polypterus senegalus, assembly GCF_016835505.1. NCBI lineage: Eukaryota > Metazoa > Chordata > Cladistia > Polypteriformes > Polypteridae > Polypterus > Polypterus senegalus. The sequence continues at coordinate 151,421,024 of NC_053155.1, forward strand.
TTCGACAGGGTAGCCATCAGGGCCTGCTGCTTTCCCACTGTGAAGTGAAGTTTTTAACTGACTACAACTTATCAGACCCCTGGAGATTTATACACCCAAACTCAAGAACATATTCCTTCTACTCACCAGTGCATCATTGCTACTCAAGAATTGATTATTTCTTTATAGAAAATAATTTCTTGCCTACGATAAAATCTTGTAAGTACGACGCTATTGTTATTTCCGACCATGCCCCTTTGATCTTGGAGCTAAAATCATTAGGCCCCACACACTCATCTCACAGATGCCATCTTAACCCACTTCTATTAGCAGATGAGAACTGTACAGAATTTATATCCAAACAAATCAGTTTCTTCCTAGAGACAAATATATCCTCAGAGGTCTCTGCAGGAATACTCTGGGAAACTCTAAAGGCCTTCTTAAGTGGACAGATTATTTCATATCTTTCCCATAGAAATAAATTAGAAACCAATAAGGTATCAGAGGTAACCAGCGAAATTACTAGAATAGATGAAGAGCATGCCAGGTGTCCAAGTGAGGCTCTTCATTGGAAAAGGCAGGCTCTGCATTCAGAGCTCAACCTCTTAACAACCAAAGAAACTGAACAACTCATTTTTAAATCAAGACATCATTACTATGAACACGGAGAGAAAGTTAATAAGCTCTTAGCTCAACAATTCCACAAGCAAGAAGTTCGCAATGCAATCCCAGCAATCACCAACACGGAGATAAAATCATTGACCATAAAAATATAACGCACACATTCAGAGACTACTATAAATCCTTATATTCTACTGCGTTTAAAGAAGACAACACACAATCTAATGCATTTCTAGATACATTACAGATACCACAAATAGATACTTTTAGTGCAGAGGAACTGGATAAACCTTTGGCACTGTCAGAATTACTAGATGCTATAAAGTCACTTCAAAGTAGTCACGTACTTTCATTTGAGGCAGAGGTAGAACACAGGTAACTGAAGTGACATCACTGGGTGGCATGGTGGTGCAGTGGTAGCTCTGCTGCCTCACAGTAAGGAGACCTGGGTTTGCTCCCCAGGTCCTCCCTGCATGGAGTTTGCATTTTCTCCCCATGTCTGCGTGGGTTTCCTCCGGGTGTTCCAGTTTCCTTTAAGCGCCTTGAGCATGGGAAAGCTGCTATATAAATAAAATGTATTATTATTATTATTAAGTGGAACATAGATGGATTGTTTGCATGCAGTGGTCTTTGGTGGCCATTATGCTGTGTGACGATGCGAGTTTGGCTCCACGCTCCTATCGCTGTTCAGGAGCCCTTGAACCCAACACCGTCGATAATGTCACCGAGATGAGCTAGACAGTAGAGGCAACAACAACTGAGCAAGGGGATGGTACAAATGTGCAAAAGTGCTTTTATTAAAAAGACAATCAAAAACAGTGTTCAAATAAAGAGCAGTGCTTTCAAAACTGTTCAAATAAATAATCCAATAAAAGAAAACATGGAGGTTAAAAAAAATACACAAAAAACAATCCCTTTAAAAAGAGGTTAAAACGTTCTTTAGGAAGCAGACTTTAAAACCAACAACAAGCCCGGTGCTTTATTTTAACTGGTGACTCCCCTGCTTCTCCCTGTCCAGGCTTCGCAACAGGGGAGCCACTCTACCCGCAGCTGACCTTCTTTCCACAACTGATCTGGTGGCGTCCCGATCCCTGGCTTCGGTTCCGCTCCCTCCAGACCGAGACTTGGCTTCCCTGATGACCACGGGCCTCATGTATAACACTGTGCGTAGAATTCACACTATAACATGGCATAAGCACAAAAGCCAAAATGTGCTTACGCACAGAAAAATCCAGATGCATGAATCTGTGCGTACTCCAACTTCCATGTTCTTCCACTACATAAATCCCTGGCAGCGTGAAAAATAAAGCTCGTGCACGCGCTTTATGTAACGCCCCAACTCCTCCCAGAATTACGCCTCTTTGAATATGCAAATCAATATAAATCACCCTTAAGCTCAGCCTTCTGTGAAAAGACAATGGCAAAAACACGGGGAAAAATATAAGAATTTCAGCGAATACCAAATGGAGGCAAAGGAAAAACATACTATTTGTTTAATTAAACCATGGTATAATCAACAAAAGGAAGCTGATCGAGTGACATAGCATGTTGGAGAAACTTGAAAGCTCACGTTCACAAAGTCGCAAAGTATATAAATAAAAAAGAAGTCACATATCAAAGTCGCCGTGAAAAGGCAAGTTGCAGCCCACTGTCTGAGTGTCAGCTTATTAGGGTACAGAGAAAAAAAAAAGGCACACATTGGTAAAAAAAGCACGAAATGTCAACTTCAATCTCGAAATTTCCACTTTAATCACGTAGTTTATTTTGTCATTAAAATAGAACATTATAAACTTCATCTTAAAATCATTTAATTAACCAGTTTCTCAAATCACATCGTAATTAAAGTATAGCACGTTAAATGCTTTGTTTTGTATGTGATCTTCTATGTGCTGTATGTGTGTGAATCACTACGTGCTTCTTAAACCGGCTCTCTTCCTCCGACAGGACACAGAATCCATTACATTCGTGATATTACAGCTCTCTGAATAAATAAAATACTGAGATGTATACGTGATATCATTTTCATGATGATAGTTAAAGCACGTTATTAAACATGGGTTTCACGCTGCAGTGATTGTGTGCGACCTTCAATGAAATTATTTATTGCAGCAGTACTCATGGGCGGCTCTATGTCCAATAGAGAAAGTCCAATATCAATATGTTATCTTATGCATGGTGGATCGCCACACAATCAGCTCTGTAATAGACGTTAAGCCATCTGTAAGCTTAGAGCGCTGATTCTTCAAAACGTTTAAGGAACATTGAAATATCTTCGTAGTACATGTTTAATTATTCTATCCTTCACGCCAGTCCCAGTGAAGAATATAGATTATTTAAATTAAGTTAAAGTTTTATCTGTATAATAACAACATTTTGCTGCATTTCATCTTAAAAATGATATCGTCATCATATGTAAATACGCGCTTTATAAAGTGGCGCAGGTTGTGTAATATTATAACTGTTGTGCAAGTATACAGTAAGGTAATTGTACTTATAAGTACAAACAGTTCTACAAGGAGCACTTGATTGAGTGCGTTTAAAGTTCTTGGGATGAAACCGTTTCTGAAACGCAAGTTCCGTACAGGAAAGGCTTTGAAACGTTTTGCCGTGGCTGAGACAGTGTGTTCTTGAAGCTGTATAGTGATAATTCTCTTTCCGATCAGCTGCTGCTGTGATTCACACTCAGATACAGTGATATAAATACTCCGAGTGGTGCAGTGAGAATAATATGGAAAAAGATGATCCGCTGTGACAACTCCTAACGGGAGCAGCTGAAAGAAGAAGAAGAAGAAGAAGAAATAAAGCAGTTATGGTATTTAGAAAACTATGGCTATTCCCTGGACCATTATATTGTTACAAGTTAATTACAATCAGATGCATTACAGTAATAAACAATATGCGGTTAGTTTCAGTGTATTTATAAAGCAGCGTCAGGAAAATAAGGAGTAACCACATAGGAACAGTAGCACTGCTTTGACGCTGGGTGCCGCCAGTCTGCAAAACCGAGCGAAGAACTTGCGTACGACAAGGTATGAGGTACCGTGGAAAGTGCATGGCTTTATGTCAAGTATAGGTTTTATACATCGCGATTTGAACGTGGAAAAGTTCTTACGCAACATTTCTGTGCATATGCACTGTTTATACATGAGGCCCCAGGACGCTCACGCCAGGGAGTTTACCGCCCAAGCCTCCCGACTCCCGCAGCCTTCTCAGCCTTACGCGGCCAGTCATCCTTCTTCCCGTCACTTCTGCTCTTCAAAACATGCTCAGCGGAAGCAACTACTAACTACAGCCCACGGGTGTCGGCCAAACACCCCGCTAGGGCTCACTGTCCAGCTGCCTGCGAGCCTAACTCTCGCTCGCCCACTCACTTGCTCGTTCTCCTGCACCGACTTGTGCATACACTTCCTGCAACCTCCGTCCTTTTTTTTTCTTTCGTTTTTCTGATCTGTTTTTTTCTCTTCCAACCGACTCGTGCTTCTTTTATACAGCAAGGGGCCATAGCAGCTGCAGCACATTAGCCACGGGAACAATCACGGATGTGGGCAGTCCCTCACCTGTGAACTAGGTGAGAAACTCCCACACCGCAGATCGCCCCGCGGCTTGCTACGACTACTACGCCCCCTCACGAAGCCGCGAGCACGGTGATTATTTATTTAAAAACTGGCCCTTGCTGAGAGCGCTGTGGACCCGCTATACCACATGTTCTCCAGGCATTGCTATCTTTGCGTGGCAGCATCACTTGACCAGGAGCCTGCTCTGATCCCTCCAACTCTAAAGCAACATTGCTAATAACACTGAGCAGCCCCCACCATTAAAAAGTTTTCAATTGTAATTGAAAATGTGGAGAGATATATAAAAAGAGAAACTAATAAGAAAATGAAAAGATGGGGAAGGGTTTGGGGTGGACAGAAACAGTAGTTTGATCCATGAAAGGTGAGCTTTATTCTCAAGTGAGGGATGGGGAGCACCTGGTGTAAGGTATAACTCTAGTAAATTCTTTTAGAATATCAGCTACAGGTCAGTTTAAAGCTTTAAATTCACAATCTTCCTTCAGTATCTTGCAGACCGCTAGCAGGATATTCTGTGGCACTAATTCACTTCCAAGTGTCATAGGTGAAGGCCATTTTTGCAGTGACCAAGTTTATAAGGAAGTTAAAACATACAGTTAGGTCCATAAATATTTGGATAGAGACAACTTTTTTCTAATTTTGGTTCTGTACATTACCACAATTAATTTTAAATGAAACAACTTAGATGCAGTTATAGTGGAGACTTTCAGCTTTATTTCAGTGGGGTGAACAAAACAATAGCATTAAAATGTGAGGCAACTAAAGCATTTTTTAACACAATCCCTTTACTTCTGGGCCTCAAAAGTAATTGGACAAATTAAATAACTGGAAATAAAATGTTCATTTCTAATACTTGGTTGAAAACCCTTTGCTGGCAATGACAGCCTGAAGTCTTGAACTCATGGACATCACCAGATGCTGGGTTTCCTCCTTTTTAATGCTCTGCATGGCCTTTACTGCAGCGGCTTTCAGTGGCTGTTTGTTTGTGGGCCTTTCTGTCTGAAGTTTAGTCTTCAACAAGTGAAATGCATGCTCAATTGGGTTAAGATCAGGTGACTGACTTGGCCATTCAAGAATTTTTCACTTCTTTGCTTTAATAAACTCCTGGGTTGCTTTGGCTGTATGTTTTGGGTCATTGTCCATCTGTATCATGAAACGCCCAATCAATTTGACTGCATTTAGCTGGATTTGAGCAGACAGTATGTCTCTGAACACCTCAGAATTCATTCGGCTGCTTCTGTCCTGTGTCACATCATCAATAAACACTAGTGTCCCAGTGCCACTGGCAGCCATGCACGCCCAAGCCATCACACTGCCTCCACCATGTTTTACAGATGATGGTATGCTTTGGATAATGAGCTGTTCCACGCCTTCTCTATACTTTTTTCTTGCCATCATTCTGGTAGAGGTTGATCTTGGTTTCATCTGGCCAAAGAATGTTTTTCCAGAACTGTGCTGGCTTTTTTAGATGTTCTTTAGCAAAGTCCAATCTAGCCTTTCTATTCTTGAGGCTTATGAGTGGCTTGCACCTTGCAGTGCACCCTCTGTATTTACTTTCATGCAGTCTTCTCTTTATGGTAGACTTGGATATCGATACGAATACCCCCTGGAGAGTGTTGTTCACTTGGTTGGCTGTTGTGAAGGGGTTTCTCTTCACCATGGAAATGATTCTGCGATCATCCACCACTGTTGTCTTCTGTGGACATCCAGGTCTTTGTGCGTTGAGTTCACCAGTGCTTGCTTTCTTTCTCAGGAGGTACCAAACTGTAGATTTTGCCACTCGTATATTGTAGCAATTTCTCTGATTTTTTTTTTCTGTTTTCGCAGCTTAAGGATGGCTTCTTTCACCTGCATGGAGAGCTCCTTTGACTGCATGTTGTCTGTTCACAGCAAAATATTCTACATGCAAGCACCACACCTCAAATCAACTCCAGGCCTTTTATCTGCTTAATTGACAATGACATAATGACAGACTTACCCACATCTGCCCATGAAATAGCCTTTGAGTCAATTGTCCAATTACTTTTGAGCCCCTGAAATGAAGAGATTGTGTTAAAAAAATGCTTTAGTTGCCTAACATTTTTATGCAATCTTTTTGTTCAACCCATTGAATTAAAGCTGAAAGTCTGCACTTCAACTGCATCCGAGTTGTTTCATTTAAAATTCATTGTGGCAATGTACAGAACCAAAATCAGAAAAAAGTTGTCTGTCCAAATATTTATGGACCTAACTACAGTATACATCAATTAATTTGCTATGTAAGGGATACCCACAGTTGGCTGCTGCCTTGCTTCTGCTGCTGCTTCAATGGTCTATGGGGCCCTGAAAACCTTCTTTAGATTAATCGATTTGAGAAAGATATTTTCTTTTGAAGGATCAATAAAACATGATCACCTTGCAATGGTGTCAGAGGCTCCTGCAACATCTTCAGATGGCCGAGCAACCTAGTTTTCTCAGAATCTTATTTCATTGCTTTTAAAAATAGAAACTGGATTAGTTCACAGCAGAATGATTTTTGCCATATTTTTAAGGTTTATTTCAGTGTAGATTAAGGTTATGCCTTATTTTAAATCCAATATTTGGCTTTACTCAAAATACGGTACTTAACTAGGGGAAATAGCCCAATCACACTTAATCTATGCCTGCTACAATTTGCTCATGTTTTTCTGCAGTTTTGATTGTGCATCTTGGTAGTATTCTGTAGTAACTGCCTTTCAAGAACTACTGGTTTTACTGTTTTAAAGTCACTGTGATCTCATTCTTAAAGAGATAGCAAAAGAATTCTGCACTTTCAAAAATACATTTAAATACATGCTTAAGTAACTATTAACTCTACTAATGTTTAACCTTCACAAAATTTCCAGAAAAAAAGAGATTAGAAAAGTTTGGCACAAATTGAACACATGGTATTCTCAGACTTGTAACTTATTTTCCTGGAAGCAGTGTTAGCCATTGAATAAAAAATGTTTGAAATATTGAAATGAAAAGTTCTATTATTCAAGTTTTCTATTTTGGAGGCCTACAGCATATCATGGCAGCTCCAAGCACAAGGCCAAAACCAAACCTGGATGCGTCCATCAGAGGGCACACTCGTATACAGAGTTATTGGGCATAGGTTAAAGCAGAGTAACCAAGCTGGGATTGTGAAGCTACAAAATATTACACAAATATAAATATATGTTCAATAAACATGTACATATAGTGCAGATAAGTAAAATGGTTCATAAAGTGGCGGAGGTTGTGCAATTATACAGTTGTTCTGCAAGTTTACAGTGAGTTCATTGTAATTCCAAGTACAAACAGATCTACTGGGAGCACTTGATGGTCTGATTGAATGTTTTTATGCTGTAGCTCCCATGATGAAACTGTTTCTGAGTCTCAAGGTCCAAGCAGGAAAGGCTCTGAAGCATTTGCCAGATGGGAGAAGTTTAAATAGACTGTGGCATGGGTGAGTGGAATCCATACAGATGCTGGTGGCTTTCCTGAGGCGGCGTGTGCTATTAATGTCCTCCAGGGTTGAAAGCTGTATCCTAATAATCCTCTACGCTCTCTGCCCAACCTACTGTAGAGTTTTCTGATCAGCTGTTGTACAGCTGTGATATCACACATAGATACTATGTGTTAAAATACTCTCATTGTTGCACTATGAGTAACAACTCTAAAGCAGCTATAGTATTTGGAATAGTTTGGCCATTTTGAGCACTATTATATTCTTACAGAATGATTACAATCAAGTGCTTTAAATTTGTAAATGATATGAAGTTATTTTCATGTATTTGATAAATGCTGCGTCATTGATGCAAATCTAAAAAAGAAAAGGGAAACGACACAGAAACAGTAGCACTGCTTTGACACTGTGTGCCACCCGTTTGCAAAACCGAGCAAAGACGTGCATAGGTATGGTGTGACGCTGCCGTTAAATTGTTGGTGCAATTACATCGTTTAGTTTTCATACATCTTGAAATAAGGGTGGAAATAGGAATACGCAGCATTTTTGTGTGTATGCAAAGTTTATAAATGAAGCCCCAGGCCTGTTAAGAAAATAGATTTAAAAGGGATGCAGATATCTAGCTGTGTCTTCCCCCAATTTCATTCCAAATTAAACTTCAGCTTGTACCAGGATCTGCCTGGACTTCATCTGATGACAATTGTGTAAATCAGAGTTGAACTGACATCTCTCCAGAGGTCCCTCAGCTGACCTCCTGAGCCAGAAGGCACGAAATGGACTCAAGCAAAAACAAAGACCTGTAATTCAAGGGATGACTACTAGGATGAACAGAAGAACCCACCTATTAAAAAGACACTGGTTTTGTAACTGGCAATGACTTTAATCCAATCAGGAGAAGGTTCAGCTTTACTCAAAAACTACATGCACCCTATATCTCAAAGTAAGTGAGAGGAGAAGGAATACAAGGCGTGAATGGCCAGTTAAGAGAAGTTCAGGGATTCTCTCAGAGAGGGGGAACTCTCCAAAATGACTGAAAACATCTGAATCCTGATCTCTGAACCTAAAAGCACCCTTGGATTGCCAAATTTGACAAACTCTTATCTTTGTGGACCAAATGCTGAGACCCAGTTTGTCAAGGTAAAGCTGTGTGACAGTAGTCTGATAAGGCTGACAAACGAGGACTTCAAGAAGGGAACTTCAGCATCTAAACTTTTGGGCTAGAATGACTAATGCCTTTTCCCTATTAAGTGACAAAAGCCAGCAAATGGCAAGGTGAGGGAGCAGGAGCACCACGCTGACAAGGATCATGCAGCAAAGAGAAAGAGTGCACTCCAACACATGAAGAATCTTCAACTTGAACCTGGAGCACCAACAAAGCAAGAACAGACATCATCCATAAAGAACTGATACTATTAATATATTTAACTGTGCCAAAATAAAATAGAATAGCTAGCCTATATGTTATATATTTGTCTGTCTCATCCATCCATCCATCATCCAACCTGCTGAATCCGAACACAGGGTCACGGGGGTCTGCTGGAGCCAATCCCAGCCAACACAGGGCACAAGGCAGGATCCAATCCCGAGCAGGGTGCCAACCCACCGCAGGACACATACAAACACACCCACGCACCAAGCACACACTAGGGCCAATCTAGAATCGCCAATGCACCTAACCTGCAGGTCTTTGGACTGTGAGAGGAAACCGGAGCGCCCGGAGGAAACCCACGCAGACACGGGGAGAACATGCAAACTCCACGCAGGGAGGACCCGGGAAGCGAACCTGGGTCTCCTAACTGCGAGGCAGCAACACTACCACTGCGTCACCGTGCCGCCATATATGTGTGTGTGTGTGTGTAGTTATCATATTTCTAGAGTCCTTGTTTTTATCAATGAATTGCATTATTCTGTTTCTTAAAACAAGTTGAGACTTCCTCCTACAACAGAGAAGGGTAAGGTAAATAAAGTAGGAGCTTTGACAAATTATTGGATTAATTGCTAATAACCAATAATTGATAATTGCTGAAGGCAAAACTGATAGTTAAACATTTATTTTTCAAATCCTAAATTATTATACTGTCCTCCTGGGTGGGTGGATTAGTGATTATCAATCAATCAAAAAGTCTACACTAGCATCTGACCTGGTAGCCTTTATTACCTGGTGCATGTCATGACGTGACTACTGTTGCAATAAATAGTACAGGCCATATGAAACACTGAGGGTTCAGCCAGTTACCTTACCAACAAACCACCCACAAACAGCACAATCACTTGCTGACCTGGGCCATTGAGCTATGTTTGTTAGTCTCATCTTGACATCACAGATGACTTGTGCCCTTATTGCAATACGAGTGCAGTAAAGTGCTCAGATTACATTACGAGAAGTGGACACTGCTGCAAACTGCCTTTTTATGTTGGTAAAAGCATGTTGTGTTTTATGTACATACATGTACGCCATACAAAAACTGGATGTAGTGCTTTGCTCGTTGGTTATGCCTTCCAGTACAGCAGCATGATGGAGCTGAAGCTTGGCCGAGATATTTTTGACGTGTTGGCCAGTTCCCAGAGAGCTGACAACAGGTAGCTGATATAAACTGATGAAAAACAAAAAAACTTCTTTAGTGGAAATACACAGCATTGGTCCCTGTTAAAAGGCAACTAAAATATAGTCTGTACATCATATTCACTGTTTGAGGTGTAACAGGTTTGTCGTATCAATGAACACAGCAATAATGGCTCAGTTATGTATATTATGTGTGCAAATTGTCATTTAGTTTGGCTTGGCTGCATTTCCCCGCTTGATCAAAGGCGTTGTTTCTCAGTTTCTCCAAATGTTGTGTATGCATGGGTTAGTGGTAACAAACATATGCACATTCCCTTGTCAAGTTCTCTTTTATAACTCCCGATGTTTGCATAGAAAGTTGTGTATACATATTTTGATCCTCTTTTTGTGTGTTCACAAGTTTAATAAATGAGGCCCCAGGGCTGCAGTCCTACTTTAAAACATTCACTGACTTGGCCAGGGGATATGGACAGCAGCAAGGACACATGCCTAGAAATGAAAAACCACACACATTTAGGTCTATAAATCAAATGCTACCATACCAATTTCTACCAACAGAGACCTTTGGGAATATGCTGGATTCTACTTTTTGTGTTCCTATTGCTTCTCTTAATAGTGATAACCTCAATCCATAGAATAAGCTTTTTAAACAAATTGATCAGTTTCAGGGAGTTATAATGTCACCAGATCCTGTAAGCTATAATAGTAAACTGTAAAATTAAAACTTTCCTGGGTTATTACAAGGCTAAAAAATGTTACATTTTCTAACTTGGATTGTACCAGTACATGAAATGGGCTTCACTGGACAAGCTTTTTTAATGAATAGGTCGGGGGCATCCTGCTGAATGTTAACTATGAACCATGCACACTCAATGAACAATTAAATTTCTTTATAATCTACTTGCTTCTTAAATTGATGCATGCACAGAAAATGAATAAAAAATTTATTCTATTAATATTTAGATAATACTACATCTTGAAACATCAGTGCACCCTTGAAGTGGAAGATTGAAACAAACATTTTAACATGATGTTCTTGAGCGCCCTACACCACTGGTTTTGCGATTTAAGCATCTGTTTGTCCACTGCTCTTTAGAAGGGGGGGTCGGTTTTTTCTCACTTTTGCTTCGTGTGATAATGACATCCCTTGAAAAATGTGTAGTCTTGCCCTTCAGGATTCTTCCGAAAAATCTAAAGACTGATTGAATGCATCTCCAGGGAGCATATTCACGGCTTTCTGTCCCTGCAGACACTTGTGGGCAATCCACTTTCATGAAAGTTGTGTAACGGTCAATAGGTTTGGAACTGAGAACCCATTTTCGACAGTGTTTCTGGATCCATTTCTGTACTTCTTTATCTTTAATTTGGTGCCACATGTTATGAACAGAGTCAATCAAAGCTACAGCATAAACCCTTTTCTGCACCTGCTCACTGCGTTGGGATAGAAGGTCCATGAAAACCAACCCTCCATACCCGTGAGCAACAACAGCGATTTGATTTGCTGAGGAATTTGCAATAAAGTGGTCCCAGATGTATCGCACATGTTCCTCTGGGGTTGTGCTGCCTCTTTTGGCAAGTGGGACAAATCTTTTGTCTTTCATACATTTATTAATAAACTCTCCTTTCTCAGACATTATGTATTCAGTGGTGGCATCACACTCACCAAATAATTCTAAAAAATTATCATTTGGGTTCATTACAATGACACCTGAAGATTCACCCAGTGCCTTTTTGATATATGGGATTTGGCTTCCTTTTTCCATACCCTCAGAGGCAATCACCTTTATGCTCCACTGACCTGCACGAACGGCTCCTCGGTCTTGAATCAAAATTATAAGTCCCTTTGGGTTATCCAAAGCCCCAGGGCTCATAAAAAACAGACTCTTGGCCTCTTGCTCGCTGGCTTGTATGGGAATGTAGACTCGTTGCAGATTGCATTTCTCCTCAAGAACCCTGTATACGTGTTGGGTAATTAAATGCCCCAAAGCCTGGTATCGAAGGTGGTTGCTCTCATAGTCATCTTTATAGTAGCTGAACACAAAAGCTTCACAAGTTTCTTTCTGCCTCAGCTCCCCTTCTTCAGTAAAGCAGTACTTCTCAAGGTCTTCCATATTAGGCCTACAAAAAAACAATTTTGAAAGTACTGTAAGTGATTTTGAATAACTTTAGTCTTTTTGGAAGAATTAACTTTAACCATTTTGGTTAGATTTTCAGTTTAGCACAATGCATACTTTGCAATTAACAGTTTGGGAAAGATGCAAATGTGCTTGCCTGTTTGGAAATAATGCCAGCTGGGCATTTGAAAAAAACAGACTGGAAAGTATTTTTTTTGCTCAGCTGAAGAAATTATCTTCACCATTTGCCAAAATCTGTTCACTTGGCCTTTTGAATTTCTGTGCAGACTTTGCCAAACCAGGAGATGCCTGGAAGAAACATTCATTATAAACCTTGTAACTACAAGCTAATTCTTATCTGTTCTAAGGAGCACACATATAATCATGCTTTGACCCAATACCTGGAAATGAACTCCAATCCCCTCAAGAAAAACTTCTTTACTCTGTCAAAATTAGGTTTGCCTCTCTTAACCTCTTGGTGGCTAGTCATTTGGGGCTACATAAGTGTCCATACTCTGTAATTACTCAAATTCCTCTTTCAGACACTGGCTCTCTGCTAGTGCAAAAAAAGAACACTTACTTCAACAAGGCAACTTCACACCTAAATTCTTATACAAGAGAAATATAGCAGGGAGAGTAATGATTTTTGCTAAGACATTCAAGGAACATGACAATGAGCATACTGTCAAAAGAAAGTTAAGGAACACCATACCTAATGAGCACATGCAACGGGCCATTTGGCAAAGACAAATGAATGCACTCCATCACTAAAAAAGTTCACTTGAAACTCGATCATAGACTATATAGCATCTATTATTCCTTTAAGACCTTCTAGTTTTATATTGCATTATCTGTGCCACAGTAAATTAGAACTCTACATAGCTATTAAACTGCCCACTAAAATATATTATTTTTTGTGTAACTGGTATTGTGCAGCAAGTTCAGGAATAGCTGTGAAAAGTAAGCTACTATTTACAAGCTTATAATTAAATAACAATCAAGAAAACATCATGCATTAGGGCATAAAGAACTCCAAGTCCTATATTGCCCTGTGGGAATACGTGTCTCGGGGGAGGCAGTGCCCTAAAGAAGCTGCCTTCCCCCAGCCTTCCATGTCTAGGGCATTATGGCCGGGTTGAACTACTGGCTCTCTCTTACAGGTTATAAAACTATTTCAAAGCGCACAATGCACTTGTAGACAGGACTGGCAAACTCCCAAAAACTGTAAAATATCTGTCCATGAAGAAAGAGCTGGTCCTCTGCTTCATCACATTAATTCTCCTATGTCTAAGTTTATTTCATTGGAAAGTGTCTTCAGTACCACAGCGCATGTTTTATCATTGATTCAGTATAGTTAAGGACACAGATATAAATTAAGAGGGTGTGCATTCAAGGCAGAATCCATGAAGCCTGTCTGCACAGAAATTAGTGTAAGAATATGGAATAAACCGCCCACAACTTTTAAAAAGGGTCAAGATAGGCTACTGAGACAACTCAGCTATTAGCAAACTGAATGAGCCTGATGGAGTGAATGGTATCCAGTTGTTTCTAAAACATCCAATTTGCCTATAATATGGATGTTATATTTTTGGTGTATACCAGTAGACCCCTGTGACCCTGTGTTAGGATATAGCGGGTTGGAAAATGACTAACTGACTGACCGACTGTAATACTTCAACATCATGATTGACATTGTGCTCTAGTGACAGCCAATGGAATATAAACTGCTAGGTTTCTGGTTCCATCTCACCAATGGCCTTCTGAGAATTCCAAAGAAGATTACTTTAAAATATCCTCCAGTTCTTGAGGCAAGTAAGCAATTAACTTTAAAATTTTAAAAGGCTCAACTTATCAGTCTAAAAAATAAAAACATAACTTTAAATGCAATACTCCAGCTGATCAAGTTCACAAACTTGCTTTGACCCATTTGCCAGAGAATACAAAAAGAATACACTGCAAAGGCAAAACCAAACATACCCTTTCTTTATAAAATATACTTGAACAGATAAAGTGTCCTCTAGAACTAGGTGTCTGTACCTGAAGATATCGCATTTAAACTGCTTTGCCGGGTTGAGTTTCTGCCACAGCTCTTCAGTATATTAAAACATAAGGTGATAATCTACAAATGAATATTTCCCTGGAAAAAGACCCTTCTGCATGCTGGGGTATGGTTTCTAGAAATACATTACAAATATAACTGTTTAATATGTATGCATTTGCAGGAAACAGAATTGCAGACCTAACTTGGTTAACAAAGTTGATGTCAGGTACAGTACCATTAAACACTACAAGCAATACAGGATATGCAATGTTTACATAGAAGCTCTACTTTTAATGTTTAGTTTCACATTAAAATTGCATTATACTGCAAGTTTCATGGAACTGCAAATCATTTCATCGAGTATTAGTAGTATCATTGTCATTGAACAGTGAAAGTCTTACTTGTATGGCAAACTAACATGCAACATATCACCACTTTGGCAAACAAGAATGTATTAAAATACATAATTCAGTTTTAGTTAAAATAATTAAATAGAACTTGTTTCTGAGTTTAATGGTATTTACTGTGAAAGGCAATATATGATGGCAACAATTGGTTTAAACAAAACAAAAAAACAAAGATAAGTGAGTTGTGCATTTATTATGTATGTCTGGAAAAAGAGGGAAAAATAAACCAGTCAGTATACTGTATTGTGTGTCACATACACTGGTCAAGCAAAATATTTTTGATCAAGCTTATCATCAGTGCCTGTCTTTTCTCGTCCCTAAACTGTATATCCCATCTGCAGACCAGACACATATGACCTAACCAACTAATTTACAAAAAAACTTATGTACCCAGCTCAATCTGCTATTAGGTTGTCACATCAAATAGTTGCAGAATAAAGCTTCTGCTTAGGGGCAAACCCGGACTCCATTTGGAGCTGGTCCCAACCCCAAATAAAACGGGGAGGGTTGGCATCAGGAAAGGCATCTGGCCATAAAAATCAAAAAAATTACCTCATAAACAATGGGAGTAGCTACAAAAGAAGAAGAAGCTTCTGTTTATTAACAAGTAATGTCAAACTCTCTGACGGTTCTTGACTAAAGAAATAAAGGGTGGAAGGAGCTAGGTGAAGATTGGTGAGCAGACTAACCAGAGAGTTTAATTTGGCCTGCTGTGATTAACTGTGGCTATGCATACGAGTGGACCTTCCGATTGTCTGGCGCTCCTGCCAGATATGGATCTTGCCTTGCATGCAGTCATGCTGTGAGGGGCTTTTTAATTGCATTAAAGTGATTTGGTAAGTGGAATAGAGGGGGTTCACACATCTGGCTTAAGTGCTTGTGGTCCTGATGCAAGCCTGAATTGGCAATTCAACTGTGCGGAAAAAAATCAGTCGCCTTTAACCAATCAGCTTTTAACTTGGCTTCTGAAATCATAAACCAGGAAGTATGTGGGGGAAAAAAAACTTAAAAATCCCGTTTGTAGGCAAAAGACAGTTCACTTCTTATTTACAAAAATATGCAAAAATCTTTATGGACTTGGATGAAAAATATCTCTTATGTCAGTTCGTAAAGCAACCAGGTTGTTACATCCATTATTAAGTAATGCTAAAGTATCTGCCACTGAGCAGCAAGTCTCTCCTTTATCATGTCAGAAGCGAACTATTTTAAGACCAATACACACCCAACTGAATAGGTGAGGCACTGAGGTAATGGGGAGTAAAATGTCACTGCCGCCTAACTAGCCAATAAGCAGTAGAACTGTGTATACTATTTGAACACCTCTTGCTTTGTTTTGTAGTGTTTGGCTGTTCTGTCATTGGTTGTTAATAACTAACTTTCCCATCTTCACACAAAGGTGTTAACCACTTAGTTTGTTCTAATAAACAGTTTTTCAGAAATTATGTGATGCACTTGTGTTGCTTTAATGTTTTATGTCTTTTCTAACAGTGCTCAGAACTATCCCCATCATTTTTTTTCATCTTTTGGGAAATGTTCTTGTAACCACCCAGGAAGCTTCTTGGCCAGCTTGGTCCCTGGTTAGTTTGAGACCCAGGCCACTAGGACTCCTTTCATTGAGAGCCTGGTGACTGATTAGGTGTAGGCTGTATCATTAGGCAGACGTCAAGATGGAAGTTTGAATACTTGCTGCTTTCTGTATTATTTTAAGTATTATTGCTGTTGGATTTGGGTTTGTTTCAAGAAATATCAAGCGACATCTGCATTGGACCACAGAACTACTACAAGTGCTCATCACAGTTTAGTTTGCTGTGAATTCAAAATTTCATTCTGTAGCATTTAGTTATTATTATTACTATTTGTCTGACACCTTTATTAAGGACAACTTACAACATTTGAGATACAATCAATTTCCTTTTGGTTTTCAAAATTAGAGAATAGGCAGGTAAAATGACTTGCTCGTGGTCACATAGTATTAGTAGCGGGATCTGAACCCACAACCTCTGCGTTTGTCCTACCTACTATGTCACACATGGAAGAAGTGTGGATTCTGTGCATTGTTGAAATAATACAGAATACTTAGGTTCCATGTAAATTACATAATACTGGTCAGGTACATAAATAACCTTTAAAAATTCCTTGGGTCAAATGTGACCCAGGTTTGGTGTTTAAAATAAGTAAAAGCAGCCTAAATTTCAACTGCTTGTGTCTGACATTTCCCTCAGTTAGATAGATAGATACATACTTTATTAATCCCAAGGGGAAATTCACATAATCCAGCAGCAGTATACTGATACAAAGAAACAATATTAAATAGTAATAAAAATGAAAAAAATAAAAATAAAATTAAATGCTAGCATTTACTCCCCCGGGTGGAATTGAAGAGTCGCATAGTGTGGGGGAGGAACGATCTCCTCAGTCTGTCAGTGGAGCAGGACAGTGACAAAAGTCTGTCACTGAAGCTACTCCTCTGCCTGGAAATGACACTGTTAAGTGGATTCTTCATGATTGACAGGAGTTTGCTTAGTGCCCGTCGCTCTGCCACAGATGTTAAACTGTCCAACTTTACTCCTACAATAGAGCCTGCCTTCTTAACAAGTTTGTCCAGGCGTGAGGCATCTTTCATCTTTATGCTGCCTCCCCAGCACACCACCGCGTAGAAGAGGGCACTCGCCACAACCGTCTGGTAGAACATCTGCAGCATCTTACTGCAGATGTTGAAGGATGCCAACCTTCTCAGAAAGTATAGTCTGCTCTGATCTTTCTTACATAGAGCATCAGTATTGGCAGTCCAGTCCAATTTGTCATACAGCTGCACTCCCAGATATTCATATGTCTGCACCCTCTGCACACAGTCACCTCTGATGATCACAGGGTCCACGAGGGGCCCAGGCCTCCTAAAATCCACCACCAGCTCCTTGGTCTTGCTGGTGTTAAGGTGTAAGTGGTTTGAGTCACACCATTTAACAAAGTCTTTGATTAACTTTCTGTACTCCTCCTCCTGTCCACACCTGATGCAGCCCACAATAGCAGTGTCATCAGCGAACTTTTGCATGTGGCAGGACTCCGAGTCATATTGGAAGTCTGATGTATATAGATTGAACAGGACCAGAGAAAGTACAGTCCCCTGCAGCGCCCCTGTATTGCTGAACACAATGTCAGACCTGCAGTTCCCAAGACGCACATACTGAGGTCTGTCTGTAAGATAGTCCACAATCCTTGCCACCAGGTGTGTTAATGAACAGTAAAAAAAAAAAAAATACACATTCCATAATTTGTACAATTTTTAAAAAGTTTTTACTTTGCCACGTCTTTCGGTCAGTTTTACTGCACCATTCATTTTAATGGATTTTCTAATGCATTTAGGGTAAGTAGTTTGCTCACAGTCCATAAACACAATCTAACTGTGTTCTTTTCAGCTCAGAAATGTACTGTAAAGGCTTTTAGTAAAGTTCCCTACCTTTACAAAAAAGAAAAAATATTTCTAAATGTCACATTTTGTTATGCAGTTGCTACACATTTTAAACACTGCAATGCCTTTTAGTCCAGTTTTTCCCCAACCAGATACCTCAAAGATGGTGGATTGTACTCTCCATTTAACATAACTTTGTTTACAACCCACAAAAAACAATTGTAAATTCCACTTGTTCTAAAACTTTGGATTTTTCATTATTACAGAATAGGTGAAGATGATCAATGAATATAAAATGGGTCTGGGGTTAAAAATCTGAAGTCTCTAGGCAACTAGAATGGGGTGTTAGAGTCAATGCTGTGCCTTACAGGTCTATTTGGGACCCGATTCTTTCTTTGAAGATGCTGAAAGGGCATTTCAATTACATTTCATTACTTTTAATTTTAAAAGATTATTGTCTATGGGGAGTTTGAAAGTATATTTTTAAAAATACTGGTTCTTTAATGGCAATTTATGGTTCTTTACTGGGTTGTGTGATTCCTCATATAACTATTGCCTAAATTCATTTCATTTTGGGAAGGTTTTTTTTTTTACATATTAATTTTGGTGAATTTGGCTTTGAAAAACTTCCTAATATGTATAAAAAACTGAAACCTTTAATGTATGGTTTACTAACTAGCAGGACACAAACACATTAAGAAAACCTGGCCTTAGCCTGTGATATTGTATGCAGCAAGAGTTCTTTTAAAATTACGACCTATTGACGTTTCATAAATACGTAAGCGTATTAGGGCCACGGAGAAGAAAAAGAATACGGACACAGTGAAAAAAAAAAAGTATTTGTTGAGAATAAAGTCGACTTTTCCACTTTATTCTCGCCGTTTATGTCGAGGTTAAAGTCGACATGTTGACTTTATTCTCATAGTTTGTCATTAAAGTAGATCATAAACTAAAGTTCATCTTAAAATCAATGTTTAATTTACTAGATTTTCTCAGACCCCTTCATAAAATAATGTAGCACATTAAATGCTTTGTGTTAAGTGTTTCTGTGCCAAGTTAATCGGTACGAACTTTTTAAACTGACTTCCTCTACACTAAGAGGAGGCACAGGCAGCGATCACCACACGAAACACATTCACATTCCTACTCTATGAACATTTAGAATTCTAAGATAAATACTTGATATAATTTTCATGATGAAATGTATTAAACATGTGGGAGCACGGTGGCATGAAGTTTGCATCGCTGCCTCACAGCAAAGGGGTCCAGGATGTTCCCGGCCTTGAGTTGCATGTTTTTCTGGTGGGTTTACTCGACATGCTTCACTTTCCTTTCAAAGTCATGTAGGATGTGTGGTTTTGTGATGCTATATTGACCCTGCTAGCGTATGTGTTGCTCGTATTCACCCTGCGATGCGCTGGCACCCCGTTCGGGATTTGCTTCGGCCTTGTGCACGACGCTTGCTGAGATGGGCGCAACCCTGAATGGATGGCATTATTAAACATGTAAACGAAGATTTTTTTTTAAAGTTCTGAACACACCGTGGTCAAAGTTTATAACTAGATTTGATTTTTTTTTTCAAAGACGTTTATTGTGTGGTGATTGGTTATGTAGAGAAAGAAAAAGGAAAGATAGGAACTGGGGGTTTCGTACATCAGATTGAGACAGCACGCATGCAATAAAGAAAGCCCACTCAGAAGAACCTCCATTAATTTCCGTGTTCGTGTCTCCGACCACCAGATCACGACCCCAGTAATTACACAATATTTAAGTTGTGCGATACCCATTCATACATCCAGTTTTCTGAAGCCTCGTCAACCTGCCATAAAAGTTCTCTACACTGAATGTAGACCTTGGGGTCGCCTGACTACGAGAGAGCAGCACTACCACCACACCACCGTGTATGTTTAATGCATTTCATCATGAAAATTATAACAAGTATTCAGTTTAAGATGCGCGTGGCGAACAACAACTGGGTTAGGGTACACTTAACACAAAGCATTTAATGTGCTACATTAACGGGGTTTGAGAAAATCTAGTGAATTAAACATTCATTTTATGATAAAGTTTAATTTACGACATTCTCCTTTAATGACAAAATAAGCTACAAAAATAATACATGTCGACTTTATTCTCGACATATACTTTGTTTTCTTCACCGTGTTCGTATTTTTTTTTTCTCCGTGGCCCTAATACGTTTCCTTACATAGGTCAATTACCGACTAGTGGTTGTTATTTACTCAATGGTGTCTGCTACAGATCTAAATTAGGGTTCTTTTTGAAACCTTCATGGGGATGGATCTTTTGGGAATGGTTCCTCGGTGGTATCGCACTTAAGAACTGCACTGGCGCTTTAATTTTAAGAGTGCATTCTGCTTATTTGCTTCGCATTTGTTCCTCACTTCACAAAAACGTTCCGATTAGGTTCACCAGCAGTTCCAAACTGGCCATCTTCATGTATGGGTATGCGAGTCCTGTGATGGACCGGCATTTTGTTCAAGGAGGCTTTCAAGGCCTGGTGCTGCCAAATGAGGATTCGCTTCACCATCGTCCACAACTGTAAACCAGATTTGAAAATATGTCATACATAAAAATACGTGCACGTAGGTTTATCATTGACTTCTAATTGAACAAATGTAGGTATATATGCTGTACGATGTGCCATTTGTCTTCGTCCGTCTGGGTTGGAACACCAGTAGTACAAGCCCGTGTGCGAATAGAGATATTAAGATTTTATACTCATTATACACGATTTTTTTGCGTTTTAACTCGTGTGGCTCGTCAAAAAGAACACTTTTCCCCACTTAGGCACGGACTAGACCTTTGCACTGTGAGCGGCTGGTAT
Organism: Polypterus senegalus; assembly: GCF_016835505.1. NCBI lineage: Eukaryota > Metazoa > Chordata > Cladistia > Polypteriformes > Polypteridae > Polypterus > Polypterus senegalus. The sequence goes on from NC_053155.1 coordinate 151,442,023, forward strand.
AACTCGCACACTTCGTAACAGCCTCGGTCCGCTAAAATTAAATTTAAAATACTAAAAACTACACGGACCAGCCTCGTTAATTTAAACCTGATTACACCCACTCTGTATAACACAGTGCATTATGTAAGTCTGAATGATATAAGAAATTCAATTCTTACCCCGAATTTATTTATTTCATGAAAAAAGAAGGGAAAATGCATTCAACAGACTTACCCGTATCTCTTAAGTCGCTCGCCAATCTGTATTGCTGAGGTGGTGATAATAAGATAACGTCTTCAATTAAGCATAATAAATCTGAAAAGAAGAAGACAAAAGCGGCACAATGTATTTTCAAAGTAAGTAAAAAAACTGTATACCTTAGAAATAAAAAAAACAATTGTTATTAACGATCTATTAACGCATTTATATAATACAAAAAACATACTAGTTAGCGACAGGTCCTACTGACTTGCAAACGTAATTAAGCCGGCTTAATATTCATTCAAGATGGTCGATCCTTTACCATTAAATACTGTATGTCAGTAGCTCTGTGGTTTCTTTACGACTGTTTTCACAAAGGTCAACTGCACTGAAAAAGAAAGACACAGATGTCTAAGCCAGTGACTGCTTATAGAAGTTCATAGCTTCTATCACGGCAGGTTTTTGTTCCATTTAATCTCCCAAGCAGTCAGTCATTTTCTCACTAATTGACCTCATGGTTTTATTAACTGTTTTCATTTTTATCTTTACAAAAGAGGAGCAGTGTGAAATTTACAGTACATTGATGAGGAACTTAAAACAGCCATTCTTTTGCTATAGTTTTAACTCCCCGTTTTTCATTGTCCTATTAATTCACCTTTTTCTGTTGAGTTTGCACAATAAGCTGTATCATAGCAATTCCAGTTAATAATAAACAACGTATACATGGGAGAAAATGACTGCAAAATGGTAGTTTTTATTTTTTTGGTAAAATTAAGCCAACCACATCCATTAAAAAATTTTTTTTCTAAACTTGTTTTTCTGGTATGGTGTCTATCAAGATGTTATATGAAGGGAATATAATTAGAAACAAAAAGTCACAAATTCATACTTACATAACCATGGGGCCTAAAGGTGAGGAGGTGCCAGCAGCTGTACCACCTGCATTTCCAAAGTGATAATCCAACTGAAGTTAAGTGTGTTTGGGCCCGGACAGCTCTTGGATGAAAGTCCATCTAGGAAAAGCTTGGGTTGTTGCTGAAAGATGTGTTAGTGAGGCCAATAGAGAGTGTTTACCCTGTGGTCTGTGTGTGGACCCCAGTGTCTTACTGGAATAATGGGACACTGTGCTGTAAAATTGGTGCCATCCTTTGGATGAGATGTAAAAAGGAGATCATGACTCTGTGTGGTCATAAAAGATTCCTAGGTTTCCCTTGGAAAAAAAACAGGGTGTTTCCTGATGCTCACAGCTTTGTCTTTAAAGCCCCCAAATCATCGCCAGTCTCTAATTGGTTAACTATCTTTATAGCTTAATAGCTAATGTGTGGTGAGCATACCGGCACAAGAATTGCTGGTGTGACATCACCATGTGAAAATGTAAATGTATCATCCAGGTGGATGCTGCACATTGGTGGTGGTTGAAGTGGCTCCCCTCTATCTATCTATTTATCTATCTAACTAACTTTTTAGCAATTTGTTCTCTTTAAATAAAAAAAATAATTGACCCAACTTGTGCTAGGGCCAGAGTTATTTGCATTACTTAAAATCTTCAATTTTGTCAACTCAAATTTTTTTACATAAGTGGAAATTAAAAAAAAACAAGTTGGACATAAAACTTAAAAAGAGTGGTGAAATTTGTTTCTGCATTTTTTTAAATTGATATGTGATACAAAAAATATATTACTTGCATGGATTAACTAAAAAAACTCATTAAATACATTAGCAAACTGTTTATTATTGTCTCTCAACAGACACTAATGAAAAACATATCTGTTAAAATTCTTGAAAAACATTAGTGTTAAGCAAACCACTAGTATTGAACAATGTTCAACAAGAGCAAATTAAATTATCTGTTTAACAGAGGCACCTGATAAGCAGTTTTAATTTCATGCTAAAACAATTTAAACACAATAAAACAAACTAAAACATTTTCCATATAATGCATGTAGTTAAACTCTAAGACAATATTTTTGTACCAGATAAGAGATTGTTTTACTCCATTCTTTCAAGATCTAAACAAATAAAACCTAAAAGATTTTAAACATCTCAAATTAAATAAAGATATTCAAAAACTTTGAATATTTACAAACTGAAAAAAACCCAAAAGTAATAAAGGTTTGCACATCATTTACCCTCAATCAACAGATTCTACTTATATAGAATTTCTAACCTTGCAAAATGAATATCAACATACAGCGCATCCGGAAAGTATTCACAGTGCATCACTTTTTCCACATTTTATGTTACAGCCTTATTCCAAAATTGATTAAATTCATTTTTTTCCTTAGAATTTTACACACAACACCCCATAATGACAACGTGAAAAAAGTTTACTTGAGATTTTTGCAAATTTATTAAAAATAAAAAAATTGAGAAAGCACATGTACATAAGTATTCACAGCCTTTGCCATGAAGCTCAAAATTGAGCTCAGGTGCATCCTGTTTCCCCTATTCATCCTTGAGATGTTTCTGCAGCTTAATTGGAGTCCACCTGTGGTAAATTCAGTTGATTGGACATGATTTGGAAAGGCACACACCTGTCTATATAAGGTCTCACAGTTGACAGTTCATGTCAGAGCACAAACCAAGCATGAAGTCAAAGGAATTGTCTTGAGGCACAAATCTGGGAGAAAGTTACAGAAAAATGTCTGCTGCCTTGAAGGTACCAATGAGCACAGTGGCCTCCATCATCTGTAAGTGGAAGAAGTTCGAAACCACCAAGACTCTGCCTAGAGCTGGCCGGCCATCTAAACTGAGCGATCGGGGGAGAAGGGCCTTAGTCAGGGAGGTGACCAAGAACCCGATGGTCACTCTGTCAGAGCTCCAGAGGTCCTCTGTGGAGAGAGAAGAACTTTCCAGAAGGACAACCATCTCTGCAGCAATCCACCAATCAGGCCTGTATGGTAGAGTGGCCAGACGTAAGTCACTCCTTAGTAAAAGGCACATGGCAGCCCGCCTGGAGTTTGCCAAAAGGCACCTGAAGGACTCTCAGACCATGAGAAACAAAATTCTCTGGTCTGATGAGACAAAGATTGAACTCTTTGGTGTGAATGCCAGGCGTCATGTTTGGAGGAAACCAGGCAGCGCTCATCACCAGGCCAATACCATCCCTACAGTGAAGCATGGTGGTGGCAGTATCATGCTGTGGGGATGTTCTTCAGTGGCAGGAACTGGGAGACTAGTCAGGATAAAGGGAAAGATGACTGGAGCAATGTACAGAGACATCCTGGAAGAAAACCTGCTCCAGAGCGCTCTTGACCTCAGACTGGGGTGACGGTTCATCTTTCAGCAGAACAACGACCCTAAGCACACAGCCAAGATATCAAAGGAGTGGCTTCAGGACAACTCTGTGAATGTCCTTGAGTGGCCCAGCCAGAGCCCAGTCTTGAATCCGATTGAACATCTCTGGAGAGATCTTAAAATGGCTGTGCACCGACGCTTCCCATCCAACCTGATGGAGCTTGAGATGTGCTGCAAAGAGGAATGGGCAAAACTGGCCAAGGATAGGTGTGCCAAGCTTGTGGCATCATATTCAGAAAGACTTGAGGCTGTAATTGCTGCCAAAGGTGCATCGACAAAGTACTGAGCAAAGGCTGTGAATACTTATGTACATGTAATTTCTCAGTTTTTTTATTTTTAATAAATTTGCAAAAACCTCAAGTAAACTTTTTTCACATTGTCATTATGGGGTGTTGTGTGTAGAATTCTGAGGAAAAAATGAATTTAATCAATTTTGGAATAAGGCTGTAACATAACAAAATGTGGAAAAAGTGATGTGCTGTGAATACTTTCCGGATGCACTGTACAACTTATTTTTTAAGGACAGGGTGCAAGCTTAACATTGCTCTCCAAGATTGAAAAAGACCTTCTGAATGGTCTCAAATGTGTACTTCCATTCTTTAGGATACTCCATATTTATAAATCAACCCAAACAATACACAAAAAGCAGTGGGATAATCTGGCAGTCCTTCAACAACAGTGTCCTCAGTCACAACTGCCATGCTGTCTAGTGTCCTAGAATCTTTTTCATCTCTGACAGTTTCAATCATCATGATTTTCACACCTTGAGTGTCCAGTTCCTTTGACTTTGTTACCTTAAAAATATATATATATATGTTGTAATATACCACTGTGAGTAGCAGTTGTTAGTTTTATGATAATGGGGATAAAAAAACTTAACCAAACAAGACTTCAATAGTGGTGTGTTCTCTCTGTGGTAATGTGGAAGACGTTTCAATACAACTGATCTGCAGTGTTCAGTTATGTCTGTAATCTGGAAAGATGAAAGATTTATGGTATTATAAAACAATAAAAAGTAGGAACAAGCTTTCTTATATTGATATCACAACATGTATTTACATTTCAATACATTTAAAAATAAATGTTAATGAATACATTTCTTAATTGCATAAATAGTTTCACATGTAAAATATTTTTTATGTCGCACTTTAGTGGCCGCTTCTGCTGGTCAGCATCACTCTTAGCGGGAGCCTTATTCTGGGAGCACAGAGGACTCGACAGGAGGCACAATGGGGTACCAGTTTACTAGAGGGTACACACAGACAGACCCCCACAATTCTCATACTCTCACATCTGGACAATTTAGTCAGACCTAAGCTGTCTTTCATTGGTTTGTGGGAGGAATCACTATTAGAAGTATACTGGGTAATCTTTCTGCTTCTAAATTATTGGAAGTTAAAACATCACTTATTAAAGACATAGAATTAGATGTTGAAGTTCTACATTCAGGATCACTGTTCAAAAAAATTCACATATGAAACCTGGTCTACCCATGGATGAAAACATAAATGGAATGTAAGGACCACATAACAGGACGGGAACATGTGAACACACTGAATATGTAATTTACATGAATAAAATACAACTATAATAATTTTTATGAACAAAATTTACATTGGCTTAAATTGCCTGAGTGTAGGTGTGTCAGTACTTGTGTGTGTTTATACTGTATATACAGTATCTGAACTGGTGCTTCATCCAGCATGCCCTCTGCCCATTTGAAAACATTTACATAAGCATTTATATTGAACACATGATATCAACATGATGTTACATACAATGTTTACTGTAAGTTATGTAAAGCAACAAGAAATATGCAACTAAATTAACAGACACAATACACATGAATGCAAGGCAGCCTCATACACATTTGTCAATAACCAGGATGCCAAAAAAAACTAAACCCTACATAAACAATAAGTAAAAATCTTGAGTGGAAACAAAGTTTAAAATCCACATGAACACTGAAAGCTTAGTCAAAATATAATTAAAAAAAAACAAAACAATTTCTTTACATGACTGGCACTAATTAAACAGAACTTGATTATCACCTGTTGATCAAGTCTTTCTAAAAGGGCCCCGATTTCATCACCTCCTTTTGTTCTGAACATGTGAATAAGCCCATTTGCATATGTTAACAAAGCAAACTGGAAGGTTTTATACAGGTCGATTCCCGTTATTCATTTGAATTCTCCATACACCTGAAAGTTACATACATAAATTGCCAATGGTATTAATATTTATAAAATCCATCCATCCATCCAGTATCCAACCCGCTGAATCCGAACACAGGGTCACAGGGGTCTGCTGGAGCCAATCCGAACCAACACAGGGCACAAGGCAGGAACTAATCCTGGGCAGGGCGCCAACCCACCGCAGTTTATAAAATCGCATATTACAAAATGAAGTCAAATTCACATATGACATTACCTGATGCTGTAAGAAGAGGCCTGGCCATTTCTCTTTTACAAGTGACACTAAAGGTTGTTCTTGAACAATTGCTTGTCGTCTCATGGAGAATGTAATGTTCATTTTTTCATTTACAAGGGTCATGTTAAAATTTTTCTTCTTAAGTTCATCTACCATGGCTCTCCTTTAACATTCCAGTACTTCTTCATTTATATCTGGTAGATGGTCAGGCAGGAAGTTTATCTCTGCATGCTTTGGTTTTTTAACACCTTTCTTTTACTTTTAGTTTACCATAACTTCAAAGCAACCAGCGCTGCACAGTTTTTGACAATAGTTGCCCATCTTGTGCTTAAGGCTCATTTTCCAAGCCTTCCACCCCTTCTCAGGTCCATGATCAGGCAAACAGGGATGCTTAGAAACAAGTTCCCTTGCAAAACTTTCAAACTCTTTGTCAGTGGGGTAAGCTTTGAAAGAATACATTAGCTCTGCTAATTTGTCTAAAGTTTCCATTTTCATATCACAGGGCACATTCAAAGTTGTTTGTTCTTTCTCATATTGTTCATTGCTTTTTCTGAGGCGCATCTCTACGTCAAATGAAAAACTTGGTATAAGAAATTTTGATGGCCACTGACTTACACAGTGACAAGAACTAGATGAGCTTGGGCTGGACTCTACTGATACCAGACTTGCTGTATCTAAAGTGTCAAAATAAACATTTGATGAGTCTTTTGTTAGATTGTGCTATTGGGTTCATCATTAGTTCCCAAAAAATTCTTATAGTGGCTTTTTCGAGTGGAAGTTCCTCCACATTATGTAGATTGCAAAGCCGATATTCAAAGTTAGGATCTTCATATTGCATTGAAAATCCTTTCTCAGTCTGTAGCATTTTCGATAGCATTTCCTTGAGGTCTTCAAGTGAAGACGAGTTGGGAATGGACACTTTTTGTATATTGTCAGGTCTGAGAATAACTTGAAGTAGCACAGTGACAAATGTTACTTAAAAACAAGACAAAAATTACATCTCCATTGTTGCACCTTGCAACTTCATACGACTGAAGATGTTCAAAGTACCATGAGCTCTGTTTTTCAACAACAAATGAAACTTCACCATTTATTATTAAAATATTCTGAATGAAGGCAAAGTCAGGTAGACCAGAACAAGAACCCAGAGATATTACCATACCTTTTGAGTAAGTAGTTCCACGGAAACGTACAGTACAGTATGTGTGACAGACACCATGTTTTGGCCTGGATACACTGTACTGATACTATCCTTAAGCTTTGGTTCAAGGAACTGGGTTTGGACCAACTTTACTTTGCCAGTGTGCAATGAAGGCTTAAAAAAATTGGGTGAGTCCAAAACATATGCCAACAGTAACTGATGTTGTCATGCCAAAGTAACTACAATGTTTTTAAAACTGCGTGAATCATGAACTACCCTCTTAAAAAAACTATGCTTAGATTCAACCCTCATGTTCCACAGATCAACCAATGGGGCCAAAACATCTTATCATATTTGGATAATGCTCTATGAAATGGTGTTTGGGTTTTAGTTTTTCATTTGAAAACACTTCTTGAAATGGCTGTCTGTGTCCTGAGAGTTTTGACTCCAAATAGCACAACGTTTCATTTGAAAATTTTTTGGAAAATGCAAGCTCCTCAATATCCTTCAGGTCCATTAAAATTTCCAAGGAAACGTTTCTCTTTTTCCGGCACTAAACTACCAATCATCAAAGATAAGAGTCTTAACAGTGTCCAGTTCTCATGCCCATTATCATCAATTGTTTTTTTTGGAACTGAAGGCTTATGAAATTTTTTATGGCCAATTAACTTTATCAGAGTGGTCATATGGAAAATTATGGATACTAGTGTTAAGGCAGTCAAGTGTGAAATAACCTTTAATCAACTTGTGTAAACAAACACTTAATTCAAAAGGCACAACACCCTGAAGAAAATCGTGAAGAAGGTCTGGTGGAAACCCAGTTACAGGGTGGAAAAAGTCAAATGCTTACTCAACACATATTCAGCTTTCATACCACTGGTAGACTCAAGACTGGGGTTTTTATGTTCATATTTGAAATCTATGCCCTGAATGTCACTCAGTGATGCTAAACAGTAATGACAGACTTTGCCTACCTTGAAGCTCTCCTGGAATCCTGTAAGACTATGTGCAGCAAGATTATTGGCAGAAACAGCAAACAAAGTCCCTCTGATGTTTCCAGAAAGTTTACTGATGTAGAAACCTTCTTGTTCAAGCATCTTTAAATCTTTGACTAATGGATCAAAAAAAGCTTCATAACTCTTTTACATCCACACTTTTGCTTAGAAGTGCTAACTGTATTGCATTGAGATTGCTTCGAAATTCTAATGGCCAGTTAAGAAGAACCCAGTATACTGCATTTAACTTGTGTTTCTTGCGTGAAGTGCCAAGTGGATTGGCAACTTCAAAATCATCAATGTACAAACAAATAGCAGTTCTAAACTCTCTGGAACCAAGAAGTTTGTTTTCTTTATAAAACTTTCCATCAAGATATGACTTATAATATCCTGGTGTCTCCACTGGAGTATTCAATGTGTTCTCCAAAACATCATTTCGACCCAGCAAAGTTGTTAAGACTTTTAGTATGGGAACATACTGTATGTTTTTTATTTGGCTGAACACAAACTCAACTGGTTCAACTACAGCAAAGTTTTTCTTAAAATAAGCCTTTCTTTTGTGACTAGTAGCAAGTGTTCCTCCTTCACAAACTTTTAAAAATGGATTGCTTTTGTGAATGGTGTCTGAAATATTTGCAAGATCAGAGTTACCAAGAGTACAGCCATTTTTCTTCAAAGTGTCCACAATAATATGTAAGGTTTGGGATTCTGAAAATTCTGAGATCTCTTTTAAATTTTCAATAATCTGTTGTATTGCATTTTGTGAAACATGCAATACAGTTTACATACACAAAAAGAAAGCAGTAAGCTTATGTTTAATTGATAAATCTAAATTTTCTCCGTCAACAACAATACGTGTTAAAAGGTTACTGCTACATGTCTCTGTGGTATTTTCACCATCAAAAGAATCCTCTATATCAGTGTTTCCCAAACTCTGTCCTGGGGACCCCCTGTGGCTGCAGGGTTTTGTTCCAACCAGATTCCTAATCAGGGACAACACCTGATAGCACTGATCTCATTTTTTTTTCCTTTATTCAACATTCAGAAAAGCACAGCATCATGATTTTTACATTGATAAGACATTTAGAAATATTTCTGCTTTTTCTATAAATTTAAATGCTTAACTCTCTTTTGTTGATTTCATTATATTTCTCTGTGCCGTTTTTCCCCTTCGTTGTATCTTATTAATGACAATTTAAAATGAGCAGAGCAGACACGCAGGCAAACAACACTGAATAATCAAAGGCTCAGACCCACTAATTAGTAAATAATGGATTAATTAAACAATTAGAACACCTTGAAAAGTAGAATGAAAATCAAGATGAAAATACTATTAAAAAGAAAAAAATACATTATTCTCATATAACTGCTTGGTACATCTTAATATATATATACTTTCTAGCAAATTTAGTTTTCTAATTTCTGTATTGTTCCCAAAACACAGAACCTGGGAAATAACAGTTCACTTAATTAGCTCAGGGGTTCGATTAAAAACAGAAGCTGGTTGGAACAAAAACCTTCAGCCACAGGGGATCCCCAGGACCGAGTTTAGGAAACACTGTTCTAGAGTATGGCAGGCTTCACCTAATTCATTCTCTACAAGCACCACAGACATTCTAAAATCCTTCAAGGAGTGTTTTTTGTGTTTTCTATTAATGTGCACATGGAATGTGGAAAGAATGTTGGTTTTAAAAGTACAATTAGAATATGGACATTTCACAGTTTCATATTTTTCCAAGTGTCTGCTCAAGTGAATAAGTAATTTCTTTGCAAATGTCTTTGAAATTACAGTTTTCACAGTTAAATATGGCACACTCCGATTTATCACTTTTAGAATGCACGTGGCTTAGGTGCGTTTTTAAAGCTCCTTTTGTATTAAATAAATCTAAACAGTCCAAGTACTCGCACTTCACTCTTCTGTTGGTTAGATGAAGCCAGTGTTTTAATCAATAGTGCTCAATCAGAATATGTTGTTTTTCATGTGAAAATTTGCAATAACGACAAGGTATTCATGGTGTGGACATTCTTTTGTTATTTAAACTCGACTTCCTTAAACTTTAAAATTGGCACATTCATTAATATTTCTGATACAACAAGACTATATGAACTATGACTATTCTGAATTTTTGGCAGAAAAATAAAGAAGTGCAAATTAAGTGAAACAAAGTAAACTATTTAGCTATGCAAACAATTCACGGCTCACGCTATTAGACTTCCTCCTTTATGGCAGGTTAATTATTCGAGAATTATTATGAAACTGACCCCTTTCCTTAACTCACACGGTCAATGTCAGAGAATACCACGTACATCAGAACTAAACAAAATCTTCACAAAATACCGCATGCAATGAAAATGGAGTCACTTTCCTGGATCTTCCGGAAGTGTAAGTCAAACAACAATTTGGACATGCGTGAATTAAACAAAAGGTTTTTACCTTGTCGTAACTTAAGGTTTTACGTTTATTTTAAGAGCAATACTTGAAATGTGTCGAATTTGATATAACATTTTGTCTCAACTTCATTTCCCACAAAAAGTTGAAGCAACTTATTTTTATAGCATTCCAGAAAGATTTTTAGATTTATTTTTTTACAGTGATACAATGTTTGAAGGGTTTTTTTACCAAGGGCTAATATTATTGGCAGGCAGTGTTTTGTAGTGGTGAAGACTTTGAAAGTCATAATCTAAGATTGTGGGTTCAAATCTTGCTACCAACAGTATGTGACTGTGCACAAGTCACTTCACCTGCCTGTGCTACAATTGGAAAATGAAATGAAATGTGAACTACTGTATCTCAAGTATTGTAAGACTTCTTGGATAAAGGTGCCAGCCAAATGATAAGTGGTAATAATATTAATAGGTCTATGGAGCACCTTACTCTTGAACATGTTACACACAATTGTCCATGAGTAAAACATTCCTGCATTAACTCAATTCCTGCTTTTCCAAGTAACTTAGATTTTGCTGATGGTCATTGCAAAGCTCACTTTCACAGGAAGGTGCATTATTTTGAAATGGAATCTGTCCCTGCACTCATGTTAATGGGCACCATATTATTAAGTTTCCATCTGACTCTTGAGTCAAAAAGTAACTCTTTATCAGTCCATCATTTCTTTTGTGTGATATGTCATTATGTTCTGTCTGGAGATCTAATTGTGATGTCACTTACATTTAAGAAGTGACATCTAGACAACTGTATAGTACCTATAGTGTCTATAGATCACTTGCTGTCAGCTTTGACTTGCAGTGTATCACAAGAGGGTGCACCTCAGATTTTCAGGAGATTACAGACTGTGCAGGCAGGTCTGGCAAGCACAAGCTGGTGAAAGTAAGCACATGGCAGACATAAAGGCAGACCAGCTGCTCCCTTAGTTATATATGAATCCCACATTTGCATCTATATTTGGTAAGTGCTTGTAGATACTTGTTTTACTTTTAGTTAACTCAACTCTTACTATTCCTTGTTGAGGTTAAAATAACACTTTAAACCTATTTATTCCAGGTGATAATGAAGAACTTGTCCCAGCATGTTCAAGCCACAGCCATTCAAAGGATGTACTTAATGATTTAGTAAGAGATCTAGGCCTTCCCAAAAATTCTGCAGGTAAAAACTTATTACATCCAGACACAACTTTCTCTTGGTATCAAAAAAAAGAAGTTTTTGCAGCATATTTCAAAAGAGACAGCTTGTTTGTTTATTTCAATGATGTAAATGGCTTAGTGTTGAAACATGGCAGAGATTCCAATGTAGAAGAGTGGAGACTATTTATAGACACATCTAAAAGAATGCTCATTTTGTGCATTTGAAAGAAACCTACAAGAACTATAGAAAAGAAAAATAATTACAATGAGCACTGTTGGTTCATATATAGGGACCTGAACATTTTACGTATCTTACTGGGTCAATGTTTCTCTATGAGTGGGACAGCAGGCATGGGAATTTCCACTGGGTTCAGAAGGAATGGCCAGCTAGAAAAAACCTAGAGCTTGGTGCAAAAACATCATCAAGCCTAGCTTGGTGCACCCTGATAAAGTAGTGCTACTACCATGTTATATTAAGTTTGTTTTAATGAAAAAGTATGTCAAAACGCTGTCAAAAGATGGATCTTGTTTTATCTATTTGTGCCAAAAAGATTACAATATGCAAGCTTTCAAGGCAACTCAGGCCCCTTCTTCAGACAAGATGTAAGATGTATAGCTGTCCCAATTTCTCATGTAAATATTTCTTAAATCTTTTCAAGGTTTCAGCTTAAAGTACATGTCTGTGTAGTTTATTTCAAGTTACCACAACTCTTTGTATGAAGTACTACTTCTTCTTGATTTCCTTCTGCTGGATCTAATCTATTAATTCTCTTGAGAATTTTGAAGACCTGGATTAGGTCCCCACACAATCTACTCTGCTTGAGACTACACATTTGTAATTCCCTGACTCTATAAGAGTACAACATGCCCTTAACTCCTGGGATGCATTTGGTTTCTCTTCTCTGCAGAGCTTCAATTGCTGCTATGTCTTTTAGTGTGTTGACCTCAACTATACACAATAAACCAGATGCAGTCTTACTGGTGCATTATATAGACTAAGCATAATGTTCCTCGATTTATTTTCAGCCAGTTGTCATTTGTATTGTGGGACGCTGGGGCACCACCCCTTCTCCAAATATTTTAAAAACTCTACTTAAATGAATTAGATACTGTGAAATAATCATGAAATAAACTTCTTTATTAGCACAATGTGCCTGGTGTCAGTGCATGTCAACATCCATTTAAAATTGGTTCTGACTTGTATTTGTTTAATTTCTGTGTGAATACCTATATTTCCTGAGCAAAGGGTGCTTGTCAAATGAGACTGTATGTAAGTTGTTGATCTTTTGGAAGGCAGGTGACCCGAGGCTGCCCTTTAATTGGTTGCTTTCAGATTTTTATGGGGAGGCAGCTCTGTGCACCCCAGACTCTCCCACATTTATTGGAAGCAAATCAGTATTGTTTTAGGTTTTTTTATAATGTAATGTATTTGGACAATCGTTAATGCACTATTTTAAGTTCATGTCAATGGTTCACAGTTCACACTTGCCATTGACATAACTACAGATGAGCAAGAGTGACTTTACAGAGATGGCAACTTCAAGTAGAACTTCAGAAATTAAAGAAAATTCAGTTATTTCTTTAATAAAATGCCCCTTCATAAATCATTCATTTGAAGAAATAAAGAAGGTAAAGGGGTCTGGACTAGACCGACCTGACTTAAGAACTCAGCAGCAGGCAAGTGATCGAGGACGAGCTTACACACAAACTTTCTCTGCTTTTGTTATGGCTAACTGGAGTGGTGTAAGTAATGCCTTTTTTACTTTCCATGTTTGCTGTTTCACAGTGTCATGGAAATAATAGTGTAGTGCACCTGGCTCTGAACCTGAGATCGACAGCCTCCTTGGGTGGTCGAGACCTGTCTGAGGAGGACAGTACTACCTGGAAAAGCTGGAATAAAAGCAGCTTTTGTGTGTGTCTCAATCTCACATTTCCTTTTTTGATCGGATCACCAAGCCAAACTGAACAATAAGATTGCTCTGAAGGACTTATTACATAATCTTTTGTGAAAAATGCATTGGCTAAGTTTAAAGAATTGGGTTGCAACATGATTCTCAAAATGTGCTTTTTGAAATAACATTCAGAATTTTTCCTTGAAAATCTTGGAATGGTGATTGAAGAGCAGGGTGAAAGATTCCATTAGGATATCAAGAACATGGAAAGAAGGTACTAGGGATGTTGGCATATCAGTATGGTTGTGTAATACTGCAGTATGATTTAAAGGGATGCACCAGAAAAATGGCACCATTGATGGACCATCAAATGAAATTTTTGATAAAAAACAATTGTTATATGTAAGTCAATGAATACATATTGATGTTTTCTCAACATATATGTTTAAAATAATATTAGATTGACTATATACTTTCATGTTAAATTGATTTGTAACAATATTATATACCTGAATAAATTGTGTAACTTGTTAAATTTTAAATACATTTATTTTCAATTTTCTACTTATATGTGTTGTAATCGAAACATACTAATTATATTTTTACTGCATTCATGATTGGAAATAAAATAACATCACAAAATATTTCTCAGTTTAATTTTGCAGACCTATGTAAACGTCATCATGATTTGCGTTCTACTTTTTCAGATGTTCTGATTATTAAGTTTTTATTAATGATCATGTTAGTGGGTATGATGCTAAAGTAGCCACAGCCTTTCAGCATTAAATGGTCTTTGCATGGGTGTTTGATATTTGCCATTAGGATATAATTAAAAGTGAGCAAACTACACAGGATCGAATAAAAATAATAGGAAAACGACAAAAGAGTGTGGAGCATTTAAAACTATAGGAAAATACATATTTTTTCAAAATGTGTTATAAAGGCAAAATGTACACTTCTACTTTTCAGAATGCACATTAGGAGACGAGTTAAAAACCATTTACTGAATGACAACTGCTCACGGATTCTGAAACTGTTTGAAAAAGTCTGTCGGGTAGAGTTACAGTACGTGCATTACAGGCAGTCGTGGTGCATATCAGAGGCAACGACAAGGCTGTTGGTACGTGATTGGCTGGTGAGAAAAATTAGATTAAAAAAATCTACAACGATTGGTGGATGAAAACTGTTCCGCCCACGGCGGCTTTGACGACATACATATTTTGTGGAAGACGAAGGTCCCGCCCATTTCGCACAAAAGGCCCTATAACATGTTAATACGTCATCAAGACTGAAAAACAATCACTTCCTGTTTTGTAACAGGAAGTGTTTGTTTTCGGTGAGTTTTGATGTTCGAATTTCAGTCTTTCGTGCTTGTTCATTTTTTGTTTTGTAAACGTTTTACGACTTTTCATTCACCGTTGACAAGCAGAAGCCTTTTTTGTAGCTCAGTTTAATTATTGTTGGTAAGTAGCTAAAGTGCATAGTTGATGAAGGAAGAATTATGTGCTTTATCACAATTACTCTTAATATAGCGCGTATAATATTTATTGTGTCTCGACAATGTCTCAGAGTCGACATGCATTATTTTCTTATGTAGAAAGAGATATTTTCAAGGTAACCGAAGGTATCTGTGACATCAAAGGGTTGAACAGTGACAATTCGCTGCATTTATTTTTGAGAGACACTTGCTATGACCGTTGTCTTTTTACCGCGGTTGTTTGTTGTGTTTATTTACTCATAGATACACAAATTTCAGTTCCAAGGCAAATTTGGATGAATTAGACGGTTGAAAACATCAATTGCCTGTAAAAGAGTTCAAAATTTCATTGATCTGTCATTTAATTACAAATATATGTCTGTCCATTACTGTAAAGCCGTTCACTTCGTTATGTGCGTTTCAAGAAAGCCTGACCTACAAGCTTAACCATGAGAAGAGTTCAAAAAAAGGCTCTTGTGCATCATGCATTTGTCTATCATATTTACTCTCTTCTTTTACAGTGTCAAGTCACTTTTATAAATATATATCTTTACTCTTCTAAACCATATATTGTATTTGCCTTAAAGAGAAATTTTTGTTGAGTGCGAAAAGTATGGAAAAGTCATTGTCATTTTTCTGGTTTGTGGTAATTTATCTAGTGTATTATCTTAAGTGAATATCTAAAATCAAGAAAAACTTTAACTTTTGAGTAGCGAATGTTTTAAAATGCTTATGTTGGTTGGATCAGACGTGTATAGCAGCAACCATGTTGTAAGGTGAAACTGTGTACTTGCTTTAGGTTTACACAATAAAATTGCCCTGACAATGTCCGTTACAGTTTCTCACACAATCACATACATAATGATTTCAGAAGTGCGTATTTCTTTATACATGGTATGTGATGCCCTCTTGTCTTCTGCCTGTATTGTAAGCTTTTTTTTTTTTTTAAGGTTATTTTCAGTTTTCCACTAAATGATTACCAGGAGCTTGTTATAATCATAATATTTAAAACATGCTATTTTTCACAAGGTTGCCAAGGATCAAAAAAGATACCATTAAAAAGTATACTATTTCAGGATATGTATTTTGTGAGAGTGGTTTAAATATATCAATATTCTTAAAG
Organism: Polypterus senegalus; assembly: GCF_016835505.1. Classification (NCBI taxonomy): domain Eukaryota; kingdom Metazoa; phylum Chordata; class Cladistia; order Polypteriformes; family Polypteridae; genus Polypterus; species Polypterus senegalus. The sequence continues at coordinate 151,458,137 of NC_053155.1, forward strand.
GTAAAACAGGACAAAGCCTATGAATATCACATGGAATTATAATACTGTATTTTGTAGTAAGTTATGGAATTGTGTTGCTTTAGCATTACTGTTTAGTTGCAATTTTATTTTAAATGTATTGATAGATGTATGTTTTTAATTTTGTTTTTTTGTTGATTGTTTTGTGAACAGTCAAAAGTGATATTTTATGGTCAGTTTTTTGGTAAGTGCTCTTCTTGTGCTGAGAACTAAGAAAAGGCTATTTGCGCATCACCCTTCCTCCGAGCTGTTCCTGGTGCAAAGTGTGTTGGACTGTGAAATGATGTACACCATCAGCAGCCAGATGTTCTTGTAGCTCTCTGGAGGTGGTCTGTGGTTTGTCTGTGACCATTCTAACCAGGCTTTGGCTGTGCTTTTCATATATTTTCTTGCGCTACCACATTTTTTCTTCACAAAGACTGTTCCTGTGGCCTTCCATTTCCTAACTACATTTCTAACTGTGGAGACAGAGTACAAACCTTTATACCCTTCTCCTAATTCATAAAATCAAATTACAGTATCTTAGTTTTTAGGTCAGTAGAGAGTTCTTTAGAGGTTCCCATGTTGCCACTCTCTAAGAGAGAACCAAGGACAAGCACAACTAACAATTGCCTATTTAAGTAACCTTCTTCATGATTGGTTGCAGTAGTTTATGGTCTAATAAGCTGATCAAAGCAATATTGTGCTGCAACTTGGCAGCATTAATTGTTGGGCTGCAACTAATGATTATTTTGGTAGTCGACTAATCAATCTTTTTTTTTTTTTCGATTAGTCACGATCATTTCATGCTTGACTATTTTGATGCCTGCGACCTGTGGTTGCACATCCTGTTCTGGGCTCCAGTGCTTGTCTTACCTCATCTGCTCACGTCTGTCCACCTGTGACTGTCACCCTGATGTCTCTGCATTAACATCATTAAAATGAATAATAATCCAATTAAAATAACAACCAGTGAAACATATGAATTTGAAAATAATCATGTTTTTATATCAGTGTGATCATCACAATAAAAAAGAAATACATTAAACAATACAAAGTAAAGTGCACATAGTCTTTAAACACAAAAAGTGCATTTAACTTAACTAAAAATGGCCACTGGTGTGTCTTAAAGTCCAAAAGTTTAAATAAAGCTTCAATGCAAATAAAATAAAACAATAATGTACAGTTTATATAAGATTCAGTTCATATATTCCTGATTGCAGTGCAGGAATGTGAGCATTTCGAAGTGCTCTGGTGTGAGGCTGGCTCTCTTCTTTGAGACAATGTTCCCAGCTGCTGAGAAGAGACGCTCAGAGGGAGTAGAGGTTGCAGGAATACATAAGAATGATTTTGCAGACAGAGAAAGATGTTTTAATCATCACACTCTGAAAGAAAAGTGTTGTAGTTTATCACATCATGTACTATATTATGCCAAAATAAAAAAATAACGGACTAAAATATGTAACAAGGTAATTACTGCCAGCACACTGGAGCCGAGTATATTCGGAAAAGTACATTTGTTGAACGCCGCAACCAGCTAGGGTCTGTTTCCAGTGCAATTTGGAAGCACGCCAGAGCCGAATATATGCGGCGACAGGGGTGTGGAAATCAAATTTTTTTCTACTTGTCCACGGACAAGTAAACTTAGAAAATCCACTTTTCCGCCAGTTAAATACACTTGACCATAAACAAATAACAAAGTGAAAAAGTTTATTTTTTCTGATCTCATTTATTGATACCAAAACTGCCTACCATTTTAAAACTGAAAAAAGTTCTTTCAGGGAGTAGTATTTTGCCACTTTGCTCTAGAACATTATATAAAAGATTCCCTTATCATTTTATCTCACTAATAAACAATGCCTTCATTATAGCTACACTAGTTCTGTTTCACATATTACAGTTACATAACAGAACACTGTCCTTTAGACATCATTCAATAAAACAGACAATATTGACTTCACAAACTCAACACAGGCGTCCCTGCCTCAATGGTCACTCCCTAAATTTACACCATTCTTTTCCTTTACAGAACACAGAAATTGAAATTCAGTAAATGGCCTGTTGTGCTTTGCAACAGCATAAACAGTATTGAACAGCCTAGCATAACGGTCAACCTCCGAGTGTTCAACTTTAGAAAACGCTTTTTCAATTGCACCAACTTTTTTTCTTACTTTTAGACTCATGCTTTGACAAACAGGCAATGTGTTTCGCAGATAGCTGATGCGACAGTAGTGTCGACTTTCTTGCCGGTAAATAATGTGAATGTTTTGTCGGCAATAAGTGGATACTGATGGGAAATTTGGCAAAAAATGGAGTCGGTGTCGTCTGCATTTACCCACGGAAACTCTTTGAGCCATTGCGATTGAAAAGACCGTTTTCGTGTTTTTATCATACTCACAGTCACTTTCAGCTTTTGTTTTTCTTTTTTGCCCTCATTTTCAGGTTTTTCAGGGCCTGTTGTGCCAGTTTTAATCAAGAAACAATCCATTTCTCATCCGCGATGCTACTTGCTTCAGTTTCAGCAACACGCATATAGCGAGAAAACGTGCTTACCGCAGTGCATTATGGGTTACGCAGGGAATTCCTAAAGACGTATTCGAAATTCCGCAAGATGGTACATTTCCAAAGAAGTAAATATTACTGATGTTGTTGGGAAGAAATAATCGCGTCTAAGTGAAGATTTTTATAGATATTTCATAACATTTGGAAACCGTTAGAATGTTTTCTTCATTTTTAATAAACTGACAGCACGAAACCAACTTGTTGTATATGAAAAATTCTCTAGTTAAAAATGATCTATGGACGGCTCATCAAAATTGATGTTGTCACGCAATAAATTTCTTAATCTATACTAATAAAAGCCCTCACTGACTGACTGACTCACTCACTCACTGACTCATCACTAATTCTCCAAGTTCCCGTGTAGGTAGAAGGCTGAAATTTGGCAGGCTCATTCCTTACAGCTTCCTTACAAAAGTTGGGCAGGTTTCATTTTCGAAATTCTACGCATAATGGTCATAACTGGAAGCTATTTTTCTCCATTTACTGTAATGGAGTTGAGCTCGAAAGCCGTGGGGGGCAGAGTTTCGTGTGACATCATCACGCCTCCCACATAATCACGTGAACTGACTGTCAACGCAGTGCATAGAAAACCAGGAAAAGCTCCAAAAAGCGCTGAAGAAAACATGCATTATATAATTGAGAAGGCAGCGAAACAATAAGAAGTGAGCGAGTGACATATACAACCATATTCATGAGTGCTGCTACTTCGGAAACAAAGCAAGGTGTAAACCTAAAGTTTAAATTAAGTTCATAGACAGGCTGCCGCTGGCGTTTGTCATGCCCACGGCTAATGCGGGATACAAGTTTAATGAGAGGACGCAGGGTATAAATGAGAGTTTTGATCACTTTGTAACTAAGTTAAAATTGCATGTGAAGGGCTGTGCTTATGCAAATTCCGAGAGACTGTGTTTGTGGGGGATTGACAGTTAAGGCGGGTGCGGGAGTCACGTCATCATCTCCCCTCCCATTCACCTCATTTCGCTCTGAGCTCAACGCACGCAGTGTTACGAAAGCGACTTTGTGACGTTGCGACCAAATACTCACAGAAATATCCACAAGTTAATACACACGCTGTCTCTACAGTTTCTCCACACTGAATCCTCCAGGCACTACTTACAAAAGGTTACATTGACAATCGTGTTATGTTATTTTTAAAATGTTTCCTTTTCTTAGCACAAGCACAGCTGAGAAGCTTCGATGCATGTGCTCCATAATGCGTTAAAAAATCACGCATTTAATCACACTGCATTATAAGCAAAGGTGAGCTTCTGTCAATGCATGATTTCCCGGTACACCGATTACATTGATCAGCGCTTCCCGGTTCATTTTACCCTCGCACCCCCTTGGTTTGAGAAGAAGTATGACAAAATATGAGGTTAACACAGAAAAACAGATCACCAATTGAAGCTTTATGAATAATCGATTATTTGCCATCAATAATTGTTTTGGTAAAGCCATACTCAGTGTAATCCTCCTTCCATTTTATATTTTTTCCGCCATTAGCCATGATTAAATGAATGGTAAAAAAGTAAGAGCGAAGCGAGGGTGACTTATTCAGGCAGACAGGCGACTGCTCAATAGCTCGAATTTGGATACAAGTAGGTTCTATTTAGTCACCAGAAATATCTTTGTTAGGAATGGAAGTTGAATTTAGTCTTTAAATTTCTATGGTAAAGAAAAAGTTATGCAATGATGACTACATTTAACTGTATAAAGTCAAAAGTTTTATATATAAAGTCATTCCTGAATATATAAAGTCAAACCTTGATTATATAAAGTCACTGTCAGAATAAATAAAGTCAAAACCTGAATATATAAAGTCAGCGACGGTATATATAAAGTCAAAACTTGTTTCTGAATATATAAAGTCAAAACTTGAATATATAAAGTCAGCGCTGGAATATATGAAGTCAAAACTTGAATATATAAAGTCAGCGTTGGAATACATAAGGTCAGCACTTTATATATTCTGACGCTGACTTTATATACAGTATTCAAGTTTTCACTTTATATATTCAGACAGTGACGTTATATAATCAAGTTTTGACTTTATATATTCGGGAATGACTTTATATATTCAAGTTTTGACTTTATATATTCAGACAGTGACGTTATATAATCAAGTTTTGACTTTATATATTCGGGAATGACTTTATATATTCAAGTTTTGACTTAATATATTCTGACGCCGACTTTATATATTCACAAAATCAATGTATTTGCCTGTTTAGCACCCCATAGTATAGTATATGTGTATGTATATATATATATATATATATATATATATATGCCAGCAACACTCATGACAATGACAAAACAATTACATTGTCAATCATGTTATGTTATTATTAAAATGTTTCCTTTTTTTTTTTTTTAACTTCTCTGCTGTCAAGCGCATTTATATATATATACAGTATATATATATAGATATATAGATATATATATAGATATAGAGATATATAGATACATATGTAGATATAGAGATATATAGATACATATGTAGATATGTATGTATACGTATATATATGTTTAAATATGAATGTATATGTATATATATGTCTAAATATGTGTGTGTGTGTATATATATATATATATATATATATATATATATATATATATACTAGCAAAATACCAGCCGCTTACTTAAGAAGTAGTGTGTGAAAGAAGCAATGAAAAAGAAAAGGAAACATTTTGAAAATAAAGTAACACGATTGTCAATGTAATTGTTTTGTAACTGTTGTGAGTGATGAGTGTTGTTGTCATATATATATTTACACACACACATAAACATATATATACATATCTATACATATACACATATATACATACATATATATATCTACATATATACACATACATATACATACACACATACATACATACACACACATATATACACACAAATACATATATATATATATACATACACACACACATATATAAACATATATATACATATACATACATATCTACATATATACACACACAGCTATTTCAGATCAGTGCAATACGCTGCTTGTTAAAACGGATAACTCCGCTCTTACGTGCAAGTCTGCGTGGATATTATGAACTATCGTATTTGTTCAAGTTCTATTTAAATTTTAAATTTTAAATAGAAGGAAATTTTATTTAGTCGACAGAAATATCTTTGGTAGGAATGGTAAAAACAGACAGGAATATTATTCGTGAATAAATCAACTCAAACCTTAAACAACTTATAATATTTTGCTCTCCATACAAATATATCCTGTCTAAATTATACAAGTTAGAAATAAAGTAAACATTAAAAGAACAAACATTCAAATTTCTTTACTCTTATGTAATTGTATATAAAAAATAAACTTAGATTTTAAATATCCCAAAAGATTTTCCTCTCCATAAAAATATATCCTGTCAAAATTATACAAATTTAAATATGAACATGCTGCATAACAAAACCTGGAAATATAAATAAAATGTGTTCCTTTCAGCAATAACAAATCAAATCATTCAGTTGTCTTTGCTCATATGTCATTTTAGAGCTGGACGCCTGGCATCTTTTTTTGGCAACAAGTTCGTTTATGTTTGGTGTGAGGTTCTGTGTTGTGGAGATTCTCAGGATGGATTGCAGGTGCTCATCAGTGAGGCGACTCCTGTGTGCTGTTTTGTTAGTCTTTATCACTGAGAAGAGCTTCTCACACAGATATGTGCTACCAAACATGCACAAGGTTCGAGCCGCATGTAGACGGACTTTTTTTGTTCTTCAAAGTCACCAAAGCGCCGTGCAAACTCAGTGGCTCAGTTTATCAGCAAAGTGCGTATTTGGGAACACCGTAGTGACGACTTGGTTTAACATTACTTGGCAACAGGGAAAGAGGGGAAAGTTGCACTGGTGCATTTGTGTCTCCCATAAAAGCAGCTTCACTTGAAATCACTTTGTGATTGTGCACGGGTTAAAACGTCCGCTGAAGTGTCAGATTCTTATTTAATTATTCTGCTTTCTGTATCTTCTGCATTGCATTCAGGTTACCCTGATGTTTTGTCTCATAGTGCCGTCTTAGATTAAATTCTGTAATTACAGCCACATTAGCTCCACAAATGAGACACACGGGTTCAGTAAACATATACTCAGCCTCCCATCGCTTTTTAAAGGCTCTATTTTCAGAATCAACTTTTCTCTCCAGCATCGCGTGAGCTAGCTTCGCAATAACTTGCAGCATCATAAGCTAGACTTGATTAACGCGGTAAGTGTTCGGCAAGGCAGCTGAAGCGCTGCATTATGGGATCTGTAGTTTATTGTGTTACCAGCGCTTCATATACCTGGGCCATTAATAACAATAATACAGTATATAAAATGATCTCGCGGGCCGGATGTGGCCCGTGGCCCTTGAGTTTGACAAATATGGACTAAATAGAACTTGAAAAGATATATTTTTTGAAATGTGATCGCGCAATTCAGATAGAGTTGACGTGCACTACAGCCTGCATCCTCCCCTCGCTCTTACTTTTTTACCGTTCATCTAATGAATACACTGAGTATGGCTTTACCAAAACAATCATTGATGGCGAATAAAGTATCCATTATTCGAGTATGTAGATCGGAATATATATATACATATACAGTGGAGGAAATAATTATTTGACCCCTCACTGATTTTGTAAGTTTGTCCAATGACAAAGAAATGAAAAGTCCCAGAACAGTATCATTTCAATGGTAGGTTTATTTCAACAGTGGCAGATTGCACATCAAAAGGAAAATCGAAAAATAACTTTAAATAAAAGATAGAAATTGATTTGCATTTCATTGAGGGAAATAAGTTTTTGAACCCCTACCAACCATTAAGAGTTCTGGCTCCCACAGAGTGGTTAGACACTTCTACTCAATTAGTCACCCTCATTAAGGACACCTGTCTTAACTAGTCACCTGTATAAAAGACACCTGTCCACAGAATCAATCAATCAAGCAGACTCCACACTCTACAACATGGGAAAGACCAAAGAGCTGTCCAAGGATGTCAGAGACAAAATTGTAGACCTGCACAAGGCTGGAATGGGCTACAAAACCATTAGCAAGAAGCTGGGAGAGAAGGTGACAACTGTTGGTGCGATTGTTGAAAATGGAAGGACCACAAAATGACCATCAATCGACCTCGCTCTGGGGCTCCACGCAAGATCTCACCTCGTGGGGTGTCAATGGTTCTGAGAAAGGTGAAAAGAATCCTAGAACTACACGGGAGGAGTTAGTTAATGACCTCAAATTAGCAGGGACCACAGTCACCAAGAAAACCATTGGAAACACATTACACCGCAATGGATTAAAATCCTGCAGGGCTGCAAGGTCCCCCTGCTCAAGAAGGCACATGTGCAGGCCCGTCTGAAGTTTGCCAATGAACACCTGAATGATTCAGAGAGTGACTGGGAGAAGGTGCTGTGGTCTGATGAGACCAAAATAGAGCTCTTTGGCATTAACTCAACTCGCTGTGTTTGGAGGAAGAAAAATGCTGCCTATGACCCCCAAAACACCGTCCCCACCGTCAAGCATGGGGGTGGAAACATTTTGCTTTGGGGGTGTTTTTCTGCTAAGGGCACAGGACAACTTAATCGCATTAACGGAAAATGGACGGAGCCATGTATCGTGAAATCCTGAGCGACAATCTCCTTCCCTCTGCCAGGAAACTGAAAATGGGTCGTGGATGGGTGTTCCAGCACGACAATGACCCAAAACATACAGCAAAGGCAACAAAGGAGTGGCTCAAGAAGAAGCACATTAAGGTCATGGAGTGGCCTAGTCAGTCTCCGGACCTTAATCCAATAGAAAACCTATGGAGGGAGCTCAAGCTCAGAGTAGCACAGAGACAGCCTCGAAACCTTAGGGATTTAGAGATGATCTGCAAAGAGGAGTGGACCAACATTCCTCCTAAAATGTGCAAACTTGGTCATCAATTACAAGAAACGTTTGACCTCTGTGCTTGCAAACAAGGGTTTTTCCACTAAGTATTAAGTCTTTTTTTGTTAGAGGGTTCAAAAACTTATTTCCCTCAATGAAATGCAAATCAATTTCTATCTTTTATTTAAAGTTATTTTTTCGATTTTCCTTTTGATGTGCAATCTGCCACTGTTGAAATAAACCTACCATTGAAATGATACTGTTCTGAGACTTTTCATTTCTTTGTCATTGGACAAACTTACAAAATCAGTGAGGGGTCAAATAATTATTTCCTCCACTGTATATATACCCGCGTATCGCAGCTGAGAAGTAGTGTGTTAAAAAAGCTAGAAAAAGAAAAGGGAACATTTTAAAAATAACGTAACATGACTGTCAATATACAGTATTTGTTTTGTGAGTGTTACTGAGTGTTGCTGTCATCAAGGATTTGATTATCATTATTTCTTTCAATCAGGTTCGTATTTGTAGGATGTGTTGTGTTCAACTTACATTCCGTGTTTGTCAATTGTTGTAAAGATGACAGGTTTCTTTCATCGATTCGTTTCTTACTGCATCAATAAACAGCTCGTCTTCTTTATCTGAGACCTGACACACTGCATGCACGGGTTTTTTTTACACTGTCTTCCTTTAGCGGGACATTGACTTTTCCACCGTGTGCTTTGTTTCCGCAGTAGCTGGATTTATGAATATGCTTATCAGACGCTTCATATTTTTTGCTGCCTTTTCAATTGTGTAATTCGGTTTTTGTTTAGCGCTCTTTGGAACTGTTGCCTTTTATCTCTGCACTCGCGCCAGTTCACGTGAGCCGCTCGGTGTACATGCAACGAAGGTTTCCAGTTGTGCTGGTGCCATCTCGTGCTATGTCCGTGGCTGTATTTAATGTTACCTTAGTCCTGGCACTTAAAACTTTCTCTCAGTTTCGCTGAGTTTGTGTCAAACACCACCCTGACCATCTCATCTTCCTCTCCATAAGCACAGTCCTTCACCCGTGAATATTTAGTGGGAGTTTGCTATTGGATTGCCGCTGACGGACGGCCTTATATGGGCAGGCACTAAATTACAAACGCAGCGCAGCCTGTCTATGAACTTAATTTAAAGTGTAGGTTTACATCGCTTTGTTTCAAGTAGCAGAACTCATCAATATGGTTGTATATGTCACTCGCTCGCTTCTTATTGTTTCGCTGCCTTCTCAATTATATAATGCATGTTTTCTTCAGCGCTTTTTGGAGGCTTCCTGGTTTTCTATGTACTGCGTGATTACGTGGGAGGCGTGATGATGTCACACGAAACTCCGCTCCCCACGGCGTTGAAGCTCATCTCCATTACAGTAAATGGAGAAACCAGCTTCCAGTTATGACCATTACGCGTAGAATTTCGATATAAAACCTGCCCAACTTTTGTAAGGAAGCTGTAAGGAATGAATCTGATATATATGTATTTGTCTGTATATATATGTGTGTGTATGTATATATGTATGTATGTATGTGTGTATGTATATGTATGTGAGTATATGTATTTATGTAAATATATCTACACACATTATGTGTATATATGTGTGTGTGCATATATAAATATATATTTATATATACACACATACACAGTATATATATATATATATATATATATATATATATATATATATATATATATATATATATATATTTATATTAATGTGTATGTAAAAAAATATATATATATACTAGTAGAATACCAAGGCTTCAAAGGAGAAGTAGTGTGTTAAAGAAGTTATGAAAAAGAAAAGCAAACATTTTAAAAATAACGTAAGATGATTGTTAATGTAATTGTTTTGTCATTGATATGAGTGTTGTTGTCATATCTATCTATTTATATATATATATATATATATATATAGATATATATATATATATATATATATATAGCAAAATAGCTGCATTGGCAGCGGAGAAGTAAAAAGAAAAGGAAACATTTTAATAATAACGTAACATGATTGACAATGTAATTGTTTTGTAATTGTCATGAGTGTTGCTATATATATATATATATATATATATATATATATATATACACACATACATATATATACATATACATATATATACACATACTGTATATATACACACACACATATATACATACTGTATATACAACATATACATATCTACATATATACTGTATATACACATATATATACAAATCTACATATATATATCTACATATATATGGGAGGTGGGATTAAAAAATTAATCCAATTAATTAGAGGCTGTGTAAGAATTAATCTTGATTAATCGTATGTAATCGACACGAATTTGCCCCAAATCGCAAATGTTTTTTTTTATTTAAAACGGTTTTAGTGGGCTTACAGAATCAAATAATAGACATGGACATGAATATTGTAAACTGAAGCTGTTTTAATTTCTGAAAAAAGCTTTTAAACTGCATTTGAATTCAAAACAGAAACAAAAATATCATCCCTGGTTAAAATTGGGCAGACTTAAAAATAAAGTGGTAGTTTAAGTACTTTAAGTACATTTTCAGAATAGTATTGTCTTTAAATAATAATAACCAAAATTTCACCATAAAGTGCAGTTTTTCTTCTTAAAAAATAAGTCAGAAACATAAAAGGTAATTTGACCAGCTTACTCTTTAAACTCTGAGTAACATTAGCCAAAATTATTTTGTACATTAGGCTAAAACAGTGTGATCATTGAACATTTTGTAATTAGATGTATTTAGAATTACTAACGGTCACGGAAGTCCAATGATCCCCAGTAAGAGCCACAAAGTCCGCTTTCTGTAATGCATCTAATTTTGCTTGCTTTTCAGTGTGCACAAAACCATGCTTTTATCAAGGCTTCGGTAGTCGAAATGATCAGTCGTAGGAACGCGCTTTATTCCGACTCTAACATTTTTGTAGCTGTGATGTGTGCATCAGTGTAATGGATGTACCAGGAAATCATGCATTGACAAAAGTTCCCGCTTGCTTGGAATTGAAAGTGTGATTAAATGCGTTATTTTTAACGCTTATGGAGTACATGCATCAAGCTTCTCAACTGTGCTTGTGCTAAGAAAGGGAAAATTTTAAAAATAACGTAACATGATTCTGCTAACCTAATATTTTTCATACGCCCCAAACCAAGGAGATGGGAAGGTAAAATGAATCGGTAGCGCGCTACATAGTCAGTACATCCCTCTCGAATCGAACCTCAATGTCGGCGTTAGAGGCTTAAGACTCTACAATTGCGCCACCGCTTGTCTATGCTAAAGTATGTATTGTAGATCGGGCTATAGATATACATTTATATATATACCCGTATCGCAGTGGAGAAGTAGAAGTTATGAAAAAGAAAAGGGAACATTTTAAAAATAACGTAACATGATTGTCAATATACAGTAATTGTTTTGTGAGTGTTATTGAATGTTGCTGTCATCAAGGATTTGATTATCATTATTTCTTTCAATCAGGCTCGATTTGTACGATGTGTTCAAGTTACATTCCGTGTTTGTCAATCGCTGTAAAGATAAGAGGTTTCATTCATCGATTAGTTCCTTACTGCATCAATAAACAGCTCGCCTTCCTTTTATCTGTGATGTGACAAACTGCATGCACGGTTTTTTTTTTACGCTGTCTTCCTTTAGCGGACATTGACTTTTTCCACCGTGTGCTTTGTTTCCACAGTAGCTGCATTTATGAATATGCTTATCAGACGCTTCATATTTTTGCTGCCTTTTCAATTGTGTAATTCGGTTTTGTTCAGCTCTTTGGAACTGTTGCTTTTATCTGTGCACTGCATCAGTTCACGGAGCCACTCGTGTACTTGCATCGAAGGTTCCCAGCTGTGCTGGTGCCATCTCGCTATGTCCATAGCTTTATTTAATGTTACCTTAGTCCTGGCACTTAAAACTTTCTCTGGCAGTTTCGCTGAGTTTGTGTCAAACACCACCCTGACCATCTCATCTTCCTCTCCATAAGCACAGTCCTTCACCCGTGAATATTTACCCGTGGCAGTTTGCTATTGGATTGCCGCTGACGGATGGCCTTATATGGGCAGGCACTAAATTACAAACGCCAGCGGCAGCCTGTCTATGAACTTAATTTAAAGTGTAGGTTTACATCGTGCTTTGTTTCCGAAGTAGCAGAACTCGCTTCTTATTGTTTCGCTGCCTTCTCAATTATATAATGCATGTTTTCTTGAGCGCTTTTTGAGGTCTTCCTGGTTTTCTATGTACTGCGTGATTACGGGAGGCGTGATGATGTCACACGAAACTCCTCCCCACGGCGTTGAAGCTCATCTCCATTACAGTAAATGGAGAAAAACTGCTTCCAGTTATGACCATTACGCGTAGAATTTCGATATAAAACCTGTCCAACTTTTGTAAGGAAGCTGTAAGGAATCAACCTGCCAAATTTCAGCCTTCCACCCACACGGGAAGTTGGAGAATTAGTGATGAGTGAGTGAGTGAGTGAGGGAGTGAGTGAGGGAGTGAGTGAGGGCTTTGCCTTTTATTAGTATAGATACACAGTAACCCCTCCTCGATCGCGGGGTATGCGTTCCAGACCCCCCCGCGATAGGTGAAAATCCGCGAAGTAGAAACCATATGTTTCTATGGTTATTTTTATATATTTTAAGCCCTTATAAACTTTCCCACACTGTTTATAAATATTCCCCGCAGAGTTATACAGCATAATCCCTTTGTATTATCTTAGATATTAGGTAAGATTTATTGAAATTATGTATATAAACACACTGTTTATATACAGTAAAACCTAAATATTATTTTAAAGATATGAGTGTCTCCGATATCACATGTTACAGCCATTACGATAGACATGCCACCAGCAATAAATACGTACAATGCAACAAAAATAGTATACAGTAAATGTGTGTACAGTGACACTAAACGTACGTACATGTACTAAGTACTGTAAGTAGAAAATTAATTATGGTTACTCACCAACAATGACACGATGACTTGTCCGATAACAATGAGTTTAATTTTACTGCACAGCAAAGGAGAGCGTTACAGCCCTTAAAGGAGCCACTTCAGGCGATTGTGTAGCACTGCCGTTTTTGTTCTTCTGGCAGTCTTCAATCCAAATCCCTAAAGCAGATTCCATCCAGACTACTGCCTTATTACATCCACTTACAACTTATTTTGCACCCTGGTTAAAAGGACACTGCGGCCGTAGATCTTATATTCCTTTCCTACTTTTAAATAAAAAGAATCGTAGCCTTCAACAAATCCAAAACGCTTACCTTTTCAGCAATCGTTAACGTCTTCCGTTTGCGCTTGGGCACGGCCCCTGAAGCAGTAGCAGATCGTATTGGAGCCATACTGAAGGGCTTGACTATGCACAAAGATAAACACAAAAGAGCACAACTCTTTACACAGCGAAACACGTTGATGCTGAATGAGCGTAGACGAGACTTCCTGGTTAACACTGCATTCAGCAAGCTGGAACTTAACTGCGTGCTCTGATTGGTTAGCTTCTCAGTCATCCGCCAATAGCGTTCCTTGTATGAAATCAACTGGGCAAACCAACTGAGGAAGCATGTACAGGAAGTAAAAGACACATTGCCCGTAGAACCCGCTTATATATTTAGTTATGCTTTCATATAAAATCCGCGATAGAGAGAAACCGCGAAAGTCAAAGCGCGATATAGCGAGGGATTACTGTGTGTGTGTATATATATATATATATATATATATATATATATATTTACACACACATAGACAGACAGACAGACAGACACATACATACATACATACATACATACATACATACATATGGGGGGGGGAGAGAGAGAAAAAAAAAATCTGACAGGAGCTGCGCACGACTTTGAAGTCAGCGGAGTACTGCGCGAGGCTTGTATTACGCGTTAAAGTGCAAGGATAAGGAGCAATGTGAGGGTAGTCAGTGTTTCAGGTTTTGTGGTTTTCCCAGCGGTGTTTGTCTCTATTTGGGGTGTGATCAGCCCTCCAGCTCACAATATCTATACTAATAAAAGGCAAAGCCCTCACTGACTGACTTATCACTAATTCTCCAACTTCCAATATAGGTAGAAAGCTGAAGTTTGGCAGGCTTATTCCTTACAGCTTACTTACAAAAGTTAAGCAGGTTTCATTTCGAAATTCTACACGTAAAGGTCATAATGGTCGATAACGGTCGACAACGTCCGCCATGTTGAACTTTCTTATTTATGGCCCCATCTTCACGAAATTTGGTAGGCGGCTTCCCTGCGCTAACCAAACCCGATGTACATACTTATTTCGTTGGTATGACGCCACTGTCGGCCGCCATATTGAATTTTCAAAACATCACTAATTCTCCAACTTCCCATGTAGGTACAAGGCTGAAATTTGGGAGGCCCATTCCTTACAGCTTACTTACAAAAGTTAAGCAGGTTTTATTTCGAAATTCTACGCATAACGGTCAACAACGTCCGTCATATTGAACTTTCTTATTCATGGCCCCATCTTCACGAAATTTGGTAGGCGGCTTCCATGCGCTAACCTAAACCAATGTACATACTTATTTCGGTGGTATGACGCCACTGTCAGCTGCCATATTGAACTTTCCAACATCACTAATTCTCCAACTTCACGTGTAGGTAGAAGGCTAAAATTTGGTACTTATGTTGCCACTGTCGGCCGCTATATTGAACTTTTAATGGAAACCGATGTACGTACAGTGATCCCTCGCTATATCACGCTTCGACTTTCGCGGCTTCACTCTATCGCGATTTTTTTTCTCATACATGCTTATGTCACTACGCATGCGCTTTCTGAGAACTTTTATCTAAGCCCTACGATGGCTCCTAAACGTGCTGCTTTTTCTAAGCCTTATGACAATAAAACTAAGCGCCGGAGGAAGATGCTTACTATCCAGGAGAAGGTGAAACTCTTGAATATGATTAAAGATGGCAATACCCTACAAAAGCCTCCTCACGCATATGAAAAGACAGCGCCAGAAATTGCCTATCAAGATGCTCTTCAGCCGCGCACCCAGACAACCACTGCCTACTCCTAGTACTTCTTCACTGAAGACAACAACGCACCTGCTGAAGATTCTGCACCACCTCTGAAAACTCTCCTACTGAGGTCGTACCTTCATAGGTTAGTGGTTGTGTGCAATTAAATGTATAGTACAATAATCTACTATATTAAAGTGTTCGGGATTGTCCTTCTGTCCCGTGAGTGCAAAGCGTAGCGGTATTCTGCTTATTACAGACTTACTACTTGCGGCTTGAGGTACGAAGTGACGCGATGTGAGCAGAGTTCTGGTGCTCTCATCGTTCCCTTGCTTTTGTGCGCAATGCGCTGGAAAAATAGACAAAATTATGTCTCTGGAAGTAATTAATGTTGGTGGAGTACAAATGCCTCACCGCATAGTAAATATCAGGGGAGATGGTGCTTGCTTATTCTCATCTATAGCTTATTTAGTGCATGAAACTCCATCTTTAGCGGTACAGATTCGGGCTGACATTGTACGACCTTGGACGGGCACTTGAGGGGATAAAAAAAAACGTAGTTTTTGGGAGATGTTATGAATGGGCACTTTGATGTTCTATTTCCCTACACTTACATGCCTGATGTACACATGGAGCGCACAAAAATTGAGGATAAAAGTCGGTACGAAGCGACGAGATGTGAGCAGAGTTCTGGTGCTCTCATTGTTCCCTTGCTTTTGTGTGCGATGCACTGGAAAAATAGACAAAATGATGTCTCTGGAAATAATTAATGTTGATGGAGTACAAATGCCTCACCGCGTAGTAAATATCAGGGGAGATGGTGCTTGCTTATTCTCATCTATAACTTATTTAGTACATGAAACTCTGTCTTTGGCGGTACAGATTCGGGCTGACATTGTACGACTTTGGACAGGCACTTGAGGCGATAAAAAAAAAACTTAGGTTTTCGGGATATGTTATGAATGGTCAGTTTGATGTTCTCATTCCCTACACTTACATGCCTGATGTACACATGGAGCCCACAAAAATTGAGGATAAAGTCGTCGCCTTAAAAGGCGAGAGTGTCTAGTAATATGATATTTGTAACGTCTAATATGTCTTATTTTCTCTTATTTTGTCTAATATATTGGGTAATACATGTGTAATGGTGACTAAAGGGTGTTATTTCATGTCTAGAGGGCTCTAATAATGTTAAAAAACGTATTTAGAAGGTCTTAAACAGGTTTTCTATACTCTAACTTCGAAAATATTCGATTTATAAATAAAGAATCCTACTTCGCGAAAATTAATTTATCACGGTAGAGTCTGGAACAGATTAACCGTGATAAACGAGGGTTCACTGTACTTATTTCGTTGGTATGACACCACTGTCAGCCGCCATATTGAACTTTCCAACGTCACTAATTCTCAAACTTCCCGTGTAGGTAGAAGGCTAAAATTTGGCAGGCTCATTCCTTACAGCTTACTTACAAAAGTTTAGCAGGTTTCATTTCGAAATTCTACGCATAACGGTCAGCAATGTCCGCCATGTTGAACTTTCTTATTTACGGCCCCATCTTCACGAAATTTGGTAGGTGGCTTCCCCGAGCTAATCCGAAACCAATGTACATACTTATTTCGGTGGTATGATGCCACTGTTAGCCGCCATATTGAACTTCCCAGCGTCACTAATTCTCCAACTTCCCATGTAGGTAGAAGGCTGAAATTTAGCAGGCTCATTCCTTACAGCTTACTTACAAAAGTTAAGCAGGCTTAATTTTGAAATTCTACATGTAATGGTCAAAACGGTCAACAACGTCCCCCATGTTGAAATTTCTTATTTATGGCCCCATCTTCTCGAAATTTGGTAGGCGGCTTCCCTGCAATAATCAAAACCAATGTACGTTCTTATTTCGGTGGTATGATGCCACTGTCAGCCGCCATATTGAACTTTTCAACAGTCTTTGTTACTTATGGGCCCATCTTCAAGAAATTTGGTACACGGGTTCCCAACGCTAACTGAATCCTACTTACGTACATATATACGTCCATAGCCTGCAGCTCGGTCACCGTGTGAGGTGGCGCGGTCCCCATCCCAACGCCTCCCACGTTGTTGGCTGCCTGCCTATATAAGACCGTCCGTCCAGTCTCTACATTCCCTTCCTTGCTTTGCCACAAGATTCACGTCTCCCTACTGATAACTACAGCCTTTTTGTTTAATCCACGGCTTCTCCGCTGTTTTATTGTTTTTTTATTACAATTATAGTTATTGTATAGGTATTTTAGACTTACTTTACATTTCTCAGGTACCCATTTCCTTTATCATTCCAACCCCCATTACCATGTCTATCGAGGTGATCACTATTGATCAAAGAACTGTCACTTACCGAGTGGTTTCCATGCCCGAAGATGGCACCTACCTTTTCCATTCTCTTTGTTACATATTGCACGGCCATATCAGGCTCACTCTTTATATACGGAGGAACATTGTGTCTTATGTATTGAATGACTGGGACAGGTTCAAGGTGTGGACTGATGACGGTATAGGAGATAATTATACTACACATGAGCACTAGAACAGTGAAATGCTTCAGCCCTTCACCTATGGTTCTGCATGTGAGTTGATTGCTGCCGCTGAATTGTTTGGTTGTCGCTTTCAAGTGTACCGAAATAGCCAAACATTTTACAACTTTCGACAACCGCCAATGCCTCTTAAACATTTTAGATTCACAGGTGACGATTTCAGTATTGGACACTTTGATGTTTATGAATGTTTAAACTCTCAAAAGCTGGATGTGATTTTATCGATGCAACCGGTTGTGTGCTTACAACGCTTGACAGATGTCAAATGTCACTTCAACACAACAAGTCCTGCAAATACTGTCGTAATTGAAACAAACCATGAAACTCAAACCGATTATGGCAGCAGCAATCCAAGCTGTCAGATTTGAGACAAGATTACCGATCACATGGCCAACTGTAAGTTGCATGCTGAAGAGTAAGCTCAGCGCACAGCTTCGTCATATTACAACCAGAGAGCCGAACTGACAATGTGGTATACAAAGAGATCCTTAAGAAATAATTATTGGCATATTTTCCCTCAGTTTAAAAAGGTTTAATTTTCTGCTTAATAAAAATTTTAATGCAGTACTTTGCCGCTGCGAAGCGCGGGTATTTTGATATATATATATATATATATATATATATATATATATATATATATATATATATATATATATATATATATGACAGCAACACTCATAACAGTGACAAAACAATTACATTGACAATCAATCATGTTACGTTATTTTTAAAATGTTTCCTTTTCTTTTTCATTACTTCTTTAACACACTACTTCTCCTCTGCGAAGCGAGAGTATTTTGCTAGTCCCTCAATATATCACAACCTATGCAAAATCACAAATTTCAGAAAAGATTAGCTGCGTAACAAGCTTTGTTATGTGGTGAAAACATTTGCATTGTAAGTAAAATGACCACATTTTTATGTAGAAACAATGAATTTTATCAATAATATATAAAAGTTATTGATTATAATGAAAAATCATCAGATTACATCGTAATGTCAGCATGAAAAAAATGACCGCATCTCCAAGTGTGTAAATAGTAGGGTAAAATACTTATGTAAGACCGTAAGAGTGCTTTCCCTTTGAAAAATCAGCCGTCATTTTGTAAACAATATTGAAGACCAATTTGAGAAATGAAGAACATGCCTAAGTAGACTGTTTCCACACAAGGTACGTACCCAAATGTTTAAAATTTGAAAGTAGTGGTAAAAATGTGCACATATAATTCTTTTTTCTACAGAAAATTACACTTGTCCATGGACAACTGAAACCAGAAAAACACGCTTGTCCGACAGTCGATTTACCCGTGTCGGACGAGTCGGGCGTTGGATTTCCACACCCCTGTGTGACATGCATTCATTGAACTCCGCAACCGGCTGAATTTGTTTCTCAGTGCAATTTTCCAGCATGCCGGAGCTGATCAGTCAGTGCCGTATATTTGTTGCGCAGCCAGCTCACGACCACTGCCGGTCCCGGCAGAACTGCAGCAGTACTGTCTCTGGGATTCAGCCGCTGCACTAGACGAGCCTGCAGTCATCAGCGTTTACCCCTGTGTGTTTGCATGCAGCCAGTTCAAGTGTAGTTGGCTCGGTAATATACTGAATTTCATCAGTGACTTCAGTTGCATATTGAACATATAGTAATAGATTGTTGCAGTAGTTTTTTTTTAATAGTTTTTACAGTTTATTTGCAGTGTGTAAAATGATCAGTGTTGCAGTAATTGTGATGCTCTTTGCATGAAAAAAAAATGCTCCATTATGTTCCATTAAAATTTCAAATGTTCTTTGTGATTTGTGATGATTACTTAAATTGCAGCTAAAAAGTATTTGTCGCCCAGGTTTGCATTAACCCCCAAGTATGTGTTGGTTTAAGGGTTAACTATCATTGTCGAAACCTGTCGATATACACATTATAGTACAAACATCAATGTTAACATGTGACACTAACTTTACTCGCTAAAACTTACCTCTCGAGGGACTGCGGCATCACAGCTCCAGGATGCTTGCGTTGGTTGGACTGTGTGTGTCTTGACAAACAATAACAAATGATACTGTCCCCAGACGTTCATGTAGTTTATTGCAGTTACAAAATCCAATGTGGTACTTTGTGACTGGAACCTCTATTGAAGGTTTTGTTTATGACATGTCGGCAATAAAAAATCTGTCGACGATTTTTTGTAGTCGACGTTGTTGATTATGTCGACTAATCGTTGCAGCCCTAATTAAATGATTATAGGTCTCCAAATTAATGCAATTTAAAAGGTGCCCAAATATTTGCACATCCCATTTTTTTTGGAATATTGCTGTGATCTTCTGTTATGTAGACAGAACAAATAATCATGCAAGCTCAGAGAGGTGCCCATACTTTTACACAGCACTATAATATACTCACTCTAGAAATCAAAGTCAACCATCTGGACACCATAAACCTTCATAACTATAGAAATTTTATATACTGTATATTATTCACATATGACAGCAAAGCCCCATTTTCAGCAACCATTATTTCAGTGTCCTAATGGTAAACTCCCTTAGCTTATCCTTAATTAGTAATATCTACATACAAATTGGTTATTAGAGAAACCTTTTTAATTGCATCAGCACAGCTAAAAGCTGTTATTCTGTTCACTTGTGTGGCATTCCTAATGTTCAGTTCTGGGATCAAAAACGAGCAAAATAAAATGGCTTTCTCAAGAAACATGGCAGTCTTTTGTTAGAATGGAGGTTATTCCTTGTGAGATTGCAAGGAGTGATTGAAAATAAATATTAAGTATGTATATATCTGAAAAAATTTGTTTAAAGGTTATTTTCTTGCTGAAAAGGAAATAAGGCATAAGTCAATTTTTTGCATGTGTAACTTTTATCAGTTGTGCATTATGGGAAGGGGAAACAGGGAACAAAGCCAGGGCAGATAAACTAAGAAAACGTAAGAGTAGTGAAGAAAAGGCTGCCATTGGAGAAGATGAAGGGAGAGATTAAAAAGTCAGTTGGTCCTAAAGACTGTAATAAGTAGAGACTTGAGATTAGCTTCTTTGGGGCAGCCACCCGCGTTTAATTCGGTTTCCTGGCTGCAAACGTACTTGAGACATCATAGTCAAGTTTACACAACAGAGTCCAAAACAGAACTGCCTGCCTAAGCAAGGCAGTGAGCTTTATAGCTCAGAGGGCGGAAATGATGTCGCCCTCTGGGCGAACTGGAAGTGACATCACCCTTGGGGCGGAACCGAAGTGACCTCATTCTTGGGGCCGGAACCGGAGGTGGTGTGTCCTTCCTGGAAATGGCGGCTCCTGGTGGGATTTCCCGGGTAAGACCTGCAGAGAACTCAGAAAGAGCGTCAGC
This sequence comes from Polypterus senegalus, assembly GCF_016835505.1. Classification (NCBI taxonomy): domain Eukaryota; kingdom Metazoa; phylum Chordata; class Cladistia; order Polypteriformes; family Polypteridae; genus Polypterus; species Polypterus senegalus. The sequence goes on from NC_053155.1 coordinate 151,479,477, forward strand.
GTACCCCTGGGCAGATGTATAAACAGTATTGTCTAAGCCCTTCAGCTGCTTCCCATGCACACGTGTGTGACAAGACCTAGAGAAATATTTGATTCCAGACTGAGATTAGCTTCTTCTATTTTTCATCGAAAAGTGTCTCAAGTGTTATAAAATTGACTTTGTAAGGTCTTTGATTTACCTGACTTGAACAATGCACCCAGAAACAGTCTGACTATCTTCCTTTTTCACCTATGCGGATGGCCGGACACTTCGTGCAAGAAATGTACTAAGATAAGATTTTTAGACTAGCAAGTGGCCCATTGTTAATATTACATTTACATAAGGGACCAGATACAGTATTCACAGGTGACACTGTGGCATCTTTTACAGGTCAAAGTGCCTAGTGAGGAATGTGGTTCTCCTCTGTGAAATGAGCCAAAAATAAGAAATTTGTATTGGTTAGGTGGTTGAAGGAAAGAGTTCTAATGTGGAAGGATCAGCCGGCAAGAACAGGAAATGTTAATGATGCATCTTTTGAAAGGGAAAATTTGCTAGCATATATTTATACAAGATTGAATCAATTGTTATTTGAAATAAAAAAAAAATGCCATAATTATCTATAATCCTAAGTCATATCGGTAAAGTAAATTGTGATGAACAGGAATATGAAAGAAATCAGCTTTTGATGAAAAATTTATTATGAAGCCTCACAAAAACTTTAAAAACTGCTGTCCATAGAAAATGTTGAAAACACTGGGCGATTAACAATGTATAAGGAAACAATTTAACAGAAAATGTAGTCATTCCATTTCCAATATTATCATCAATTGTGGTTTTACTAGTCTGTAAACATAAAACAAAATTTTAACATCTCAAAGATTTTGGTAGAAGAGCACAATAATGAAATATCTAAATGAAAAGCAAAATGAAAGCTCTGGTAAATGTAATTTATTCAGTTGAAGAAAATAGATGACTCAGGGGGCTCCGGATTATCACAAGGCACACCTATAAACACACCCACACTCATATCTTTAAAAACAGCTGCCAAGTCATGCTAACTTTTATTTATCAAAGCCTACTTTTATGTAAGTTATAGATTCCTTACTTTGGTCACTTTAATTGAGATTATCCTTACTTATATAAGTGTGTTGTGCATTGCACAATGTAAAAAAAAAAGAAATATAAAGCATTCCTCACAATTCCCCGGTGATATTATTTTCATTTAGATATCAGTTAAAAATAATGAAGTTTGAAAATTGTTATAATAGAATAAATCCAAAGAAAAGGAAATCGCTCAGTTGACATGTTGCTGAAGCCCAGCTGTCAGTACAAAATATAAAACGTTTGCATATGTTTGTGTTTGCGCATTTGATTTTCAACCAGTTGTCGCAGTGGTGACACTATTCATTCTCGGATCTATGCAGATGGCGTGGTGGAAAAGCTACTTAGTAACCTTGAGATAACAGGTTTGAATTTTGTGTTGTCCCTGAATTTAGCGTTCTAAGTAGTGAGGTGCTATTATAATTATTATCATATAATAAAAACATACATTTGATGTAAGTCTGTAACATCTTGTGTAAATTTATGGTACTTCTAAAAGCACTGAAGAAATAAAAGCAGACATACAAACGCAGCTCAGTCATTTCTTCCTGGTGTCTTATTGAGCAGTTCCATTCATGGTTTCTTGAATAAAGCTGAATTTGAATGATTTTTATTCAGTTTTATTCTTGGATTCTTGAATAAAACTAAATTAAAAAAAAATTGTGATGGGGTGGGGGGCATAGCAGGCTGCATTCTGCTAATCCACACATTTGCAGAACAAAAGCGGGCTATTAGCGAAGTGAGAAGGAGCTATGAGCTTCTTAGCATATGTTAGGAAATTTTTCAGGAGGCCAGGGACAATGAAGAAAATCATGAGCTTCAGAGATTCTAGTAGTGTTAACTGAAAGGAAAACTGCATTGGGCCGGGGTGACCACAAATGGACTCGTATAGTCCAGGACCAGCCTCTGAAAGTTCTTTATGATGTGAGACGTGTCACTGGTCTGTAGTCATTAGATGAAATGATTTCCATCTTCTTTGGAACAGGAGCAATGCTGAATGTTTTCCAGAGCATTTCAGAGCTGATTTTTAGAATCTTAGGGACAGACTGAATAGTTGACAGAGGATACCACAAGAGTTTGTCAGCACGGGCCTTAAGAACTCGAGCACTAACTATCTGGTACTGCGTATTTTTCCTGTGGGTAACATCCTTGGTTGATTCCTTACTTGGTCTTCAGGTATGAGCAGCCTTTACTAATGGTCTGGGGTGGAGTCGTCACTGGCCCTTCCTGTTGAATCTGTAGGAGTTGTTGATTTAGTAGATATGGTGTGGGGGTACTGGTCATTGGAAGAAGGTTGCAGTGAGAGGGAAACCTATTAAACAATTTGGTTCAGTGCATTAGCTTTGTCCACATCTCTTTCTAGCACCAGAGCCCTGGATTGCTTAAGTCCAGTAATTATACATATCCAGCCATTTTTCATGGTATTCTGAGTGAGTTTGTTTTAGTTTTGTAAGCTTCCCTTGTTTCACTCATCTTTTTCTGCTGTATTGTTCCGACATCTTAAATGTGGCTTTACTAACTATTAAAGCATTAAGCAGTAAAACATTTTACATTGTGTCTTATTAGTCTTTGTAAAAGAAACATTATTACTTTGAGTGAAACATGGCTCAGTAGAGACAGTGTGGTTGTGTTAATTGAAGCAGCACCTCCAAATTACAATCTTGTTCATTTAGTGCATCACACTAAAAATACAGCGGTTTAGAGAGTATTTTCTCAAACTGTAAAGATACCAGTTTTGGTACTTTTGCGTCATTCGAGTTTCTTGCCGTAGTTATTCAAGGATTGATGCTGTCTCTCATGTTGGCTTTTAATAGACTCCAAAGTATGTGGCCCTTATTTAGGAATTCTCAGACTTGGCAGCCACAGTAATAACTAATTATGATAGGTTCCTAATTCTAGGGCAATTTAGTTTTCGTGGGGATATTCCGTGTGACCCTAAAGAAAGACAATTTATTAACTTAAAAAAAAAAGTGTTAAAAGTGGACATGAGACAGGATATTGGTATATCTGAACATTACTGCGTTCTGTTTAATGTAGGATTACTGGTAACCAGAACGAAAGAGCAACATATTGTTAAAAAACATTATTTCGATGCATCTGCAGCGTATGAGTTTGGTAGTATTCAGTCTTAATTTAGCACATGTTCTAGAACAGCGAACATTGTTACCAGTAAGGGAATTTTTTTTTAATAACAACATTTATTTCTAAAGCACATTTTCATACAATGTAGGTCAAAGTACTTTACAAGATGTCCCAAAAGTACTTCAATGCAATAGAAAAACATTAAAATTAGGTAAAAATTGCATACATTGTATACATAATATACAGTATACTGTATAATGCACACTTACATAAGACAGATTTGTAATTAAGAGTAATAGAGTCCTTAAATATACTGTAGATTTTGTTTAAGTCTCTATATGACACACCAGTGATAAAAAGTCAGTTGGCCAGGGTTGACAGAAAAACATAAAAAAAAAATTCAATTAGGCTAGAGAAAAAAAAAAAAACAACCTCTGTAGGGGTACTGGGCCAAAAGGCTGTTCAGCTCCAACTGGGCATTCTGACTTGTTTAAATGCTCTTATATTGTTGTGGTTTTTTATGCTTTGTCTATGAGTAGTTGATGCAGTGGGTCTTGTGGCAGATGTCCACTTTCATTCAAACATGGGTAAACTGCACAGGTGTGGTGGTGGTGCAGAATACTACCACAGAAGAAAAAGTTCATTGAAGAAAATGATAATTTTATGCAAATCTAGTTTATTAAGGGTAGAACTAAGATGTGGGTACAAAAAAGCTAAATTAAAAATGTGTGTAGTGTTTTTTATTTAAATGATCAGTAGTTTTAGCCTGGCATATCTATATTGGTAAAGCATTCCAGATTTTCATACATTTTTGGTGTTAAGATTAATTGTCTCTCTGCTTTTACAAAATTATGCTAGACCTAAGGAATTTTCAAAATGTTTCTATTCCAGATGGCGGGAAATTTCAGAATTCCAAAGAAGAGACACTCCATAGACAGAATCTGTCACGCACAGTCTCCATTGGCATGCTGTGAACCTGTAAGTAGAAGCAATTACAACTTGGGGAAAGTAATTTATAAGATATTTTAATGAAGGATTTGTATTTACTGAAGTAACAATATTTTCAAGGTTACAGTAAGATCTATTAATTTTTTAGTTAAGTATTTTAACAAAAGGTTAAATTTACTGTATTAGTATTTCTACATCCCAAGAGCCAGTTTCTGTAGCCGAGGATCAGACTGCCAAGGTCCCCGCCTTCGGCCACCACCCAACTCACACTGCTGTGCCCGGCGAGGTAACGTGGGTCCTCCTTCCCATTGGCTCACCACCTATGGGAGGGGCCAAGGAGGTTGGGTGCAGTGTGAGTTGGGTAGTGGCCGAAGGCGGGGACCTTGGCAGTCTGATCCTCAGCTACAGAAACTGGCTCTTGGGACGTGGAATGTCACCTCTCTGAAGAAGAAGGAGCCTGAGCTAGTGCGCAAGGTCGATAGGTTCCGGCTAGATATAGTCGGACTCACCTCGACGCACAGCTTGGACTCTGGAACCAATCTCCTTGAGAGGGCCTGGACTCTCTATCACTCTGGAGTTGCCCCTGGTGAGAGGCGCCAAGCAGGTGTGGGCATACTTATTGCCCCCCGACTTGGAGCCTGTGCATTGGGGTTTACCCCGGTGGACGAATGACAGTGAGACCTGGAAGGGCGTGATTGGGAGGAATGGCACCCCCGATCTGAACCCGAGCGGTGTTTTGTTATTGGACTTCTGTGCTCGCCACGGATTGTCCATAAGGAACACCATGTTCCAGCATAAGGGTGTTCATATGTGCACTTGGCACCAGGACACCCTAGGCCTTAGTTCGATGATCGACTTTGTGGTCGTGTTGTCTGACTTGCGGCCATATGTCTTGGACACTCGGGTAAAGAGAGGGGCAGAGCTGTCACTGATCACCACCTGGTGGCGAGTTGGCTTCGATGGTGGGGGAAGATGCCGGTCAGGCCTGGTAGGCAAACGTGTTGTGAGGGTCTGCTGGGAATGGCTGGCAGAGTCCCCTGTCAGAAGTAGCTTCAACTCTCACCTTCGGCAGAACTTCGACAACGTCCCGAGGGAGGTGGGGGACATTGAGTCCGAATGGGCCATGTTCCGTGCCTCTATTGTTGAGGCGGCTGACCGGAGCTGTGGCCATAAGGTGGTCGGTGCCTGTCGTGGCGGCAATCCACGAACCCGTTGGTGGAGAACGGCGGTGAGGGAAGCCGTCAAGCTGAAGAAGGAGTCCTATAGGACCTTTTTGTTCTGTGGGTCTCTGGAGGCAGCTGATAGGTACCGGCAGGCCAAGCAGAATGCGACTTCGGTGGTTGCTGAGGCAAAAACTTGGGCATGGGAGGAGTTTGGAGAGGCCATGAAGAACGACTTTCGGACGGCTTTGAGGAGATTCTGGTCCACCGTCCGGCGTCTCAGGAGGGGGAAGCAGTGCAGTGTCAACACTGTATGTGGTGGGGATGGTGCACTGCTGACCTCGACTCGGGACGTTGTGGGTCGGTGGGTGGAGTACTTCGAAGACCTCCTCAATCCCACTAACATGCCTTCCATTGAGGAAGCAGAGCCTGGGGACTCTAAGGTGGGCTCTCCCATCTCTGGGACTGAGGTCACCGAGGAGGTCAAAAAAACTGATGAGATACGCCCGGAGTTCCTCAATGCTCTGAATGTTGTAGGACTGTCTTGGTTGACATGTCTCTGCAACATCGCATGGACATCGGGGACAGTGCCTTTGGATTGGCAGACTGGGGTGGTGGGCCCCCTCTTTAAAAAGAGGGACCGGAGGGTGTGTTCCAACTACAGAGGGATCGCACTCCTCAGCCTCCCTGGAAAAGTCTATTCAGGGATTCTGGAGAGGAGGGTCCGTCGGATAGTCGAACCTCAGATTCAGGAGCAACAGTGTGGTTTTCGTCCTGGTCGCGGAACAGCGGACCAGCTCTACACCCTTAGCAGAATCCTGGAGGGTGCATGGGAGTTTGCCCAACCAGTCTACATGTGTTTTGTGGACTTGGAAAAGGCGTTCGACCGTGTCCCTTGGGGAATCCTGTGGGGGGTGCTCCGGGAGTATGGGGTACTGGACCCCCTGATAAGAGCTGTTCGTCCCTGTACAACCGGTGTCAGAGCTTGGTCCGCATTGCCGGCAGTAAGTCAAGCCTGTTTCCAGTGAGAGTTGGACTCTGCCAGGGCTGCCCTTTGTCACCGATTCTGTTCATAACTTTTATGGACAGAATTTCTAGGAGCAGCCAGGGTGTTGAAGGGATCCGGTTTGGTGGACTCAGGATTGGGTCACTGCTTTTTGCAGATGATGTTGTCCTGTTTGCTCCATCAGGCCGTGATCTTCAGCTCTCTCTGGAACAGTTCACAGCTGAGTGTGAAGCGGCTGGGATGAGAATCGGCACCTCCAAATCCGAGACCATGGTCCTCAGCCAGAAAAGGGAGTGCCCTCTCAGGGTTGGGGGAGAGATATCCTGCCCCAAGTGGAGGAGTTCAAGTATCTCAGGGTCTTGTTCACGAGTGAGGGAAGACTGGACCGTGAGATCAACAGGTGGATCGGAGCGGCATCCGCAGTGATGCGGGCTCTGCATCGGTCTGCCATGGTAAAAAATGAGCTGAGCCGTAAGGCAAAGCTCTCAATTTACCAGTCATCTATGTTCCTACCCTCAGCTATGGTCGTGAGCTATGGGTAGTGACCGAAAGAACGAGATCACGAATACAAGCGGCTGAAATGAGTTTCCTCCGCAGGGTGTCTGGGCTTTCCCTTAAAGAGAGGGTGAGAAGCTCAGTCATCCGGGAGGGGCTCGGAGTAGAGCTGCTACTCCTCCACATCAAGAGGAGTCAGATGAGATGGCTTGGGCATGTGATCAGGATGCCTCCTGGACGCCTCCCTGGTGAGGTGTTCCGGGCACGTCCAACCGGGAGGAGGCCCCGGGGAAGACCCAGGACACGCTGGAGGAACTATGTCTCCCGGCTGGCCTGGGAACGCCTTGGGATTCTCCCAGAAGAGCTGGAAGAAGTGGCCGGGGAGAGGGAAGTCTGGGCCTCTCTGCTTAAGCTGCTTCCCCCCCGACCCAACCCAGAATAAGCGGAAGAGGATGGATGGATGTATTAGTATTTTCAATAAGTTGAGTTTAAAGAACCTATTACAATATGTAAAACATAATGTATTTAAAATATACAATCTGCACAACATTCCAAAAAAAGAAATTTAAACTTCATTAAATAATTAACACTTAAAGACCCGCCTCCCTTTATAGATTTGAAATTTATGTGAACAAAATGTCCATAATAAGATAGTTCTGCACATATATTAAAATCTAAAAGGAAAACGGAATGAGAGCAGTGACTGTTGATGCATAAGGAATGTAGTATAATAAATTGCAATAAATGTATTGGTATGTAATCTTATCTCATCTGGCATTGCTCCAGACAATACAATGTAAGGATTAGGAATAATTGTGCATACAGTATTATCTGACAGATAAGCAAATGTTTTTTACCCAAAATATTTTTATTTTAGCACCTTCTGGTGCATGATTACATCATTCACAGTTATGGTCCAATGCCTGTTTTATATATTGTAACTGAAATCTTGAAAGATGTGTGTCATGTACAGTTTTCAGATGAATTATAGCATTCCTTGCACAGCTATTGAGAGGTCCCTTTCCCGTCATAGTATAAGATCATCTAGAAGCGCACATTGTGAAATTAATTCTAGCATCTGTAAATGTGACTAATAATCTTCTGATTAGTAGCTAAAATATATTTGAGGTTAGATATTAATTTCAGGAGTACATTCTGACTAATTTTGATACCTCTGTGTGTGTAAAGGTTAAAGAAAGGGTATTCAATTAATAACAGAAAAGTAGTAGTAATTAAAGCCTAAAAATTAAAAAGTAACTTCTCATTTGTAGTTAAATTTTCGCGAATGTCATTTGACAAATGAAATGTGAGGAAATAAGATAGAACTATGAAATTCTTAAACTCAAATTGTTTTAATTATGAGTAGTTTTTTGTTTGCATTCATGAACACAATAAAAAATAAATAGAATGTTTCCATCATGTCAAATTTAAGTACAGAATTGGAAAAATATGACTAAAATGTAACAAATTGCACAATTTGTTTATGAATATGATATTATTTTAAATCAATGTAATATAATATTAAGTCATTCTAGTATTTTTAAATACAGCTCTCCTTACTCCCAACACAACAAGCTTGAACACAAGTGCCAGTGCAATTCAGGGATTTTATTGTGTGAAACTCTTTTGACAGTAAAGTTTTCCAATAGCACAACCACATCCTAAGTGCTTTCTCTCTCCCTACTTCCTTCTCCTCCACTCCTATTGCAAGCTTTGTCTACCTCCTCCTGACTCTGGCTCCCAGATTGAAGTAAAGCTGCTCCTTTTAATGTAAACCCTGGGAGTACTTCAGGAGTCCTGAATCTGTGGCCTGGGAGCACTTCCACTTGAGGCTGGAGCCCACTGAAGTAGTACTTGCTAGTCCCTTCTGTGCCCCCTGGCGGCACCCACGGAACCCAACAGGGCTGAGGCAATGAACAGCATTTACCAATGTGCTCTTTGGGAATCCATGGTGGCACTGTAACCTGAGGGGCCGCTGTATAGTGTTTCATGGAAGATAATGCCCTGTGTAAACTGTCTTTCCCCCATGCCATGAGAATCTGTATCCAGGAGGGATGCTTGCTCCCTGGGATTGTGTTCTTTACTGAATGTAGGACATACTTGAGCCTTATACACTTCTCTTTAGTAACAATGGCAGAAATAATCAAATGAGAGAAGTATGGTACAATAAGAGAGATAAATATTTAACATGGTTTAAAATGTAGCTTCCATTCCCAACATACAATGTAGTATAATCATTTATTCATATAGTCATCATCCATGTCTTCAGTGGGAAATGCTGATAAATACGCATTATCCAGTTTGGCAAAGTATTGTTGGCATTTGGATGGCCTGATTGTTCCTTTCCAAAATGAATAGTCACATATTTTGCATGTTTAATTAACTTTTTATAAAACTTGCCAAGTATGGGTAACTGCCACCTAAGCTGTGCACTTCACAGACCAACATAGCACATTTTGCACCTGCTCTACTCACTAATGGCTTCTGTGGACAGTGGCTCTGGCTATATGTTTACCAGGGCACATCAGTATTTTGCATTAGCCTGCCTGTGTCATCCTTCATGTGTTTCTGTCCATCTCCCTGGCAGTTTCTTTCTGTCAGCTGATTTGCATGGTGTCAGCTTTATGGCCTAATAATATAATGAGTTTGGGAGAAACTTCACAGATCATAGCGACACACTTCAAACTTATGGCCAGAAGCTCAGTACAGCTCTAGCCAGGTTGCCTGTCCATGCGTGGCATCCTTCACAACATATATGTAAAGAAAACATTTTTTGCCTTGCATAAAACATTTACAGTTTTGGTCACATTGTTTTATTTGATTCAAGACTTTGTTTGATGGACCATTGTTTGTGCACTTTTTCTTGTGGGCCCCTACAAATCATCTAGAAGTAGTCTGCCATATCCCTGATCCCCCAACGTCCCTGCTACCTTATTTCCGTATCCTTGACATCCTGATGAAATCTTTCACCCTGCTTTTCACACACTGCTACAAGAATTTAAGGAAAAAAATTCCAAATGCAAATCCAAAAAGTGAACTTTTTAGGCCGAAGTTCCAACCTAATTCCTTAAACTTAACCAATGCATTTTTCAAATTTTCTTTAAAATCTGGATCTTTATTGTTATGTAAAGAGTAAGCAATTGCTTCTTTGAGTGATACCCAGGCCTGTCGTTTTTTATTGCACTACCAAATACTGCATCAGAATTTTTTTTTCTTATATCAGCAAAAATACATAAAACAGGCTTATGTTCTGACAGGCCTTTGATTAACTGCTTTATTAAACCAAGCCTAATATGAAGCCATGGTAACAGCACTTTATCTGGATACATCAATCTCGGTCTTGTGGAAGAAAAATGACCCACATTAACCAATTACCAAAAAGGAGTGTCATGAACAAGGAGTCCAAAAAGTACACAAGTCCCATAAATACTTCCAAAAATTGCCCTGTAGTAGAGAGAATTACTGTCAAAACCTCAACCAGAAACGAAAGGGGCCTTAAAGAATCTTTATAAAACTAAGGATTTACTGTATTTTTTTAAACAGAAATTTTCTGAAGTACCTAAAAACACAAAAGGAATCCAAATACAGAATCCAAAGGTGAAGCTGAAAATTCCACGAAATTGTAATAAGCACAAAGCAAAGTGAAACACAAGTAGACACTCCACTCCCTACCACATTAGAAATGAACCGTCTGGAACTATGTGACACTGTCCAATTTGTAGTGAGGAGGGCAGTTTCTGGCGGTGATTGACAGTTGGCCTTACCTCTTGGGGAACCTCTCCTGAAAAACATGGGGCATAACACAGGCTACATAGAAACTTTAAAAAAACAAAAATAAGCAACATTAAGTACATAATTTAACAAATCAAAATAAACAAAAGAGACATTAAGCATAAACTTGAATCCCAGCTATAGGAGGAGCCCTGACTTTGGTATAACAAGGAGGTCTTTATTGCTGTGCATTGATAGATTCAGAATTTTTTTTCTGAATTATGAATAATCTTATTCTGTAATTTTCCAGATTTAAGATTCTAAGATGCCCCCCCAATCTACACCTATCCATTCCTCTTACGTCATAGAGGTTTAGAAAGCTTTTGTGTTTTTTTTCTATTAATTCTACAATTATTAGTAACTAGCAAAATACCTGCGCTTCGCAGCGGAGAAGTAGTCTGTTAAAGAAGTAATGAAAAAGAAAAGGAAACATTTTAATAATAACGTAACATGATTGACAATGTAATTGTTTTGTCATTATGATGAGTGTTGCTGGCATATATATAGGGCTGTGCGATATGACCAAAATCTTATATCCCGATATTTCATTTCATATCCCGATATCACGATATAGTACATTTTCTTTGTATTCAGTGAATAGTTTATATAATCACCACTCCTTTTTTTTCATTTAAATTAAAAAATCAAAATGAGAAGTACTCAACTTGTAATTATTTCTGTTCTTTTATTTAGAACATTTGAGCAAATGTTTGACTTAGAATGTAAACATAAAATGTTAATGTATCAAATATAAAACCCTTTTCAAAAACAAATTACTAAAGGCCCAATATAAAATACTGCTATATAAAATGCCTGACATAAACAAAATGTGAACTGTAGCAGCAATAACTCTCACAACATATATTAAATACTAGCAAAATACCCGCGCTTCGCAGCGGAGAAGTAGTGTGTTGAAGAAGCAATGAAAAAGAAAAGGAAACATTTTGAAAATAACGTAACATGATTGTCAATGTAATTGTTTTGTCACTGTTGTGAGTGATGAGTGTTGCTGTATATATATATATATATATATTATATATATATATATATATATATATATATATATATTTACACACATACATAAACATATATATATACCTACATATATACACATACATACATACATACACACACATATATACACACATATATATATATATATATATATATATATACATACACACATACATATATAAACATATATATACATAAACATATATATACATATACATACATATCTACATATATACACACACAGCTATTTCGTATCAGTGCAATACGCTGCTTGTTAAAACGGATAACTCCCGCTCTTACGTGCAAGTCTGCGTGGATATTATGAACTATCGTATTTGTTCAAGTTCTATTTAAATTTTAAATAGAAGGAATTTTTATTTAGTCGACAGAAATATCTTTGGTAGGAATGGTAAAACAGACAGGAATATTATTCGTGAATAAATCAACTCAAACCTTAAATAACTTAAAAGAACAAACATTCAAATTTCTTTACTCTTATGTAAATTTATATAAAAATAAACTTAGATTTTAAATATCCCAAAAGATTTTGCTCTCCATAAAAATATATCCTTTCAAAATTATACAAATTCAAATATGAACATGCTGCATAACAAAACCTGGAAATATAAATAAAATGTGTTCCTTTCAGCAATAACAAATCAAATCATTAAGTTGTCTTTGCTCATATGTCATTTTAGAGCTGGACGCCTGGCATCTATTTTTGGCAACAGGTTCGTTTATGTTTGGTGTGAGGTTCTGTGTTGTTGAGATTCTCAGGATGGATTGCAGGTGCTCATCAGTGAGGCGACTCCTGTGTGCTGTTTTGTTAGAAGAGCTTCTCACACAGATATGTGCTACCAAACATGCACAAGGTTCGAGCCACATGTAGACGGACTTTTTTTGTTCTTCAAAGTCACCAAAGCGCCGTGCAAACTCAGTGCGCTCGGTTTATCAGCAAAGTGCGATTTGGGAACACCGTAGTGACGACTTGGTTTAACATTACTTGGCAACAGGGAAAGTTGCACTGGTGCATTTGTGTCTCCCATAAAAGCAACTTCACTTGAAATCACTTTGTGATTGTGCACGGTAAAAACGTCCGCTGGTGTCAGATTCTTATTTAATTCTTCTGCTTTCTGTATCTTCTGCATTGCATTCAGGTCTTTCAGCCTCACTGATGAGCACCTGCAATCCATCCTGAGAATCTCCACAACACAGAACTCCCTGATGTTTTGTCTCATAGTGCCGTCTTAGATTAAATTCTGTAATTACAGCCACATTAGCTCCACAAATGAGACACACGGGTTCAGTAAACATATACTCAGCCTCCCATCGGTTTTTAAAGGCTCTATTTTCAGAATCAACTTTTCTCTTCAGCATCGTGTGAGCTAGCTTCGCAATAACTTGCAGCATCATAAGCTAGACTTGATTAACGCGTAAGTGTCGGCAAGGCAGCTGAAGCGCTGCATTATGGGATCTGTAGTTTATTGTGTTACCAGCGCTTCATATACCCGGGCCATTAATAACAATAATACAGTATATAAAATGATCTCGCTGGCTGGATATAATTACACGGGCGGATGTGGCCCGCTGCCCTTGAGTTTGACACATATGGACTAAATAGAACTTGAAAAGATATATTTTTCAAATGTGATCGCGCAATTCAGATAGAGTTGACGCGCACTACAGCCTGCATGCCTCAATAAGTCATCCTCCCCTCGCTCTTACTTTTTTACCGTTCATCTAATGAATACACTGAGTATGGCTTTACCAAAACAATCATTGATGGCGAATAAAGTATCCATTATTCGAGTATGTAGATCGGGATATATATATATACATATATATATATATACCCGCGATCGCAGCGAGAAGTAGTGTGTTAAAAAGGTAGAAAAGAAAAGGGAACATTTTAAAATAACGTAACATGACTGTCAATATACAGTATTTGTTTTGTGAGTGTTACTGAGTGTTGCTGTCATCAAGGATTTGATTATCATTATTTCTTTCAATCAGGTTCGTATTTGTAGGATGTGTTGTGTTCAAGTTACATTCCGTGTTTGTCAATCGTTGTAAAGATGACAGGTTTCATTCATCGATTCGTTTCTTACTGCATCAATAAACAGCTCGTCTTCTTCTTTATCTGGGACCTGACACACTGCATGCACAGGTTTTTTTTACACTGTCTTCCTTTAGCGGGACATTGACTTTTTCCAACGTGCTTTGTTTCCGCAGTAGTTGGATTTATGAATATGCTTGTATGTATCAGACGCTTCATATTTTTGCTGCCATTTCAATTGTGTAATTCGGTTTTGTTCAGCTCTTTGGAACTGTTGCTTTTATCTGTGCACTGCGTTAGTTCACGTGAGCTTCGGTGTACATGCATCGAAGGTTCCCAGCTGTGCTGGTGCCATCTCGTGCTATGTCCATGGCTGTATTTAATGTTACCTTAGTCCTGGCACTTAAAACTTTCTCTCGCAGTTTCGCTGAGTTTGTGTCAAACACCACCCTGACCATCTCATCTTCCTCTCCATAAGCACAGTCCTTCACCCGTGAATATTTACCCGTGGCAGTTTGCTATTGGATTGCCGCTGACGGACGGCCTTATATGGGCAGGCACTAAATTACAAACGCCAGCGCAGCCTGTCTATGAACTTAATTTAAAGTGTAGGTTTACATCGTGCTTTGTTTCAAGTAGCAGAACTCATCAATATGGTTGTATATGTCACTCGCCGCTTCTTATTGTTTCGCTGCCTTCTCAATTATATAATGCATGTTTTCTTCAGCGCTTTTTGGAGGTCTTCCTGATTTTCTATGTACTGCGTGATTACGTGGGAGGCGTGATGATGTCACACGAAACTCCGCCCCCACGGCGTTCAAGCTCATCTCCATTACAGTAAATGGAGAAAACAGCTTCCAGTTATGACCATTACGCGTAGAATTTTGATATAAAACCTGCCCAACTTTTGTAAGGAAGCTGTAAGGAATGAACCTGCCAAATTTCAGCCTTCCACCCACACGGGAAGTTGGAGAATTAGTGATGAGTGAGTGAGTGAGTGAGGGCTTTGCCTTTTATTAGTATAGATAAAAGGATCAAAGCACTAACAACTAAACTATATAAGGCCAATAAACCCTTTAAACAAAATAAATACAAGTCTAACATTAACTGTCAAAACCAAATGTAAACATTGTACTTCAAACTGTAGCAGCAATATGGCTTACGACAAAAATATATTAAATATATAATATTAAATACTAGCAAAATACCAAGGCCAGCTTGTGAGAAGTAGTGTGTTAAAGAAGCAATGAAAAGAAAAGGAAACATTTTTAAAATAACGTAACCTGATTGTCAATGTAATTGTTTTGTCACTGTTGTGAGTGATGAGTGTTGTTGTCATATATATATATATATATATATATATATATATATATATATATATATATATATATATATATACACACACATATATACACACATATACATACATACACACACATATATACACACAAATACATACATACATACACATACATACATACACACACATATATACACACACATATATATATATATACATATATACACACACACATATATAAACATATATATACATATACATACATATCTACATATATACACACACAGCTATTTCGTATCAGTGCAATACGCTGCTTGTTAAAATGGATAACTCCCGCTCTTACGTGCAATAACAAATCAAATCATTCAGTTGTCTTTGTTCATATGTCATTTTAGAGCTGGTCGCCTGGCATCTTTTTTTGGCCACAAGTTCGTTTCTGTTTGGTGTGAGGTTCTGTGTTGTGGAGATTCTCAGGACGGATTGCAGGTGCTCATCAGTGAGGCGTCTCCTGTGTGCTGTTTTGTTAGTCTTTATCACTGAGAAGAGCTTCTCACACAGATATGTGCTACCAAACATGCACAAGGTTCGAGCCGCATGTAGACAGACTTTTTTTGTTCATCAAAGTCACCAAAGCGCCGTGCAAACTCAGTGCGCTCAGTTTATCAGCAAAGTGCGTATTTGGGAACACCGTAGTGACGACTTGGTTTAACAGTACTTGGCAACAGTGAAAGTGGGGCAAGGTGAACTGGTGCATTTGTGTCTCCCATAAAAGCAGCTTCACTTGAAATCACTTTGTGATTGTGCACGGGTTAAAACGTCCGCTGAAGTGTCAGATTCTTATTTAATTATGCTGTTTTCTGTATCTTCTGAATTGCATTTTGGTTACCCTGATGCAAGGCAGCTGAAGCGCTGCATTATGGGATCTGTAGTTTATTGTGTTACCAGCGCTTCATATACTCGGGTTTTAATAACAATAATACAGTATATAAAATGATCTCATGGGCGGATGTGGCCCTGGCCCTTGAGTTTGACACATATGGACTAAATAGAACTTGAAAAGATATGTTTTTCAAATGTGATCGTGCAATTCAGATAGAGTTGACGCACTACAGCCTGCATGCCTCAATGAGTCATCCTCCTCGCTCTTACTTTTTACCGTTCATCTAATGAATACACTGAGTATGGCTTTACCAAAACAATCATTGATGGCGAATAAAGTATCCATTATTCGAGTATGTAGAGCGGGATATATATATATATACATATATATATATATATATACCCGCAGCGCGCAGCGGAGAAGTAGTGTGTTAAAAAGGTAGAAAAGAAAAGGGAACATTTTAAAAATAACGTAACATGACTGTCAATATACAGTATTTGTTTTGTGAGTGTTACTGAGTGTTGCTGTCATCAAGGATTTGATTATCATTATTTCTTTCAATCAGGTTCGTATTTGTAGGATGTGTTGTGTTCAAGTTACATTCCGTGTTTGTCAATCGTTGTAAAGATGACAGGTTTCATTCATCGATTCGTTTCTTACTGCATCAATAAACAGCTCGTCTTCTTTATCTGAGACCTGACACACAGCATGTACGGGTTTTTTTTACACTGTCTTCCTTTAGCGGGACATTGACTTTTTCCACCGTGTGCTTTGTTTCCGCAGTAGCTGGATTTATGAATATGCTTATCAGACGCTTCATATTTTTTGCTGCCTTTTCAATTGTGTAATTCGGTTTTGTTCAGCTCTTTGGAACTGTTGCTTTTATCTGTGCACTGCGTCAGTTCACGTGAGCCTTCGGTGTACATGCATCGAAGGTTCCCAGCTGTGCTGGTGCCATCTCGTGCTATGTCCGTGGCTGTATTTAATGTTACCTTAGTCCTGGCACTTAAAACTTTCTCTCGCAGTTTCGCTGAGTTTGTGTCAAACACCACCCTGACCATCTCATCTTCCTCTCCATAAGCACAGTCCTTCACCCGTGAATATTTACCTGTGGCAGTTTGCTATTGGATTGCCGCTGACGGATGGCCTTATATGGGCAGGCACTAAATTACAAACGCCAGCGGCAGCCTGTCTATGAACTTAATTTAAAGTGTAGGTTTACATCGTGCTTTGTTTCCGAAGTAGCAGAACTCATGAATATGGTTGTATATGTCGCTCGCTTCTTATTGTTTCGCTGCCTTCTCAATTATATAATGCATGTTTTCTTGAGCGCTTTTTGAGGTCTTCCTGGTTTTCTATGTACTGCGTGATTACGGGAGGCGTGATGATGTCACACACGAAACTCCCCCACGGCGTTGAAGCTCATCTCCATTACAGTAAATGGAGAAAAACTGCTTCCAGTTATGACCATTACGCGTAGAATTTCGATATAAAACCTGCCCAACTTTTGTAAGGAAGCTGTAAGGAATGAACCTGCCAAATTTCAGCCTTCCACCCACACGGGAAGTTGGAGAATTAGTGATGAGTGAGTGAGGGCTTTGCCTTTTATTAGTATAGATAATATTTTTTAGGCTACATTCTAGTAAAATGTTAATTTGCACATCGTAGTGTGGCAAATCTCCGTTAATGAGTTACAGCGGATCGCCCCGTGCGTGGGACTGGACGGCGCTAACGTGTTGATGCCGCCCAGCCCCAAGCACGGGCGATCCGCTGTAACTCGTTAACGGAGATTTGGCCGATAATGCAGTTGTGGCGTAAACGTAATGTAGCGCTCTGTTCTTTATTGTAGAGTTCTGTTCTGCAGTTTGTGTTCTGTGATTTACATCCCTCTCAGTTATTTATTCTGTTGTCCCTGTTATTTCTGATGGACTGTAATAGATTGGAAGGTAAAGGAGGTTCCGGACGGATGGGGGGGAGCGCTGTGAAAAAGGAGGAGTGGACGACGATCTTGTCGCCCCTAGCTAAGAGAATTTGTTTTTGGATTGCTGTCTGTTCGGCGTGGTTGTGGCCAACAGCAACAATTTTTTTTTGTTTGTGTTTAATAAAGAGGGAACTAACCAAGTGACCGTCTCGATCGCCATTACGTCTGGAAGACGCTACAGTAATTTTAACAAGATTAACGCTGACAGCAAACGCTGCAGGGAAATTATGCCTTAAGCAAATTGTTTTGGTAGCAATTAATCTTCCAAGCTTTTAACATGCTCGTTTAAATAGTACCTTTACAACTGTAATATCCTACGTGGCCTGCCTCTCAGTTGTAAACTCTCTGCATGCTCGCTCACGTGCTTTTTGCGGAGGTGTAGAAGAGGTTTGTCGTGTTGGAGTCTGTGGTAGCGATCGGTTTGCAGCATAATTTGCACAGAACCGTTTTCTGGTCCGTGTCAGACTTTTCAAATCCAAACCATCTCCATACTACAGAGGTAGCCCCTCGTTTAGGAACAAGGTCCTTCTGTGTGGAGCTACCTGGTGTTGCCTCTTCTTCATCAGCCATGCTAGTGTGTCTGCATCCACGTGGTGGCCATCAAAACAATGAAAAAAACATTGCCGTAAACTGTTTATTTTGCGACACCACGAAACAAACGATAACGTAATGTGCAGCGATAGATGTTTTCATATTGTCATCCGATATATATCGTTATATCGAACAGCCCTACATATATATATATACAGTCAACCCTCGTTTATCGCGGTTAATCCGTTCCAGACTCTGCCGCGATAAATGAATTTCCTAAGTAGAAACCATATGTTTGTATGGTTATTTTTATATATTTTAAGCCCTTATAAACTCTCCCACACTGTTAACATTATTAGAGCACTCTAGACATGAAATAACACCCTTTAGTCAAACGTTTAAACTTCATTACAAGACAGAGATGGCAGTTCTTTCTCACAATTAAAAGAATGCAAACCTATCTTATCTTCAAAGGAGCACAATCAAAAAATCAATACGTACTTTTAAGTATACAGAAGCACCGCGATAAAGTGCATTTTGTAGAGGAGCGCCCTATCTTCTAGGCAAACAGCTACTGTGTAAAAAGCCCCCTCTGCTCACACCCCCTCCGTCAGGCAGAGAGAGTGAGAGAGACAGAGAGAAGCAAATAAAACAAGCGCCACGCGGGAAGCATATCTTTTAGCATTGAGGAGTTTTAGTTAATATGTAATACATGCTCTGATTGGGTAGCTTCTAAGCCATCCGCCAATAGCGTCTCTTGTATGAAATCAACTGGGCTAACAAACTGAGGAAGCATGTAGCATAAATTAAAAGACACATTGTCCCAGAAAGCTAACCAGCTTAAAAATCCATGATATATATTTAGATGTGCTTACATTTAAAATCTGCGATAGAGTGAAGCCGCGAAAGTCGAAGCGCGATATAGCGAGGGATTACTATATATATTATATATATATACATATTTATATATATATAGCAAAATACCCGCACTTCGCAGCGGAGAAGTAGTGTGTTGAAGAAGTTATGAAAAGAAAAGGAAACATTTTAAAAATAACGAAATATGATTGTCAATGTAATTGTTTTGTCACTGTTATGAGTGTTGCTGTCATATATATATATATATATATATATATATATATATATATATATATATATATATATACACACACACACACATCAACAACAACAACATTTATTTATATAGCACATTTTCATACAAACAGTAGCTCAAAGTGCTTTACATATTAAAGAATAGAAAAATAAAAGACACAATAAGAAAACAAAATAAATCAACATTAATTAACATCGAATAAGAGTAAGGTTCAATGGCCAGGGGACAGAAAAAAAAAAACTCCAGACGGCTGGAGAAAAATAAAATCTGTAGGGATTCCAGACCATGAGACCGCCCAGTCCCCTCTGGGCATTCTACCTAACATAAATGAAACAGTCCTCTTTGGATTTAGGGTTCTCACGGAAGGGCTTGATGAATGATGGTCACGTAGACTTCTGCCTTTTAATCCATCCATCATTGTTGGAGCATCATGAAGCTTTGAGTAGGTGGAGGTGGCAGGCCACCACCACAAAGAAACGGAAAAAGAAACAGAAAAGAGTAGGGGTCAGTACGATTTTAGAGCCACCATGAATAGTTATTATGATGAATTGAACATACAGAGTATCAGGATTAAGTTAAATTAAGTTAAATGAAGTTATAAAAGGCCATGTTAAAGTAATGTGTTTTCAGCAGTGTTTTTAAAGTGCTCTACTGTATCAGCCTGGCGAATTCCTATTGGCAGGCTATTCCAGATTTTAGGTGCATACCAGCAGAAGGCCGTCTCACCACTTCTTTTAAGTTTGGTTCTTGGAATTCTAAGGAGACACTCATTTGAGGATCTGAGGTTACGATTTGGAATATAAGGTGTCAGACATTCCGATATATAAGATGGGGAGATTATTTAAGGCTTTATAAACCATAAGCAGAATTTTAAAGTCAATCCTGAATGACACAGGTAACCAGTGTAGTGACATTAAAACTGGAGAAATGTGTTCGGATTTTCTTTTCCTAGTTAGGATTCTAGCAGCTGCATTCTGCACTAGTTGCAAACGATTTATGTCTTTTTTGGGTAGTCCTGAGAGGAGTGCGTTACAGTAATCTAGTCGACTGAAAACAAAGCGTGAACTAATTTCTCAGCATCTTTCAGTGATATAAGAGGTCTAACTTTACTTATGTTTCTTAAGTGAAAAATGCTGTCCTAATGATCTGATTAATATGTGATTTAAAATTCAGATTACAGTCAACAATTACCCTAAGCTTTTTACCTCCGTCTTGACTTTTAATCCTAATGTATCCAGTTTATTTCTAATAGCCTCATTGTATCCATTATTGCTAATCACTAAGATTTCAGTTTTCTCTTTATTTAACTTGAGAAAGTTACTATTCATCCATTCTGAGATACAAGTCAGACATTGTGTTAGTGAATCAATAGAATCGGGTCATCAGGTGCTATTGATAAGTACAGCTGTGTGTCATCAGCATAGCTGTGGTAGCTCACGTTGTGCCCTGAGATAATCTGACCTAACGGAAGCATGTAGATTGAGAATAACAGCGGACCCAGGATAGAGCCTTGTGGAACACCATATCGGATATCATGTGTCTTGAGTTGTAATTCCCACAACCAACAAAAATTTTCTCCCTGTCAGGTAGGATTCAAACCAATGTAAGACACTGCCAGAGAGGCCCACCCATTGACTAAGGCGATTTCTAAGAATATTGTGATCAATGGTGTCAAATGCAGCACTCAGATCTAAGAGGATGAGAACAGATAAATGGCCTCTGTCTGCATTCACCGCAAATCATTTACTACTTTAACGAGTGCAGTTTCTGTGCTGTGATTTGTTCTAAAACCGACTGAAATTTATCAAGAATAGCATGTTTATTGAGGTGGTCATTTAACTGCATAATGACTGCCTTCTCTAGAACTTTACTTAAGAAAGGCAGGTTAGAGATGGGTCTAAAATTTTCAAGAGCGAGGGTCAAGATTATGTTTCTTAAGTAGGGGTTTAACTACAGCAGTCTTAAGACAGTCTGGGAAGACCCCGTATCTAATGACGAATTTACTATGTCAGAACATTATCAATTAGCACGCCTGATACTTCTTTGAAAAACCTTGTTGGTATTGGGTCAAGGACGCAGGTGGAGGTTTTAATTGAGAGATTATTTTTGTAAATCAGGTAAATCTATCCTAGTGAAAGAGTTTAATTTGTTTATAACAGGATGCTGGGGTTTAGGAGGATCCTTAGTGTTGGAGGGATATACTATGTTATTTCTAATATCATTAATTTTTTGATTGAAAAATACAGCGATAGCCTCACAGGTTTTACTGGAAGAACTTAGGAGGCATTCCTTTGAGTTACCTGGGTTTAGTAGGCGATCAATTGTAGAAAATAAGACTCTGGGATTACTAGCATTGTTATTTATAATCTTGAGAAATAGCAGCGTCTCTCAAGACGGACAGTGTTATTGTATTCTGTTATTTTGACTTTTAATATTTCATGGTGGATAGTAAGTTTAGTCTTCCTCCATTTACGCTCAGCTCTACGGCATGTTCTCTTTAAATCAGACACTCTTTGGGTCTTCCATGGTATAACAATGCTAGAAGATTTTTTCACTGTCTTTTCAGGTGCAACTATGTCAACAGCAGCTCTCACTTTAGTATTAAATCTTTCCACCTTACTATTTACATTATCCTCACTATTATAGCTGGCACTATAAACGGACTGATTGCTTAGAATGTTTGTAAGTTTTAAAGCTGCTGCCAGTCAAAGAAGCGTTTTTTAATAATATGCTTCTCATGAGTGTTTTTTATCATTATTTCTATATTAAAAAGTAGAAGAAAATGGTCTGATAGACCAATATCAATGATCTGTTTTATATCAACTTTCAGTCCTTTAGTAATCACTAAGTCTAACGTATGACCTGCTTTATGTGTAGGCTGATTTACGAGTTGTCTCAAATCAAAAGAATCCAGGAGGTTCATAAATTCTTTTACTTTTAGATCACACTGATTATCTATATGAAAATTAAAGTCGCCAACTATTAGGAGTGTGTCATAGTTAGTAATTAAAATTGACATTAAGTCAGAGAATTCCTCAAAAAAAGACGCGTTATATTTAAGAGGTCTATACACGGATAATACTAGAACTTGAGAATCTCCATGAATAACAACGGCGAGATACTCAAAGGACTTGAACTTACCAAAACTGACATCTTTACATTTTAATCAGCTCGAGTAAATGTTAGCCAATCTGCCTCCCTTTTTCCCCTGGCGGTCTGCACGAGTAAAACTGTAATCCGGAGGTGCAGATTCGATTAAAACAGCCGCCCCGTTTGAGCTAAGCCACGTTTCACTTAGTGCAATAAAATCTATTTTTTTATCTATACTAATAAAAGGCAAAGCCCTCACTGACTGACTGACTGACTGACTCATCACTAATTCTCTAACCTTGTGTAGGTAGAAGGCTGAAATTTGGCAGGCTCATTCCTTACAGCTTCCTTACTAAAGTTGGTCAGGTTTCATAATGGTAATAACAAGAAGCTATTTTTCTCCATTTACTGTAATGGAGTTGAGCTCGAAAGCCGTGGGGGTGGAGTTTCGTGTGACATCATCACGCCTCTCACGTAATCACGCATTACGTAGAAAACCAGGAAGAGCTACAAAAAGCGCTGAAGAAAACCTGCATTATATAGTTGAGAAGGCAGTGAAACAATTAGAAGCGAGCGAGTGACATATAAAACCATATTCAGTGGCTCACGTGAACTGGACGCAGTGCAGACAAAAAGCAACAGTTCCAAAGAGTGCTGAACAAAAACCGAATTACACTGCTACGCTCAAATAGACAAACCACACGCCGTGGCGCAATAGTAGAGGCTTCGCCTCTAGCGCTGACTTCCGAGGTTCGATTCCCGAGAGGGATGCACTGAGTATGTACCGCGCTTCTCGATTCATTTTAGCCTCGCATCCCCTTGGTTTGAGACGTATGAAAAAATATGCGGTTAACAGAAAGACAGATCACCAATTGAAGCTTTATGAATAATGGATACTTTATTCACGATCAATGATTGTTTTGGTAAAGCCATACTCAGTGTATTCATTAGATGAACGGTAAAAAAGTAAGAGCGAGGGGAGGGTAACTTATTGAGGCACACAGGCAAAACCACAATAGCACGCGGGCTCGATGTACTGTAGTGCGCGTCAACTCGATCTGAATTTGCGATCACATTTGAAAAATATTTCTTTTCAAGTTCTATTTAGTCCATATGTGTCAAACTCAAGGCCCACGGGCCACATCCGCCCGCATGTAATTATATCCGCCCGAGATCATTTTATATACTGTATTATTGTTATTAATGGCCCGGGGATATGAAGCACTGGTAACACAATAAACTACAGATCCCATAATGCAGCGCTTCAGCTGCCTTGCCAACACTTACCGCGTTAATCAAGTCTAGCTTATGATGCTGTACGTTATTGTGAAGCTAGCCCACACGATGCCAAGAGAAAAGGTGATTCTGAACATAGAGCCTTTAAAAACCGATGGGAGGCTGAGTATATGTTTACTGACATTGCCGGTAAACCCGTGTGTCTCATTTGTGGAGCTAATGTGGCTGTAATTACAGAATTTAATCTAAGACGGCACTATGAGACAAAACATCAAGATAACCTGAAAGACCTGAATGCAATGCACAAGATACAGAAAGCAGAAGAGTTAAAGAAGAATCTGACACTTCAGCAGACGTTTTTACCCGTGCAAAATCACAAAGTGATTTCAAGTGAAGCTACTTTTATGGGAGACACAAATGCACCAGTGCAACTTGCCCCACTTTCCCTTTGCCAAGTAATGTTGAACCAAATCGGCACAACGGTGTTCCCAAACACGCACTTTGCTGATAAACTGAGCGCACTGAGTTCGCACGGCGCTTTGGTGACTTTGAAGAACAAAAAAAGAATTTTGAGTTGTTTCGCAACCCATTTGCCGTCGATGTGGAAACTGCACCTGTGCAGATTCAGATGGAGGTGATTGAGCTGCAGTGTAATGGCACACTGAAGGCAAAGTACGATACTGCACGCCCGCACAGTTTATTCACTCCATTCCGCAGAAATGCTCCAGCTCCGTCTACATGCGGCTCGAACCTTGTGCATGTTTGGTAGCACATATCTGTGTGAGAAGCTCTTCTCAGTCATGAAGACTAACAAAACAGCACACAGGAGTCGCCTCACTGATGAGCACCTGCAGTCCATCCTGAGAATCTCCACAACACAGAACCTCACACCAAACAGAAACGAACCTGTGGCCAAAAAAAGATGCCAGGCGCCCAAATCTGATAAAATGACATAAGAGCAAAGACAACTGAATGATTTGATTTGTTATTGCTGAAAAGAACAAATTTTATTTATATTTCCAGGTTTTGTTATGCAGCATGTTCATATTTGAATTTGTATAATTTTGACAGGATATATTTTTATGGAGAGCAAAATCTTTTGGGATATTTAAAATTTAAGTTTATTTTTATATAAAATTACATAAGAGTAAAGAAATTTGAATGTTTGTTCTTTTAACGTTTACTTTATTTCTAACTTGTATAATTTAGACAGGATATATTTTATGGAGAGCAAAATATTATAAGTTATTTAAGGTTTGAGTTGATTTATTCTGGAATAATATTCTGTCGACTAAATAAAAATTCCTTCTATTTAAAATTTAAATAGAACTTGAACAGATACGATAGTTCATAATATCCACTCAGACTTGCACGTAAGAGCGGGAGTCATCCGTTTTAACAAGCAGCGTATTGCACTGATACGAAATAGCCTGCCCATTGAATTATTTAGGAGTGGATAAATAAATTAAGATTTTGTACAAATAATTTTTTTCATTTTTCTTCCTTCATGGATTCTGGCACCCCCAGCAACAGTTGCTCGCACCCCAAAGACTGTGCCCAAAACATTGCACCCGTGTCCATTTATTGAGCTTGACAGCTTTCACAATATTTGGGCCGTTGTCAGTTGTTATAGCAACAAGGTCCTCTTCACTGATGTCCCATGCAGTCAGCATCGCTCTCAACCCCTGTCCAACCATCTCCCCCGTGTGATCAGATGGAAAATAGGCCGTCTCGAGCACTCTGGCACGCAGCTCCCATTTGTTGTCGATGTAATGAACTGTGAGACTAATATACGGCTCCATTGTGCGGCTGGACCAGAGATCGGATGTGGCTGCAACGCGTTTAACGTATCTCAATTCAGCAGCAACCTTTTTCCTCTCTGTGCTGTACATGCTGGGAATGATAGTTTTTGAAAAATATTTTCGTGATGGGAGTTCGTATCTCTTGTCAATTATTTTCATGAAGTGTCTGAACCCGTTATGCTCCACTGTAGCAATAGGAGCCATGTCTTTTGCTATGTGGTAGCCTATAGCATTTGTGATTTCTTGCCATCTTTTTGAAGTTTGCTCATATAGTTGAGTACTAGCAAATGCTTCGGTTATTGACCGCTGCCTGGTGGAGGAAGACGTTTTGCTGGTCCTCCTAATCTCTTCTCGCTTTGAGCTTTTTTTATGTCTTCGAATTGAATCACATGGTTGTGCTGCAGGTGGTGGAAGAGGTTGGTTGTGTTACCTTGACTTGACGCAACAGTCTTTTTGCAGAGTTTACATTTAACAATTTTTTGATCAATATCATCCTTGTTGAATCCAAAATGTTGCCAAACGATTGATGATGCATTTTTTTTGTTAACAAGCGTCTCCTCTTCCTCCTCCACCAGCTCTACCTTCGTCGTTGCTGCTTCAACATTTAAATTGTCCTCCATTTGTTCACCCGTGTCTCGTCTTGTTACAGGTAGTAGAGTCATGTGACTCCACCCGCCAAGTCTGTAACGTAGCACAGCGCCTTAAAGGGACATGAACATCGCCAACCTGCACATGCCTTTTCTTTTTTAAAATACCGAATTTACCGACATGGGCAAAATGACGTCGATGAGAGTCATAAATTTCGTAACGATAAATTTTTGATATATCGCCCAGCCCTATATATATATATATATATATATATATATATGTGTGTGTGTGTATATATATGTATTTGTGTGTATATATGTGTCTGTATGTATATGTATATATATGTATATATATATGTGTGTGTATATACTGTATATGTATGTATATATATATGTGTATATATATATGTATATATATATATGTATGTATATGTATGTATATGTATGTATGTGTGTATATGTATGGATATGTACAGTAATCCCTCCTCGATCATGAGGGGTTTATGCGTTCCAGAACCCCCCGCAATAGATGAAAATCATAAAGTAGAAACCATATGTTTGTATGGTTATTTTTATATATTTTAAGCCCTTATAAACTTTCCCACACTGTTAACATTATTAGAGCCCTCTAGACATGAAATAACACCCTTTACTTAAAAGTTTAAACTGTGCTCCATGACAAGACATTTGACAGTTCTTTCTCACAATTAAAAGAATGCAAATATATCTTTTGTTCAAAGGAGTGTCTGCATCAGGAGAAGAGAATTTAAGAGAGAGCGTGAGCAAAGAAAAGCAAACAATCAAAAAATCAATACGTGTCCTTTTAAGTTTGCCGAAGCACCGAATAAAGCGACATTTTTCAAAGTAGCGTCAGTATCTTCTAAGTAAACAACCTCTGTGCAAACAGCCCCTCTCCTCTCCTCCATCAGGCGCAGAGAACGTCATAGAAAGAGAGCGAGATTAAAGCAACAATCAAAAAATCAATACGTGTGCTTTTGTGCTTTTAAATATGCAGAGCACCGCAATAAGGGGCATTTTTTAGAAGAGCCGTCAGTATTTTTTAAGCAAACAGCCTCTGTGCAAACAGCACCTCTTCTCACACCCCCTCCGTCAGGCACAGAGAATGTCAGAGAGGCTGAGAGAGAGGCAGAGACAAGCAAACAATCAAGCAGTCAAAAGAATAATCAAGCATATCTTATAGCATTGAGGAGTTTTAGTTAATATGTAATACATGCTCTGATTGGGTAGCTTCTAAGCCATCTGCCAATAGCGTCCCTTGTATGAAATCAACTGGGCAAACAAACTGAGGAAGCATGTACCATAAATTAAAAGACCCATTGTCCGTGAGAAATCAATGAACCAGCGAAAAATCCGTGATATATATTTAGATATGATTACATTTAAAATCCGTGATAGAGTGAAGCCGCGAAATTCGAATTGCGATATAGCGAGGGATTACTGTAACTTAGAAAATTAGAGTGATATAGAATTTTGGTCATACCGCCCACCCCTAACCTCACCATATATTTGACTCATATGAGTGAAGTATTCAGCACAAGGTTTCTAGAAGAACAGTCCAAGGAGATTATTTACAAGTCCAAATTGGTTATGCTCAAGCTTTATAATGCACTGGTGAGGCTTCATCTAGAGAACTATATGCAGTTTTGGTCTCCAGGTTTCAAAAAGGTACATAGCAGTGCTAGAAAAGGTCCAAAGAAGAGTGACTAGGATACATGGGATGAATTATGAAGGAAGATTAAAAGAGCTGAGCCTTTTCAGTTTAAGCAATAAAAGATTAAGAGGTGGCACGATTGAAGTGTTGAATTAATACAGTGGATTGAGACTGTTATTTTAAAATGAGCTCATCAAGAACAGATGGAAACTTGAGGGTAAAATTTGCACAAACGGTAGTTTTTCTTTATACTGAGAACCATAGTCACTTGAAATAAGCTGCCAAGTAGCAGAGTAGCCGGTAAGACGTTAGGGACTTTCAAAACTTGATAATGTCTTTATAGAAGAATTAAGCAGCTGGGATTGATGAGCTTTGTTGGTCTGAATGGCCTATTCTCGTCTAGATTGTTCTAGTTAGTAATTAATTACTCATACTTTCTGTAAAGGTGAATTTCAAATATATATGTAGCAGTCTACACATTGCTAAATGAAATGTTTAAATTTCCCCACTGGAATTTCCAAGGTTTTCATTGTATGATCTCCAATTTTAAAGTGTTAGGGCTGTACAATTTGTTTTCCTTTAGGAAGAATATTTTAAATACATTGTTTTCTTTTTTCAACAGACAACACGGAGCCAAGCTGCCAGCAGTGGGCGAAGGCGACAGGAAACATCATCCATTCTGAAGACACCTTTGTCAGGGAAAGCAAGGTATTAATAGTATGTGTGTGTGTGTGTATGTATGCATATATGTGTGTGTGTGTGTGTGTGTATATATATATATATATATACACACACACACATACATACAGTGGAACTTCGGTTTGCGAGCAACTTGGTTTACGAGTGTTTTGCAAGACGAGCTAAATTTTTTATAAATTTTGACTTGATAAACAAGCGAGGTCTTGCAATACAAGTAGTATGGATACGCTTTGTCTGCTGAATGTCATGTGATCACAACTGAGCTGATGGTCCTTCTGTCTCTCTCTCCTCTTTTTTTTTCTTTCAGTACATGTGCGTTGTGCAGCAGGATCAACGCACATGTTGATCTTTTTTTTCTTTCTGTAAATGTGCCTTCCCTGTTTGTTTATATATCTAGTGACTTCTCTGCCTGTCTGTCTCTCAATATAAAATCATTCCCGATTATATCTAACGTCAAACCCTGATTATATAAAGTCAGAGTCGGAATATATAAACTCATTTTTGAATATATAAAGTCAGTGTTGGAATTCATAAAAATATTCCCGAATATCTAAAATTTCCGTGCTTGTCATTTCACTCGTACTAGTGAAAGGTAAACTTCGATAGAAGCCAGAGTCGATCGGGCTTGTGAGGTTCGTCCAAAAATGCGCCCATAAAAAAAGAATAAATAAATACAGTGCTCAAAATACCAGGCACATACACTTTTCAGTTAATTCATTCAAAATAATGTTTTTTTTTTTTTTAAATATTTTTCTGAAGATGTTTTTGTTAACTTAGTTCATTACGTTGTATTGGGAACTCCTTGAGTTTACTGATATCAATATAATCTGACTTTATATATTCAGGAATGAGGTTATATATTCCGACGCTGACTTTATGTATTCGGTAATGACTTTATATATTCTAACGCTGACTTTACATATTAAAGTTCTGACTTTATATATTTGGGAATCACTTAATTTATTCTGACACTGACTTTATATATTCAGGAATGACTTTATATATTCTGACGCTGACTTTATATATTCAGGAATTACTTTATATATTCAGGAATCTATACTAATAAAAGACAAAGCCCTCACTGACTCACTCACTGACTGACTCACTCATCACTAATTCTCCAACTTCCTGTGTAGGTACAAGGCTGAAATTTTGGCAGGCTCATTCCTTACAGCTTACTTACAAAAGTTGGGTAGGTTTCATTTTGAAATTCTACGCATAATGGTCATGACTGGGACGTATTTTCGTCCATATATACTGATAGCTGTGGGAGGCGGAGTTTCGAATTAAAATATTTAACCAATCACATTTCAGCCGTCATTTGTTGCCAGGCAGAGAGAATAGACTGCAGCACGATAGCCGTGGCAGGCGGAGTTTCGTATTAAAGCATTTAACCAATCACATTTCAGCCATCATTTGTTGCCAGGCAGAGAGGCTGTCACATTCTGTTGTGGAGGCACTGTAACACAGAATAAATGTCGATTAACCTGTTGCTTCAACCAATCAGATTTTGAGTTGGTGTCAGTAGGGCCCTCTAGCAGGCGTACGGCAACGTCACCGTATTCAGACCCATTGATTGGATAGAAGCCGATATGTGGAACTCTACGAGGCCATTGAATGCACCACA
Organism: Polypterus senegalus; assembly: GCF_016835505.1. Taxonomy (NCBI): domain Eukaryota; kingdom Metazoa; phylum Chordata; class Cladistia; order Polypteriformes; family Polypteridae; genus Polypterus; species Polypterus senegalus. The sequence goes on from NC_053155.1 coordinate 151,509,605, forward strand.
AACGCTCTGAGCGAAAGATCGTCGCGTGCACTACGGCCAACTCCATGGCAGGATTTTAGACATATTATTTGCCAGACACAGACCAGATTTCAAGACCATGAAAACCTGATGTTTGTCATGCTCCAAAAGCCCCAGAAGTTTCTGGAATACAAGAAAAATTTCACGCATGCGGCCTTCTCCACTTTAACACAACAGCCACGGAGCGCTTTTTGATCTGTTTCGGCTAAAAACAGAACTGACTGTAATGAATGCCATGGATGACTTTGCAGGAGAATCTCCCACTGATCTCCTTGACTTCCTTCATCAGAAAAATCTGCATGAGAGCATGGGGCAGCTGTTCACTTTGGTATATTTGGCGGTGAGCATTCCTGTGTACACTGCTTCTGTCGAGCGGACATTTTCAGCCCTAAAGCGAAATCGGACTTATGCCAGAAATACCATAGGGCGGGTTCACCTTTCAGCATTAGCGCTTCGATGGCGATAGAAAGTGAGGTGTTGATGGAGCTGAAGCGCAAGGATAATCCGTACGACAGAGTAATTGAACTGTTTTTGAGGTAAGAGAGGACGATGGATTTTGTTTACAAATAATCTGAAGTTTTGGTGAGTAAAATGTTGCGATTTTCCTAAATAATATTGCAAGTTTATGAGTTTTTATTGATGTTTTTTATGTGTGTCGTGGCTGTGGCTGCAGTAGAAAGGAACTTATTCATCCCTGGTTTGTCTATAAAATAAAGGCATTTATTGTGGCTACAGGAGTATGTGTATGTGTGTATATATATATATATATATATATATATATATATATATATATATATATATATATATATAGTTACACACGTGCGCATGGGAGGCAGCTAAAGGGCTTGAGTGAAGGCAGTTCTGAGGCATGCCGGGATGTGGCAGAGTGCCCTGACTCTCTTTCTCCCTTCCCTATAGACCATTCCTGGGAGATTCCACCTGGCTCTTTTAACATCACTTCTGGGACCGAACCAATGGAAACAGACCTTACCAGCTCCGGCCCCTCTGATGTCACGTCCGGGCTTGATCCAATGAGTGATGAACACGTGCCCAATCCTTAAGACCTCACTTCCTGTCTTCCCCTTTAAAAACCTGCCCTTTTTCCCTTTTCCCTCAGTTCTGTATTGGACTCGGTTTTGAGCACAACAGTGCTACCACTTAAGAAAGACGATTTACAGCCAGGATACCACATTATACGGGTGGCTGCCCCAAACCTTGATATGTCTTGGTGTGTGTTTTGTGACACTGACGTAGTCGGCAGGATGGAGAAGTCCCAGAGGAGAAGGGGACAGGACCTGCATTATACCCAGGTGGGGTCGTACTGGGGCCGAGTGTTCAGGCGGGGAGGGTTTCCCGTGGTTCAGCGAGACCCGGTATGGGCTCCGCTCCCGGCACGCTTAACCAGGCAACCTAGAGAGGCCAGGGAGTGTGCGGGAGGGGCTCATAGAGGTGGGCTGCTTCAGAGGGGGGAGATTAAAGGAGCTTACTATGCTCTCTTGGAGTGGAGTGACCGCCTTCCTGTGACACCAGAGCCCCAAATACCACCTTGGGATGCCCCAGACTGGCAGGTGGAAAAGATAAAAAAGTGGAGGTTGGACCCAGAGCGGCCGACCCTCAAACAAGCCAGGTCCTTCTGGGCACTGGTAGGGCAATGGCTACTGCCGTTTGAGAACAAGCCCTACTACATAATAGAGCAGGTAGCTTGCTATCTGCTCCTGAAAGCGCTTCCCCCTGGCTTCACCCAGCCGGACTGGGGCAAGCAGTTTACGAACGTGGAAGAGCTCATAGAGCTTCTGGAGACACACAGGGCGGCCTCACACTCTGGGGGAGCAGAACCGTCCCTTTGTCGAACTCGGCTGGAGTACTTCCCAAGACCCAGCCCCTCCCTGTACAACCCGGAGCTTGTATCGGCGTCCCCGGAGCCGCGGGCAGGCGAACCGCTTGTAGGCTAGGAGGAATGCAAGTGGAGGGCGAGGGGGGGTTGGTGTGCTCTGGCTAATCCGTTGGCGGTCCCACTTACTGGCGTGATGATCGTCAACGGACACAAGACCACAGCCCTATTTGATACCGGCAGCAACATTTCCATTGTTGCTTGCCGATTTGTGCTAGCGCGACAATGGTGGAAATTTAAGGCCGGTAAAACCTGTGTCCACGAGGAAACCCGCTGGTACAGGACCGCCGCTTGTGTCATCAGCTATGGAGGATCACTTCAGAAAGTAACCGTGGCAATCCTTCCTGATCCTCCACACCCGGTGATACTAGGGCGGGACTGGCCTAATATCAAAAGCGGTGAGAAACCGCCGGGGTTAACTTGGGCCTAGTCATGGACGGAGATGAGCCGTCTCAAGCTGCCTGCACGCCGTGTAATCAGCCGGCAGAGAGAGACGAAGCGGCCATCCTTGGTGACGTGGCAACTCCCGGGCCGTTGCGTGCTGATGACACATCATCCACCATAGCCGTGGCAGAGTGGGAGGAAACCACGCCCATTGAGGTTGGTGCAGACCCTCTCTCCCTTTTGTGGTTCTAATTTAGAGAGACGCTCGTCCTCCTTTAAAAGGGAACAGTGGAATGACGACTCCCTGAAATATGCGAAAAATGCAGTGGTCCTTGTCAATGGCCAGCGCACTGATCAGTCGATGCCACAGGGCCCTCACTTTGTATTACACAACGACCTTTTTTACCGTGTAGCAATGCATGATAGGCAGGAGAGAAAGCTGGTGCTTATTCCGCATACCTTCCAGCGGCAGGTCTGCGAGCTAGCACATGCCCACCTCCTAGGTGGCCACTTGGGCACCGAGAAAACTCTGTAGCGGATCAAGCTCCCTTTTTTTTATTGGCCGGGAATCAATGAGGAGGTTCGTCGCTTTTGCGCTTCCTGCCCGGAGTGTCAACTGCAACAAATTCCTAGGAGGGACCGTGCTCCTCTTGTTCCTGTTCCCCTGATTGATGTTCCCTTCCACAAAATTGGGGTCGACTTGGATGGACCCCTAGAGCCCTCAGCCTGAGGACACAAGTACATTTTAGTCCTCGTGGATTATGCTACACGATACCCTGAAGCTGTTCCGTTGCGCTCAGCTACCTCCAAAGCCATCGCACGGGAATTACTAGGGGTCTTTTCACGCGTGGATATTCCCAAGGAAGTCTTGACAGACCAGGAAACACCTTTTACCTCGGAGACTTTCAAGAAGACTGCCAAGTTACTGAAAATAAAGCATTTAAAGACCGTGGTGTATCATCCTCAAACCGATGGGTTAGTAGAGAGGTTTAATCAGACTCTCAAACAAATGCTGTGTAAGGTGGTCAGCGAGGATGGAACGAACTGGGATCAGCTCCTCCCCCTCTTCCTTTTTGCCTATCGGGAAGTCCCACAAGCCTCCACGGAGTTCTCCCCTTTTGAATTACTGTATGGGCGACAACCTCGGGCCATATTAGACATTCTAAAAGAAGGATGGGAAGAAGAGGCTCTTCCCTCTACAAACATATTAGAGTAAATCGCGCAGTTATGAGATTCGGCCTCTCTTTAAATGTCACATGGAAGAGGCTCAAGCAGCACAGGCCCGTTACTACAACCGCGGCACGTCTCTTCGGGAGTTCCACCCGGGAGATTGGGTCATGGTCCTAATGCCTACCTCCCACTCTAAGTTGCTTGCCCATTGGCAAGGCACCTACGAAGGAAAGGAAGGGGCTGGTCGACTATTTGGTGAGTCAACCCAATCGTCGGCCGAAGAAGCGGGTTTATCATGTGAACTTGCTGAAACCGTGGAAGGACAGGGACCCCGATCCCTCCTCCAGCTAGTCCCGCTCACTCTTCGCTCACACACACAGCCTTAACTTCGGTACGGACTTAAGTCCCAGACAACGGCAGGAGCTGGAAACAGTTATCCGGGAGGTAGTCAGTGAAAACCCCGGAAGGACCTCTCTGGTTGAGCACAACATTGTGACAGAGCCCGTGGTTATTGTCCGAGAACGCCCGTATCGTCTACCCGAGGCAAAAAGGGCTAAAGTGGTGCTTGAGATGAAGCGCATGCTGGAGCTAGGTGTGATTGAGGAAAGTTATAGTCCCTGGTCCAGCCCAGTTGTGCTCGTCGGTAAGCCTGACGGGAGTTGGAGGTTTTGCGATGACTTCCGTCGGCTTAATCAAGTCTCCCGATTTGATGCCTATCCAATGCCACGAGTGGACGACCTCCTCGAGAGGCTTGGACAGGCTCGGTATTTGACCACACTTGACATGATAAAAGGGTACTGGCAGGTTCCTTTAACGGACTCCGTGAAGGAAAAAAAACGCGTTTAGTACCCCTAGCGGACACTGGCAGTATAGTGTCCTTCCATTTGGGTTACACGGGGCTCCAGCAACCTTCCAGCGTCTGGTGGACAAAGTGCTTCGGCCTCATAACTCATACAGTGCTGCCTACCTGGATGACGTCGTCATCTATTCCAGCACATGAAGGGTACACCTACAGCATGTCCGAGCTGTATTGCGGACACTTGGTGAGGCCGGGCTCCGGATTAATCTTAAGAAATGCTTCTTTGGATTGAGTGAGGCCAATATTTAGGCTACCTGGTGGGTCGGGGTACCGTAAGGCCACAGTGCTCCAAAGTTGATGCCATTTTGAAATGGCCCCATCCGCGAACCAAGCGGCAGGTCCAAGCCTTTCTGGGTTAGCCGGGTACTACCGCCGGTTTGTACCCCGGTTCTCGGAGAGAGCGGCGCCCTTGACTGATTTAACAAAGAAGAGGGCCCCGAACATTGTGGTATGGACTGAGAAGACAGGCGCTGCATTTGGTGACTTAAAGCAGGCCCTTACGTCCGCACCTATTTTGATGGCACCTAACTTTTCTTTGCCTTTCATCCTCCAGACGGACGCTTTGGACACAGGCCTGGGCGCTGTGCTGAGCCAAAGTGTTGATGGTGTGGAACACCCCATCATGTTCCTGAGCCGGAAACTGTTGGACTAGGAGACCAGGTATGCAGCGGTGGAAAGGGAGGCTTTGGCGATTAAATGGGCGATTACTCAGCTTAGGCACTACCTGTCGGGCCGGGAATTCACCCTTGTCACGGACCATGCACCCCTACAGTGGATGGCCCTGCACAAGGAGTCGAATTCGCGGGTCACCCGGTGGTTTCTTGATCTACAGCCGCATAAGTTTTCGCTCGTTCATCGCCGGGGTGCTCTCCATGCCAACGCTGATGCTCTTTCTCAGGTTCACGACCTCTCGATTAGGGTCGCCCGACCCGATGGGTCCGGGCTAAGGGGGGGACCTTGTCACACATGTGCACATGGGAGGCAGCTAAAGGGCTTGAGTGAAGGCAGTTCTGAGGCATGCCGGGATGTGGCAGAGTGCTCTTACTCTTTTTCTCCCTTCCCTGTAGACCATTCCTGGGAGATTCCACCTGGCTCTCTTGACATCACTTCCGGGACTGAACCAATGGAAACAGACCTTACCAGCTCCGGCCCCTCTGATGTCACGTCCGGGCTTGATCCAATGAGTGATGAACATGTGCCCGATCCTTATGACCTCACTTCCTGTCTTCCCCTTTAAAAGCCTGCCCTTTTTCCCTTTTCCCTCAGTTCTGTATTGGACTCGGTTTTGAGCACAACAGTGCTACCACTTAAGAAAGAGGATTTGCAGCCAGGATACCACATTATACGGGTGGCTGCCCCAAACCTTGATATGTCTCGGTGTGTTTTGTGACAATATATATTTTTATATATTTTTATATATATATATATATATATATATATATATATATATATATATATATATATATATATATATATATACATACACACCTCGATCTACATACATCAAATAAACGAATTACACGCCGTGGTGCAACATGAGAGGCTTTGCCTCTAGTGCTGACGTCTGAGGTTCTATTCCCGAGAAGGGGTGCAGTGAGTGTGTATGCCTGATGAGCCCAGAATTAGGGCGAAACACGTACCGCGTACTGTTTGCATTATTTGACAGTTAAACTATTTCAATATATTCAATATATATATATATATCAGCGCATCCCGATTCATTTTACCCCCGTGGTTTGAGAAGAATTATGAAAAAATATGAGGTTAACGCAGAAAAACAGATCACCAATTGAAGCTTTATGAATAATGGATACTTTATTCTCCATCAATAATTGTTTTGGTAAAGCCATACTCGGTGTAATCCTCCTTCCATATTCTAATTTTTTCGCGACTAGCCATGATTAAATGAACGGTAAAAAAGTATAAGCGAAGCAAGGGTGACTTATCCAGGCAGGCAGGCGACAGCTCAATAGCTCGAATTTGGATATAAGTAGGTTCTATTTATTTATATCTTTGGTAGGAATGTTGAATTTAGTCTTTAAATTTCTATGTTGAAGAAAAATGTATGCAATGATGACTAAATTGAACTTATATTCCTACCAAACATATTTCTGTCGACTGTATGTATGTGTGTGTGTGTGTATATGTATATATGTATGTATATATATATGTGTATATATATATATGTATATATGTATATGTATATATGTATATGTATATATGTATATATATATATGTATATGTATATGTGTATATATATATGTATATATATATGTATATATATATATATATATATATATATATATATATATATATATATATATATATATATATATATGTTGATTTGTATATATACTGCTGAAAAAATTAAATGAACACTTTTTATTTAGAGTATAGCATCATGTCAGTGAAACCTCTGGGATATTGATTTGGTAAGTTAAGTAGCAGAGGGAGTTGTTAATCAGTTTCAGCTGCTTTGGTGTTAATGAAATTAACAACAGGTGCACTAGTGGGACAACAATAAGACAACCCCCAAAACAGGAATGGTTTAACAGGTGGGGGCCACTGACATTTTTCCAACCTCATTTTTTCTGACACTTTTTTCACTGGTTTTGCATTTGGCTATGGTCAGTGTCACTACTGGTAGCATGAGTTGATTCCTGGACCCTACAGAGGTTGCACAGGTAGTCCAGGATGGCACATCAATACCTGCCATTGCCAGAAGGTTTGCTGTGTCTCCCAGCACAGTCTCAAGGGCATGGAGGAGATTCCAGGAGACAGGCAGTTACACTTGGAGAGTTGGACAGGGCCGTAGAAGGTCCTTAACCCATCAACATGACCGGTATCTGCTCCTTTGGGCAAGGACAAACAGGATGAGCACTACCAGAGCCCTACAGAATGACCTCCAGCACGCCACTGGCCCTCTAGTGGGCCCTGTGCTCACAGCCTGTCACTGTGAAGCTCGATTGGCATTTGCCATAGAATACCAGAATTGGCAGGTCCACCACTGTGCTCTTCACAGATGAGAGCAGGTTCACCCTAAGCACATGTGACAGACGTGAAAGGGTCTGTAGAAGCTGTTGAGAACGTTATGCTGCCTGTAACATTGTTCAGCATGTTTGCTGGTGGGTTAGTGATGGTCTGGGGAGGCATATTCATGGAGGGACACACAAACCTCTACAGGCTAGACAACTGCACCTTGACTGCCATTAGGTATCGGGATGAAATCCTTGGACCCATTGTCAGACCTTATGCTAGTGCGATGGGTCCTGGGTTGCTCTTGGTGCACAACAATGCCCGGCCTCATGTGACAAGAGGATGAAGGAATTAATACCATTGCCTGCCCCCCACACTCGCCTGACCTAAATCTAGTAGAACCCATCTATGTTTTGGTCCATCCGATGCCGCTAGGTTGCACCTCAGACTGTCCAGTTTCTCGGTGATGCCCTGGTCCAGATCTGTGAGGAGATCCCCCAATACACATCCGTTGTTTTATTAGGAGCATGCCCCGATGTTGTCAGGCATGCATAAAAGCCATACAAACTACTGAGTAAGATTTTTGAATGGCTGCAATGAAATTTCAGCAAAATGGACTAGCCTTTTCACTTTGATTTCCAGGGTCTCTTTGAATTCAGCCCTCTGTAGGTTTATCATTTCCAGCAAACGATGTGGTATCCTTTTGTTCCTAACACATTACCCAGTCCATATCAGTATAGATATGCAGCATTATTTTTTTCCCATTGAGATCTGATGTGTTTTTAAAGTGTTCATTTAATTTTTTTGAGCAGTTTATTTTAAGATTTAGCTGTATTGGGTCAATTTCAGGTTTATTTTAGTTTATTGCACAGTTTAACCTTTCAACAGGAGGCAGTACTCTAGTTTACCTTTCTATTAAGCTTCATTCATCTATTAACAGGCATCGACATACACAAGAACAATTTGTCTAACCTTGTTAAAAGCAAGCATTATGAGATTAAGGATAAAAGTTACTATCAATTTAATGAAAACAATTAATTCCTGATATTCTCAGTAAGTTATATTGGTTGCAAAGCACGTAAGTGGTATAGGCAGCAAGTAAGATGTAGCACAAAATAGTGACATTGATCAGCAGACCATCTAATGAGTGAAAAAAAACCTAGATCAGGGAACTTAGGCAGTTCAAGGATTTACAGGAATATCTGGCTCTGTAAATGTGAGAAACATTTGGTAGGGTTAATAGGATTAAGCACTCTGGGAGGGTATTTAAAATCATTGCACAATAAGGTCCGTTTTTTTAGTGTCAAGTCAGGGGGTGAGAGAAGATATGTTCTTGATTTGTGTCAGAGATTAGATTATGCTGATATAGTAATTGAAGGGACTGTTTTGTTTAATTTGTTGAGGTTGGCAAATTACCACTCAGGTTTCCAATCTGAGCAACTAGAATGGCATTTTAATCTTATCTGTTTCCTTCGTTCAATTTTATGGTTTGCCTGTTTTCCACCTTTCTAGAATAGAATAGCTGTTATGACAGCTTCACACCTTATAGCCTAAACAGAACATAAAGGTATATATAACTAGCTGATTACTCAGTGGCTTCGCTCAATGAGTGCAAGGGAAAAAAATAAAAATGCAGAATTTATAAAATAATTTTGTTAATTACCAATTTTATTTTTCAACAAATAAAGAGCATTTAAAATAACATAGAAATCAATATAAACAACATTATTAACATCATTATCATATGAGAATATGAAGCAATATATAAGAAGCATATAAATATAAATTATTAAACAGTAAAACATTTTGATAAAAGAATTTGAACAACGTATAAGAAGCGTATAAATTATTAAACAGTAAAACATTTCGATAAGAGAATTTGAATGACATATAAGAAGCATATAAATTATTAAACAGTAAAACATTAACATTTAAGAAGTAAAGATACATTGAGTACTACTGCAGTGCTTTCGGGTAAACTGCATTTTTTGTTTGCCCATTAGGTGCATAAATGTATACATTTTTTGGTGTACCCACCCGAGAACACGCTACATATAACTGACCGTGGGAGAAGCATGGATTTTCTAAATTGATTCATACAACTCTAAATGATTGGCCATGTGCTCTATTTATTGTAATTGCAAATGGAAGGCGGATCGGAAATTGTAGCCTTTTGAAGTCAAATGGCATGTCCCCAGGGATGAGCGGGATATGTGGTATGAAGACACTATTCCCTCTACCAGCATTTGTCAAAATTGTTGCCTCAATGACATTTGGCATTAATTTTGTGACATACAATCTTGTGCCATTACACAGTTTGGGAGGATCCAAATTCCGGTGTAATATAATGATTGAACCAACTTTCAAATTTAATATTTGAGGCAGTATACCTGGTGGCTCCAATGAATTTAAAAATTCAGTTGGATAATTAACTGCTTGATTCGGGTCCATAATAGTATCAATAACTTTATATGTAATGTATGATCCTGTTTTTTTGGTGGCATTGTGGGTATCTGAAATAAAAAAAAAAAAATGAAGAATTGGCTGTAGTAACGTAGATGGTACTTTAGTAATATGTGAAATATAAAGTCTATACGTACCAAATTGCTTTATTACCAGGACGTGACAGGAATTTCACTAAGAACTGCCAAATTTCATTTTAAAATGTGATAACAATATATAGGTTAAAATACTGTATGAACATAGTAAACATGAAATTATACAAAAGAATGCAATTTAGGATTGTTATGTATTTAACACATGTTTTGACAACCTTAATTGGCATGATGCGGATTATTATGTATTAGAATTATACGCATGTTTTGACATCTAACCTAATTTTACATACATATTTGTTTTCTTAAATATAAAATAGTACATACCTAATTGTTTTACTGGCACGACGCGACAGAACTGATAAAAACTGCTAATAGTTTATCTGAAAATGGACCTAAAACAATAAATAGGTTAAAACACGTGTTTTGACAAATCTTTTATAAACAATTGAGACATACATAGTAGTACATATAATAACATATCATGGATACATAGACATTTATTAAAATATATATTCTGTGGTCATACGTAATTTCCGTTTCAAATGTTTATTAAAATATCAAAGTTTTCTTAAATAATTACTTACCAAATAGGTGTTGTTTACTTCTTTTCAATATTGGTAAAATTACTCTCGCACAAATAATAACAATTCGTAAAGACGATATAAAAACTGGCGTCCACAAATGAAGTGATTAGTTTCCGGTACCTACACCGTTTTCATATAAAATGTAAAATGTAAGCGCTAGTCACGCTGTTTCCGGTCATACGCACGTTTCGTATTATAAAACGTTCTGTGGTCATACGTAATTTCCGTTTCAAACGCGAAAATAATTTTAGATATTTAGATTTATAGCTACAATTTAACTGTTAAACTAGTTAAATGATGTCTATCAAATTACATTGGGCAGTTGAAGATTTATACGTAGTGGGTAAAAGTGCAGATAATCTACTAGGGACTGATTTAAATGTGGGCAATGTCACAACATTTATTTCTGTCCAGAGTTGCATTAATATTTCACCAAGATCTTTTATTGATAAATGGAGAGTCGGACAGCTGTATAAAGTCTTCTCCAGCACATCCCAAAGAATTTCAGTTGGGGTTAAGGTTTTGTACTCAGTGGTGGCCATTCCATGTGTGAAAATGATGTCTCGTGCTCCCTGAACGACTCTGTCACAATTTGAGCCTGATGAATCCTGGCATTGTCAGCAGGGACGAAAAATCCATTAATGGAAAAACTTAGTCATTCAGTATATTCAGGTAGTCAACTGACATGATTTTTTTGAGCACATAATGTTGCTGAACCTAGACCTGACTAACTGAAGCAACCCCAGATCATAACACTGTCTCTACAGGCTTGTACAGTAGGCACTAGGCTGCCACTCTTCTTAATCTGATATGCCCATCACCCTGGAACAGGACACATTTGGACTCCTCAGACCACAAGACCTTTTTCCATTCCTCCAGAGTCCAGTCTGTATGCTCCCTAGCAAACTGAAACAGTGCAACATCTTTTTCATGACCACAAGATATGTCTTCCAACATAGTTGTTTAAGAATTTAGAAGCTAGCCACCACATCACTTTGGTTTAAATAACTTGTTGACAGCTGAAGCATATTAATCACTACAGTACTTATCCAATGAAAGGCACTTACCTATTTGCTTAGTTAAATCCAGATGATGATTTTTTTTATAATCGATTGCATAAGAATTCACCCTCTTCAAGTCAGTGTTTAGTATGTGCATATTTGGGAACAATTATTATTTATTATTGACTTAGAAAGCAAGTTATAATACATTCAAGAATGGATGTGGAAGCATCAAAAGCAAAAGAGAAATAGGTAAAGCGAGCAAGAGGGAGAACTACTACTACATCATTTTACCTGCAACTAGACTAAGACAAAACAGTATCCTAAGCTATTTGTCAGTCCAGCAGCAGCTATTCTGTAGGGGAGAAACTATTTGCCCCCTTCCTGATTTCTTATTCTTTTGCATGTTTGTCACACAAAATGTTTCTGATTATCAAACACATTTAACCATTAGTCAAATATAACACAAGTAAACACAAAATGCAGTTTTTAAATGGTGGTTTTATTATTTAGGGAGAAAAAAAATCCAAACCTACATGGCCCTGTGTGAAAAAGTAATTGCCCCCTTGTTAATAAAATAACCTAACTGTGGTGTATCACACCGGAGTTCAATTTCCATAGCCACCCCCAGGCCTGATTACTGCCACATCTGTTTCAATCAAGAAATCACTTAAGTAAGAGCTGCCTGACACAGAGTAGTAGACCAAAAGCACCTCAAAACCTAGACATCATGCCAAGATCCAAAGAAATTCAGGAACAAATGAGAACAGAAGTAATTGAGATCTATCAGTCTGGTAAAGGATATAAAGCCATTTCTAAAGCTTTGGGACTCCAGCGAACCACAGTGAGAGCCATTATCCACAAATGGCAAAAACATGGAACAGTGGTGAACCTTCCCAGGAGTGGCCGGCCGACCAAATTTACCCCAAGAGCGCAGAGACGACTCATCCAAGAGGTCACAAAAGACCCCAGGACAACGTTTAAAGAACTGCAGGCCTCACTTGCCTTAATTAAGGTCAATGTTCATGACTCCACCATAAAAAAGAGACTGGGCAAAAACGGCCTGCATGGCAGATTTCCAAGACGCAAACCACTGTTAAGCAAAAGGAACATTAGGGCTCGTCTCAATTTTGCTAAGAAACATCTCAATTATTGCCAAGACTTTTGGGAAAATACCTTGTGGACTGATGAGACAAAACTTGAACTTTTTGGAAGGTAAATGTCCCGTTACATCTGGCGTTAAAGGAACACAGCATTTCAGAAAAAGAACATCATACCAACAGTAAAATATGGTGGTGGTAGTGTGATGGTCTGGGGTTGTTTTGCTGCTTCAGGACCTGGAAGGCTTGCTGTGATAGATGGAACCATGAATTCTGCTGTCTACCAAAAAATCCTGAAGGAGAATGTCCGGCCATCTGTTCGTCAACTCAAGCTGAAGCGATCTTGGGTACTGCAACACACATGACCCAAAACACACCAGCAAATCCACCTCTGAATGGCTGAAGAAAAACAAAATGAAGACTTTGGAGTGGCCTAGTCAAAGTCCTGACCTGAATCCAATTGAGATGCTATTGCATGACCTTAAAAAGGCGGTTCATGCTAGAAAACCCTCAAATAAAGCTGAATTACAACAATTCTGCAAAGATGAGTGGGCCAGAATTCCTCCAGAGTGTTGTAAAAGACTCATTGCAAGTTATCACAAATGCTTGATTGCAGTTATTGCTGCTAAGGGTGGCCCAACTAGTTATTAGGTTCAGGGGGCAATTACTTTTTCACACATGGCCATGTAGGTTTTGATTTTTTTTTCTCCCTAAATAATAAAAACCATCATTTAAAAACTGCATTTTGTGTTTACTTGTGTTATATTTGACTAATGGTTAAATGTGTTTGATGATCAGAAACATTTTGTGTGACAAACATGCAAAAGAATAAGAAATCAGGAAGGGGGCAAATAGTTTTTCACACCACTGTAAGCAGTTCCAAAATATTTAATGCAAAGTTGTGTTTTTTGTGTTTTTAAAAAGATGCCTAAACACAAGAAAATTAGCCTACAGTTCAAATAGATAAAGGGAGATCATCCAACGGTTTTGGAGCAGAGTGGAGAAACATTGTTTAGTCTTAGTGTGTCTTGCAAGAGGATGGTCAGTCAGGGGCATGAGGAGAGAACAAGGATTGGAGATATCAAGGAACAGAACTGTCCAGAGAATGGCAGGTCAGAAAAGAGTTTTGACCAGGATCCTTGCAGCAGCAGGCAGATACTGGAGATACCAAAGCAGTGGATTGGTAGGAGTGAAATGATGAACAAAGAATTCCAGAAATCTGGAGGAGCCAGAGAAGTCTGATAGCTGCTGAATGAAGTCCTGCCAAGAGAGAACCAGAGTCTGAACAAAACTTTACATGGCATATTTTATGAGGAAGTGTCAAATCCATCCATCTATCCATCCTCTTCTGCTTATCCGAGATTGCGTTGCGAGGGCAGCAGCTTGAGCAGAGATGCCCAGACTTCCCTCTCCCTGGCCGCCACTTCTAGCTCTTTCGGGGGAATCCCGAGGTGTTCCCAGGCCAGCCGGGAGACATAGTCCCTCCAACGTGTCCTGGGTCTTCCATGGGCCTTCTCCTGGTTAGACGTGGCCAAAACACCTCACAGGGAGGCGTCCAGGAGGAATTCTGATCAGATGCCCGAGCCATCTCCAGTACCTTTTTAACAGTGACCTTCAGTTTGCCACCTTGCCATAATTGGTGCTTATATCGTTTTAATTAAAATTTTCCCTACATCAAGTAGTACTTTTATTACCCCAGAATGATAAAGTCAAATGGGATTTTTGAAATTTTTTGCTAATGTATTAAAAATAAGAAATCTGAAGTATCACATTGATACAGATGCATCCTGTTATATCGATCAACATTGACAATTTCCACACCTTGTTCGGAGTCAACCTCTGGGCTCTTCTGTTGATTGAACATGATTAGGAAAGACAGTTAACAATGTGTATCAGAGCAAAAACCAAGCTATGAAGTCAAATGAATTGTCTGTTTGGATTAAAGATGGGATTGTGTTGAAGCACAGATCTTGGGAAGACTACAAAAAGAAATCCCACAGCATTAAAGGTTCCCTAGTACATGGGTGACTTCATAATTTTTACATTTTGGAATAACCACAACCCTTCTTAGGACTGTCCATCCAGCCAAACTGAGCTATCTTGGGAAAAGGGCTTTAGAGAACATGTGTGGAGATGGCAGGAACTTTCAGAAGGACAGTCATCACTGCAGCACTCCAGTAATCTGGGAAAAAAAACACAGAAGCCTGCTTGGAGTTTGCAAAAAGGTGCCTAAATGTCTCACATGCTGTGGGAAACAAGATTCTCTGATATGATGAACAAAGACTAGTGTCTTGCTTTGTGAAAGCATTCCAACTATGAAGAATGGTGGTGACAGTACATGTTTTGAGGTGGCTTTTCAGTGACGGGGACCAGGAGACTACACAGGGTTGAGGGAAAGCTGAATAGAGCAAAATACAGTGATATCTTTAATGAAAACCTGCTGCAGAGCACTCTGGACCACAGACTGGGCCACTGGTTCACCTTTGAACAGTATGATAACCCTAAGCACAAAGTAATGACCACAGAGAAGTAGCTTAGGAACTACTCTGGGAATGTCCTTGAGTTGCTTGGATTTGAAACAAATGGAGCATTTCTGTAAAGATCTGAAAATAGATGTCCACCGACTGTCCCCATCCAACCGGACATAGATTAACATCTGCAATGAAGAATGGCAGAAATTTCCCAAATTCAGGTGGACAAAGCTTGTAGAGTCATACTCAAGAATACTCCAGGCTGTAATCACTGCCAAAGGTGCTTCAGCTGAGTACTGAGTAAATTATCTAAGTATTTGTGCCGAAATGAAAAAGGTGAAGGGGTTCTGAATATGTTTTGTATCCACTAAGTGTATACACTGTACATTGCCTAAGAGTGTGTGTATATACAGTGCTCTCCATAATGTTTTGGAATAGAGACACATTTTTTCTGGATTTACTCCTCTATTCTACAGTTTAAAATTTCAAATCAAACAATTTGGATGTGATTAAAGTTTACATTGCAAACTTTAATTTAAGGGTATTTGCATATTTCAGTCACAACATTTAGAAATTACTTTTTCTACATGGCCCCACATTTCAGGGCACCATAATGTTTAAGGCAATTAGCATTACAGGTGTGTTTTTGATTATTCAGGTATGTTTCAGTGCTTCATTAGTGCAGGCATAAGATGCCTAGACTTGCTTCTACCTACAGATTACCTTTAGAGTCTATAGTTGCCATTGTTCAACATGAGGGCAAGGTCTGTTCCAAGTCAAAGAAACCACTATTAGACTGAAAAAACAGAATAAAACCATTGGAGACATTGGTAAAACTTAAGGATTGCCTAAATCAACTATCTGGAATATCATTAAGAAGAAAGAATGCATTGGTGATCTCAGTAATCGCAAAGGGACTGGTAAGCCACGAAAGACTGCCACTGCTGATGACAAGAATCCTTACTTTAATAAAGAAAATGCCTCAAATGCCCCAGATCAGAAACAGTCTTAATGAAGCACATGTGTATGTATCAGAGGCTTCTATTCACTGAAGACTTTATGAACAGAAATACAGATGCCACACTGCAAGATGCAAAACACCAGTTAGCTATAAAAACAAAATGGCAAAATTATAGTTTCTGAAAAATTACTTGAAAGAGCCTGCAGAATTCTGGATAAAAGTCTTGTGGACAGATGAGGCAAAGATTAACCTGTATCAGAGTAATGGCAAGAGCAAAATATGGAGACGAAAAGGAAGTGGCATCGCTAGAGAAAATATTCAGTACCTGCTGATGTCTGTGAATCGCAGACTTCAAACAATCGTAGCATGCGTGGGATATTCAACAAAGTACTAAACATGACTGATTTAATATACAAAATGTAGCTTATGTCATAAACACTATGGTGCTCTGAAACCAAGTGTTGTGATTTCTACATGGCGTGACTGAAATGTATGCAAATAGTCTTACATTTAAGTCTATACAAACACATACTCCCACACATACATACATACATACTTGCAGGGCCTGGGAAAAATGGGTTTCCAGTTGCGAGTATATGAAACACAGAGTTTATTCTTGTATTATGTATTTATTGTATTATTGGCACCTCTGATAAAGATAAGTAAAAAGGGTTATTAAAAATTACCTTAATCTCACACTAAAAAAATGAGAGAAATCCAGCCTTTAATTTTTTTTAGGGAAAAAAACATTCCTCATGAAGAAATAATTATTTTTTTTTAACAAAACTACACATGCTATGATTATTGGAATCCTTATATTTAATAGTTTGTATAACCTCCCTTTCTTTGATTATCTTGATTTTTGTGTTTCTTTAACCATTTTTGGTTCCAGTTTAACTTCCAGTAGGGTTTAGCAAACTACTTGAATTTATGATTAAATGACAGGACCGGTATTTTTCTGGCATGTCTTCCAAATCTTTTATTTGACGGTAGTTTTGGCTAGTTGGTGATCTTAAGATGCCACTGCATTTCTCCAACAGTTATTCTTAAGAGAATTTTTTTCTACCTCTCTTACCATCCTGCTCACTGTGCATGGCGGGAAAATAAACTTGGGTCCTCTTCCAGGCAAGCAGGCAACAGTTTCAGTTGATTTGAATTTATAGGCATTTTCAGTCATATAGCAAATACAATTTCTTCATAGCCATTCCTTGACTATTAACACACGTTTCACTCAATTAATTTGTATGTTCTCTTTTCTTTCCCATATTGATCAATGAATAAGGGAATTTGGCCTCTGTGCCGCCACATATTTATATTCCAGTGAAACAGGAATTCTGGATTAACGCTTGAAAGTTTCTCCTCACGCTGATAAGTTATAAATGGAAAAGTTGCTTCAGATACCTGTACATTTGTTTATACAAATTTGTAGTGCATATAATCGTGGCACATGTAGTTTTGTTAAAAATAATTATTTCTTGATAAGATATTATCTTTTTCTTAGAATAAATTTAATTAAAGTGTGGATTTCTCTTATTTTTCAGGGTGCCAATAATCATAAAGGGGGTCTGTATTTACATGTGCTCATAGATATACACTTTATAGAGCGTGGTGTGTATTTGTATATTTATATATAAATAATCTCTGTGGTAGTGGGACTCAGTTGAGGATATTCAGGTTTAATGTTTGAAATGCTTTGACTATTGGAATGCATTTTATTATGAATGCAGTAATTGATTGTATTCCATTTTTCATTGAAATAGATGTCGTACCACAAACATTAACAATACTTTTGAGAACCCTATTCTAAATGCCATGTAATTGAGGCAACTTAATGAGAAAATATTTAACTAGAAAATAAAATATTGGAAGTAAAAAAAGAATGAGACGGTACAACTAATCTCATTTGAGTCTGTTAAAAATTCTGGTTATCATCCCTAATTAATTCAGCAAAATGAACATGGGAATAAATTGTGCAAATGAATAACAGATTCATTTGACAGCTCTAAAGAGGATATCCTGGCCTCCCATGACCTAGGTTTGGCATTCCTGTGATCATACCATCAGCTTTTTCCCCACAGTACTATAGATTTGGTTCTATACATAATCTGTTATATTGAAAAATGCACTGCATTTTATTAGTATATACGACTAACACATTGGAATTGTCATATTGAAAATGACTCCCTTGAGTAAGCATTTTACAAATGATGTTGTAGGTATTGTGGACTGTTGTAAAACTCTGTTAATTGATTTCAGTTTTTTGATGTTTCTACACTTGAATGTAAGTGCTAGACCATAGTCCATTATTATGCTGGACTGGACAGTTAATATAATGTATACATGGATTAAAAATTGGCAACTTCATTTTATTTCTTAAATAATAGTTGTCAATTAAAGGATAATACATTTTTACTTTGTAATACATTTTACTTTATTTATTCCCCACCCCAGGTTACGTCCTAGGAGAGCATCTGATTCTTTCATTGCCAAGGAAACTGAAAATTTGAGAAAAAAATGTATTGTTCCTCTGAGGAGATCCAATGTTGATACTAAAGGTTGGCATTTAAAAAAAATAAATGTGTCTTATTTGTAAACAAAATGAAATCACTTTGTATGGCACATACAAACTCACCAGAAGTATACAGTTAGGTCCATAAATATTTGGACAGAGACAACTTTTTTCTAATTTTGGGTCTGTACATTACCACAATGAATTTTAAATGAAACATCTCAGATGCAGTTGAAGTGCAGACTTTCAGCTTTAATTCAGTGGGTTGAACAAAAAGATTGCATAAAAATGTGAGGCAACTAAAGCATTTTTTAACACAATCCCTTTGTTTCAGGGGCTCAAAAGTAATTGGACAATTGACTCAAAGGCTATTTCATGGGCAGGTGTGGGCAAGTCCGTCGTTATGTCATTATCAATTAAGCAGATGTTGATTTGAGGTGTGGTGCTTGCATGTGGAATATTTTGCTGTGAACAGACAACATGTGGTCAAAGGAGCTCTCCATGCAGGTAAAAGAAGCCATCCTTAAGCTGCAAAAACAGAAAAAATCCATCCAAGAAATTGTTACAGTATTACGAATGGCAAAATCTACAGTTTGGTACATCCTGAGAAAGAAAGCAAGCACTGGTGAACTCAGCAACGCAAAAAGACCTGGACGTCCACGGAAGACAACAGTGGTGGATGATAGCAGAATCATTTCCATGGTGAAGAGAAACCCCTTCACAACAGCCAACAAAGTGAACAACACTCTCCAGGGGGTAGGCGTATCGATATCCAAGTCTACCATAAAGAGAAGACTGCATGAAAGTAAATACAGAGGGTGCACTGCAAGGTGCAAGCCACTCATCAGCCTCAAGAATAGAAAGGTTAGATTGGACTTTGCTAAAGAACATCTAAAAAAAAGCCAGCACAGTTCTGGAAAAACATTCTTTGGCCAGATGAAACCAAGATCAACCTCTACCAGAATGATGGCAAGAAAAAAGTATAGAGAAGGCATGGAACAGCTCATTATCCAAAGCATACCACATCATCTGTAAAACACGGTGGAGGCAGTGTGATGGCTTGGGCGTGCATGGCTGCCAGTGGCACTGGGACACTAGTGTTTATTGATGATGTGGCACAGGACAGAAGCAGCCGAATGAATTCTGAGGTGTTCAGAGACATACTGTCTGCTCAAATCCAGCTAAATGCAGTCAAATTGATTGGGCGTTGTTTCATGATACAGATGGACAGTGACCCAAAACATACAGACAAAGCAACCCAGGAGTTTATTAAAGCAAAAAAGTGGAAAATTCTTGAATGGCCAAGTCAGTCACCTGATCTTAACCCAGTTGAGCATGCATTTCACTTGTTGAAGACTAAACTTCAGACAGAAAGGCCCACAAACAAACATCAACTGAAAGCCACTGCAGTAAAGGCCTGACAGAGCATTAAAAAGGAGGAAACCCAGCATCTGGTGATGTCCATGAGTTCAAGACTTCAGGCTATCATTGCCAGCAAAGGGTTTTCAACCAAGTATTAGAAATTAACATTTTATTTTCAATTATTTAATTTGTCCAATTACTTTTGAGCCCCTGAAATAAATGGATTGTGTTAAAGAAATGCTTTAGTTGCCTCACATTTTTATGCAATCTTTTTGTTCAACCCACTGAATTAAAGCTGAAAGTCTGAACTTCAACTGCATCAGAGTTGTTTCATTTAAAATTAATTGTGGTAATGTACAGAACCAAAATTAGAAAAAAAGTTGTCTCTGTCCAAATATTTATGGACCTAACTGTAATATCTTTGTTCCAGCTGACCATATGTTTGTTTCCTGGGGCCTCATGTATGAACGGTGCGTACACACAGAAATGCTGCAAAAGGACTTTTCCACGTTCAAATCGCGATGTATAAAACCTACACTTGGCGTAAAGCCACGCACTTTTCCACGGTACCTCATACCTTTTCGTAAGCAAGTTCTCCGCTCGGTTTTGCAGACTGGCGGAACCCAGCGTCAAAGCAGTGCTACTGTTCCTGTGTGGTTACACCTTATTTTCCTGACGCGGCTTTATAAAAACTAACCGCATATTGTTTATTATTGTAATGCATCTGATTGTAATTAACTTGTAACAATATACAGTGGGTACGGAAAGTATTCAGACCCCCTTCAATTTTTCACTCTTTGTTATATTGCAGCCATTTGCTAAAATCATTTAAATTAATTTTTTCCCTCATTAATGTACACACAGCACCCCATATTGACAGACAAAAAAAATAATTTTTATATTGTTGTAGATTTATTAAAAAAGAAAAACTGAAATATCACAAGGTCCTAAGTATTCAGACCCTTTGCTCAGTATTTAGTAGAATCACCGTTTAAACTAATACAGCCATGAGTCTTCTTGGGAAAGATGCAACAAGTTTTTCAGACCTGATTTGGGGATTCTCTGCCATTCCTCCTTGCAGATCCTCTCCAGTTCTGTCAGGTTGGATGATAAACGTTGGTGGACAGCCATTTTTAGGTCTCTCCAGAGATGCTCAATTGGGTTTAAGTCAGGGCTCTGGCTGGGCCATTCAAGAACAGTCACAGAGCTGTTGTGAAGCCACCCCTTCGTTATTTTAGCTGTGTGCTTAGGGTCATTGTCTTGTTGGAAGGTAAACCTTCGGCCCAGTCTGAGGTCCTTAGCACTCTGGAGAAGGTTTTTGTCCAGAAAAAAACCTGTACTTTGCTGCATTCATCTTTCTCTCGATTGCAACCAGTCCCTGCAGCTGAAAAACACCCCCACAGCATGATGCTGCCACCGCCATGCTTCACTGTGGAGACTGTATTGGACAAGTGATGAGCAGTGCCTGGTTGTCTCCACACATACCAGTTAGAATTAAGGCCAAAAAGTTCTTGGTCTCATCAGACCAGAGAATCTTCAGGTGTCTTTTAGCAAACTCAATGCGGGCTGTCATGTGTCTTGTACTGAGGAGAGGCTTCCGACAGGCCACTCTGCCATAAAGCCCTGACTGGTGGAGGGCTGCAGTGATGGTTGGTTTTCTACAACTTTCTCCCATCTCCTGACTGCATCTCTGCAGCTCAGCCAAAGTGATCTTTGGGTTCTTATTTACCTCTCTCACCAAGGCTTTACTCCCCCGGTAGCTCGGCTTGGCCGGACGGCCAGCTCTAGGAAGGGTTCTGGTCATCCCAAACGTCTTCCATTTAAGGATTATGGAGGCCACTGTGCTCTTGGGAACCTTAAGTGCAGCAGAAATTTTTTTGTAACCTTGGCCAGATCTGTGCCTTGCCACAATTCTGTCTCTGAGCTCTTCAGGCAGTTCCTTTGACCTCATGATTCTCCTTTGCTCTGACATGCATTGTGAGCTGTAAGGTCTTATATAGACAGGTGTGTGGCTTTCCTAATCAAGTCCAATCAGTATAATCAAACACAGCTGGACTCAAATGAAGGTGATCTCAAGGATGATCAGAAGAAATGGAAGCACCTGAGTTAAATATATACTGTAAGTGTCACAGCAAAGGGTCTGAATACTTAGGACCATGTGATATTTCAGTTTTTCTTTTTTAATAAATCTGCAACAATTTCAAAAATTCTTTTTTTTGTCTGTCAATATGGGGTGCTGTGTGTACATTAATGAGGAGTAACAAAGAATAACAAAGAGTGAAAAATTGAAGGGGGTCTGAATGCTTTCCGTACCCACTGTAATGGTCCAGGGAACAGCCATAGTATTCCAAATACCATAACTGCTTTAGCGTTGTTACTCTCACTGCACCTTCTTCTTCTTCTTCTTTCAGCTCCTCCCGTTAGGAGTTGCCACAGCGTATCATCTTTTTCCATATTTCTCTCACTGCAGCACTCGGAGTATTTATATCACTGTATCTGAGTGTGAATCACAGCAGCAGCTGATCGGAAAGAGAATTATCGGTATACAGCTTCAAGGACACGCTGTCTCAGCCACTGCAAAACGTTTTAAAGCCTTTCCTGTACGGACCTCGTGGTTCAGAAACAGTTTCAGCCCAAGAACTTTAAATGCACTTAATCAATTGCACCTTGTAGAACTGTTTGTACTTATAAGTACAATCACCCCACTGTAAACTTGCACTATAGTTATATCATCGCACAACCTGAGCCACTTTTTAAAGCACGTATTTACATATGATGACAATATCATTTTTAAGGTGAAATGCAGCAAAATATGTTTATTAAATTATACGGATAAAACTTTAACTTAATTTAAATAATCTATATTCTTCACTGGGAGTGTCGTGAAGGATAGAATAATTAAACATGTACTACAAAAATACTTCAATGTTTTTTAAACGTTTTGAAGAATCGGCGCTAAGCTTACAGATGGCTTAACTCCTATTACAGAGCTGATTGTGTGGCGATCGGTTACTTGGGAAAGAAAAGCAAGGACTGCAGTGGCGGCTACGCCAATATATATTGAATATAAAACAGAAACAGAAAATAACAACACAGCTAAAAACGCAGCGACAAATTTCGGCTAAAATTAAATGCTTGTGTCATGAGCACGAGGCGGCTATGCAGTGTCTGCAACGGACGTGGCCATCCACCGTGCATAAGCTACCTTACTGACATTGGCGGGGAAGGAGCCACCGATTCTTCCTCTGCCCTGTGCCACCACAAGCCTAGAGCCGCCCCTGAGTACTGCTGCAATAAATTATTTCATCAAAGAGAAACACATGTTTAATAACATGCTTTAACTCCTATCATCATAAAAATGATATCACGTATACATCTCAGTATTTTAGTTATTCAGAGATTCTGTGTCCAGTTGGAGGAAGACAGCCGGTTTAAGAAGCAATTAGTGATTCACACACACAGATCACATAGAACATCAAATACAAAACAAAGCATTTAACGTGCTACTTTAATTACGATGTGATTTGAGAAACTGGTTAATTGAAACGATTTTAAGATGAAGTTTATGATGTTCTACTTTAATGACAAAATAAAGTACGTGATTAAAGTGGAAATTTCGAGATTGAAGTTGACATTTCGTGCTTTTTCCCCACTGTGTGCCTTTTTTCTTTGTACCCTAATAAGCTTTCATATGACACTCAGACAGTGGGCTACAACCCGCCTTTTCACGGCGACTTTGACATGTGACATCTTTTTTATTTCCGGCACTGTGCGATTTTGTGAACGTGAGCTTTCAAGTTTCTCCAACACACTATGTCACTCGATCAAGTTCCTTTTGTTGATTATACCACGGTTTATTTGAACAAATAGTATGTTTTTCCTTTGCCTCCACTTGGTATTCGCTGAAATTCTTATATTTTCCCCCATGCTTTTCCCATTGTCTTTTCACAGAAGGCTGAGCTTAAGGGCGATTTATATTGATTTGCATATTCAAAGAGGCGTAATTCTGAGAGGAGTTGGGGCGTTACATAAAGCGCGTGCACGAGCATTACTTTTCACGCTATCGGGATTTATGTAGCAGAAGAACGTGGAAGTTGGAGTATGCACAGATTCCTGCATCTGGATTTTACTGTGCGTAAGCACATTTCGGCTTTTGTGCTTACACCATGTTATAGTGCGAGTTCTATGCACGGCGTTATACATGAGGCCCCTGGTCTGTAGTAGAAACACTTAAAGGAATTCTCCACCCAAAAATGATTGTTTAACTGTTGTTATTTATTCCATGTGCTCTGTATTGATGGCAGAGAAAAAGTTTAATCCCATATTTTAATGCAAAAAGAGAGAAATTTCTGTAACATATTAGAACTGTAATGGTGACCGATTCTGTACTGGGTAAAAACAATGTGAAAACCTCCATAGAAAAAATGTAAAAAACACACAACTTCTGTTGCATAATCCACATGTCTGTTTTCCACTCATGTTCAAAATGTGCAAAACATTGTGCGTTTTTGCTAAAATATTATTAAGTTACTCCCTAAAAAGTCTGCATTGAATGTTAACAGGAAAAATGTATTTCCCACAGCACTATGCATTTGAATTAAAGACAGGACTCTTAACCAATGAATGAGGAGGAGGGGCAGTTCTTCTGATATCAGTAATTCTTTTGTAAGATGTGTCTTGAGAGAAAACAGTTGACTTACTTAATTGTGGGGCCGGTTTAGTGAAGGGAGTTTTAACACTAGAATCCCTGAAGCCTACGAAAAATCTTGTAATCCTGGGCCACCTTAAATTCCTTCTCACCTCTCCATTACTGTCTTTTGTTTTGCAAATGTCTCGATCAGCACAAGCAGCAAGCAGACTGCTATCCCATCCCACCCACTGCCGCAGCTCAAGTCGGACAAAAAGTTCTCCCAGCTGAAGTCTGTTTATCTGGATGTGAGGTGCTTGAAGTTGTATTGGGTAAATAATATATCATTATTTGGAACACATGCATTTCATTTGTGTTCTGTGTCTGCAATCATGCTGACACTTTAGTACGTGAGCAGTGGGTACCGGTGGTGGTATGCAGTCAGACTTCTTTTTTGGGGCACATACACCGTCAGCATGGCACTGCCAGATCTAAACACTATTGTGGAGAGTTGCTAGGGTACTGAAGTGTCTATAGCTGCAGGTGAAAGGCTTCCATCGCACTTATGTAACTGATCTTTTCCTAAATAAGGAGTGGCATTACACATGTACTTTGTGAGCATGCCTATATCATTCAAACACAGGAAGCTCTGCAGTCTACTTGTGACTTTACACTGTAAGAATACAAGTAAATAAATATAGGTCTACAACATTTGATATAATGTTTGTATAAGTAACATATAAATGTTTTTCATATAAAGACCATCAAGAAACATAATCGCAAACAGAACTTTGCACGATACCTTGGTTGAGCTCTTTAAGCCCAGCTGCTTCATTGAAGGACATGCGTGTGGCATATTCACTGGCAGGAGGACACCCAACCTGTTGCTTCATCCAAACGGTGCCATCTTTTGCCTTTACACCTGGTGTAGCTGTGTTGTTCTTATACGTGAGTGGATGTTTCTCACACTGAGGGCTTCTGTTCTCTTTCTTCGATGTAGGACCCTCATCCTCATCTGAATTCACCTCTGTTATAGCACGTCTTTCTTTGAAAACGGCATTGTGAGATCGGCGGGTGCGTGAATGTGACTGAGAGAATAACACTGAATAAAAAAAAAAAAAAAGCTACCATAAATTTTCACTGGCTGTTACATGCTGAAATTAAATGTATGTTTTTATTCTATTAGTCAGCAGTTCTTCCCGCTGCACCACCCACTTGGTCGTATCAGAGTTGTACCCTAACCTCATTTCTTTTTCTTTGGTTATATACTTGAATAAAAACGCACTTGTTTTGGTATACTTGTACCTTTTGAGAAAGTGTTTATTTGATATTTGGACTAAAGACTTCACACATTATACACTTAATGTCAAAATTTTGTCATTAGTAACATTAAGTTTCTGTTTCAGGTACAAACCGGATTCCAAAAAAGTTGGGACACTATACAAATCGTGAATAAAAACTGAATGCAATGATGTGGAGGTGCCAACTTCTAATATTTTATTCAGAATAGAACATAAATCACGGAACAAAAGTTTAAACTGAGAAAATGTATCATTTTAAGGGAAAAATATGTTGATACAGAATTTCATGGTGTCAACAAATCCCAAAAAATTTGGGACAAGGCCATTTTCACCACTGTGTGGCATCTCCACTTCTTCTTACAACACTCAACAGATGTCTGGGGACAGAGGAGACCAGTTTCTCAAGTTTAGAAATAGGAATGCTCTGCCATTCTTGTCTAATACAGGCCTCTAACTCTTCAATCGTCTTGGGCCTTCTTTGTTGCATCTTGATGATGCACCAAATGTTCTCTATAGGTGAAAGATCTGGACTGCAGACTGGCCATTTCAGTACCCGGATCCTTCTCCTACGCAGCCATGATGTTGTGATTGATGCAGAATGTGGTCTGGCATTATCTTGTTGAAAAATGCAGGGTCTTCCCTGAAAGAGATGACGTCTGGATGGGAGCATATGTTGTTCTAGAACCTGAATATATTTTTCTGCATTGATGGTGTCTTTCCAGACATGCAAGCTGCCCATGCCACACGCACTCATGCAACCCTATACCATCAGAGATGCAGGCTTCTGTACTGAGCGTTGAGAACAACTTGGGTTGTCCTTGTCCTCTTTGGTCCGGATGACATGGCGTCCCAGAATTCCAAAAAGAACTTCGAACTCGTCTGACCACAGAACAGTCTTCCATTTTGCCACACTCTATTTTAAATGATCCCTGGCCCAGTGAAAACGCCTGAGCTTGTGGATCTTGCTTAGAAATGGCTTCTTCTTTGCACTGTAGAGTTTCAGCTGGCAACGGCGGATGGCACGGTGGATTGTGTTCACTGACAATGGTTTCTGGAAGTATTCCTGAGCCCATTCTGTGATTTCCTTTACAGTAGCATTCCTGGTTGTGTTGAAGTGTCGTTTAAGGGCCCGGAGATCACGGGCATCCAGTATGGTTTTACGGCCTTGACCCTTACGCACAGAGATTGTTCCAGATTCTCTGAATCTGCGGATGATGTTATGCACAGTTGATGATGATAGATGCAAAGTCTTTGCAATTTTTCGCTGGGTAACACCTTTCTGATATTGCTCCACTATCTTTCTGCGCAACATTGTGGGAATTGGTGATCCTCTACTCATCTTGGCTTCTTAGAGGCACTGCCACTCTGAGAAGCTCTTTTTATACCCAATCATGTTGCCAATTGACCTAATTAGTGTTAATTGGTCTTCCAGCTCTTCGTTATGCTCAAATTTACTTTTTCCAGCCTCTTATTGCTACTTGTCCCAACTTTTTTGGGATTTGTTGACACCGTGAAATTTTGAATCAACATATTTTTCCTTTACTCGGATTAAACGTTTGATCTGTCATCTATGTTCTATTACAAATAAAATATTGACATTTGCCATCTCCACATCATTGCATTCAGTTTTTATTCACAATTTGTTTAGTGTCCCAACTTTTTTGGAATCCGGTTTGTATGTGTTCAACACTTACTTCACATTTTCTGTCCTCCTACATGTACCTAGATCATTGTAGATACGTAACACATATGAAATGCATGTGTTCCAAATAAGGATATGTTATTTACTCTATACAACTCCAGGCACCTCACACCCAGATTCTTGCGTTAGGCATGTGCAGAATTTGGACATACAGTTGATTTACACAATTGAGGGTCTGGTTTAGTGATAATGGTTTTAAGTATCTGTAGACTTTTGATGTCCACTTTAGATGTTTCCATTTCATTAAATGAAAATAATTTGTTATGCTTAATTTTTTCCAGTCTCAAGTAATAAGCAGAGTGTGAAGTTTTTGGAGAAGAGAAGAAAATGTGAAAACTTCAGTAAAATTTCTTCTGCATCTGAAACCAAAGATTCAAATTCTGAATCCTGTAAAAAATTTAAACTCGACCATAGCTTGGAAGCAGTACAACACGTAGGTGCATCTTAAACTTTAATGTTAAAGAAATAGTACATTATTCACATTGCTGAAGTTTGTTAAAGAAAGGAATTTGGTTGTTTTTTTATTTTTACTTATTATTATTTTGCTTATTTCTTTTCCTTTTTGCATACTACATCCTGATGCAGTACATAACCAGAATTTACACCTTGCATAAAAAGGTCTAATTCTTTTCCATCCTCTGCTTTCATGTTACTTTCAGTTAAATACTTTTATTTAAAACATTATTACTATTATTATTATTAGCACAACTCATTTTACTATACTGAAGCAGGTATCAGTTTTTACTCATAGGTACAAGCATGTCTGATTGCAGAAGACTATTAAAGGTAGTTTTTTTTTAAAGTGCATCCTCTCTATTCTTGATACTGGGTCCTTTCTATTTTGCTTATTTATCTTTGCCAGTATGGGACCTTGTTAGTAATTTCCATATTTTGTATGGTTTATGGAAACTTGTTTTTGTTTTCTTGTAATCATTTTGTTGACTTCTTGTAAAGCATTCTGAGCTGCATTCTGTGTATAAAAAGGAGCTATAGGAAGAAATGCTAAGAGAGTTTGATTGAGAAATGCATTTTCAGTGAATCCTTACATTAGCTGAGCTAGTGTAAGAAAGAAATGATTCAATACATGCTGTGAGTTCTTGATCTCGTATATTTTATTTCAAAGTTCAGAGATCAGGACACACAAGGAAATTTCAGTGCAGGTAACATGACTAACATAATAGAATTTACAAGTATTGTAATGCTTGATAGCATGAGGGGATTTCCTCCTGGTCTCAGGGTCCTCTGGCATTTGCTCTTCTATCTTCAAATGATGCCTATAAAAAAAAAGGTCTACTGTTTTGTTGCTCTATAAAATCCAGTTGACAATTCTTGTGTCTTTCATATTGTATAACCTAGATTACCCTGTAGTTCTGAAAGCAGACAAAGATCAGCAACACATTCAGTATGTGTGTTTTGATCCCAGATGGCTTAATCTTAGTTATAAGAAGTCTGAATTTGACTTTCTTCTTGTCAGGTCTTCTGTCTCTGATCAACTGCTTCTTGTCTGCTTTCTGTTGGGTTTGCTTTCATCAGGTCATCATTTGATCTGCTTTTTTCCTAGCCAGCTTATCTTCTGACTTTTTACAAGTTTCTAAGTGTCCCTGTCCCATTTGTTCAGGCTCATAAGTCTAAAACCTGTCTCTCATCCCCAGGAATTTCTTCTTGGATGGGGAAGGGGCACTCATCCTTCTAAAACCTGTCTCCCTTCTGGAGGCTAATGAATTCTATTTGTTCTTGTCTTCAATATGTGGAGCCCATGCAACTAAATTCATGCTTCAATAGTGTGTTGAAGCAGCAACTCCACATTCAGCATTGCTGCTTGTTACCTACGTCAGAAATGGCAGCTTTGCATTCAGAGATAGTGGAGGTCACAGTAAAGCATCCCTGTGTAGCCAATTACAAGCAGATCTTGTAGTGCTTTTAGCCACTTGCTGTATATTGCACTCCCTTAAACAGCACTTAACAGACTTTCCCTAGCATAATAACCAATAGATGAAAGAATGTTCTTTTATGCAGTTCTTAACCCAGTTCATTTCACTTCATCTCAGCATTTTACTCTTTAAAGACTGGTACTCCTGTTAAGCATAACAAAATGGACAGTCCAGAATATAAGGAAATGTCTCTACAATTTGTTTCTACTAGCATTTCTCAAAGAGTTTCTAGTGATGCCTGTTTTGAATGAAAGTTGAGTTTGCTGAGCTAAATCAACAGGAAGTGCAGCTCTGTTTACAGAATAGTTTACAAACTACTTACCAATTACATTTCTTACTCCAGAAACTTCCTTTTCAAAATACCTTTTCTTATCTGGATGTCTTCTACTTGCCCCCTAATCCTCTGTGAGGATCACTTGGACTTGACGCTTTCTCTCACATCATCTAACAAAAAAACTGTTGACTAGTGGCTTACTTAATATTAGAAATGCAGTAGATTTCATTACACATTCTTTTGTGTCAATCAGAATAAATAAAAAATAAATGCATGTCACTAATACTTGCATTATGAAATATGTTGCAAATTATGGTTCAGTGCAAACTTTGCAGTTTGAATAAAGGTTTTGCCAACATCTTTATTGAAATTCACATACTAACAAAGGTAAATATCAACAAAATAGTAAATTTGAAGTTTCCTTTAGTTAAGGAGTCACTGTATGAACCTTTTATTGATTTTTAAAATTAAAAATCTTAATTTCTAACCTAGTGCTGCATTCTCCCTTAAAATTGTAAGAGTATATGCTGTGGTGACATGCCTACGATGGGCTGGAACCCTGTTCAGGAATTGTTCCTGCCTTTCATCTGAAGCTTGGAAAGATAGGCTTCAGGTGCCCCATGACCCTGCTCTTGTTAAGAGATGTTTGATAGATAGATGGATGAATGAAATTCATAGGGATGACATGGTAGCTTAGTGGCATGCTTAACTGATCCAACATCCAGGATGCTTCTTTTGGAAGACAAGAGTGATGTCATAACCAAGATTCTTGTTCAGCATGTTAAGGATGCAAGCATGTCATTTATAAAGAACTGAGTTGTCCGTGTTATTTTCATTGGAAATTTGATACATATTTTTTTAATTCATGTATCTTAAACAGCCTTATGCTGGTTGCTAAAAGGAGAGTTCAAACAACTTCTTAAAGTTAACATGATAAGTACAGGTGTCCATTATATTTGTAAAGTCAACTAGATTTAGCTGTTTGTTTATTACAAGCAAGAAAACAGTAACGGCGGCATTATTTGTATATAGGAAACATCAGATGTGAGTAGATGTTTATGTACTTACTGTATCCAGTTCATACATAATAAAGAAATTGTTTGCACAATTACACAAGTAATTTGATTTTATTTTCTTGGGTGTTTTGATACTGATCGCTGCTGTTCAGCATTTTTCAAAGTTTCTGTGAAGTTTGATACATTAATTGTATTCTAGTGATGGCAATTAATGATGAGTAGAGCAGACATCAGGTCACACCATACTGATTACAGAAAGCCTACAGCTAATGCAGTGTTATAAACACCTGTGTAAGTGGAATAATAGTCATGATCATTATAGAAATATTAACTAAGATTAGTAAACAGTAAAGTATCCTTATTGTTTAAAATTCCCTGCTTCGTATTCACACATGCACACCATTTTGTTTCTGTTCCGTGTCTGAGTAAAAACCTGCTAATTTTGTATTGTGTGTTGCTGACAAAGTAAGTGTTCTGTTTCTTGTAAGAATTAACAAGTTTAATGTATTTTAAGTTTAAAACTAACACTCATAACATTTAATTTTGTATGTTTAAATGTGACATTATAACCATGTTGCTGTATGCTAGTGAACAGGGGTTTAATACTTTTCACTGTTAACATTTAAGGAGTTATGTTATGTATTTATATTCTTTAAATGCTGCTTTCACAATTCTATGCCTCATGCGGTTGCAGTATTTGGTAATTGTGGCAATAAAGCCATCTGTTGAATGACTTAAAGAATATAATTTCAAGTTTAAATGAATCAAAATTTTGGTGGATTGTAATTGTTCTTGGGTAATCTATAATGGTTTAGTTTTGACATTTTGAATTTTTTGTTTGGGAATACACTCCAGTGGTACCTAGTTTATATGTATTTATTTTTGTTTAGATATCCCCCAACCCAACATAAATTATATATCAATACAACTGCAGTAATCCCTCCTCGATCGCGAGGGTTGTGTTCCAGAACCCCCCGCGCTAGGTGAAAATCTGCGAAGTAAAAACCATATGTTTGTATGGTTATTTTTATATATTTTAAGCCCTTAGAAACTCTCCCACATTGTTTATAAATATTCTCTGCACAGTTATACAGTAAACCCTTGTTTATCGCGGTTAATCCGCTCCAGACAGACAAATGAATTTCCACGAAGTAGGATTCTTTATTTATAAATCTAATATTTTCGCAGTTAAAGCATAGAAAACCTGTTTACGACCTTCTAAATATGTTTTTAACATTATTAGAGCCCTCTAGACATGAAATAACACCCTTTAGTCAAAAGTTTAAACTGTGCTCCATGACAAGACAGAGATTACAGTTCTTTCTCACAGTTAAAAGAATGCAAACATATCTTCCTCTTCAAAGGAGTGCGTGTAGCAGAGAATGTCAGAGAGGGAGAGAAATGTAAACAATCAAAAATCAATAGGGCTGTTCGGTTTTTAAGTATGCGAAGCACTGCAATAAAGCGGCTGCAATGAAGGGATCAATGTGAAAGTAGTCTTTCAGCATTTTTTAGAGGAGCATCCGTATCTTCTAAGCAAACAGCCACTCTGCTCACACCCCTTCCGATAGGAGCAGAGAATGTCAGAGAGAGTGAGAGAGACAGAGAAAAACAAACAATCAAAAATCAATACGGGCTGTTAGAGCTTTTAAGTGTGCGAAGCACCTCGTATATCATTGAGGAGTTTTATTTAATATGTAATACGTGCTGTGATTGTGTAGCTTCTCAGCCATCCGCCAATAGCGTCCCTTGTATGTAATCAATTGGGCAAACAAACTGAGGAAACATGTAACCTAAATTAAAAGACCCATTGTCCGCAGAAATCCGCAAACCAGTGAAAAATCCGTGATATATATTTAGATATGCTTACATTTAAAATCCGCGATGGAGTGAAGCCTCTAAAGTCGAAGCGCGATATAGCGAGGGATCATTGTATTAAAGTATATGATGCCATGCCTTAAAAAGGGTTGAAACTACTCTCTGGTGTTGTTGTTCTTTCTAAACGAACAATTAGCCCAATAGGTGTGTGATCAGCCCAGTAACGTGCAGCTGTCTCTCACACTTATGTAGTGTGTAAATTCTTGCTAAATTTTGATAAGAAATATTTGGAAAAATCAGTTTTATAATTTGTGTTGACACCAAAACATAGAAACTGGTAAAGAACCGTTTACTAAATGAAGGTAACAGTTGGTTGCAATGCAAACTGGAGATATAACGGCCACAGGACTGAACCTGAGAAGCATTGTTATAAAGGGAGTGATGATGGTGAAAAACATATTCCAGTAGTCTAAGAACAGGGTATATATCACGTTAAAGAATTAATATACTGTAGTTTGTTTTCATTTGTGTATCATTTACCAAACTATTTAGTATTATCCAATTTTTTTTTTTTTAATTACTAGGGGGCATCAACGCCTGCTCGCTTCGCTCACCAACCCCCATGTTTGGTTTTCCGGATACACACTTGTAAGATTTTTTTTTTCTTTGAATTGTTGCTGTTTCATTAGTTTCACTTTTATTTCAGAACTTCTGTAAAAACAATATTTGGAATCTTTTGCGTCCCAATATGCTGAATCTTTTAAATTAGGTCAGTGAGACTTGTGTTTAATGACTTTGTACTGTAATTTAGGATAGGTTTCTCTGTTTGGAATTTCAGCACAGACAAAACCATCCACATCATCTGCAGTTAATAATTTTTTTTGCAAAGTAACCAATAAATGCATGTGAGTTAAACCCCGTTTTTGAAATTCTCTGACTTACACTTCAAAGCCTTACAATATTTACATACTTCTGACATGTCACCTATGTCCATATATTTGATCTCTATTCTCCTTTTCATTATTTCGCCGAGTAATAATTTCTCTTTGTTTGCGCTAATACGATGTTTACTTTCTTTGTTTTGACACTGTCGTTTTTTTTCTGCTTTCATATTCTGTATCTTGCTGTGCATGTGTTTCATGCCGGTGTTTTTTTAGTCTTTTGAATTCCAGTTTTCATTATCTCTAACATGCTCTGCATGTGTTTGCCCACCTTGTTTTATAACCTCTTTATGACGTTTACTTTGTTTTCTACTCTGTGTTTTATTTTTTACCTCGTTTTTTCCTGCTTTTGTTTCAGTTACCCCTGGTCCGTGGTGATTATTTACCCTTTTTCGAGTAATTTCCGTTTGTTTGCGATACTGAGATCTTTAGTTTTTTAGTTTTATACTTTCTAATTTTCCTAGTTTCATATTCTTTAACTTTCTCTGCATGTGTATCGTTTTTTTTTTTTTTTTTTTTGAGCCTTTCGAATTCCACTGCTTTCATAATCTGTAACCTACTCTTCATGTGTATAGCGCCAACTCTTTGTTTGGTTAATCGGATATACAATTTTAAAAGCTTTTTTTTTTCTTCTTTGGAATCGTTGCTGTTATGCGGGACCACAGATTCTCATAGCGTATGGTCCATTATTGTGTACATGCACATTTTGTGCATTGAATGATCCGAAGGCGAAAATACTTTGTTTTACACTCTTTGCCGTTTATTTCTGACCTTGATTTGTCCTGCTATTTTTTCAGTTTCATCTGGTTCTGATAATTAATTTCCTTTTGTTTGCGTCAATGCGATCTGTAGTATCTTTTTTTTGATACTGTAGCAACTGACGTAATGAAGTGTCACAAAAGTTCTACTTTAACAGTTGACGACTGCTTAACCCCAAACATGACTTTCTAGCACGCTCTCTAACCCCTCCTCCCACGGGTCTCGCCTCCCCCTTAACGCATCAATCAGTACCCCGCTATCAGTCTTCCGTGCTGTACTCTGCTCTCTCTCGATCGGACCTAACAGTCACTTAAAGCAAAAAAGGCTTCAGCTTGGCTGGGACACTACAATACTTTCGAATTTTACTGCTTTCATATTCTGTACCTTTCTCTGCATGTGTATCGTGCCTTGGGTCTCTTTTTTCTGCGCTGCTTTCTTCTTTGCTGAGAGCACAGGATCTGTGTGTGCTACGTGAGTTTACATGACTGAATGTTGTACTGGCTGTACGTGCTCATATTTGATAAGAAGGGCGTGTCTTGCAAGAATCTTATGTTCCACGTTCCCACAAGACTGCCTTGGGACAATCTCTTGGCACCAAGTCTCATGTTTACAGTCCCCATGAGACGCTCCGTGGCCAGTCTTTTTTGTCTCGCGGGTCTTTTAAATGTCTTCCGAGAACTTCAGAGAAGATTACGTATTGTTGCCTTGCTTTTCCATTCCAACAACAACAACAACATTTATTTATATAGCACATTTTCATACAAACAGTAACTCAAAGTGCTTTACATAATAAAGAATAGAAAAATAAAAGACAATAAGAAAACAAAATAAATCAACATTAATTAACATCGAATAAGAGTAAGGTTCAATGGCCAGGGGACAGAAAAAACAAAAAAACTCCAGACGGCTAGAGAAAAAATAAAATCTGTAGGGATTCCAGACCATTAGACTGCCCAGTCCCCTCTGGAGACATTCCAGGAGTTGGGTTTTTTTTATATATAGAGAGATTAGTTTGGTTTCTTCTTATTCACCAAGACTTGTCTGTATAGTCATCCTACTTAAAACCCCTTATCCACTAGCATTTTTGCACACACCAACTCTTTATCCTATTTTCAAACCTTTGTTACCTTAGCCACTCATATAGTCCTGGCTTTGAACCCTGTTCACCCACTTTATACTCTCTCTCCATTTGCCAAAATGAGCTCCAAAATCCTCCCTGTTTAATAGTGTAATGTGCTTGTAGAATTCTGTAAGAACCTCCTGATTGCAATGGAATGTTCCTTTTTCTATATATGGTATTTTTCCTCCCACAGCATTAAAGTAGGCTAGCTGGATTTGTTGATGCTTAATGTTCTCAGATGGCAGATGAGCTCCAATCTTATCAGTGGTTATTCTTTGGTAACAAGGTAAATGTTCCTTGGTAGTTTTTTAATTGATTTTTCCCTTTATATCAGTACTCACGTTTTATTGCTGTTTGTAAACTCTGTTAGTCAGGATTGCTATCTATGTCAGCTTAAGCTTTAGGCCTTATTTCAGAATCTAACTTATGCTAGTGAAGTGTTTGGGCTGTACTCTGCAGTTTTGGAAACTATCAAAAACATCACATTTCGAATAAAGTAAGAGTGTATTTTAATTTTGTGTTTTATCAACTTTATATTATTTTATTACTAAATTTGTTGTTTAAACTTTCAGCTTGAAAATACTACTTCAGGTTTAACTTACATGACTGGTAACCAACTTTACTATTCAATTTTTGGTATGTTTACAGTAATACCAGGTTATGAAGTATATATTTTATATATGTGCTTAGTTTTTATTAAAATGATTTAATGTAATTTAGTAAAAAAGGCTTATAGTGAGTTTTTGGTTTAAATGTTTGTTACAGTATTATTTGTGACTATCTTTTCTGTGTGTTTTTTTTTGTATTTTCTATTAAATATTGTAAAAAGTCAAGCAAAATGACACTTTTTATTGGCTAACTAAAAAGATTACAATATGCAAGCATTCAAGGCAACTATTAAATATTTAGACTGAATAGCATTTGTTAATAATCATGTCTGAAAAATTCATAGTGTAACATAGCTTTCAAAACATGCTAGATTAACTTGCTTAATTAACCTTTGATAAATAGCTTTGTCACAATGAAAGTATGTTTGGCAGTAAGTGGCTTGTGAAGTTTTTTTATTTTATTTTTTTCCTGTTTTGATGAAAGGGACTGTGGTCATGCATGAAGGAAAGCAGTATGCCTATAATGACATCTGAGAGGAGCAATTGATTTAGAAAGATCAGATCTTTAAAAAAAAAAAAAATTGGAATAATTTGGAAAAGTTAGCATGAGTTTTGTTGTGACAAAAGCCATAATGTACAACATACTTTTTCCAAAACACTTAAAGGCATTTGATACTTCACAGAGACATAATTCAGAAGCTTTTGATTTAATTGTCAACTTCCAAATTGTTGAAATCTGGTTAGTCTTGTTAGAGCAGATAAGAGAAGAATGCTTTCCTTGAATAAAGTCTGTAGTTTGCAGTGGTTGAATATATTCTTTGGGGGAAAAAATTGATAGTTTTACCTCTTTACATTTGATCGATGGTATAATCCTGTGGGGGGTCCAGTTTTTCAAGAACTGCATCAGATACATACCAGCACCTATTAAACTGCCTCTGAACTGTGCCCCACAAATAAATGTTAATTAAATCCACAGCATAAATCACTCTGCTAATTTAAGAATTGTGACCTGAACCGCACCCACAAACAGTTATTATTAGCTTTGAGTACTAATGCCCAAATATCAGATATTTTAAACCTGCAAGTTTTGTTTAAAATAATAGTGCAAGACTTAGAAACTAAAGGTACAAAGCAGTTGCATTAGTTTTTACCTGCTATTATTTAATGTGTTAATGAAAATCCTGCCAACCTCCAATCCTCTCTATTAGGATAGAATAGTTTTCTTCCGAATTCTGTAAATGCTACACATCAAAAAAAATATGCAAGTGTTTTAAGGAGCTTAATAAGTAAATATCAGCATATCTGACATAAGCTATTCATGTGTTGACACTATAAAGTCACTCTTTACTTCAAGAGACAATATTAGCTCCATAATATTTTAACTTAGTTATTTCTAATTTGTGTTACAGGTCTGAGTGTTTTTCTGAAGCATAGTGGCAAAACCTTAGATAAATTTCAGGGTTATGTATTGTTAAACACACACTTTGTACAAGCCCCTCCCTTCTGACTAATGGGGTTTTCCAGACATTATTCAAAAATTGTTACTAGATTGGATTTTAAGCTAGTCTGCTTTGCTTTTGACTAATTACATGATCTTGACGTCAGGAATGTGTGTACACTAAATTAATAGTAATCTAATATTTATTAACATATTATAACTATTCCTGTTCTTCCAGTCTCAGTTTGCAGGCAGCCAGTTATTGTCCTGACAGCGCTGGATACAAAAAGAGAACCAGCTTTGAAGTGGTTAATAGGAATATATATTAAAATTATTTTCAGTTATAAAAATGTAAATGCTTGGTGATTTAATAACACTGATATAATCTTTTTATCAATTTAGCACAGAAGTTACCACTTATGTTTCGTGGGTCCAATGTCCTAGCTTCAAATAGCATGTGTCTGATGTTGTCCATGTGGAGTTCTCACCAATTCTCCATGTCTGTGTGGGCACTCTGGAGATATCAGAACCTTGAAGGAAAACCAAAGACATAGAAGTTAGCTGTTAACTTGACCATTCTTGCCCCCATGAGGATTAAACCTTTGTTTTACCTTTTTAAGTTTTTTGATGACCTGTAGACAGTAATTGAACTGTATGGGTATTGTCCCATCTTGGTGAAATGAGCATGATTCAAAGAGGAGGTTGAGGGTATTGCCATTGATGAAATTTACCGACAACCAATGTCAAGCTCTTTGCCAGGCCCCTGGTAGTTTCATTGCATTTAAGTAACTGAAACTGAATATATTTTTTCCTTGTGTGCTTTGTGACCCACTGTCGGCAACACATTGGTTGAGAAAGGCTGGTTTAAACCTTGCATTAGGATAATGAACGCACACTTACATACAGTTTAAAGTGATCTGGTACCTTTGCTAACAGATTTCAGTCCTTTTTGGCACTTTAAGTTCATAATTTAATGGGAAAAATACTTGCTAGTTGTCACACAGGCCATGTAATAATCAGTGTTTTTTCATTAGTAGCCTGCCTACCACCTGGCCTGTCACAAATCGATACCTTTTTGTAAGCTACATGTCCTTTTATATTATTGCGTGCTCTATCATTAATGACACCAAAGCATCTCCATACACTGGGTTAAACACAAGAAGAATTATCAGTGATCTAATGTTCTCCTGTGGCTATTTTTGCCTTAGGCCGGGTATATACTTCACGTAATGCATATGCCTGTGGACGCTGCTGCTGTGTAAGCAGTGTACTGTTTATAGTTGCATGCATACTGTATTTAAATCTGAAGGATTCCACCAGGCGGCAGTGCAAGATATCATGGTGAGAAAACAGTGTTTGGCTTCGATGTATTCTGATTTGCTCGAAACATTCATTAAATTCCCAGGACATATTTCTGAAAAAAGATATATGTTTAATGATTATATCCAACAATTCAGGGATTTGCCCATTCCAGCAAGCATCAGGTACGAGGCAAACAGAACTGCTGTATAGAGCATTGGCTCATCACAAGGTGAATACAAGCACCTGCATGTCCTAGGAAGGAGATCGGAGCACACTGTGGAAACCCACCAAGAAAACATCCAAACTTCAGGCATGGAACACCAAGGACATGACACTCTACTGCGAGGCAGCAGTACTGCTGCGAGCGGTTCATAGCGGTATAGCGCAAACTCTTGCAGTGTTAGTTTTCTCTGTTGTTCAAGGTTTTCTTAGTGTTATTCAATGTTCTTACATTTAGTTTACTATTACGCTGTGCATTGTATGGTATAATTAACTATATTTTTGCTTACAAATCTTTAAAAAAAAATGTATATTTACATACAGATCGTCCAGGCTGGAACGGATTAATTGTATTTACATACAATCCTATGGGGGAAATTACTTCGTGTCACGACCAAATCGGGTTACGACCAGAGTTTTGGAACGAATTACGGTCATGAGCCGAGGTTCCACTGTACTTGTGAAAGATGTTAAGGATGTGCAAACCTTACACAGACAACACTGCATCTCTGTGCCTCCTGTCATCGAATTTAAATTTTTTTTTAAATAAAACATATGGAGATGTACAAATGAGCGGAGTCCATTCACTGTGTTACAAGAATGCTCTACATCATTTTCGTGTATTTTGCTCCAAAACTACTTCAAAACACTTCAAATCTAGTTTAGAATAAATTACCTTACTGTCTGCTCGATAGGTTTGGTGCTGTTTATAGACCAAGACATTAATGAGCAGTATTCATTAGGTTGCTGAGTTTTTGAAGTAAACTTTAATACTGCCATCCAGTCAGTTCTTCTTATCCAAATGTAACTAGGTATAAACATAATAACCACCATTTTAACCTAGTACAGAGTAGTCAGTGTAGTAATTATGTTTTAATTTTGGCATCCTCAGGTTCGAGCTGAACTAATATCTTTTTATAGTATTAACTAAGTAAACTAGAGATTGCAGTTATTTATAATATAATATTTTTATTAACAGTGAAGGATTTACCATACAAGCATAGGCAGGGACTTGTGAGGGTATTTAAATAACAGTGTCTTTGGAGTACATTCACTATGAAGTTTGGATTCAGGTTTGGAAATAACAGCATAGCACATCTAATTCTAACAATAGCAACCTTGGATCAACCTTTAGATAGGAGGCCTTGAACCTTTGTGCCAAGATGATGAATAATGTGACAATGTAATATTTTCTTGACTCAACATACTTTTGGTTACTCATTATTTAATGGTTTAATTTTAACATTATTATCCTGAATAAATCTTTCCACAGTGCAATCAGCGACAGAAAACGAGCAGTGCTGTGCCCATATGTAATGAGAAAACGCAGAAAGAAGAAACTGAAAGGAGTTTTGAAAAACATTCCCCATGCAAAGGCAGTATTATTACACAGTCTGCAGAAGCTGTGACACTGGAAAATCATAGACTTCATAAAAGTCAGACACCAGAAAAGGCATACAAATCAGATAATTTCAAAAACCACTCTTTTATGGACAGCCCCAAGAAGATCACCTCTTGTGAAACAAATGGAACTACATGTTTAACATACTCAGAATTAAGAGCACAAAAGTACAGCAGTCCCTCAAAGTTGTCTTCTTGTTCGACAGAGCCAAGTAAGTTTTTTAATTAATTTGGTAACTTTTTAAATTTAATATAGTGTTTTCTTTTTCATGTATCATGTAAAGGTTTTAAGAAGAAATTAAAAAAAATCTAAACTCAGTATCTAAACACATAATTGCTCAGCAGTAAGTCGCATACATTAAAGTGAGATAAATCTTGATCATCCAAAGGTCATATGCACAAAATAACAATGTGGTACTTAACACTAGAATTACCAAAGCCTACGAAAAAAACTCGTAAATCTGGCCCACATTAAATCCCTTCGCACCTCTCCATCAGCGTCTTTTGTCTTGTAAATGTGTCACTATGGTAAATTAGCGAGGCACCCAGGATCGAAACCACAGCTTTTTGATTACAAGTCAACAGTTCTTACTACTGCACCACAGAAGTTGATGTATTATGCTTGCACCTTTTGTGAAAGTGTTTATTTTATATTTGGACTTCAGCCTTCATGCGTTATACAGTTCATGTTGACGTTTTGTCTTTTATTACTAAAATATGAAAAAGTTTCTGTTTTAATGATTTGTTTACATAGATTGTTGTAGACATGGAACACACATTAAATATATGTATTCCAAATAACAATCTTATTATTTCCCCGCTAAACCTCCAGCACTTCACTCCAAGATAATCAAAGCTTGAGCTGGGAGAACTTCTTGCCCTTTCTGATGTGGTGGTGGGGGATGGATGGTGTAGCAGGCTGCTTGTGCTTATCGACATGTTTACAAGACAAAAGACGCTGACGAAGATGTGCGAAGGGATTGTAAGGTGGGCCAGATTTACAAGTTTTTTCGTAGGCTTTGGTGTTTCTAGTGTTAAAGAGTTGTTTTGAACAGTTCTAAACAATAAACCTAAATTTATGTTAATGCTTGTCATTTCTCCACAAGTCTTATTTTTGTCCATTAGGTATAACATACTTACCTTTGAAATTTCAGCCTTTCACAGCTTTTCAGTAGCAGTATGTTACTTTAATATGGGAGTTTTTGAACTAATATGGTTTCATCTAGTATAAGATCTGACCCAGAGAATTGGTTGCTTGAAAAGCCAGTCTCTCTTTTTTTCCACAGCAACATGGATTTGACATGCTACTTTGAGAAAGTGGTCGAATTAAATAAGAAATATTCTTGGGTGCTTTACGAGACTTATTTGATGTTGCTGCATTTTGACAAAAATAAAGACTGAAGAAGATCGGGAATTGTTATGTGTGCAAAATGACATTTTTATCAAATTTTGCAGAGCTAAAAGTGTGAAGCAGTTGTCTGCTGTTTGGATGAAACAAAGACTGCCAAAAGGAGTGACCTCTAATTATTTATTTTCAATTAAAACTTGTATACATTTATTTTAAATTTAATAAAGACTATCCTTGTTAGTTTTTGTTGTCATTTGTAAAATTGACATACTTTTCTGCCATGCTGCTCTGCTTTTTGGTTGCATGGTATATTAACAGCAGGTTTTAAACATTTGCTTCTGATCCTGTTCCGTTTCATTGTTGAACCTGCTATTGTTTTATATAAAATTTGTTTAGCATTTGCCGTAGCAAACAAAAGCTGGTTTCCTTCTCTATTAAACATAATGGGAATAACCACTGTATTTTTTATTTTACTTTCATTATTTTAACAGATTTAAAATCAACATTTTAAAGAGAATTTTCAGTGTCAGGAAAGCATACATTGCTAC
The DNA here is from genome assembly GCF_016835505.1 of Polypterus senegalus. Lineage (NCBI taxonomy): Eukaryota > Metazoa > Chordata > Cladistia > Polypteriformes > Polypteridae > Polypterus > Polypterus senegalus. The sequence continues at coordinate 151,551,802 of NC_053155.1, forward strand.
CTCAATTAACCAGCAAAGGCGAAATGAAAATATTTATTAGGTTACATGTATTTCTGCTGCACCTGTAAAGGGAAAAGAATCTCATTTTGTTTAATCCTATATATTAATCTAATTGATCCCTGCTTTACAAAATTATCAAATCAGGCTGCTCCAGACACTTGATCCATCTTTTTTTTAACCTATAACCTACGCTTCTTGTGATTAGTTTTATACTTTTGCTGTGTATTATTTTTTACTTAATAGCAGAATTTTTAAGTTGCTGTTAATCAAAATACATACACCCTTGATTAAAATTACTGTTCCTGTGAATGTCTAAGTGAGCAGAAGATGAACTGATCACCAAAAGTCATAAAATTAAAGATGACAATATTTACATTATTCACAAGTACAAAATACCAAAAAAATGAAAAGGTCCTGAAGCAAAAGTTGGGGCACCTGACATGGTCAGTACTTAGTAACATCCCCTTTGGCAGGTATCACAGTTTGTAAACTCTTCTTGTAACCAGCTAAGAGTCTTTCAATTCTTATTTGGGGTGTTTTTTGTCCATTTGTCCTTGTAAAAGGCTTCTAATTCTACAAGATTCTTGAGTCATCTTGCATGCACTGCTTTTCTGAGATATATCTACAGATTTTCAATGATGTTTAGGTCGGGGAACTATGAGGCTAGGGCAGAACTGTCAGCTTAAGCCTCTTGAGGGTTTTCCATTGTAGATTTTGAGGTGTGTATCAGTTCATTGTCTTGTTGTTGGATCCCGTCCTCTTTGTAACTTGAACGTTTTTCAGATGATGTGACATTTGCTTCCAGAATTTGCTGGTAATTATTTGAATCCATTCTTCCCTCTACCAATGACATGTTCCCTGTGCCACTGGCTGCAACAAAACCCCAAAGCATGATTGATCCACCCCTATACTTAATAGTTGATAGGTGTTCTTTCCCTGGAATTTGATACCCTTTTTTCTCCACACGTATCTTTGCACATCATGGCCAAAAAGTTCTATTATGATTTCATCAGTCCGCAGGACTTGTTTCCAAAATGTATCAGGCTTGTTTAGATGTTCCTTTGCCAACTTGTTTAGATGTTCATTTGCTGAATTTTGTGGGTAGAATGCAGGAAATGTATTCTTCAGCTGCCTGTACCATGAAGGTCATATTTGTTAAGGTGTCACTGCACAGTAGAACAGTGCACCACCACTCCAGAGTCTGCTAAATCTTCCTGAAGTTTTTTTATTTGCCTTTCTAGCAGTTCGATGAGTTTTTGCAGAAAGTTTTCTTGGTCTTCCAGACCTCAGCTGTTGTGTTAACTGCCATTTCTTAATATCATTATGAATTGAGGAGACAGCTATGCGAAAAGGCTTTGCTATATTCTTGTAGCATTCTCCTGCTTTGTGAGCATCAATAAATGTATTTTTCAGAGTAGCTGCTGATTGTTGAGACAAGGATTAAGGTTTTGGAGAATTTATACGGCTTTGAAATTTGCATCATCTGGGTTTTCCTAATAATGACTATGAAAAAGCCATAGCCCTAATGAGCTAATGAAGGTCTAAGACCTTGATGAAAGTTATGAGACCTCAAATATCTTGGGGTGCCGTAGTGTTTGCATGGTGCTCCTTTCCTTTTTTTACTGTACAAAACAAAAGCAATACACTAATCTTGCATAAAATGCTAAAAATATAATGTGTCATCTTTAACTTTATGCTTTTTGATGATCATTTCATCTTCTGCTCACTTATAGTACCTAGTCACAGTAACCACACATTTTAAGCAAGGGTGCCCATACTTTTGCATGCCACTGTATATAATGTTGGGTGAATACTTAAAGATCATTATAATATAAAATATAGTAATTTCTGCAACTCCTTAACATAATTGGACACTGACTTAAAATCTTCTGCACTTAAGGACCTGAAAGACACATAGCAGAGCAGAGCCTGCAAGAGGCAGTGGGGGTGTAGGGACTAGAGTTCTCAGTGCATTTAACATGTTTAAGTAACCATGAGTGATTTTGTATGGGTTTCATATATGCATATATATTTGAAGTATGCTGGTTCATTTGACCATGTCAACTTCCATACACAAAAAATCCCTTTTTTGTGAAGGGCCATGTTTTGTGAAGGATGCACCAGTGCACAAGTCATAAGCGCTGCATGCCTTGGAGAAGTACCGTGAGCAAAAACCAAAAATATTAATAGTAAAGAAGTATACACAGTCATGATAAGCATAAACATACATTACTAGCACTTAGAACTTTTAGCTTACGTTCTAATGTTTTTGAATATTTACTTATTTTTAATATGAGCATTCAAAATCTTATTTTTATTTTATAATTCAACTGCCCTGTTGTACACACATGCTTTAGATGTGTAGCTTTATAAATATATAAACCCAAGAGTGCAATTCCAAGTTTTATGAATGTACTTAATCACTGTGAAAACAGAAGAGGAAAGGCAGCATAAACCTTGATTGTAGCAGAACAGTTTAAATACCTGGGAATAAAAATGATAAAATAGCAGTGCTACTAGTAAACCCTGAAAAACGGAAAACAAAATTAGAGAAAGGAGATCTGAATTACAGCTTAGCAAAAGTTTTCATAAGACTGATGTTGGTCCAGAAATAAATGCTGATTTCTGGCTGTCTCGACTCTTTTACATTGTGAGGACCGGAGGAAGTGAGACTTCTGAAACATGCCTGAAGTGAGGCCACATTTCTGTGGCCACATGTTATCCTCCACTCTGGAGTTGAAGAAGGAAGAAAGGCTAGTGTCTGTGTAAGGCTTTAAACCCGTCCCCCCATTTTACCTTCTGTGCAGAGCCTCCGGCACACTGCTAAAATGCATTTGTATGATAATGCATTATGTTTGTTTAACATATACCAATTATTTTAGCTTGTACTAATTTGAAAGAATTCAATTATTGACCTTTTTGCTTTCAGTTGTAGTCTCTAGTGATGAAGAGGAAGATGCCCAATCCACAAAAATGTCTACTCCAGTGACTCCAAAACCAAAATGCTTTCAGGGGTTATCCCCATCGATTAAAGGGGCAACTAAAAAAGAAAAGACAGATGTTCATCGTAAAATTAACCAGGTACAACCAATATGTTTTTGTTCTTCTGCTGCATTAACATGATAATGACCTAGAATTAAGGTTAATTTTAAATATTTGTTATTTCTGGAAAACTTTTACTTTTCTGATTAACTTTTTCATCAGTCTGAATAAGCACACCCTCAATAATGCCAACATTCTACCTGTAAACAGTTAAAGAGAATATGAAGAGATAATATATGGGATAACACAATCACAAAAGAATAAAACAAAACAAGAACCCAACACAAGCTCCTTATGATTGAACTGGATAAGAGTACAGTGATCCCTCGCTATATTGCGCTTCGACTTTAGCGGCTTCACTCCTTCGCGGATTTTAAATGTAAGCATATATATCACAGATTTTTTGCTGGTTTGCGGATTTCTGCGGACAGTGGGTCTTTTAGTTTATGGTACATGCTTCCTCAGTTTGTTTGCCCAGTTGATTTCATACAAGGGACGCTATTGGCGGATGGCTGAGAAGCTACCCAATCAGAGCAAGTATTACGTATTAAATAAAACTCCTCAATGATATACGATATGCTTCCCGCATGGTGCTTCGCACATTTAAAAGCTCTAACAGCCCGTATTGATTTTTGATTGTTTGCTTTTCTCTGTCTCTCTCACTCTCTCTGACATTCTCAACTCCTGACGGGAGGGTGTGTGAGCTGAGGGTCTGTTTGCACAGAGGCTGTTTGCTTAGAAGATACGGACGCTCCTGTAAAAAATGCTAAAAGACTACCTTCTCATTGATCCCTTCATTGCTGCCGCTTTATCACGGGTGCTTCATATACTGTACTTAAAAGCCCAACAGACCTATTGATTTTTGATTGTTTACATTTCTCTCCCTTTCTGACATTCTCTGCTCCTGACGGCACTCCTTTAAGGAGGAAGATATGTTTGCATTCTTTTAATTGTGAGAAAGAACTGTCATCTCTGTCTTGTCATGGAGCACAGTTTAAACTTTTGACTAAAGGGTGTTATTTTATGTCTAGAGGGCTCTAATAATGTGAAAAAACGTATTTAGAAGGTTGTAAACAGGTTTTCTATGCTCTATGAAAATATTAGATTTATAAATAAAGAATACTACTTCGTGGAAATTTGTTTATTTGTCTGGAGCGGATTAACCGCTATAAATGAGGGTTTACTGTATAACTGTGTGGAAAATATTTATAAACAGTGTGGGGGAGTTTCTAAGGTCTTAAAATATATAAAAATAACCATACAAACATATGGTTTCTACTTCGCGGATTTTCACCTATCGCAGGGGGTTCTGGAACGCAACCCCCACGATTGAGGAGGGATTACTGTAGTAGAAAATGCAGGCTAAAATACTTTTATTTTTTTTTCTCACTATTTAAGAATCATTTAGTCCTTATTTATTAGAAACATAACTGAAGGCTCAATATAATCTGACATTCATCATTAGGTGGTGATTTTTTTTGTTTTAGTGAGGTGTACAGTAAATATTTTAAACTAATAAATAAAGGTAACATGTTATTTAATTTTTGCTCTGTTATGCAATGCATGCTAGTTAGTGTTAAATAAAGATTGGTCATATATTTCTACTTAATTTTTAGGGGGGATTTATTGATTCTTGCAAAAGAAAGAATAGAGGAACAATGAATATTTTGTTGGAGTTGGAATTTAGTACAGTCCAAATTGGAAGTCTGCACGGAATGGCTAAAGGTTGTATTCAAGTAAGTGTCCTTGAAAAATATTCCCACATATATAGTTTTATCACAGTGGTGTTGGTACCAAAAATCTAGTATACAACATTTATGAAATCTCTTTTTAATATAAAATAAGTCTCTGAGTTATTACCCTGATTGTTTTGTAATAATCTGCCTTAAAGTTGATAAACTGAAAAAAAACCATTAACTACTTTAAACATATCTGATAATTAAAACAATTTAAAAGGAATGACGGAAAATGAAAAAGCAAATGAAGATTGTGGTGGTGGATAGGGTGTAATATTCATCTAAACATGAGATGTACAAGGTAGATTGACCCACTGTTAATTCAGACACAATGTAGTGATCTGTATTCACTGTTTCCTTGCCACAGAATGATGCTGGTTTTACAGATTTTTTGACCACTATGTACATTAATAGCAAAGAATCTGGAAACAAACTGTTAAGTTTAAATGCAGTGTGTATGGCAGAATTGTCAAATTCTAAATGATTGCTTGAAAAGCAAACTTGTACGGCATAAGCTTCTGTCACATCTGTGGACTAAATAGTGACAGTAGGCTGAACTTGAATTAATGCTGCAATTGTTTGTAGAAAAAAGCCACAATAATTTGGGTAATTCAGTTTTTTTCCATCAATATAATAAATCAGGTAATATTGGATATATCATAAATTGCGCAAACTCATTGATACTTAGTTTACACTACATATAAGCTTATATCCAGTTGAGATGGTTTGGAATAAACACTGTATAGTGTTCCACTGTTTTTTTTTTATGTGATCTCAAGTTGGACGGTTGGGAGACAAAGTCAGAGAGGCGAGATTGCGTTGGTTTGGACATGTGCAGAGGAGAGATGCTGAGTATATTGGGAGAAGGATGCTGAGGATAGAGCTGCCAGGCAAGAGAAAAAGAGGATGGCCTAAGAGAAGGTTTATGGATGTGGCTTAGAGAGGACGTGCAGGTGATGGGTGTAACAGAACTAGATACAGAGGACAGAAATATATGAAGGAAGATGATCCGCTGTGGCAACCCCTAACGGGAATAGCCAAAAGAAGAAGATTGTTAGGTTATCAATTGAATATTATTTATTTGTTTTTATTTATTTATGCATTTTAGGCATGAATTAGTTCTGAATAGTTCTGAATTCTTTTTAACAAAAAAAAAAAAACACAAAACAGAGCCCGGAATACTTTTTTGTCTAAGTGGAGTGATGGCAGTCAGTATTAGAAGCATGAGAGATGCAGATACAAAATCCTCTGTTTACTAAAAAAAATTGCCCATATTCATGTTTGCTTTTATTTATTTAAAAACTGCTTTGAATAAAAGTGTGCTTTTTACATTGAATTCTTTAGCATGTCAGACAAAGGTAAATAACTTGATTGTAGCAGAAAAGTTTAAATACCTGGAAATAATAATTACAAGATAAATTTAAAAAAATCCTTTAAAACAGCTTTGATAGTACAATGAAAAAAAGCAAGCATGATGTTAATATAATGCCCTTCTTCCATCTTACTTGAGCCAGGAGAATCAGTATTTTAAAAATTACCAATTTATCATTTATCTAGAGTTCAAAATGGCCATGCATGTTCAGAGATATAAAGTAGAAAGTGACACAGAGCTACCTTTCAGTTCTGGTACTGGGCTGCAAATATTCTTACAAAAAAGTATTGAAAATTAGCACATTCTTTGTATGCTCTGCTCAGTGCTCCATTGCACAGTAAGTTTTAATTTAACAATTTATTAATTATATGGAATCAATATAGGAAGCAGTTTAAGACAAAGAAGCTCATTAGTTGGGCTCTAAACATGATGATCACGTGTTTCAGCATTCTCCACTGACCATTGCAGCACTTTATTTCTGGAAGATACTAGGGATTGTAATGTTTAGAGATCCCTCTTTTGATAATGGGTTTTCATTTGGAGCCAATACATTCCAAATTTAATCATCCAACAGCACACTGTACCTTCAATTTGAAAACTTTAACAGCAATCTGCCCAGCTTCCTTGAACTTTCACCTGCATCTGTCCCTGATGTGTTACTGGCTAGTCTGGATTAAGACACCATCTCCAGGATGTCAACAAATCTTAAGAAACTTACTCCTTAATGATTTTAAGGAACAATGCAAAATTAATCTTGCAATATGATTTTCAGAAAAGGAATGGGGTTCAGGAATTCATAAAATATATTCATTGTTTATCAGGCTTGTGCTGCTTGTCGATATTATCAGCAATTGATGATTAATTATTGCTATGGAGAATTAACGCAGTACTTTGTACGCAAGCAATCAACTTGACTAAGTTCGGTCCTTCCCCATTGCCATTGCATTCCCTTTATGACTCGACCTCTCTTCCTATCCGTCACTAGTGAAGGCAAACTCCATTTCTGTCCTCTTTTCCTTGGATACTGTATGTGTCAATGATTTATTTATTTTTTTTAATATTTTGAAGTTAACATTTTCCTTTCCTGTATTTTATTCAGGGTTTAAAGAAATTACTGCATTTCAAGGGGTTCTGCGTTTTCCCTTTCAGCGAATAATAGGATTACTGACATTAACCAAAAGTACAGACTACAAATAATACCTTAAATTTTATTAATTTATCTGTATGTATTCCTGCTCTTACAGCACAGTTTTGCAGGGAGCCTATTGCATATGTGAACAGCTGGGCTTAAGAAGACAACCAACTTTAAACTATGTGCCAGCCTTTACACTTTACACGAAATTTATCAGCAAAACATGGACAAAGAAATTTTATTGGATTTCTATATGAATCCGAAAGATCACAGTCGCATTTATAGTAAACCCACATGTGACGAATTGTCAGCGATAATAATTCGAAAGACAGAGATATCACAGACAGAGTAGATAGTCGTGTATATCCAAAGGCAAAGCTTGATTCGTCATTTATGCCAAATACATCGCCACATGCCATAGCAAAACAGGATTGTCATATAATATGAAACAGATGCATTCAGTAAAATGAATAACACCAACACAATATTTCGGGTCAAAATTAGCGATACATTCCCATGTATTTAACCCACTTCTATCATCTCAACGTCTATCACAACATTAAATTATTAATGCATATGTAAAAGTTGCAGCTAATCACCTCTTCTTTATTAAATTGAATCAAGCTAAACATAGAACAGAACATATGCAAGGCCAAGGCCTCATTGGTCACGTTCAAAATTCAAATATCAATAGCTCAGACAAATTCAAAATAGGTAAAGCAGTAATAATATGATCATCATATCAGGGTAGTCCAAGAGCATTGCAATAGTTATATCATGATGCAATGGCAAAATCCAGAAATATCGGTTGGCCAGATTTCTTTCTTACAATGACATGTAATCCAAAATGGCGAGAAATCCGCAGCTTCTTGAGAACAATGCCACCGGCTACATCGGCTCTGGATATTCCCACTTTCATAAGTAGTTTGTTTTATCAGAAAGTCTTATTTTTATTGAATGAACTCGAAAACGTTGTTTGGGCAAAAAGGAGATCTTCATATGCCATTCGTATTAAAATGTTTACAGTTTCCCGTGACAATAGCTTTTGCAATGATAATTAACAAATCACAGACAAACATTTGAAGAAGTCGGTTTATTTATAAGAGACAAAGAAACAATATTCACTCACGGCCAGTTAATATGTGGCATTATCACTCTGTAAGACCAAACAAGGAATCAAAATTCAATGCGATCTTGAAGAAAAGTTCATTCCAAATATTGGTTTTACTGAAGTTTAAAAATAAAAGGTGAACATAATGCATATGTAACAATTCCCATGAAAAAAACCCACTTTAAATTGTATTTCCACAGGACCAAACCTGGGGGTTGGCGAGTGAAGCGAGCAGGGGGCAGAGCCCCCAAGTGCATATATATATATATGCTGTCGACTGGAGGGAGGTGCGGCCCCTTTTATGTATGCCCGGATGGGCTCCAGGTGCTTCCTGAGGATCTTCCGCAGACACACCCCTGTGTGGCGGAAGCACCAACTGTGTAGCTGGAAGTCCTCTGGGTGTTCCTGCTCCTCTTCCCCAGCACTTCCTGGTGTGGCGGAAGTTCTGGGCTCCAGGTTTCTTCAGGCACCGGGGTGCCGCCTGGCGGTGGCCACGTGCCCCTACATGGTTGGGCTTCCAAGCCCCTTACTTGAGGCCACCAACAAAACCAAGGCGGTTGCCCCCACGTGGTCGGTAGGAGGCATCAGGCCTCCTCTGGTCCCCTCGGGCGTCCCGGCTGGGCTCCACCCCCAGCCGCCCATGACTCTATATATATATATATATATATATATATATATATATATATATATATATATATACTGCTCAAAAGAATTAAAGGAACACATTTTAATCAGAGTATAGCATAAAGTCAATGAAACTTATGGGATATTAATCTGGTCAGTTAAGTAGCAGAGGGGGTTGTTAATCAGTTTCAGCTGCTGTGGTGTTAATGAAATTAACAACAGATGCACTAGAGGGGCAACAATGAGATGACCCCAAAACAGGAATGGTTTAACAGGTGGAGGCCACTGACATTTTTCCCTCCTCATCTTTTCTGACTGTTTCTTCACTAGTTTTGCATTTGGCTACAGTCAGTGTCACTACTGGTAGCATGAGGCGATACCTGGACCCTACAGAGGTTGCACAGGTAGTCCAACTTCTCCAGGATGGCACATCAATACGTGTCATTGCCAGAAGGTTTGCTGTGTCTCCCTGCACAGTCTCAAGGGCATGGAGGAGATTCTAGGAGACAAGCAGTTACTCTGAGAGAGCTGGAGAGGGCCATAGAAGGTCCATAACCCATCAGCAGGACCAGTATCTGCTCCTTTGGGCAAGGAGGAACAGGATGAGCACTGCCAGAGCCCTACAAAATGACCTCCAGCAGGCCACTGGTGTGAATGTCTCTGACCAAACAACCAGAAAGACTTCATGAGGGTGACCCAAGGGCCCCATGTCCTCTAATGGGCCCTGAGCTCACTGCCCAACAGCATGCAGCTCGATTGGCATTCGCCATAGAATACCAGAATTGGCAGATGCACCACTGGTGCCCTGTGCTTTTACAGATGAGAGCAGGTTCACCCTGAGCACGTGACAGAAGTGAAAGGGTCTGGAGAAGCCATGGAGAACATTATGCTGCCTGTAACATCATTCAGCATGAGCAGTTTGGTGGTGGGTTAATGATTGTCTGGGGAGGCATATCCATGGAGGGTCACACAGACTGCTACAGGCTTGACAAAGGCACCTTGGCTGCCATTAGGTATCAGGATGAAATCCTTGGACCCATTGTCAGACCCTATGCTGGTACAGTGGCTCCTGGTGCACGACAATTCCTGGCCTCATGTGGTGAGAGTATGCAGGCAGTTCCTGGAGGATGAAGGAATTGATACCATTGACTGGCCACCACACTTTCCTGACCTAAATCCAATAGAACACCTCTGGGACATTATGTTTTGGTCCATCCAGTGCCACCAGGTTGCACCTCAGACTGTCCAGGAGCTCAGTGATGCCCTGGTCCAGATCTGGGAGGAGATCCCCCACAACACCATCTGTCATCTCATTAGAAGCATGCACCGATGTTGTCAGGCATGTATACAAGAACACAGGGGCCATACAAAGTGCTGCGTACAAATTTGAGTTGCTGCAATTAAATTTTGGCAAAATGGACTAGCCTGCCACAATTTTTTCACTCTGATTTTGGGGCGTCTTTGAATTCAGGGCTCTGTAGGTTGATCATTTTCATTTCCATCAAAGCGATGTGGCATCCTTTCGTTCCTAACACATTACCCAGTCTATATCAGTATAGATATCCAGGAGGATTTCTTTTTCCCATTGAGATCTGATGTGTTTTCAAAGTGTTCCTTTAATTTTTTGAGCAGTATTATATATATATATATATATATATATATATATATATATATATATATATACATATACACACACATTTATTTTATTTTCCTCTTTTTAAATAATGATTCAAAACTGTCCATATGTTGAAGTGTCGCAAGAATAATTATCAGTAATCTAATAATCTTCTGTGGCTATTTTGGCTTTATTATTGTGCAGATTAGGCCAATAGACATTTTTTTTCTTTCTCTTTGCCCTGGAGTTTGACATATGCAGGTACTGCTTTGTCGTATATCGTAGAGGGCTTATGTGTGTGCAAGAGCTGACAACCAATGAATTCTCACGAAGAAGTACAGTGCAGCTGTAAGGAAATAGGGAAGGCATGTCTGTTTGATATCTCATGTTTGTCATTCCATGATGGATTTGAAAAGGAAATGAAAGGGCAGTGATTCTGGGTGGATTCTGCATATGTAGAAAGCCTTTCAATTAGTACCATTGTGTCAGCCAGCACAGCATTGCCTGAATGTGGTAAGCTTGCAATACTTTTGAAATGTGAAACTATGCTAAAAAAAGTCATGAGGTAGCCATGTAATTTGTCATACCCTGTAAAAGCTATCTGACATTCTCAAGGTGACGGCTGTCATTAAGTTTGACATCCCCTTTGATAAGCAATTGTTTAATGTGGGAGTAGACTCCAGATTTCTATAGCATACTCTGGCTGTTTTTAAATCTGATATGCCGATTTGAGATATTTGATTAAAGAATGATACCTGTCACCTTTATATGAAAACAGAATTGTGAATTGATGAAAAGCTAAAGCTGACCTGCACCCAATCACAATCTGTCAAAAATAAGTAATTTTGGAAAGATCACTCTTTTTTACTGGCTAATGCCCTATCCAATAAAATACAAATCACCCATTCCCGCCTGATCAAAATCAGCTGTGCAGTGGCTGTTTAGGCATGCTGTAAAGACGAAGACAGAAAAAAAAAATGAAGTATTGGAATTTAATACAAAAAATGTTGAACATTAAGTATAGCAATATGTAAACAAATACTTTAATGCATCCTTTATAGTTAGTCTTTACTTGTTGGCCATCCCAGGGCAATGCAGCATTGAAGATTTAAAAAAAATACTACACCTGCTTAATTTTGTATAAGAGAGCTTTCTTGAATAGCTTGAAATTCAACTTAATTTATGTTTTTAAAATAAAACATTTTAAAGCTATTTTCTTCTTTCCATAAAATATTTTAGAAAACCTGAAAAAAGAAAATTAATTTATTCAGCTACATCAATCTTTTTTATTAAATATTTTACTTGATTCATAATCTAAACCATTTGTGACCTATTAGAAATGGGTGTAGAAGAAATCCCACATGAAATGACTCATCATGTTTGTCCAAGAGCTGCAGCATTTTACCCCAGTGCTAAACTCCATATAAATTGTAAGCCACATGTGTGCTGTATGGAAATTTTGTAAGTAAGGAGCATCACAGGATATTTCCTCCTTTATAATTAACTAACATTGACATTTTATTAGTATTTGATGCCTTTTCCAAAATGAATTATGTTCTTCTTGTTTTACAATGACATTTAATAACCTTGTAAAAACATTTGCTAGGTGTTGAAGGTTCTTGTACAGTGCCAAGAAGAAGTATTTCTGAGTTCCTCTATTTTTGCTTATTCAGTTGATATACTGAAGGAAAAAGTTTACCAGTTCCTGTATCACCTATGTGAAAAAGTAATTGATCCATTAGTCACTTGATCAACCAATGAATCAAATTTAAATAACAGTTTACTGTTACAGTTTACTGTGACTGTGCACACCAAAGCTTTATTGGTACCAGCCCTGCTGAATCATTCCAGCAATGTGAATTTGGGTAAGAGGTCTTAACAATCAGCACACCATGCCTCTATCAAAAAAATTTAAGTAAACCTGAAAAAGAAAGTTACTATAATATATAAGTTGGGAACAGGTTCCAATGCAATCTCTAAAACCCTGGAATTCCAGCGAACCACCATGAGCGCCATCATCTCCAAATGGAGAACACTTGTAACAATAGTAAACCTGCCCAGGAGGACCAGACTAGCAAAATTATTCTAAGTGCAAAAAAGAAAACTCAATCCGGGAAGTCACAGAAGAACCTAGATGAACAATTAAGGAACTGTAGGCCTGTCTTAGCTCTGTTAATGGCTGCATCCTTGATTCCACCTTTAAAAAGGCACTGGGCAACATTGGTATCCACAGTAGAGATTTGCAAAAAACTGCTAAACACAAGGTACATTAAGTCTCATCTAACATTTGCCATAAAAAACTTGATTACTTGGGTTAAAGTTCTGTGGACTCATGAGTCAAGAGTGAAAGTTTTTGGAAGACCAAGGTCCCATTCAATTTTGCCCAAGGCAAACACTTTTCCACAATAAGAACATCATGCCCACAGTCAAACATGGTGCTGGTAGTGTGATGGTGTGGAAATGCTTTGTTGTTTCAGGACATGGGTGACTTGCCATCATTGGGGGACGTCTTGAATCCAGCTGTCTACTGAATAAAAATAATTTTATTAATGAATTAGAATATCCGGTAATCAGTCCATGATCTGAAGCCTCCAACACAATTGGGTTATGGAGCAGAACAACGTTCCGAAGCACAAGAGTAAGCTCACGATTGAATGGCTAAAAAAAGGAAAATTCAAGTTTTGCCATTACTTAATGAATGTCCTGACTTGAACTCCATTTAGACATGGTGGTGGGACCGTAAATGGACAGTTCATAGTCAAAAACCCACTTATGTAGCTGAATTAAATGATTCTGTAAAGAATATTTCTCCACAACGATGCCAAAGACTGATTTCCTGTTACCAGGAGTGTTTGCAGTTATTACAGCTAAAAGTGGCACAATCAAGTATAAAATTCTGGGTGGGGGGGTTGCATGCTCCTATCTTCTGTCTGGTAGCCCTTGAACCCGTCACTGTTGGTAATGTCACCGATGAGCTTAGCAGTGAGGCAACAACATAGCAAGGGGATGGTGCAAAAGTGTCAAGTGCTTTTATTTAAAACAACAACAAAAATAATGTTCAAATTAAATAAAGTGCAGTGTTCAAAGTTCCAATAAATAAATAATCCATAAAAACAAATGTGAAACGTGGAGGTTAAAACCAATAAATAGAAAAAGTCTTCTTAAAAACAACAAAGTTAAAATAATGCAGGAAGCAATCCTTTAAAACAACAAAGCCCGTTGTCTTCTTTTACCTGGCGGCTCCCCTGCTTCACCCATCTGGGCTTCACAACAGGAGAGTCACCTACCTGCAGGAACAGTTGCCTTTCACATGGGTCCGGTAGCCCTCCGATCCCTGGCTACGTCGGGCTCCAAACCGGACTGAGACTTGGGTTTCTTCTCCAGCGGCCAGGATGCTCACACTGGGCCTCAACACCCAAAGCCTCCTCGACTCCCGCTCCTTTCAGCGGTCAGTCATCTCCGCTACAGGTCATTCAAGCTCCATAATTACTCAGCTGGAGCGACCGCTTTCTTCAGCCCCTTGGAGTGTTGGCCAAACTCTCTCCTCGAGGTCTCACCTCCCACCTGCCTGCTCTCTCTTGATCGAGTCTGCTCTTGCTCGCTCTCCTCGCTCGCTCTTCTTCTCCCTCACACTGGCTCTCTCCACCTGCTTCCTGCCTTCTCCTACAACCTCCCGTTCTTATTCCTTTCCTTTCTCTTTTTTCTCCCCTTTAGCTGACTCGTGCTTCTATATATCAAGAGGGCATGGCAAATGTGGCAAATCAGTGGCCCCAGGAACAATCATGGATGCGGACAGTTTCTCACCTGTGTACTTAGGTGAGAAACGACCACATCGTGAATCTCCCCAAAAACTGCTTAAGCCACACAACCACCTCACCAAGCTGTGAGGGCGGTGATTATTTATTTAAAAGTGTCACTTTTACATGAGCTGTGGACCCACTACACCACAGGCAATTACATGGGTGATATAGATGTTGGTGATCTTTTTCCTTCAATAAATGAAATGATCATTTGCAAACTGTGCATTGTGTGTATCATTTTGTCTTTTGAACTATACTAATTTTTTTGTGGACATCAGAAGTAATTTAAGTTTTATGAATAGGCAAAAAGTGGCAGGAAGTGGGAAATACTTTTTCACAGCACTGTATCTCTACTGTTACATAAATAAAAACATTTTTTGTATGTATAATAATATTATACTTATCTTCTTATACTATATAATACGATACCGTGGCTGTCTGTTTGTCCAGGATTTTAAATCAGTGTAGCTCGCAAACCGTTTGAAATTTGGTACACATATACTACGCAACGTCTACTATCTGCTTTCAGGGTGATGATTGACCTCCAAGGTTATTCCTCTTTTTATTTTTATTTTATTTTATTGTAGAATCAACTCTTGGCATGGGGCAGCAGGGCAGCCGTGCAACGCATGCGTACAGGCGCCGTTCTCATCCCTACCACCTTCGCCGTCACTTCCCCTACCTCTTCATATCTTAAATCATTCTTGAGGCAGATTGAAGACTTAATTGCCAGCTTAAGTGAAAAATTAAAGAAATTGTGCTAAGTCATTGCAACACAAACATTGACTTAATCAGTTTTAACAAGAAAAGATGGCGACGAAAGAAGAGAAGGAACGGGCTGCTAGGGTGGAGAAACGAAGCAGTAGGAAGCATCGATGGCATCAACCTCTGAGCAAATGAACGCTAAACGTACAGAGAAAGTATGAAAACTATGAATGCTCAAGTGAAGCGTATTTTGGGTCATTACTGGTCTAAATATAATACATTCTAATCTTAGTTATTGTTTCAGATAAATGTCTTAATGTAATCAATATACTATTTCACGTTACAAGGTATCATCTGATGAACCATAAATGAGTGTTCAGTCTTACTGTGGAGTCTGTTTGGAAAGCAAAAGTCCATTGTACTATTTTAGAAGGTTTCTAAGTGTGACAAATTGACTCAGAGCTTTATTTTATAGGTTAACACTTTTTCACCCATAGATATGCATCTATTGGAACAAAAATATCCAAAAAGAACACTAAGATTTGGAATTTTGTAGGATAAGTGAGGGGATACTTGATTTGTTCACCTTGGCGTCCCTTTTTTAGCCTCTTGTTTGTTTTGTAACTGTGCTTAGAGTAGACACACTTGATTCAAAATTTTAGTTTTCTTATTCATGGGAAATCCAAATAAAATAAATCTGTATTTTCCCAATGCACCTTTCTTTTTTTCTGGACAAGTGCATCTGTGTCTGGGTAGAATCATAGAGTGCTTAAAATAATATTGTATGTGCTACCTGATTGGTTTTCCTAAGCAGCACCTGCTCTACCCAACCCAGCCTTTATGATTACCTGTGCTCTATATAAAAAATATACTATACCTGAAAATGTAATTTTTTTTTCTATAAAAGATGACAGTTTTATGTATGCTTAGAAAGGAAAATGTTCAAAAGATGAACAGTAGCCCTGTTTCGAACAATACAGTTTCTCAACAAATTCAGGATATGTCTGATGATGTTGAGGCGACAGTAATAGGTAGAATTAAAAATAGTAATTATTTTGCTCTCCATATTAATGGAGGTATATATTTTGCTGTTTTGCTTGTTATTGTAAGGTATTTGAATGTCAATAAAGTTGAAGTTGTATGTATTTGCTTTATTTTTCTTTTGCTTTATTTCTCTTTCTCAGAGTGTACAAGAGGTGAGGATATATTTAATGCTCTTGACTATTACAGTATCTCACAAAAGTAAGTACACCCCTCACATTTTTGTCAATATTTTATTATATCTTTTCATGGGACAATACTGAAGGTATAACATTTTGATGCAATGTATAATGGTGTAAATTTCCTGTCCCATCAGAATAACTCAACACACGGCCATTAACGTCTAAACCGCTGGCAACAAAAGTGAGTACACCCCTAAGTGAACCATGTCCAAATTGCGCCCAGAGTGTCAGTATTTTGTGTGGCCACCATTATTTTCCAGCACTGCCTTAACTCTCTTGGCCATGGAGTTCACTAGTGCTTCACAGGTTGCCACTGGAATCCTCTTCCACTCCTCCATGACAACATCACAGAGCTGGTGGATGTTAGAGAACTTGTTGTCCCATGAAAAGATATAATAAAATATTTACAAAAATGTGAAAGGTGTACTCACTTTTGTGAGATACTGTATTTTAAGGAAAAGGACATTAATTTGTCTAGTAGTTATGCACCATGCACTGACAGAGGCAAACCTATTTCAGGTTGTTACTCCGGTCTTCACCATCATGTCATGCATGTAGCCCCCCACTTAAGATGATTCAACATTTCTACTAATGCTATAAGAGCTGAATTCAAATGAAGATTCCTTATTTGCTTTTGGACAGATGTCAGCAGAGAACATAAACAGCTCACTGACGAGACACTTGCTTTTTTGTTGCCATTTACAGATTTGGTGCTGCTTGAGAGGTCTTTCTCTTCTTATACATTTATAAAAAATGTATGCGGTAATAGGTTGTATGAAGGTCCAGATTTGAGACTGTATCTTACTTCACTTAAACCTGATTTCAAAAAACTATGTGCCCTAGAACAAGCACAAGGATCGCACTGAATATTTTTTGTGTGTTTTGTAAAAAGTAAAAAGTTTTTTATAATTATTAATAAATGTATTAATAAATCAAATGTGTTCATTTTTATTGTAACTCATTTTTTGAATGTAAATATCGATGCACTGTTCATCCTATTACATTGTTTTCGATTCTCATTATTGGGCCCTAATATTTACAACTTATAAGAGCAATAAGAGCAAATAAATTAATTACAAATATTTTGCTAATATTAGGGGTACAATTTATGTAAGTGGGCTACCAAAGGGTACACAAGTGAAATTTACAGTGAAGCATTATGATACGATCAGCATTATGATTGTCAAGCAGGGTTTTCAAACTTTTTTTAAGTTGAGGCCCACCAAAACTTTGTGCCATCTTGTAAGAGCTCCCAAGGGTGTGAAATAGACCATGATCTTGGATCTCAGTTTGTGCTATCAGTATTAACACGGCATGATTGATTTGGGACAACAGTATACCTATTAAAGTAAATACAGTACACAACTGACATATACATATCTGATCAAATGTTGTGCGATATCTCAATGACAGGGGTTCTCAAACATTTTACTTGGCATACCACTCAAAAAATTGAATGTTTCAAAATACCACCATGTTTGGACATAAATTATTAGGTACTGAGCTTTTATTAGGTAAAGCAACCAAACATGATGTTTCTTTAATTTCCCCATAGCTGTATTTTTTTTATTTTACTAAGTGATTACTGATTGTTTTTGTGTGGCTGTGTTTTGTGTCAGATGGCCGGGGCCTATGCCTGGCCGGGACACCCCTTTGACATTGGGACCAGGGGAGCAGCCATGGGATGCATACTGTGTCCCCCGGAACGCATGGTGGCAGCCCTCCTGGGTTACGTCGGGGCCACAGGCGTTTGACTTCAGGGCTCAGACCTGTTTGGCTCCGTGGCCACCACCAGGAGGAGATGCACGGCTTAACAATCCTGTGTGGGCTGGAAGGCAGCCACACCCAGAAGTGCAGCCTAATTAGGCCAATTACCACCTGAAGTACTTCCAGGAGGGGTATAAGAGCAGGTTGCAGCCATTACTCGAGGTGCCAGAGTCAGGAGGAGGGAAACGAAGCTGCCTGGGAGGAGTAGTAGGAAGAAGAGTGTGTTGTGGTGACTTTCTTTTGGAATGTTTTTGTAACTGCGTTAGGCCTGTGGGACGGCTAAAGAAAAAGTAAAAACCTTTTTGTTTATTTTTATACATACCTCTGCAGTCAGTCTGTGTCAAGTCTACGCCTATAGTTTTTCTTAAGTAAAACAAATCCTTTTTTATTTTTTCAGGTAAGAATATGAACTAAAAATATCCTAAAATTGCTATACTTTTAATGTACAAAAATGATACAGTTACATGTGAATTCTGATCAAAAGAAGTAATCACAAGTTAAGCTGTACTTCAGGGCCTAAAAAGAGTAAAATATCTCAATTTGCAAGCCCAGTCCATTTCTTGGCAATACGGTTCACCTTTTAGGTTCTTCCTGTTCATGCATTTAAGGATGAAGGCACCTAAAGTTTGACAACTCTCTCTGAAGCAAAAGCTTTCCACTGTTGAATAAAACTAATAAACACTAAAACTAAGTGTCCGAAAAGTTTATTTTATTATTAATAACTGTTAACATTTGTTTTTGCTCTTAATTTTATTTTCGTTCGCTTCCTGGGTCCTCCCAGGAGTTTGCATGTTCTCCTCGTGTCTGTGTGGGCTTCCTCCGGGTGCTCTGGCTTCCTCCCACAGTCCAAAGACATGCAGGTTAGGTGCATTGGCGATCCTAAATTGTCCCTTTTGTGTGCTTGATGTGTGTGTGCCCTGTGATGGGCTGGCGCCCTGCCTGGGATCTGTTCCTGCTTTGCACCCTGTGTTGGCTGGGATTGGCTCCAGCAGACCCCCGTAACCCTGTGTTAGGATATAGCGGGTTAGAAGATGACTGACTGACTACTAACATTTGTTTTTGCTCTTAATTTTATTTTCTTATGAATTAATCTGATAATTTTTATAAGTGTTTTAAAAATGATGTCTGATGATCTTGAGCCAACCATTTATCAAAATACTACTTGAGCAAGTACACCCCAAATTTGAATACCTTCCTGAAAGGCAAGTTGAAAAGAAGGCAAAAAGAAGACAAGGCCAATGTATTCATTCTTAGAGACAGACGTATCAAAATAAAATGACTGAAATGACTGTAGACTTTGAATGCACTGCTAAAGACTGACTTAATTGACATATACATCGCTTAAATAGGCATGCATTAAAACTTGTGTTAAAACTCCGCAAATACCATCCTCAGTTGTTCATCATTAACGACTTTATAATTGTACTCTAAACAAATGTTTTTTAACTGGTGTGTAATGAGAGCCTACCAGGTAGTGCTGTATAGGACTACCTGTATGAGCGGGCAAAAGGGAAGAAGCAGCTGGAAAAATGTGTCCAAAGTGCTCACTAAGCAGAGTGTCTGTGAATGCCAAACTCCAAGCTGCTTTTTTTCCCCCAGCGTGTCTGATAGTCCCGGCCCTTTGGACAGTTTAAATAATTGTGGTGTGCCTTGGGATTTTTTGGGTTGCAAAAAGTGTGCCACCACAGAAAAACGGTTGGAAAACGCTGCTCTAATTACAATTATGGTCCCAGCATGCTAAAAAGTTCTCTGTAACAGCTATCTCCTTTAAAAACTTGACACAGTGTTTTACTTGGGTAGTTAGCGTTCCCTGCATAAATTAGCAAAAATACTGCCAACTGGATTAATGGGTAGGGATAATAATTACACTTCTGTTTCATAGAATTTTGTCATTGTATTAGGAAGGTAAACACTGTAAGCTACCTCGCAGACTGCCGAGTTAAATACAGAGGTATTAGAGACTTTTTAGGTTTTAGTGCCACTCAAAGAAAATATATTTTGCACATGTGTGATATGACATTGATTTGATCTTCTTACAGAAACATGACATGAAAATAAAGAGTGTAATTTTTAGCTTCACTACTTTTCTTTAGTATTGCCCCAGGACTACCATTAACCCCCCTTCCTCCCACATTCCTGTGTCTATCTTGGTATGTATAGATAAAGGAAATGAATACCAGTGCCACATACGGAAATGTGACAAGGAGTTGTAAAATGTGTAATGTAAAAGTTTTAAATAAAATTATTTCTTTAAAATTTTTAAAAGTAGTATATAAATACAGTACTGGATGTGTATGTAATTCTTTAACCTTAACCTTTTTGTATAATTGTTTTGTAATGTAAAAAAAAAAACAATTGCATGAAAAAAAGCACTGCCTGGCGCGATCACCTCATTGCCTGCCCTGGATGTGACAGTAATTTTGAATCCGTTAAACAGCCCACATTAATTGCAAAAATTAACCTTTAACTTTCCCAGGCCTAATTTAAATTGAATAAAATTCTGCCATAGCTAAACTGCTAAAAGAAGAAGCAGAAAAAAAGCTGCATATAGGCAGGCAGTATAAAGTACTGGTTAAGGCTTTGGACTTCAAACCGTAAAGGGCTCAGAGCCGATCCCTGATGTAATCCCACCATCATTCCTACTGCAGACCTCACTACAGTCACACTTCCCTCATAATATCCTATTCAACTATTACATACTTCTCTGCCACTCCTGACCTCCTCATACAATACCACAGCTCCTCTCAAGGGACACTGTCATATGCTTTCTTCAGGTCCACAAAGACACAATGCAACTCCTTCTGGCCTTCTCTATACTTCTTCTTCATCAACACCCTCAGAGCAAACATCGCGTCTGTGGTGCTCTTTCTTGGCATGAAGCCATACTGCTGCTCACTAATCATCATCTGTGGCTCATCAATATTATTCCTCTGTAGTTACTGCAGTCCAGCACATCCCCCTTATTCTTAAATATCGGCACCAATGCACCTCTTCTCCACTCACTTTCCATATCCAAGATTCCATTAATCAATCTGGTTAAAAACTCCACTGCCATCTCTCCTAAACACCTTGATGCTTCCACGGGTATGTCATCTGGACCATCGGATTTTCCATTCTTCATCCTCTTCATAGCTGTCCTTACTTCCTCCTTGCTAATCCGTTGCACTTCCTGATTCACTATCTCCACATCATCCAACCTCCTCTCTCGTTCTCTTCATTCATCAGCCTCTCAAAGTATTCTTTCCATCTGCTCAACACACTCCTCGCTTGTGAGTACATTTCCATCTTTATCCTTTGTCTCCCTAACCTGCTGCATATCTTTCCCAGCTCGGTCCCTCTGTCTAGCCAATCAGTACAGGTCCTTTTCTCCCTCCTTAGTGTCCAAACTCTCATACAACTCATCATGCACCTTTTCTTTTGCCTTCACCACCTCTCTCTTCACCTTGCGCCTTATCTCCCTGTACTCTTGTCTACTTTCTGCATCTCTCTGACTATCCCACTTCTTCTTTGCCATCCTCTTCCTCTGTTTACTCTCCTGTATTCCACCACCAGGTTTCCTTTTCCTCCTTCCTTTGTTCAGATGTCACGCCAAGCACCCTTCTTGCTGTCACCCTTACTACATCTGCTGTAGTTTCCCAACTGTCTGGTAACTCTTCGTTACCAACTAGTGCCTGTCTCACCTTCTCCCTAAACTCAACCTTGTATTCTTCCTTTTTCAACTTCCACAATTTAATCCTTGGCTCTGCCCTCACTCTCTTCCTCTTCTTGATCTCCAACGTCATCGTACAGACCACCATTATATGCTGCTTAAATACACTTTCGCCTGCCACCACTTTGCAGTCTTCAATCTCCTTCAGATTGACTCTTCTTAATAGGATATAATC